>NW_026622985.1:11165190-11779102 GCF_023065955.2 Ursus arctos | reverse complement strand
TTCCCCAGCTGTGGACCCTAAGAAGGATGTTTATTTCTCTGAGTTTTGGTTTCCTCACCAAAACAAGGAGTTTAATAATAATACCTACTTTGAAGACTTCGGGGGAAATTAAATAACAGAATGTATATAAAGCATTTGTCTTAGACCTCAGCAAACAATAAGCATAAAATTACTAGTAGCTATTATTTTTAAGTCTGACCAGTGTAATGCTATCCAGAGCTTTCCATGAAGACCTTGCTCAATAAGATAATGGGTGTAATTCATTGAGAAAGATGAGCATCTTTCCATACGGTAACACTCATCCTCAGCTCCAGTGGATTTACTCAGTTTGTCTTTGAAGTTGGAATGCATATCCACAGGGGAGAAGGAGGCTCTCCTTACCTTTATTCATATGTATGTGCCCAGGAAACCCTGGGCTCTGCTAACGTGGAGTGTCCCTGATGGCTCCTTCCTATTAGAGCATTCCACCATCTTCCTCACTCAGTCTTGGGTCACCTGCCACAGGGGAAGCCAGTTATCACATGCCTACCTGCACCTCTAATTTGTGTCTAAAGCATTGCTAATGTCACCCTTTTGCAGTTGGTGTTCCTTTCTAGGTGATGCTACCATACGCTCTGTCTCGGAAGTTGGTCTAACTAGAGTAAGCAGAGCAGACCAGAGGGGGTCAGGACACCGTACCTGCGTTAAGTGGATCCAGAAGGTGCAGCACAGATGCTGGAAGGAAGTCCCTTCTAGAGACTACCAAATGGGGATGGCCAGAGCAGGTGGGCGGTGAACAGAGCCATCAAACCTAATGAAAGAAAGGGTGTCCTTACAAGTGGGGTGTCCTTGAAGGTGGAGCGAACACAGGATCAGGAGTCCAGGAGGAGGTGATACTCAGAAAATGGGCTGCCTTGGGATGTTCCCTGATGGGGAGCACAGCCCAAAGCATGGCCACGGGGACTCGGGCAGGCCTCCACTCTTAGGAAGAGCTCTGGCCAGGACTGCGGTACTTCCCACTCAGGAAGGACTAGGTTGGTCCAGAGATGGCGTTAGTAGGGAGCCTAAGGAAGATATTTACTGCCAGGACAGGAAAGAATGTGGTAACCAGGTCTCAGGATCAAGGCAAAAGGCCGGACAGCAATACAGAGACTAAATGTCACAGGTAAGGTACGTTTCCCTAAATCTATTTTGCTGGGGTTAGGGCTTTGTCTTAAAGATGTGAATGAGATCTAGCTTCCAGGTTGCAGATCCTGTCTAAGAAGAGGAAGATGGCAGACCAGGAGGAAAGCAGGATCTTGTAAGTAGAAACAGAATCTTTGGGCACCCAACTGCACTGTATTGGTATATAACCAACTCAACTAACAAAGTAAAAACAATATCAATATAATTATTAAAGAATGGATGCCTCTGTGTCTTCTCTCTCTCCGAATATATGAAGAAATTGATTAGATCAACTGTAGCCTATATTCTCTTTCTTCTACCTGCTTTATGCAGGACAATTAAGCCAAAGAACCCATTTTGAGTTAGGAATTGTGTCCTGCCTACTCCACACCCCCAAACGTTATTTTATCATGCTAAAGGTCAATGGTAAGGTCAAAAGCAGAATACCTGTCCTCCCTGCACGGCTGTCAGGAACCCCCTTGTTTGTTGACTGCTGGGAATTGCACCTTGACAGAGCCCCAGCTACCCAAGGGGACAGCAGAGTTCCCTGGCATCAGACAGCCCACCAACACAGAGCCTTTGAGACATGCAGAAACCTTCAGGCCTCCTACAAGGAACAGAATCTTTCTGCTCAGGGCATTTCTGCCTGGCATTGTTTCATGGGCTTTTTTTTTTTTTTTTCCTGGCCACATTATGAAATTTAACCCATTTTGCTTGTGGAATCTTTCACAGAGGATGAAAAGACCATGAATTCAACCACCAGCTGTGATAATTAAATCCTTCCCTATGAAATTTTGTCATCTCACACATTTTGCTGACCACAAGACCTTTTTGACAAATGGGTAGAGAAAACCTCTTCTGGGTGAGTGGCGGGCAAACAGCCCCTCCTGCCATCGATGGCATATCCGCGTGGAGTTTTGACCCTCTCTTCTGAGATCGGGGAGGAGAGAGGACAGGATGAGGCCTTTTGGGGCTAACTGCTGGTGCGTCGAGATGAATTCCATTTCAAAACATATACAGATGGCTGAGCCCAGTGCTCACTGGGACCTTATTTTGCACTTTTTCCGAAAAAGTGAATGCTGCACAGAAAAAAGAAGACGGGTAAAAGCAGTGACAGCAGAAGAACCCAAGAACTGATGGGAAATGAGATAACTGTCACATTTATGATGCGTCAATTGAATAAGACACGCGTAATTACTGAGTTGTGATCAGCAAAAATGTTTTTGAAAAGTTCCAGCAAAACCGTATGTGAAAGAAAGCAACTAACACAACTCAGCTTAACATGCCCATGTGAGCTATAATTGGGCAATAAACGGAGTCACACAACATGCTATTATGCTCAGTTTATAAGACACGGTCTCCACAAAAAGTAGCACAAATTACCATGATCTCTATTCTACCAGGCCCTTGGGTGGGTAAGTTATGAGCAGGCCTTAATATATAGCGCTACGGAGCAAAGCACTGAAAAAGGCTGATTGAATTGTACTCGGCGCTCCCAGGTTTGGGAGAATTCTTTCCTTTAAGAGAAAATGAATGGGTATGGCTGGTTCTTTTGCCTGGAGCTGGAAAAGAGGACATTATTTGGAGATTTTACCAACCCTTTGGTCCCCAGTCCTCATGCATCTGCCTTCTGCCGTCAGTCCCAGACCACAAGCTTTTAATTTTCCCTGAAGATTAAACCAATATTTACTAGTAAGCCTGCATTTATCCTAAAGACCCTTTACTGGAAACTATTGGTTTCAAGTAAATGTTAGATCTTGTTTAAGAACAGTTGCCCCTCCTTGGCGAGGCAGGCAGGAGGAAAAGCACACTGCCTCTCTGATAGGAGAACTGAGAAGAACACTTTCTTCCACTCTATCCAATGGAGCAGACCTTTCCAGTGTGTTCATTGATTATTCGCTTTCGGGGATTTCTCGTTCGCTGTGCCATCCAGTAATTCCTACATGTTGGCAAAGGATCAATTCTGGTGGAGCTCTTCAGGACGGTCAGACAAAGACGGAGGGAGTTCAACAAAAGATTAAAAAGAAACCTAGCTCTGATATAGATTGGCTAAGAAATAGGGGATTTCATACAAAGTATTCTCAGTATCAAAAAGTATATTGTGTCTGAGAAGACTCAGTAAAGCCTGGCTTCACCTTCCTAGTGTTTGTTGTTGGAGAAAACAGACGTTCTTCATTGCTTCACAGCCAGCGGGCTTCAACTCCAGTAACCGAAATAGTGCAGACCATCCTCCTCGATTTCTAATGAGGTTCTAGCTCTGACTCAGTTTGAAATTTTCATCATCAATGGAGTCTTTCGCTGACAGATTCCAAATACTTTCAATAGGGGTCCAGACATATGTCACCCAACATCGATGGGAAAAGACCACACATCATGTGTCATCAATACAGGTGGCTATCAGGCTGCCCAAACGAGCCCATGCGAACTCATTAGAAAGGATGGAGAAAGGACGGAGCTTGTTGGCCAAATTCCAAGCAAGCGGGCATACAAGTGGCTTACCTAAATTGTTCTCAGCACTGAGGCAGACAAGCTATAGTCTTCTCTCAGCTGCCGTGTTCAACGCCAGACCTATCTTTCCTCCAAGGCATCTGCGAAACAATCCTTCAGAACAAGGAGGCAGGGAGAAGAGTCTGGTCAAGGCCTAACATGAGCTGGCATTAGCAATAAACCACAGGGCAGACAGAAGCCCAGGTTGAAGTATTCTTGATTGGAAGGCAGCTTTACTACGGAAAGAGGGTCCAACCCATTCTTCAAAAGAAAAGCCTGGCTTAGGGCCATGGAAGAGCCCTGCACATCCTTCCGTAGTCCTCACTGCCTACTTTTCGGGGAAAGACACAGCTGAGCATGAAATGGCAGACTTCAGCGTCCACTATGACACGGTCTCTCCCAGCCAGGTTTAATGCTTCTAGACCGTGGGGTGGGATTAGCAAAAGGCGATTGCCGTTTGACCATGGGTACCCATTTCCTGAGGGTCTAAGGGAGAGAAGAGGCCTGGTAGACCATGTAGCGAGGTCAGGGGGAGTCCACACTGACCTCTAGACCTCACTCTGGACCAGTGCAGAGTGTCTTCACCTTTGAAATAAGAGGGTGGGTATGTGGTATTCAGATCATGTGATTGTGTGTTGCTTTGTTTTGTGTTTTTTAGGGGTTGGAACTTTTCTCAAAATAAGATTTTAGGAGGATCCATGCAAAACAAAACAGATAAAAGCAATGCAGCTTTGGATGAAATTGGGAGAAGGACCCAGAGTCCCATCCACTCTAATGGCTTCAGTGTTGCTTAGAAACCACCAGAAGTGATTTCACAGACCCCTGAACCCAGGACCAGGTGATCTTCAAAGACCCTTTATACTGTGTACTGTATTTTCCTAGCTTTACTGCCCTCTGAATTGCCATGCCAATGAACTGCCTCTCTGGGTTTATTTCCTCATGAGCAAAATGGAGTTAAACGTGCCAAGAGGAATAAATGACAAGAAAACTAAGCATGGAGTTGGAAGAATCATTCCAGTCCTGAGACTGCCGCTTAACGAGTGTGTGACCTGGAGAAAGTCACTTACTGTTTCTCAACCTGAATTTATTCATCTTACAGTCGGAACTGGGCAAGGTACTAGTGCAAACCAGATACGACCACAGTTATCTCTCACTATCAACACTCCTACTCACTAAACTCAGGAACCAAATAAATTCGGAGAGATATGTGTGATATAAAATGTCCTTGGAAATTTTGATCAGAGCATTTTAAGTTTTTATCTCAAAGAATTATCACCATTGTCTCAAATAATCTGTGTAATGGCTTATTAAATAAAAAGATGTGAAAGTGCCTCCTAGGGAGAATTCTACCCAAATACTAATTTTGGTATATGTCAGTTATTGAAGGAAGATGATATTAAGTTGCAGTGTCTGCTGTAGGGCCAACTCTAGGTTACTCTGTGGGCACCTCCATTGGCACAGAGGTCAATTTCTGCTATAAATCCATGCCAGCTTATCAAGTAGCCTGACTCCCAGTATTAATTTTTTTTTTTATGACCTATCCCACTAACTACGACTCTTCACAGGAATTGACTTTAATTTTAGGAAAGAGTTCATGGAAGTCAATGGTCTGCAATCAAACATTTAATCAATTACCAAGCAAAAACCCAAACCTTTGAGCTGACCCAGGAAATACAGAGAAGACTAGAACCTGACTCTTTGTTGTCAATGGGCTCAAATTGCAGTCGAGAAGCAACGTCCATGGAGCGTGAATCTGCGAGGAACCACGATGCGAGGCCAGCACGAGCTGCTAGGCCACGTGCTACTGTGACTCTTGCTTGAGGCCGGCTCATCTGGAGTGCCGTCTCTGCAGTTAACAAACCTTACCCTGGACCTCAGGTGTGTCTATGTGTACCTGACAATTAGCCATCTGGTTGGCTCACCGTTCACAAGTGGCCTGTTGTGTGGCAGGCTCAGCAACGAGCAGGCATTGTTCTTGGGTCTTGGTGTTTACAGTCCAATGGGGAAGAGCCATCTTCCCCGTTGCATCAGGCCCGCTGTAAAGAATTACCACACTTAGTGGCTTAAAACAACAGAAATGTCTTCGCTCACAGTTTTGGAGAAAGAAGTCCAAAAATCAAGAGGTTGGCAAGATCTGCAGTCTCTCTGAAGACTCCAGAGAAGAATTCTTACCTGCCTCTTCCAGCTTCTGGTGGCTCCAAGGGTTCCTCGGGTGGGGGCTGCATTAACTCCAGTCTCTTCCTCTGTCTTAACGTGACCTTCATCTCTGTGTCTGTGGCTCAAATCTTCCTCTACCTTTCTCTTATAAAGACACCTGTCATTGGATTTAGGGGAACCCCCAATTCCAGGATGACCTCATCTTGACATTTTTAACGTAATCACATCTGCAAAGACTCTTGCTCCAAATAAGGTCACCTCGACAGGTTGAGGATTAGGACACGGTCATAACTTTTGAGGGACAACCATACAATCCATAACATCTGTCTCCAAAGAAATAATTAGAGATGTGCTAAGTGCTGAGATAGGATGCGATGTGGAAACATCTCAGAAGGTGGCTGGCTTCCGTGGTGATCAAAGGATGCTCTCCAGAGGTCACATTAGTTAAGAGCTGCAAGATGGCAGGAGGGGGAAGTGCCGAGAAGAGCACTCCAGGCTTAGGGAGGATAATGGGCTCAGGCTAGAGGAGGGAGACGAAGGGGAGGGAGAAAGGAATCGAGAAGAATCCAGGATGAATGGAACAGAAAGAGCAGAGCGGCAGATACTAAAGTTTTCCTAAGAGCAATGTGAGTTCAATTAAACATTTTAATAAGGGAAATGAAAATTATAATTTGTGCTTTTAAAGTATCATTCCAACTGCAGTGCGGGGAGAATGGTTTGGCAGGAGTCAAGAGAAGGTTTGGGGAGATGCATTGCGGATGACTGCAGTATTCAAGGGGAGCCATCTCAGGGGCCAAGATTACTGTGGAATCAATGGGAACAGATTTTATGTGGTCTTCTTTGATAGCTACAGAGGAAATAAAATGACCAGGATTTTATCCTATGGAATTTGGGGGGTTAAGGAAAAGAAAAAGCTCAAGAATGGTAACTAAGTTTCTAACTTGAATAATGAGGTACAAGATATTGACATTTACAGCTGCAAGAAACATGGGGGGACTGGTCATTTGTTTCTTTGTTTGGGGCCAGGGACAGAATATCCAGTTTTTTCTTTTACAGTGAAGGAATGGCAGCACTCGGAGGTCCTATGATTTAACCAGGATAAACAGAAAGCAGTAGCAGGGCCCAGACAAGAACTGAGAGCTTCTAACCCCCAACACATTTTTTTTCCCCTGTGCATGGACCTGCCTGCCCTCCCTTTTCTTACCCAAATCCACTCCCTTCTGTTTTGAGTTTCAAGGATTTCTCTACATACATAAAGCAGTCTTCATTCTGTATGAAGGATGTGTTTGTTATATTCAGGGTCTCAATCCTCCCTCAGAATGTCAAATTTTCTTTTCTTGCCACCCGTGCTCAGAGAGATTTCTACCTTAACACAAGACTGAACAAGGGGATCTACGGGAGCAATTTCATATCACTACGACCACGTGGAGCCAACCCTGAGCATACACTGTAGATATCTTTTCTTCGGGAATATTCTTCTGCTCTGTTGTTTCTATGTCCCATGTCATCTCTCATATATGCATGTCCAGCTCTACCTGTTTCTCACCCACCTCTTCAATTCATTTTAAGAATTGCTACTTGGTCATTCATTTATGAAACCTCACTTGATGTTTTATGGATTCTTCTGGTGAAATAAAAACATTGGAGAGACAATTGTCCTTACTTATAACAAAGGCAATAATAGCATACGCTTGATCCTCAAAACATGTGGGGCTTTGGGTCCAGGAAGCCTCATGTTTGGCTTTGATTCTTACCCAATGAAAACTGATCTATTTCTAATCATTCTCTCCTGATAGTGCCAGTCATTATCTCATCCTGAAGTGACAAAATTTCTGAAAAGTACTGTCACTCTACATTCTTTTCTCATGGGTCTGCGGTAGCCCTAACACTCTAAGGAGTTTTAGAACGAAATGTGTGTCTCTCCTCCAAGATTGAGTCATAAATAATACGCTATTTGCAAATCCTACTGGAATTAGGAAAAGGGTAGATTGAGGAAGTATTACTTTATCCTCAGAGGAAGGTTTTATTACTTAGCTAATGATTGTCAGCATGCTTGAAGAGCACCCATCCTGCTATTTGGATGCATTTGGTGTGATGCTTTATTTTACGAGGACGCTGCTAAGAAAATGGTAGTAACTCTGTCCAGAACACCAAGACTTATAATTTTGTGAATTCCTGAAGCCACTGCTATATAAAAATAGACTTTTTCTGCATTTACATTCATATCTTGATGGCCTTTATAACATTACTAATGCAGTTTCTTGGTTGCCATTATATAATGCAGACCGGGGTAAGTTGACCTAGAACGGCTTTTAAACCAAATTGTTTGGATTGCCAGATCATTACCAAGAACACAGGAAGATTTGAAAATTATACAGGACCTTGCAAAGCTGTGGCATGCGATCTCTGCTTTCGCTTGCCTGTATAGTCAGAGAGCGTTACTGCTACATAAACCAGACGTAGGACTGCCGTAGGTGGTATATTTCTCCAGTTCCAGTCAGCCCGAGCAGTGGGAGAGAACACCAGGATGAAGGAAAGAGAATTACTGTTCAACTTGCATGTTTTGAAATAAGCCCACTTATGCCAACATTATTTCCTCCTACGTAAAATCAAACAAACAAACAAAATGTCTTGAGAGAATGAAGTAGGATCTTCTGTTTTGGTTTATTACAGAAATAGCAGAATTCCTGTAAGCTGCATATGGCAAAGGGATAAATGTGATCTTTGGAGTCATAATACAGAGTAATATCAGGGGCGCCTGGGTGGCACAGTGGTTAAGCGTCTGCCTTCGGCTCAGGGCGTGATCCCGGCGTTCTGGGATCGAGCCCCACATCAGGCTCCTCCACTATGAGCCTGCTTCTTCCTCTCCCACTCCCCCTGCTTGTGTTCCCTCTCTCGCTGGCTCTCTCTATCTCTGTCAAATAAATAAATAAAATCTTTTAAAAAAAATATTAAAGATTATAACTAGAAGTTGTTGTTGTTGTTGTTGTTTTTTCCTGGTGCCTAATGCCAATTATGGCTGTGTCCTCACAGATTACCTACTCACTGAACTGGAGTTCAAAGGTGCCACCGCTACTTCAAATAGGACCACTTCTCCTCGACGGCACCAATTGTCTCCTGCACCTGTGGTGTCTTTGGTTCTTTCCATGTTTATGACACTTTGTCAAATTTCCTTTTGCACTATTATTCGGATTCATCGGTTTATGTCTTATTGATGTAGTGTCCACTGTGTCCGAGATATCCTAGTCGCGGCAAGGGAAACAAATCATTGAGACACCACGCTGGCCCTTAAGAAACTTACTGTCTAAAAGAGAAGCTGTCACAAAAACACAAGTGAACTATGGGCAGAAAGCTGAAAAATACAAGTGTGTGGTTGGCAGAAAGAACATGGCTCCTGTGTGGCGAACAGCAGGGAAATCTTTATGGAGGAAGTAAGACTTGAAGTGGATCTAAAAAGGTGAAAACCGTTTGTGTCAGTGAACACTGGGGGAGAGAAATGGGAATTCCACACTCAGGAGACATGCTGAGGCAAAGGCATGGCTGTGTCGAGATCTGGGACATGAGTGAGGCATAGGCAGTGGTCAGAGGAAAAAGGCAGGAGACTCATGGCCTCTGAAAAGTTGCCCTGTGATCATACATTGTGGGGGCGTTCTGGAGCAGAACATGGCTGTGGTGAGTAGCAGTGTCAATCAAGGGAGAAGGACTAAGGATGAACTAGAGCATTGTCTAAACAGAAACATGGAGGAAGAAGCTAGCAAAGAGGACGCATGAGCACAAAGGAAAGGGAGCCAAGTAATTTTGCATCTGTGGTCTCCGAGCCTCAAGAAGAGGGAAGTTACTTTGGATGGGGCCCTGAGATTCTGAGCGTCTGTAGCTAAGTGGGTCTTGTTTCCATTAGCAAAAGAAGGGAAATCTGAGGTGGAGACATGTTTGGATGTAAGCAATGACGTGCATTGGTTGAGGCATTAATTTTGAAGTGCTGGTGATATGCTCAGGCGGGAACGTTCGAGAAGCAGTTGGAAATACAGGGAAGAAGAGCTGGATGGACATCAGGATGGAGATGTAAATTTGGGATAAGTGTTTAGGCATTGGGATAGTTGTATTATGGCCGAAGCCAAGAGACGATGGGATGAGACAGAAGACCAATGAAAGAATCTTGGGAAACATCTACATTAGTGATGAGTCCAAGAAAGGGAGTTGGCAAAGGAGGTCAAAGGGGAGAGCAGACGAGATGGGAGGAGAAGCTGAGGCTGGTACATCACAGACACAAGGCCCATAGGAGGAGCGAGACATGCTCCAGACAGAGGAGGATTGTCTCCTGCTGCTCTCTCCCTACCACCACAGTGATGAGCTCCTTCTTGCCCCCGTGGTGTGGAGAGGACCGCAGGAGCCCTCTGCTTCTCTGACTTCAGTCTCCGCATCTTCAGCCTACCCTGACTACCACTTCCTAATTAATTTTCTAAAACCCTGTTTTCATCTTGTCATCCCATGGCTGACAACTCTACAGTAGCTCCCTCTTGCCTGTGGAAATTCAAATGTTGAACCTAGTATTCAGCCTCAATTACTCAGGCTCCATTAATTAACACCATCTCATCTGCCTGCCTTTCTCTTTTATTCCTCTCCATTACATTTTGTTAGAGTCAGGCCAGGGCTCACGCTGTCACCACACAAGACTACCATGCCTCCATTATTTTTCCGAGTTAGCTGCTCTCAATTCCCATTTCTCTCCTCTGTGCCAAGACAGTACGTCAACATGGAAATTGAAATAAAGCCTCTCTGTTTCACTCTCTTCTGTTATAGCTTGGAACTTATTTCAGCCTTAGACTGGGAATATTTTGACTTCTCTGTCTTCCATGAAGATCTGGGCTGAGGTGTTGGTCACCACCTAAGATGTGATCGGAGTTGCCGTCATTGCAAAACACCAACCCCACCATCAGCCGTGCCACTTTTCTAGGTTCATTCCTTTAGGTCATGAAGGCTTTTCTGCTGTGCTGTTCACTATGGTAGCCGTTACTGATCACAGAACGTTTTCCTACAATGCTCTGTGGGACAGTGCTATTTTTCTATGTTCCAAAGTTCCCTGTAGAATGCAAAAGGCCTTGTAAGAAGTTAAGCCTCATTACCCATTGAAGGGAACCAGAAAGAACCTGTGAAAAAAAGACCCAAAATAAGAATGAAAAATGGAAAGTCAGAAAGTGGAGAGGGGCAGCTAGTAAGAAGTGGCAGAGGGGACCTGAAGACCAACCTTACATGCTTTGCAATTGCACCTTCCACTGTCCTGGAGCCTTTTTGCTACAAAAGAAAGCAGCTGTTTTGCAAACTCGAAGTGTTCATTTTTGTCTTTCATCCACCACCATTGCCACCACCACCACCACATCATTGCTCTTGGGGAGCAGTGTATCTCCTACTTTCTTAGGAAAAATGACCTTCACATCTCAACTGGGATCTGGGTAGGCCCATGGGTCCATCGTTAGGGGATATTTGGGACCAAGATGGGATAGAAGGGAGCAATGGCTCCTGGACACTCTAGACAGCAAGCTGTGACCAGCACTTAGCCCCCACACATGGCCCAGGTAGACAGTGGTGAGGCCTCTGTGAAGGACATTTGTCAAAAGTATATCAATGGAACAGAATAGAGAGCCCAGATGTGGACCCTCAATTCTATGGTCAACTAATCTTTGACAAAGCAGGAAAAAATATCCAAAAAGGAAGTCTCTTCAATAAATGGTGCTGGGAAAATTGGACAGAAGAATGAAACTCAACCATTCTCTTACACCATACACAAAGATAAACTCTAAATGGATGAAAGATCTCAATGAGAGACAGAAATCCATCAAAATCCTAGAGGGGAACATAGGCAGTAACCTCTTCGATATTGGCCACAGCAATTTCTTTCAAGACACGTCCCCAAAGGCAAGGGAAACAAAAGCAAAAATGAACTTCTGGGACTTCATCAAGATAAAAAGCTTCTGCACAGCCAAGGGAACAGCCAACAAAACTAAGAGGTAACCATGGAATGGGAGAAGATATTTGCAAATGACACTACAGAAAAAGGGCTGGTATCCAAGATCTATAAAGAACTTAACAAACTCAATACCCAAAAAACAAATAATCAAGTCAAAAAATGGGCAGAAGAAAAGAATGGGCAGAAGACATGAACTGACACTTCTCCAAAATGTCCAAAGACACTTCTCGAATGGCTAACAGACACATGAAAAAAATGTTCAACATCATTAGCCATCAGGGAAATTCAAATCAAAACCACATCGAGATATCACCTTACACCAGTTAGAATGGCAAAAATTAAGAAGGTGGGAAACAACAAATGTTGGAGATGATGTGGAGAAAGGGGAACCCTCTTACACTACCGGTGGGAATGCAAGTTGGTACAGCCACTTTAGAAAACACTGTGGAGGTTCCTCAAAAAGTTAAATATAGAGCTACCCAATGACCCAGCAATTTCATTACTGGGTATTTACCCTAAAGATACAGATGCAGTGAAAAGAAGGGACACATGCACCCCAATGTTCATAGCAGCAATGTCCACAATAGCCAAACTATGGAAGAAGCTGAGATGCCCTTCAACAGACAAATAGATAAAGAGGATGTGGTCTATATATACAGTGGAATATTACTCAGCTATCAGAAAGGATGAATACCCACCATTTGCATTGACATGGAAGGAACTGGAGGGGATTATGCTAAGTGAAATAAGTCAAGCAGAGAAAGACAATTATCATATGGTTTCACTTATATGTGGAACATAAGGAATAGCATGGAGGACATCAGGAGAAGGAAGGGAAAAATGAAGGGGGGGAATCAGAGGGGGAGACGAACCATGAAAGACTATGGACACCGGGAAACAAACTGAGGGTTTCAGAGGGGAGGGGGCTGGAAAATCGGGTTACATGGTGATGGGTATTAAGGAGGGCATGTATTGCAATGAGAACTGGGTGTTATATGCAAACAATGAAGCATGGGACACTACATCAAAAACTAATGATGTACTGTATAGTGACTAACATAACATTAAAAAAAAAAAAAAGATATAGCTCCCATTACAGGTTCCCTAATGTCTGGAATTCAGTGTGCTCAATGTCTTGTTAACACCGGAAATTGACCAGCCAGTAAGGCTTGACTTTGATCGTCCTTTGCAGGGGCCAGGCTTAGGTGTGTGAGATGAGGCAAGGCTATGATGGAGATTTAAACACACACTCTGAATGGCTCTGTTCTCCCCTTTGTTTCATTCTGTCTACAACATTCTGCATGGAAGTCATGGGGGGAAAAAAACAACATTGAAAACATTTTTGTCAGTATTTGCTCCCCTGCTTAGTCCTGACGTGTAAGACAGGGGAGCAAATGGCTCAGAATCATGCAAGTGGCCCCAGATCTCAGTTCAAAAAGTGCAAAAAGATCTGAGATACCTGAAAAGGCAAAAAGAGAAACAGTAGCTTCTGGAAGGAACGGCACCTGCCCAGAGCTTCTCCCCACAGCCTACTTGGTCTAGTTTAAGAGGGCCAACTCAAGCAACTTCCTCGACCAGTGGTTCTCAAAGTGCAGGTCCCCGACCAGTAGCATCAGCATCACCTGGGCACTTAAAAGTGCAAATCCTCAGGCCCCACCCCAGGCCTCCTGAAGGAGCAACGCGGGAAGTCAACCATCTACGTTGTCAGCAGCCATCCGGGTCATTCTGATGTACATTCAGGTATGGGACCTCTGACTAGACCATGAAATCAGGACTCCTGCCTTTTACTCTCTCTCCCTTTTTACCTTTGGCCACCACCTCCCAAATCCTGGGGACTAGAGCTTCCACAGCACAGATGGGAGTAGCAATGGCAAGATGGAAACGGTTCTTGGATTTGTCAGAGAATCAAGAAATAATACTGTCTGGAAAAGGAGACACCAACTGAAAAAGTATCCCTCCCAAGCAGTCAATGGGTTCTAGTTAGGTGCTTTTTCATACTACAGGGCAATGGCGACAAGCACGGGCTCTGGGGGGAGAGCCCTGGACTCAAACTCAGCTCCACCTCCTACCAGTTGTGTGACACCAAGCAAAGCATTTAACCTCTGTCCGTGTGGTTCCTCCTCCGTGACATGAGGAGAAAAATACATCACCTCATGGGGTCACTGTAAGAATTAAACATCTAAATAGATGTACAGATTTTTGAACAGTGCCTGGCACCAAAGCACATCGAATTGTGAGTACTAAGATCTAAAGGCTACCGCCATTTAACATCAGGCAAGGTCATTAACTTTACTTGACTTTATCCACTCAATAAACCTTTGTTAAAAATGTAAGATAGTGAAATGGCTGCATGTTTAGAAATGTAAGATAGTGAAAAAATAAAATAAAATAAAATAAAATAAAATAAAATAAAATAAAATAAAATAAGGAACGTGGGTGGCTCGATTGGTTAAGGGTCTGCCTTTGGCTCAGGTCATGATCTCAGGGTCCTGGGATCGAGCCCCCTGTTGGGCTCCCTGCTCGGTGGGGAGTCTGCTTCTTCCTCTCCCTCTGCTGCTCTCCCTGCTTATGCTCTCTCACTCTCTCTCTCTCTCTGTCAAATAAATAAATAAAATCATTTTAAAAACTTGAAAAGAAAATAAAGAACCAGAGTGTTGCTGGGTATGTAAGACCCTTCTTAGAAAGGAAGGCCTCTCCCTCTGTCCTGTCTCCCAGGGGTTCTCTCCAGAAAGCAGATTTACACCCAGACCCCAGAGGCCACAAAAAGGGAAACAAATCTCAGGGGTGGGGAGAGCCAAGTGGGCCCTGCCTGCAAAGTCCACTGCAGGGCTGACTGGTTTCTAAAAGTTTGACTCAAGAAACCCAGCAGGGGCGGGCTGAAGGAAGAAACAGGAGGAGACTGGGGCTGGGGAAGACAGCCCAGCGTGGCCATGCTCCAGGCCGGCTTCAGAAGGGAGCCACTGCTCCTTTGTCTGGACAATGCAGGCTGCGGGATTGTAATCTGAGTGGGGCCGGGGCAGGGGCTGGGCCACACAATCAAAGGGCTCAGGCTCAGCAAGGCCGGTTCCCTTCAGCGTCAGCTTACTGTGTGGCTCCCTGGGGTCCCACCAGAGGAATCAGATGGAAGGAAAAGAGCAAATGGAGACAGATCTTTGGAGACTTTGATTTCTAATCAATGGTTCCGAAAACTATCTGACTGTGACTCCGACTATGCTCCTGACAGCTGAAATTTTCTTAAAAATGCAACACCCTAATCTCGATGGAGCTTTCTTCTCGGGCCTCCTCTTCTTGCTAGCGTCGTCCCTTTGGCCTGGCATTTGGGTTTCGGGATGCGGTCCCGTTTTAGACAAACTTACCAGCAAACGCTCTTGGTTCCTTCTCTCTGGAGATATACATTGGAGAAATATTTCATTTCGTTCTTTCTCGGATCTCCTACCTCTCAGGGTAGAGTCTCTTTCAACCCTTTTTGAAAGACAATCTAATTACATGAGAGCAAATAGTTGAACCTGGAATAAACAGTTTGTGAAAAGGCTACAAACATTAATTCTGCCTTCACAGAAGTGGGGTTTGGGGGGGGGCAGACCGTGTGTCTACCCTCTGGCTGGCAAACACATCATTAATATTTCATTTGGGATTTTTCTCTATCAGGTTTTCTTTGGGTGGATACCAAACTACACTTTTTAAGCTAAACCACTTCAATAAATAGAAAGGAAGTTAGCTCCCTTTTTTCTGATCCCCTACTAAATATACGTTTTTATAGCCTGTCTAATTTTACTCATTGTGTTATGGTTCTGGCAGAGATATTAGTGTCTGGAAAAATAAATTATTTGAAAACCAGTCTGAGACTGAGTCAACGCAACATCAAAACCACCCATAAAATGTGTCACCGTATCGCACAGTTTAAACCATTTGCTCAGAATGTTATATGTCCAACAACTTAATTTCCCCCTCACTTCTATACATTGATGGGTGGTGATCTGATGGACTAAACTCAATACCTTGGTTCTGAAAGTTAATGTCATGGGACCTCTCAGCGTATTAATGTCATGGGACCTCTCAGCGTATTAGAAGTCTCTAGGACACCACTGATACGGTGTCGTCCTTCCTGCAAACATGGAAACACCTCAGAAGTGTGTAGCCCTACCATCCATATTACACCCACACTGAAACTGTCCTCTCATCATTAAGTGGTTTTTTTTTTCTTTTTTTTTTTTTTTAAAGATTTTACTTATGTGAGAGAAAGAGAGAGAGAATGAGCAGGGTAAGGGACAGAGGGAAAAGCAGGCTCCCCACTGAGCAGGGAGCCCCATGCAGGGCTCGATCCCTGGATCCAGAGATCATGACCTGAGCCAAAGGCAGACTCTGAAACAACTGAGCCACCCAGGAGCCCCTCATCATTGTCTTTTATGTGACTCTCCCCCAAGGCTGTTTCTAAGGCAGATGAGTTTTACTGCCTAAATTTCTCCTCAATGCATCGATTTCTGAGCTTACCCAGTAGTCCCTCATCTTCTCTCTCTGGAATTGTTCTACCTTCAAGCCACTCTTTACCCCCCATTCCATCAACCACACTCCAGCCTTAATCCTGTGAAAAGAAATCTGACCATGTCCTTCCCCTCCTCAGAACCGTACCTTAGCCCCCAAAACAAAGTATGAGCTTCTAAGCTTGTGGAATGAGGTGCTTCTCCCGGATGCCCGTTGCCGTTCCCGTCTCATCTCTCACCACCCCCTGCCCCATGTTCTAAAAAGCAACCAAACTTCTGCCAGCCCATTAACTGGGCCATACGCTCTCTCCTCTGCGTGTTCTACTTCCTACCTAGAAGAATCCTCTCTGTACCTGCCTTCTCCTTCAGTTGACTAACTCTTTTTTTTTTTCTGGCTTTTATTTCATTGAAATTCAATTAATGTAGAGTGTATTATTAATTTCAGAGGTAGAGTTCAGTGATTCATCAGTTGTATATAACACCCAATGCTCATTACATCAAGTGCCCTCCTTGGGCGGAATGGAGCAACTGGGTGATGGGCATTAAGCAGCTGACTAACTCTTCGTCACCTTCAGCCTCAATGCCATGACTCTAGTAGGACATCCTTCGACTCCAGCACAGGTGTCAGCCCCCAGTTTTGGACAGCACCTGACTCACGCATCTACCACTTTTCACACTAGATTGTGTGTTTTCCAACTTCACTACTCTTATCTCCAGCTGGACCATGAACTCTGTATAAGGTGGGGTCACATTCTCTAATTCTGTGTTGTATCCTTTACCCCAATTCCCCCCGAGGGCCTTTTAGAACTTGTTACACGTCAGAACAGTCAAGTGCACGGTATTTCATCGATGGCATTGTTTGTGATTTTTCCGTCCAGTTTCCACATTCCTGCCTTTGCCTTCTGGCTCCAGAACAGTCCGATTTCACCATGCCCCCCCACCCCGTGTGCTCACGCAAAGGAAAGCGCCTAACTGGAGCGAGCTCTTATCTCCATACGCCGCCCCGCCCCCGCCAACAACAGCATGTATTCCGTAGAACTGTTACTACCGGGGAAATTGATTAAATAATATTTTTTGAATTAATTCATTCTCTAGGGCACCACCGTTGTCTCCGATATGTGCCGTATCTCATTCTAATTATAAGTGCATATTTCAAACTCTTCCAAGTGCCTTGGACCTTTCTAAGAACACAGAAAAAGAGGTCTAGGGTCAGAAGATACTGACCCAATCTTCAGAACTGTCTTAACACGCCAGTCCTCTCATTTACCTTTGATGCAGAGCCCAGGAGACATTTGGTTTTATGTTTTGTGTATGTGAGTTTTGTTGTTACTATTGATTTAGAGGATATTTCCCTTTGTTTTAGCTCCCTTGACGCCACCACCTTTGTCCTAGGAAACCCACCCCACCCCCATAGGCTGCAATTGAGGAAAAATCTTTTAAAACAATTATCAAGATTGGCTGCCCACTGTGATCAAATTCATTAGATAATAGCTAAACTCTACATTTCACTTGGCGCACAATGTTTTACTCTTTTTTTTCTCTCTCTCTCTTTCTTTCTCCAGTATTCACATGGAAATAATGCCATAGTTGTCTAGGGGTAAATTTGAGGTGCTCTCTGAGGACCTGGCATATTTCGGTAAGCACAGGCAGAGAGATGGGAAAGGAGAGGACAGTAACTCCTTTAAAAAAATCTTTTTTTTTTTTTAACCAATAGCTCTATTAGTGATTATCCAAAGGCAAGCTCATAAGGAAAACTTGAAAATACTGAAAACGTGTAAAAAGCATTCTTTTTTAAAAAATAAATGCAAACATGATACTATACTCTGTGTATTCTAAAATTAGGGTCATAGCCAGTAAACACCTTTGTATTTTAAATTTCACATTATAGAGAGTAATTTCCGATGGTGTTGAATATTATCTTAGCACGGTGTTTAGCGATCGAGGGTTTGCATCAGATTCCATTGGAGATTTATGCAAAAACCCCAGCTGAGTCTTGCCCCTGAATCCGAAACTCAGAAGGGGGGTGGGTGGGCCAAAGAGGTGAGTATTTTCAAAGACCATCTTGGGTAATTTTGTTGTACTACCCATTTTCTCAGTTGAAGAACTGTTAGAAGCCGTGACTAACCCTGATGAAGTAGTCCATGAATTATCAGTATGGAGAATTTAACCAATTTACTAGTCCCAGGATTTAAGCATTTTTAAAGCTACAGATACACTGTATCCCAAAGGGTTGTAATAAGTTAAACACTATCTGGGAATGTCCACCTCATTGACTTCTTTAGACTTTAAAAATATGAAAACCTTTGTCAACCCAATAGATAAATAATGGTTTTGCTCTATAAGTTTCAATTTATCTTTTTTTTGTTTGCATGAAGGTTGTATGATTTCCGTGTGCTTATTGACCATTGATAGTACATAGCCTCCCATTCTATTGAGTTTGTCCCTGTTCTTATTAATTTATAAGACCTCTTCATTTGTTGAGGATATTAACAGTTCTTTATCTCACATTTTTTGTGACATGTATTGTTCATTTTTACCTTTTAATTTTGTCATCTTGTTTTGATGTGAATATGGGTTCCATGCAATCAGATATGACGTGACTCTCTTACTATTTCTTCCTTATAAACACCTTCCTCTTCCAAGGGTCACATAAATACTACTTTTATTTTTATTCTTGTTTCTTCTATACAGATCAATTCTATAATCCATCTGGGATCTATTTTCATGTATCACTTGAAGAGAACTTGCTTGTTTTTTTCCAAAGGGTTTATCAACTTTTTCCAGAAGCACTTCAATAAATAATTCATTTTACCCCCTCTAATTTAAAATGCCACAATGACCATAATAGAATGTTTAGCTACAGAAGAGTCTTTTTTATCATTTTCTCTTCTGTTCCATCATAACTTCACGTACATATTAATACTAAAAAAAAGTACCTCTTCCCTCATTAGTTTTGTTACTCAAAATTATGAATAACTCAAAATTAGAGCTGTTACCCAGCTCTCATCACTTTTTCAAGTTTCAAATATATTTTGATTCCAATTTCAGCTGGAATAGCATCCGGTTTATAAGAAATTAAAAGAGAAATTACGTTTTTCAATAACCGGTATTCCTATGAAGGAAAATATTGTATGTTTTCACTATTCGAATCATGTTGTATGCCTCAAAGTAGAGTTTTTAGTTTTCCTCACATTGGTACTAAATCACTTTCTTAATTTTATTGACATATGGTTTATGTTTTATCTGATATCTTTAAGTTTATTTTATTCAATAACGTTTTGAACTGAGGGATAGAAAAACAATTTGGTTTTGTATGTTTATTTGTAGCTCACTCCCTTTCTAAATCATTACTCCTACTTTTCAGTTGACTTACGTATGTTTTATAGTTTCAAACTATATCACCTGTAAATAACAGCAATATATTTTCTCCTTCTCAAACTTCATACTTCTTCTGACTTGTTTTTGTTTCGTTTTGTTTTTGAATGACTAGCCCTTTTTTAAAAATCATGAGTAGGGGCGCCTGGGTGGCACAGCGGTTAAGCGGCTGCCTTCAACTCAGGGCGTGATCCCGGCGTTCTGGGATCGAGCCCCACATCAGGCTCTTCTGCTATGAGCCTGCTTCTTCCTCTCCCACTCCCCCTGCTTGTGTTCCCTCTCTCACTGGCTGTCTCTGTCTCTGTCGAATAAATAAATAAATAAATCTTTAAAATAAAATAAAATAAAAATCATGAGTAATAATGGTAATGGGAGGCATACTTTTCTAAACTTTAATATCTTTGGTATTTCACGGTAAGTATGAGATTGGCCTGGAGTTTGTGATTGCTATAGTATTTTAAAAATCAGGTTAAGGAAATCTTTATCATACTAAGGATATCATATGTATGGTCCTGGCACTGCACTGATTTTGTATCTTTATTTTGAGCTGCTTTTAGACTTACAGAAAAGTTGAATAACAGTGTAAAGAATTTCCATATATCGCTCTTCCAGCCTCCGTCAATGCTCACGTGTTACGCAACCACAGTACCAGGAAACTAACATTGGCACAACACCATTAACTAAAGACCTATTCAAATTTCACCAGGTGGTTTTTTTTTTTTTAATTGATGTCTTTGTTGTTGCTGTTCCTTGATGTTACTCAGAATCCTACATCACATTAGTCTCAGGCAGTCTGTAAGAGTTTCTCAATCTTTCTTTGTCTTTCTTGACCGTGACATCACTGAAAAGTATCGATCAGTTAATTTGCCAAATATTACCCCACTTGAGCGTGTCTAGTATCTTCACATGACTCAGATGATGCATGATTGGTAGGAATACCACAGCGGTGATGCAGTGACCTTCTCCATAGGTCGTATCGCATCGCGTTGCAGCGCTCCCAGGTTTTCTCCACTGTAAACTAGCTTTCCCTCCAGCTAGCCAACAACTCGGGGGAGGCACGTGAGGCTGCACACCCTGTTTTCCTCAAGCTTTCACCCATTGGTTTTAGTGCCCATCGGTGAATCTTGACTGGGAATATTTTTATTAGAAATGGATTTTGAGCTTTCCCAAATGCCTTTTCGAGACTGATCAGGATAATCATATGCTTTGTCAAGTTTAACATATGTGGCTATTGAAATTTGTATTAGAATTGCATTACATTTACAAGAAGCCATCCTACTAATCTGTGGTTTTGATTCGAGTGATAGATTTCTTCATTTTCGCTTATTCTTTGAATAAACTCTACTGGTTATTTTTCCTCTAATCTACCTTTGTATCTAATTTGCTAGCATTCAATTGAACACTTTAACTGGAATTATTAGATTGATCTATGGAGTTCTGATTTTGTGGGTTTTTTCTTTCTTCCTTTGTTTCTTTCTTCTTTCCTACTAAATGCTTCATTGTCAGTGAGCCAAAAGCTAGGAAACTGGGGAAGACTTTGATACTGCAGAGGTATGTAAGGATTTTCCAAGGGCTGCCCCAGCTACGGATACTTTTCAATGGAATCAACTGCCACATTCTTTTCTTTTCTATGATGTGTTTCCTAAAACCGCTGCACCTTTCAATGGGCTGGGGTAAAGGCTGGACTTCAGCCCAACTCCACGTCCATCCCCCTTCCGTAATGCCCTTCTCTCACTTGGCATAAGAAAGGCGAGCTCTCACCAATCTGGAATTTTACTAGTAGCATTCATTGCCTTAAGGAATAGAAATGTCTAAAGAGATTCAAATCTCTAGTCTCTAAGGAAGATTCAAAATTTTGCTGTAGGTGTTGAAAAAATTAATAATGCTGATGGCTGAGTAACAAAGTCCTGTGTGGCTTCCAAATATCTTTTTTCAACAAAACTGAAGGAGAACATAATGTAATTATTGATGTTAGATCATTAAAAATGTAACTTGGAAGGAGTTCAAAGAATTAAGTGACATTTCCACAACCAAACTCTTTCCTTTCTCAATTACTATTTATACGAACCCAGTTTCTTAGAGATTACAACTACCATAAAAGAAAATCAGGAATAGAAATGATAGCAAACCCTTGTCATATTCCAGGGCTAAGTATGACTCATCCACACATACGTGGACTCCTAATGCCACCCATCTGCTTAAGAGAGGCAGTCTGCATAAGATTTTGCTTTTTATGCTTCATAACTATCAAGACGTATAAGCTTTATCTCTGTGATCATTTGTCTACAATTATAATTATAGGATTTTTTTACAGTTAAATAACAGTTTTAAATATAAAATAATGGGCATTCTTTTGCAATGATATATGCTAGGTAATGAAGAAATGCTTTCAAACACTAAAACGTAATATATTATAATAAAATATGTGAGGGAAATGAAACACAAATACACAATTAGCAAAAGGAATGATGTGGAATTTCAAAATTTTTTGAGATTTATTTTATTTTTATTTTAGAGAAAGGGAGAGAGAAAGAGAGAGAGAAACCACTCTTGTGCGGGGGCAGAGGGGCAAAGGGAGAGGGAGAGAATAGACTCCTTGCTGAGCACAGAGCTAGAAGTGGGTGTCTCTCTCAGGACCCTGAGACCCTGACCTGAGCCAAAACCAAGAGTCAGACACTCAACTGACTGAGCCACCCAGGTGCCCCAATGTAATTTCAAATCTTACAATGAGAGCTATTTTCCTTTATTTTAAGTGATTGTTAATGGTTATCAAATTGCTGTATTTTATTGGGTAATTTTTTTGGAAATTTTGTTTTAAAATTACAATATTAATGATATTCCAGAAATTACGCTTTTCAGTTGATTTAAAACTTGATGAAAATCATCTAATTTGAAATTAGGTTCAACTTTGAAATGTATAAGGGTATATAGCAATATATATACATATATATACGTGTGTGTGTGTGTGTGTGTGTGTGTGTGTGTGTATTCTTTTATGGGTACACAGCCAACATTTGACAACCATTGAAAACCATCTCCACTATGAAGATTCACAAATATTTGGGTGTTCACTAAAAATAACGATCAAGGAGCTTGTTTGCAAACGTTATTTTGAATGAAGCAATCTATCTATTCAGATAAAATGGTTTATCTCCAGCCCACACAACACACAGCCTGATTCTAATTTGTGTGCATTACGAGGTCTATCAACTCTGATTTCTGTAAAAAGCAATATATGTGTCGGGGCGCCTGGGTGGTTCAATTGGTTAAGCATCTGACTCTTGATTTCAGCTCAGGTCATGATCTCAGGGTTGTGAGATCGAGCCCCGTGACAAACTCTGCATTCAGCACAGTCTGCTTGTCCCTCTCCCTCTGCTCCTCAGCAACCCCACCCCCAGAATAAAGTCTTAAAAAAAAAAACAAAAAGCAGTAATATATTTCTCGGTTACAAGACATGTGTAACGTCTGCTAATCAACAGGAGCTTGAGATGGCTAGTTGGCATTTTATAATGGAAGGTAGTGTTTATGACTTAAAATACTGATTTGTGTTATGAATTTTATTTTATTTTTATTTTATTTTTAAAAATATTTTATTTATTTGAGAGAGAGAGAGAGAGAGAGCATGAGCAGGGCGAACTGTTGAGGAAGAGGGAGAAGCAGATTCCCCACTGAGCAGGGAGCCTCCTGTGAGGCTCAATCCCAGGACCCTGGGATCTTGACCTGAGCTGAAGGTAGCCACTTAACCGACTGAGCCACCCAGGCACCCCTATGTTATGAATTTTATTTTAATTAATTAATTAATTAATTAATTTTATTATTATTATTTTTGTGTTATGAATTTTAAACCACTAATAAGAAATCTTGGAGCTATTTTTGCCTCTATAGAGAGAAAGATATTGGCATCTATAAAAATATTTTTGCAAAAACAAAATAATAATATTAAAAATACACAGGAGACTTCTGGCTTGGGGTCCAGTATGGAAAGAGCTTGGAAATCATCATTCCGTCTTCACAACAAGACAGAAACTGAGCCAAATGAAAACTGGCAGGTCTACGTAGATCCAAGGAAAGACTGCGGTCACAGGACAAACCGCTGTCTGAAATTTGGGGGGCGTACAGATGAATAGAGAAGAGGTCAAGGAGCCACTGTACACATCGCAGGAATAGGAAAACTTACACTGACCAATTGCCAGAGGCTTGGTGTGGACAAGCCTGAGAATTAAAATCTTCAGAAAGGGTTCTAGTCTTAAGGGGATCCCTGCACTATCATGACTTCGACTTTATCATGAGCTCTACCAGGTCCCAACAGTGAAACTCAGAGAAAAATCCCCTCCGGGACCTAACTGTTTTAACAGACCCTCATCCACTGAGATTTGACCAGAGACTAACTGACCTAGGGGAAGGGAAACACTCAACTCTATCCCCTTCTAGATCCTGTCTCACCTAAGGGAGATGAAAAACTAAGAAGGTCACAGTCTAGAGGCTCATGTTCAGTCAAATTCTGAGTCTAAATCGCAGGACTATAGAATTCTTCCCCTCCCCACACACCTCACCAACACATCAATAGGGCTGTACAATAACAGGGGATTACAAGTGAAAGAACAATACTTCCCACACCTTACCTAAGAAGTCTCTATGGGAACCCAAAAACAATAGGAGAGAGAAAACAGTGGACAACAATGGAGATTTCTGTCTCTGGCATCTGCAGCTACAGCAAATAATAAACACAGCCTAACTTACCTCCAGGGAAACATAAAACCGCACGCTAAAGGCCTATTTACCTCAGTTCCAGTCACCCAGCATGTCCTGTTCACCTTTCAACAAAAAGAATGACAAGGCTTACTAAAATGTACAAAAAACAATTTGAAGAGACAGAGCAAGTGTCGGAACCAGACTCAAACACGGCAGACATGTTGGAAATGTCGGACTGGGAATTTAAAACAACTATGATTAATATTCTAAGGACCTCAATGGAAAAAGTGAACAGCATGCAAAAATACATGGGCAGAGAGATTTAAACTCTAAGAATGAATGATAAGGAAATGCTAGAAATCATAAACGTTGTAATAGAAATGAACAATGCTTTGGATGGGTGCATTACAGACCGGACACGGCCAAGGGAAGAATCAGTGAGATTAAGGAGAGGTCAACAGAAAGTTCCAAATATGAAATACAAAGAGGAAAAAAAATGAAAAAGGCAGAAGAGACTCTCTGGGACCATTATGAAAGTATAATAGACACATACCAGGAATATCAAAAGGAGAAGAAAGGTCAGAGAACTCAAGCAATATAAATGCCAACAAATCTACACCTAGATGTATCATATTCAAACTGCCAATAATCAAAAATAACACAAAAATCTTGAGAAAAGCCTGAGGAAAAAATAGCTTACCTCTAGAGGAGCCGAGGTAAGAATTACACTGGACTTCTCTTCAGACACCACGCAAGCAAGAAGAGGGTGGAGTAAAATATTCCAAGTGTCCAAAGGGGAAAAAGCCACCAACCTGGAATTCTGTATCAGGTTGAATTATGCTTCAGAAGTGAAGGAGAGAAGCCCAGACAGATTATGGAGTCACGTGTGTTGGGAATGTGGGTCTCTCCGCTAAGGACAGGAGTAGGGAGGTGAGGCAGCAAAGACAATCTGAGGCTGCTCCAGCATTTCTGTAAGTGGTGGAGGATAAGAATGACAAGCCTGGCCCTGAAGGCCAAAGCTGGGGCCTGGCAGTGGAAGTTGAGGCCCCTGGGCGGGCGACAAGAGCCCTTCCCCTGAGGTGAATGAAAGCCCAACTCCTTGGACACCCTCAGTGGCAATTCCTTAGGGGTTGAAGCCCCAGCTATTACTACAGCTCTAAGAAATCACCTCTCAGCCCACACACGCTGGTCTTCAGGGCAGGACACAGCCCTGGAGGCCCAGCAGGACCTTCTCCTGTGTCCTCAGAAGCCCAGAAGCTCAGTTCCCCCTCTCAGCAACTTTTAACTTTAATTTTTTTTTAATTTTCAAACAGGGGTAAATCACCTTTCTTATTAATCTCTCCAAATCTTGGAGGACCCCGTCGATGCTGCTGTCACATAACTCAAGATGGCTACTTACCTAACTTTTACCCAAAGATTTCCTGTCAGAGCCTACACTGAGGAGAAGCCAGAACTTTCTTCGGGTTCAGAAAGGCAGGGGAGTTGTAAGCTTCTTTCGTAATAAAGAATCGAACTCCATTTTTGATGCATGACTATTTTCCCCCAGCTTTATTGAAGTACAATTAGTATAAAAACCTGCATATAATTAATGAATATAATTAGGTGAGTTTATAATATGTGCACACTCATGTGACCATCCCCACAATCCAGGGAATAAATATATCTATCATGACCAAAAAAAAAAAAAAAAGAAGGATAAATAAAGCCTTTCTCAGATAAACAAAAATGGAGGGAATTTGTTATCAATAGGCCTGCCCTGCCAAAAATGTTAACAGTTCTTCAGAGAGAAGGAAAATGGTATAGATCAGAGACTTAGACCTACAGAAAAGAATACAAGATAAAGTCTTTAATTTTCTTTTCCTTTTTTAAATTTTTTATTTATATATTTGAGAGAGAGTGACAGAGGGAGAGAGTGCACAGAGGGAGAGGCAGACTCCCCGCTAAGTGGAGAGCCTGATGTGGGACTCGATTCCAGGACCCCGAAATCATGACCTGAGCCGAAGGCAGATGGTTAGAACCAACCGACCCATCCAGGCACCCCAAATCTTTAATTTTCCTATTCTTAACTGATCTGACAGATAACAGTTTGTTTCAAACAAAAATAGCAACAATGTATTCAGTGATTATAGCTTAAAAATACATAAAATGAATGACAGCAATATTATAAAGCATGGATGGGAGGAATTTGAAATACTCCGCTAGAAGGTACTTGTAATATATGTGAAGCCATTATTTGAAAGTGGTCTTGGAATAGTTGTAAATGTATATTGTAAATTCTAGGGTGATCGCGGAAAGAAATTTTTTAAAAAATATAAATGCAATGCAAAAAGAGAAGAGGGGCATCTGGGTGGTACTCCTTTGAGCGTCCGACTCTTGATTTCAGCTCCAGTCGTGAGATCAGGCCCCACGTTGGGCTCCGTGCTCAGTTTAGAGTCTGCTTGAGATTCTCTCTCCCTCTCCTGTCTCTCCAGCTCATGCCCTCAATCTCTGCCTCAAATAAATAAATAAATCTTTAAAAAAAGAAAAAGAGAAGAGAAAATGAATCCTATACACTCAAAAGCAGAGAAGGCAAAATGAGTGGAAGACAAAAAAGAAAAAGAAAAAAGAACAAAGCAAGAAATAAAAAACAGTAACAAATAGGGTAGCTAGCAACCCAAATATATCAATAATCACTTTGAGCATCAATGGTCCAACAGATCAATTAGAAGACAAAGACTGTCAGAGTGGACCAAAAATCAAAATACAATTATATGTTGTTTATATGAAACCCACTTTAAATATAAAGATGCATATAGGTAAAAAGTAAAGGTATAAAGAAAGATAGACCATGGTAGCCCTTATCAAAATAAAAGTGGAGTAGATATTTTTGTTTTGAGAGAGAAAGAGAGAGAGCCCTTGCGCATGTGCGAGCATGCTCACGCCCCCTTAGTGGGGGAGGGGGAGATGGAGAAGGCGAGAGAGAATCTTAAGCACGCCCCGTGACCGACTTGGGGTCCATCTCCTAACCTTGAGATCATGACCTGAACCAAAATCAAGAGTTGGATGCTTAAAAAAAAAAAAAAAAAAAGAGTTGGATGCTTAACCCACTGAGCTACCCAGGGGCCCCTGAAGTAGACATTTTTATTTCAGACAAAGCACACTTTAGAGCAAGGGAAATTATCTGGGATAAGGGAGTATTATATAATGATAAAGGGGTCGATTCTCCAAGAAGACACAGCAATTCTTCATACGTATGGCCCTAAGAACAGAACATCAACACATATTAGACCAAAAGTGACAGATCTGCAAAGGAGAAATAAATGAGTGCAAAACTGTAGTTGGAGCCTTCGACACATCTCTGTCAGAAGTGGACAGGTCCAGCAGGCAGGAAGTCACTAAGGATCTGGTTGAGATCAACAACACCCTCAGTCAACTAGATATAATTGAGGTCTATAGACAACTTCATCCAACAACAGGCGACACGTGCTTCTCAAGCTTGCGTAAGATGTTCACCAAGAGAGACCACATGCTGCACCATAAAACACATCTCAACAAATTTAACAAAATAAACATACTAACTACGCCCTCAGACCATAACAGAATTACACTGAAAATCTATCACAGAATGAGAGCTAGAAAAATCCCCAAATATTTGGAGATTAAATGATCACAATTTATTGTTGCCTTTCCACAGTAGGTCTTTTCTGGTTGTTCCTCTCATCAAACCCAGCATTTTTGTGCTCTTTAAGATTTTATTTTTGTCTCAGCCATCAATATTTGCGATAGTGTTTAGAACGTTCTAGAATGTTATAAGTCCATTGTAGGGCTGAGGGGCAGCTCAATTAAGGGAAACCTGGTCAGAGAATACGCTACAGTTTTCTGCCTCAGGGCTGGTCAACACATTAACTAGAAGGCTTTTTAAAATAAATAAATAAATAAAATTTTACCGATTCCATGTCAAAAATTACAGCTTTTAGCTTTGAGGAATATTTTTATTTACTGAGGGTTTGGTTTGATGAGAAAACAGTGTTTGCTCTTCAGCCTACTTTAGCTTAAGAGAGGCCAGAGTTTCTGCCAACAGGAGGGAATTAAAGCCCCTTGTAAGTCATCCGGGGCTTCTGGGCATCCTCCTTAGTGTGTGCAAGGTTTCCCTCTGAAAGATGCATAAGAAGGTCTAAATGGTCCTCAGAGTTGGGAAAGCAGCCCTCAAGGCTCAAGCTCCACTTACCGTTTGGACTGTTCAGAATGGATGCCCATGACTTTTGGTTTGGGGAACATGTCTCTCAAAGTCATACTAAATACTTGGGGCTTGGCAAAATAAAATACCAAACTAATTTGCCTTTGATTTTTGAAACATGAGAATTTTGGTAGATATGAAATAATTATAATCTATGTGCTTTTGATTAATTTAAAAATCATTCATTCAAATGCTGTGTGCAAGACAGACTCTAGGTCCAAGAAGCCTGTTTAGCCTTTTGGTCTCTTATTAAACTTTCCAATTATCTTTTTTATTTTTTTATTTTTTTAATTTTGGTTGTTAGACCAAAAAGTTGGCCAAGGCTAAAAGGCTAAATTTAACTCAGACGTGAAGGGTTGGAATTGTGTAAAACCCAGACATTTAGGAACATTGTCTCTCTTGTCTGAGTTGCAGTGCCCACCCCACTTGGTGTTACGATGTCAGATCCTGGTCAGAGTGGTGGCCAGGGAGTCCGATCAGTTCCTTCACAGGGACTGGAGGCTGGGGGCAGCTTGTCCACCAAATTTCATTCATGTGTGGTTTCTGAGCAAAAAGCTAACTCGAAGAAACATCGGCAAGAGGGCTAGGGTTGGGACAATTGCTTTTCTCCCTAAAAATTGGGTGATAGCAATTCTTTCTTTTGCATCCCTATACCTCAGTTAGCAGCGGTTGACTTTTAATAAAAATGCCGAACTATTTGCATCAGAGAAGTGATTGACAGGGTCCACATCTGTCCAGGGGCCGTCTTTATGATCCTTTACCCTTAGGCTCCCCCAAGCTTCTGCATTTAGCACGTCCCCTCCGCGTCTCTATTCTGTCCAATCTGCTTTGGCAGGTAGATGTCAGTGCCCGTGGCTTTTGCCTTTGTGCCCGCTCCCTCCCAGCTGTGTTTGCTGTATACCCCGCTGTGATCCTTGTGTTTTCTTATCGTAGTTTCTTCCTTTGCCTCTCTCTCCTCTGAAGTGTAAGGTCCTTGAGGCAGGCATTTACTTTTCCCTCTTGGGTCCTCAAGGGTCTTTCAACATGTTTGGCGTAAGTACGTAAGTGATCTTTTCTAGACAGTAACCTATGAAAAAAACGAAATGAAGGTTTACACCTTACGCGGGCCACTGTTTTCTTCACCAAGATCTCAGGTTTGACGGCCAAAATCTCCCAATGTATTTCTCCTTAAACTATCCGGAGCAGCAAGTCACTTCCCTGCTGCACGGTATTTAAGCACGTCCTTGGTGCCCCGGTGCTGCTGAGGCTGTGCCATAGAACGCACGTGTGACCTAGGTCAAGGGCCACAGAGTCCTGGCCGCATCTTCCTGGGAAACTCGACGGTGTCTGGAATTCCTAAGATAAACACATCTCCTGTAACTTTCTCTCATTCTATGACCGCGCAGTTATAAGTTTTATTATTATTCCTGACATGATATTATTTTATTTATTTTATTTTATTATTATTCCTGACAGAATATTCTTGACTTCAGTAGCGGTCACCTAGCATTGATATTTGAATGGCAGGAACGAGCTTCACCATCTGAGGAAAAGGGGAAGGGTTTCTAGCTGGCCATCAGCTAGCCAAATCTCTGCCAGTGGCTTTTTGCTTGCTGGCTCCAAGTCGCCTCTTCCTTCCCTGAAACCACGGAACATCCTCTTGCAGGGCTGCTCTGAGCCATTTGGAGAAGGAAAGAAGAAAGGGTGAGTGAAAGCACATCCAGCTAGCTCCTCAAATGAGGCCTAATCCCATGTCAACCAGCTAGTGAGGCTGGTGGTTCACAAAACAGTGGTGCAGGGAGAGCCAAGGAGGAGGCGTCCGGCTCTTGGACGTTGCAACAGGTTATGGATGGACCGTTTCCTCTTGTCTGGGAATTTTAGCTAAAGCCTCAAGCTTAGCCTAATGGCTTTTTAAGTACCTCTGCATTCCAAGGGGAGGCACCAGGGTAGCTACCCCCACAGGACCTGCTGAACAGCGTCTAAACCATCCTAAATCACCCCATCATCTATAAAAGAGAACAGTGGGGTTTCAGTAGAGAGGAGGAGAAGCCGTTTCTTTGAAAAGAATCCAGAGGAATTCAGAGCACTGGGACATTTGTTTCTCTGCCTGTGTCCCTCGTGCTTTCATCTGAACAGTCTCTGGGGGTTGAATGATTGCGGGGCGCTGACGTATGCAGGTCTCCTGCCAGGGTAGAGTGAGCAGTCAGAGAGAGGGGCTCGTGCCCCTCAGGATTGGGAGTACCTGTGCAGATAGAGACTGGACTGGCCCCAGTGTTATGGAAGCGGAGTCAGAAGTGGGCTCCGTTGGTCCCAAGTGCAGAGGATAGCAGAGTCTGGTGTGGTGAGGGTATGTGAGATTTCCCCTGGACAGAGCAGGTGGGCGCTCAAACGTGCTCCAGAGGGCTTTCTGTGCAACAAGGGGCATAAACACAGGGACATCCTGAAGGGAACATGACTTACCGGACACTGAGTATGGGTGTGGGGGAGGGGAAGGGGCAGCTCAGAGGAACCTGTAAAAGATGGTACTACCGACAACATCGTGGCAAGCCAAGGCCAAGGGAGGAATACAGAGGGCCCCAGCTAAGAATGAAGTCCTTTGCCCCAGTCACTCTAACCACCCACCTTTCTCTCCCTTCCTCTACCACACCAGAAGCGGAGGGTGGTGATGGAAGTTAGGAAAGAGAAAGAACGGATTGTGTCTCCCCTCCCTACTGTGGGTGAAGAGCGTTGGCTCAAACCCAACCTGAATTATGGAGAGGGATGAAGGTTTAAATTGAATGCACCATTAATTTATAAAAATTTAGTTTGTACTGGATTTCATAAAACCCAAAAGTAACTGGAGAGTGTCGGTATCTTCTTTCAGTGCTGCCAAAAGCATATGGAAGGGACGTTGACAAGACGGATTTGAAGGTAGTGATGGGAAAAAGCCACTTCCAGATTTTATACTACTGTGTTCAGCGTCTTTGGTAAGCCAGTGATAGCCATGTCAATGGCTCAGACCTGGACCCTGAGCTTGATTATGGGTCATCCTCAGAGAGGGGAGGATTAGGGGAGCCTGTGCAGTGTCCAGCTTACCGGGCTAACACGTGTGGTGTAGCAGACACTGTGGGTGACCTGCCCATCTCCCCTTGCCACTTCCTCTACGCAACCAAGACGACTCACCTCCATATCCAAAAAGTGTTTCCTTTTCTACAGAACATCCATCCCATTGATATCAGTAGAAGCTCTACAGTAAATAAAACTAGCATAGATTCATGGTCAAAAATGCAGGGAGATCGCTGAGCTAAATGGGTGATGGGGATTAAGGAGGGCACTTGTGATGAGCACGGGGTGTTATATGTAAGTCATGAATCACTAACTTCTACACCTGAAACCAATTTTACTATATATGTCAGTTAACTAGAATTTAAATAAAAACTTGAGATAATAAAAAAAAAACCCTCAGGTTTTTTTGGAGTCAGGTTTCTTAGAACTTTTCCATAGCTTACTTAGTATTGTGAATCTGTAAAAGAAGAATAAGTAGGCAGAGTTTCCCAAACTTATTTGGCCCGAAAATCTTTTTTTTCGCAGAGAGAATCCAACGTGACCAGAATACCGTATTGCATACTTTGGGAAATCCTGCACTGGGGAATGTGAGTAGGGAAGAAAGATCCTTGCCCAGAAGGCTGTTGGGTTCTCCCTCCCTCCTTTCTGGGGTCTGCCTTTATTCAGCTAACATTATTTTTTACCTAGCAGGAGTTAAAGTCATTTTTAAGAGAATTAAGCCATAGACTCTAAGTGAAGTGCCCCAAGTCCCATAGCTGCTTAGTTGCAGAACGAAGAGCAGAACCCCAGCCGTGGATTCGTTCCCCCCTCCTACCTGGCCACCTGGTTAACGCTTCAGAGTTTTCACCACACGGTCCACACCCTCCATTCTGCAAGGGAGCTGAACAAAAGTAAAGGCGCATAGCTGGCGGAGAGTTCGTAGGTGTGCTGGGAGGCCCCAGATGAAATTCCAGTATGATGTGTTGCCTCAATATCTAGTGAGACCAGGAGGGCTCATTTAGCCCAAGTGCAAATTCTCGCGCCACTTCTGCTCCTGCAGATAAGGTCCTCTAGCCAAACCACGTTCCTTATCAGGGGAACCAGGCGGAGTGTCTACTTCGCCCTAAGGAGTGAGTTTCAGTTCTCTGCCAACCTGCAGAATTATTCAAACAGGCCAGTCACATCCTCCCCCGGGAGCGAGGGGGCACCTCAACCTCCGGATTCCGTAAAGCCTGCCTCCCACAGCCCCTGCTTGTTCACTCTGTTCCTGATACAGTCCCCATGTGGTGCTGTGTGGCGTGCAGTGCCCTCTTGCCGTGGGCTGTGGGTCTATGTGACTAAAGCTGCAGTCAAGCTCCTTCTGCCCAAAGTCCGATGTCAAGTGCTTGGCCATCCCTGCAGCTGGAGAGGGAGAACCCGTCCCCCACCAATGGGGTAGACAGGAGGTGATTAAAACAGCAGGCTTGTACAACGTGCAGCCAACATGTAAACTGTGGATAAGAAGTCATTTCTGGGGGCGCCTGGGTGGCACAGCGGTTAAGCGTCTGCCTTCGGCTCAGGGCGTGATCCCGGCGTTCTGGGATCGAGCCCCACATCAGGCTCCTTCGCTAGGAGCCTGCTTCTTCCTCTCCCACTCCCTCTACTTGTGTTCCCTCTCTCACTGGCTGTCTCTATCTCTGTCGAATAAATAAATAAATAAATAAATAAATAAATAAATAAATAAATCTTAAAAAAAAAAAAAGAAGTCATTTCTGCTCTAGGTAGAATTTGAAAAGAAAATGTGTTTGAGAAGGTAGAAGAAATCCAGGCCTGCTTGCCTTCCTAGACTGGCTTTGGGATAGGAACTAGAGAGTACTGGCCAGCTCTCTCCCAACCAGCTGATGCGAATGACGGAAGTGATGGAGAATCCTCATTTTGGAGTCAGACCGAATGGGACTGAAAGCTCAGCTCTGTCACTTAGTGGGTGTGCGGACTCTGACGGGTTAGACACTCAGTCTCACTCTTGCCAGTTGCATCCCGGGACATCAGTAACAGCCTCGTCACAGAGTCATTACGAAGGATAGGAATGCCAGCAATGAGAAGGCTCACTCCCTGTTAGCTGGCTCTTGTTGGTACTTCTGCATGAAAAAAAGAAAGTGTCTTATAGAAAAGTAAATATCTCTGTAAGAAGTAAACCTGGAATCATTTGGTTTAAGCCAACATGTGAATGAATTCGCTGAAGCACGTCCTTCTAGTGTAACACCTAATAACCACGAATTGTTTGACAGGGAAGGGAAGGGAAGGATAAAGGAGGAACATCGTGACTATACATGAAAACATAGCCCTCGCGGAGGTGTAAACACACACCAATACAAACATTCGGGTATAGATTCTGAAAGGGGTAGGTTGTCCCAAGCGGTACCTTGATAAACTCTAGAGCTGCTGGGGGGTAATGATTTCACTGGTGTCATCAGGGCAAAGAGGCCAGAAGAGTAGCTATTATTTCCTCGTGTGAAAGACAGCAAAGACTGTTCTCGGGTTCTTCAGAAACCAAGTTAATAAAGAATGGGAATGGGAAGCCTGGGCGCTTCAGTCAGTTGAGGGTCCGACTCTTGATTTCGGCTCAGGTCATGATCTCAGCGTAGTGAGATGAAGCCCCGCCTTGGGCTCCGTGCTCAGAAGGGAGTCTGCTTGAGAATCTCTCTCCCTCTCCCTCTACCCCACATCCCTACTCTTTCTCTCTCTCTCAAATAAACAACTGAATGTTTAAAAAAAAAAAAAAAAGATTGGAGATGGGAATAAGACAAACTGGAGAAAAATCCAGCTCAAGCTACCTCTCCGGAAGTTTCTAGAGCTCCAGAAGCAGAACATTGTGAAGGTAAAAAGGGGCAGGTCTGGCAGGAGCAGCTATACTCACGGTGGATACTTCAGAATGGAAACCACTGGGATATTGGAACGTGTCAGACGTTGAGGTGAAGACTTCAAAACAGTGAGACATTAAATATAAGGCTGAGAAAGTATATAAACATAAAAAGCAGCCAAAGTAGGGAAACGAGTTTTTCTTTTTGCCAAGAATCACCATTGGATGAAAATGAACAGAATCTATTTTCTCATGCAAGACAGCAATATTATCACTTCTGAGAGAGACAGAGGAAAAGTGGAATGGGAATGATGTGAGGGAATACTATTAACTAAAACTACTGTGACATAATGAAAAGAATTAATGAAATTCTTTCCAATGTCCAAACATCCTTTCCATCTGACAGAGCTCAGACTTGTACATCTCGAAGTTTTTTTCTCTAATTATGGGACACCAGGACTGGTCACACTGCTCTCCATTAAATGGCTAATATTATTAGATCAACAGAACTGAAGTTAAGATGGTCATGGGAAAGTTCTCTCTGTCTGTAATACAAGGAGCTATGTGGAAATGCCATTCAAATCACAAATAGTTACCTGTGAGAAGACCAAACCCTGAACTACTGGTCTGCTGGGTTCTGATGTTAACGGCCTTCTTTTTTTTTTTTTAAGATTTTATTTATTTGACAGAGATAGAGACAGCCAGCGAGAGAGGGAACACAAGCAGGGAGAGTGGGAGAGGAAGAAGCAGGCTCATAGCGGAAGAGCCTGATGTGGGGCTCGATCCCACAACACCAGGATCACGCCCTGAGCCAAAGGCAGCCGCTTAACCGCTGTGCCACCCAGGCGCCCCTGTTAACAGCCTTCTTGACAAGGCCAAGGCAATTTCACTGCTGGACCCCCTCACCAGCTGTGTTTCCTACAGTGTATTCAGAGTAAGGCAGTGGGCTCTAGAATGTTTTTAGATCACTGGTATACTGATTATAATAAATGTTAAAAGGTTTTGCAATTCCTTCTGTTTCATTATTATATCAGCTTTTAGGTATTCATTTGTGGGGTTTTTTTTAATTATGACACCCATAAAAAGAAATTATTTTTCTTAGCAAGTGGCAATAAATCTAAAGAAGTGAAAAAATAGTTATGTAATGTTTTTCTAAGAATTTTTGTCATTCCTTTTACAGAGATTAATTCATACCAGCTTTTATCTTATTATTTAGTACATATCTTGTATAACACCACAGAGCCCAAACACATTACAAATTGTAAGAATTTGGGAATCCCAAAAGACTTCAAAATCTGGTATGTTAAATACAATTTGATCATTGAATTATACCACTTCTTGAAAATTATATGCTGTGAATTTCAAATCATGACATGAAGCTTTCAACTCCAGGCCTGGGTAATGATGTATTTTGTTAATAATTCACAAAATGGTGACTTGGAGTCTTGGAGAAATTTATTTATCTTTCAGAACAGAAAACCTAATCTGGACAGTAACTTGGCTGTGACAGTTCCTAGTCTAAAAAAGTTTTTTTTATATTTATAATACATTATTTCCTCCTTCACCTCCTTTATCATGTCAAGGATCCAGAGGGCCCAAGAGGTCATATATTTGATCATTCCCTCACTCAACAGACATCTATCAATCAACACCCACTGAATGCCAGGCACTGGGATAGGTGTTACTAATACTCTTCTTGTCCTGAAGAATGAGTATGCTCATTGACCTGAGGTGGTCACACTTAGTTAGGAAAGATGATTCAGTGTGCTGGGCTCACTGTTAGGAACCCAGGGGAAGGTGTTGTTAACTCTTCGTAAAAGAACCTAAGAAGATGACATAGAGGGGACGGTATCTAAATTGAGGGAAGAGAAATTCACCAGTCAGAAAACAAGGGGAAAAGCACTCACTCCAAACAGAGAAGTGATGCCTGGAAGTCTGAAGAGCCAAGCATTTCAGAGCGGATAAAGTACAGGGTACGTGTCTGGGGGGAGGAAGGTCATAAATAGTACTAGAACAGAAAGTGGTGGAGAGATTATAAATTATTTGCAACAGATTTCCACCTGAGGTCTTTCAGCAAGGAAGTGACAGGATTAGATTTGTCTTTTGGAAAGATAATATTTGAAGGTGGTTGAAGTACAAACTAATATAGTAGCAAGTAGAAACAGGAAGGGAAAGAGGCCATTGCAATATGGCAGACAAAAGAAAGTATTGCTGAACTAAGGCACTCGCAGGGGGATGAGAAGAGGGAATGTATTTGATAGTTTCTGGAAAGTGGACTCATAGGTTTTAATGAACTATTGAATGTGAGGTCTGTTGGAGGGATTACAATTTTGTGAATATGAATGTCCTTAAGTAGCAAAATACCAGAAGAAGAGCAGAGTAGGGGAGAGCCAAAAGGGCAAAGTGAGGAGAGGTTTATTGGATTTGCTGGGATTCTGGTGATACACTGACTTTCAGATGATAAACACTTGTGTCCAGTAGATTCACACAATGAAGAAGAGACTCCAGGAACAGGAGGAATTATGGATGCAGAGTCAGAGTTGATGGTGTATATTGATCAGTCAGAGCTGACATAGTGAATGAGGTCACCCATAAGGAATACATGATGCTTGAAGAAGATAGAGCCAAGGATGGAACTGCAGTGAATTCTCAAATTTAGACCATCTGGTTTACAATCATGAATTAGACTTTTTGAACAAATAAAGTTCAGTGGTCTAAACCATTGTTTAGGCACCATGATTCAGGCAATCACCAACATATGACACTACTATTAGTAAAATTGTTATCACCGATACTAGTGAAATATGATCTTAATAGGCTCATTAAAGATGACCTAATCATCTTCTGCTTATATAACAGCTGTGTTCTTAACATCTGTCGAATTTCCAAACCATTTGTTAATGGACATAGATTTCCAGATATAACTCAGATACAGGTGTAGATACAGACTTAATTAAATTGGTAAAGATCTCACGTGTCTTCTGTATCACCAGGAGTTGTCTCTTCTCAGGCCTTTGCCTCCACCGCTCCACCTTTGTGTTTTCAACCCACAGAGAATTGGTGGGAAGCACCCTCAGGTCGCTTCCAGTTCATATTTGCCCCAATATTTCTGGCTTTGTTTACCCAGTGACAGTGACTCACGCTATGGACAGGATCTGTCGACTGCCAACGTGTGTCGGCACTGTAGCGATGTCATTCTGCCAGGGGGTGCTGACAAGTGACCCGCAGAAGAATTCCTTAATGTATCTGCGAATGGAGCACGGAAAGCCTTCACCGCATCCTTCTTTGGTTAGACTCACGCGACATTAGACTTAACGCAGGTCTCCACAGTCAGTTGCCCTGCCATTACCATCAACGGTGCCATTTTGGATGATTTTATCACCATGACCCTGAACTGAAAATGGAACGGATTTTATTTCCCTCCTCTTCCCTTTTCTCCCCGCAGTGTAGTACGAGTCCATGGGCTTACATCCCCACGCACACGGCCTAGGCAGATGTATATATGAGCCGTCACATAAAATCCCTGTGCATTTACACAGTGTATTTGGATAACATACACACATAATAAAGCTTTCCATAGATACTTTTTCATTCTGTGTTCCCACTTCTAAGTGAGATGAAAATCAATGGGAGAGATCACTAGAATGTTTCACCCAGATGCCATTATTGTCATATGTACCATACCATAATTCATACATTAATATGTAAAAATGACATTTTTTTAATAAAATGTGTCACTTTAATTTAGAGCTGAAGGAGAAGACATAGGAAAATATTTTCCAATTCATTAGGCCACAGGCCCAAAGAAATAAATCCTTCTGATGAATCCTGTCATCACATTGTAATTCCAACACTTCAATATTCTGAAATTAACCAGACCCATGCCACCCTCGACTTCACTAGTTCAACCTAAAATGCTTCCAGAAAGTTCCCCAAGCGCTCGCTGTGAAATTACATTGTACGCTAATGGGAGTCGCTAGGCAGGGGGTAAAAGAGGGTGTTTCACAGTGTGTAGCTGATTTTAGATAAGCGGTGAGCTCATACATCAGGAAGATGACTTGTTTCCTTTTCACATTTTACACGGCGAAGCAGCCAAGGTGATTTTACGAGCCAGGATCGGGCTGTTGCTCTCGCAGTTGAGGCTGTACCAAGGAAGAGCCCGCCGCTCCGGCCCCCAAGTGTTCTCTCTTGGCATTTATTTATTGCCTTTGGAGGGGTTCTTCTCCTTCATGGAGCCATCTGGCAGAGGTTCTTAAGGAAGCTGTTGATCCAGTCTCCATCGCGAGAAAAAAAAAACAGAAAACCGAATTGGTCAGTTGGCTGCCATTATTCTATTTTGATTCGTCGGCACTTCAAATGACACCCATTTCTGGCCAACAAAACGCCCTCAGAGATGCTGGGGAGTTTTCTTACTGGCACTGGCCTTTTAGAACTTGCCTGCTAACTAACTTCAAAAGACAGAGTCAGTGCCTTAAAACCAAAAAAGGCCCCCAGTCCTGCCACGTGGCAGAGCACGCTCACTTGACCATGAAAACATTCTTCCAAACATCTTACGAATGTGGGATCTGGTGAAAAACTTAGTCCATTTGTAAAGCTCTGGTTTCTAGAGAAAATCCAAGTCAGCACACCCACACTTACATTTCCTCAGCACTCCCCTCACATATTCATCCTGAGTGTGGCCGACGGTATTCCTGGTATCCACGGAGCACCTACTGATGCTAAGGACGGGGGCCATCTGTGAACAAAGCCAATACTCTTGTCCTCAGATTCCGTGATGAAGTAATTGGAGAAACTCTCTGTTAAAGGAAGAAATGGTTCTTCCCCGTGGAGACTTAGCAGATCCGTCACTACGCTGGTGAGCACTATATAGGTAAGAGGGGAAGAAAAATCTATAGCTTTTCCCACATTTATTTTATCAAGGCTCCCCCATTTTTTTTTCTAATGAGGACCATCCATTGGGTCTAGTTTGTTGAAACAGATTGCTGCTTGTTGATCATGGATTTCACTCCTCAGTATTGCTAGGTCTTTACCATGTTCCTTTATTGATTGGTCTACATTTAAGTCCATTCACCAGGAGGTTAAGATGTGGTCCAGCACTGTTATTCGGATCTCCTTTGCTTGCTATGGGCACTGCCTGAATTTTAAAGGGCATTGTTAACCAAATTTGTCATGTACCTTTTCCATACTTCAGTACTTAAATATGAAAATAGCAAGTAAGCTGATATTGAGGGCCATTTTCATACACGTGTTAGGCACTGTGCTGAGTGCTTTTTGGGAATGACCCGATTCAAATCTTCAAACACTCACATGAGGCCGCAACTAGTCTTACCTTTATTTGTTAGATAAGAACATACAACACAGATAAGTAGCTTACCCAAGGCCACAAAGCCATGGTAAAGTGCACCTGAAATTTGCCCATGGCTAGACTGCCTCCGGCCTGGGCTCCAGCTGACCGCATGTGGAAAAGTCACCTTACAAATCATTGCATGTGCTGCTGACTTGGTATCATTGTAGGTTACTAACCACCCATTTAGTCAATTAAATTGTTCCCATTTGCTCAATAAACAATAGTTGTCTTTTAGGAAGGGCCTGTGTTACGTTTGTTTTTCTAGTATTATTGAGTATATAAAGTGAAACTCTTATGATTTGTCTAACCACTGATTTACATGCTTTTGTGTTTATCGAATGTGTATTTCACATTGATCACACCATCCTGGACTTTCTCTATTTCTTTATTTTATCCAAGAGAAGAGGAAGCGAGGCATAGAAGATGCTAGTAGCCCTGGCAGACAAAGGAGAGAAGAGAGCTGGAGGGTAAAATTGTGTTCCTGTTCAAAAAAAGAAGAAAAAAGGAAACAGGTAAATATATGAATTACTGGGACAAGTTTGGAAAAGGAGGACCCGGGGGGGCAAGAAGGGTAGAAAAGGAAATGCTCCCCTGATGTATCCCCAAATTTACAGATAAAAAATGTGCTGACTGTGAAAAAAAAAAATCACTGTGGTGATTTCCTATTTAACGCATGAAATTTGGCTGATAGAATGGATGTGTGCGTATATAAAATCATCAGGAATTTCACATAGATCGATAAATATATAGGGGCAATTAAAAATTCACAGGGAATGGTAACTACCTTAAAGTATTAGAGTAAGTACTACGTTTCAATACTTTTTTTTAAAAAGATTTTATTTATTTATTCGACAGAGATAGAGACAGCCAGCGAGAGAGGGAACACAAGCAGGGGGAGTGGGAGAGGAAGAAGCAGGCTCCTAGCGGAGGAGCCTGATGTGGGGCTCGATCCCAGAACGCCGGGATCACGCCCTGAGCCGAAGGCAGACGCTTAACTGCTGTGCCACCCAGGCGCCCCTCAATACGTTTTTATCATGTGATTTTTCAGTCAGCACTGTTCAAATATGAAAGGATGGTGAAATATTCTATGTCTCAGGACATCAGTCCCAACAGCACTTACCCTTTGCCTCCCCCCTCCTGCATCAAACAGCTACTGCACATCTACTCACTGTTGACTCAATACACGTTTACTGAAGCCTCACTCCGTGTCAGGTGTACTGCAAATTGCTATGACGTACGCAGAGCTGAATACGTTAAGCAGAGCAACAGAGGAGGCATGCAGGATACGAGCTAGGAAATAGTAGGAACAATTTCACTACGCAGCATAGAGAAAAATAATCACAAGGTTTGCAGTTTTACTTGAATGTGGAACAAAACAGGTTTTTTGACCATGAGTGCAACCTTATGAATGCAGTTTCAGATGAAGGTTGATGTGGTAATGAGTGCCGGACAGACCGGAAGTGAGCTCTGCAAGGTTTCTGGAATCGTCTATAACTAAGAGGATGAGGGTCAGGGCTCTGATGATGAAAAGAGAGAATAAAGAAAAGGGACAAATTGAGGAATCATTCCATTTCTGAAAACTCAACCAAATACACTAAAAAACAAAAATAGGACTTGGAGAATAAAGCCCTGAGAGGAAAGAAGAGAGAATTCATCAAAGAGCCGTCTGAGCACCTACCCTAAAGGAACAGGATCTGATGGTCCCCGCATCTGGGACACTTAGGAGAGTCACTTGGAGACTGGGTCCTGAGTTCTGTCTTTAACATGTTAGTTTAAGGAAACAGCAACACGAAAAGCCAACAAATGCGTCAGGCGAGAACAGGTGCATATGCATTTCCCCAGTGGGGAGGCAAGGATGAAAAATCCTCAACCTTACACCAGCAGACAGACGGGTTTGCACTGCGAGAGAGGCGAAGCGAACCAAAGGGTTTTTCACCTTAATCTGAAAACAGTGTCCTTGAATCCAAGTTTCCACACTTCTTCTTGTCCCCTTTGCTTTTCTGGCTGATATGAAGAGGTTCTTCTCTGTTTATTTTGTTTTAAGATTCTGCTCCCCTCCCCACTCTCCAAACCACCTCCTTACTTTTCCTTCAGCCATCATAGAGGACCTCAGCCAATGACTGAGAGCTCACTGCTCTTTGCTCTGGCACCTTCTACAATGCCAGGGAAGTAGGCCATAGGCATGGTTCTCCTGATACCCCTGGGCTCTCCTCCCCTTCCCAGCCTCCCCTGTGGTTACGTTGGGGCCATGACACTAGTTCTGGCAGGTGGGCCATGAGAAGCAAGAAGTGCCTAGGGGTGCCTGGGTGGCTCAGTCGGTTAAGTGTCTGCCTTCGGCTCAGGTCATGATTCCCAGGGTCTTGGAATGGAGCCCTGTGTGGGGCTCCCTGCTGGTGGGGAGCCTGCTTCTCCTGTTCCCACCACCTCTCCCCCCATTAGTGCTAGCTCTCTCTCTTTCACTCACTCTCCCTCTCTGTCTAATAAATAGATAAAATCTTTAAAAAGGAGAAGAAGAAGAAGAAGAAGAAGAAGAAGAAGAAGCAGCAAGAAGTGTCCCTTTCAGCCCAAGGCAGTGCGTCTACACCAAGCTTCTGTTTCCCTCTTATGACCACCTCAGAGGCCAGGTGCTCCAGATGGTGTCACTACAAGATAGAGGCAAACCCACATGGTCCACACTGCACTTCGTGTAAGCAAGGAATAAACCACGGTTGGGCTAAGCCACTGAAATTTAGGGAGTGATCTGTGGTGGCCACTGGTATTTTTTATGGCCTGTCACATCCCAACCGAGATGCATGGCGTGTTTCTGAGAGAGAAGGTAAAAGAGGGCTCAAGAGCAAAGCAACGTTTCCATTGGAGGGAACCACTTGTCCCGCCTCTATTTAAATTTTCCCCCTCAAAATCGTATCTTGTTTGTCCCCCAACCCTCAAGCCTTGAAGATGTGAGATACTTTATTAATAAAATGTTTTCTCAAATAACGTTGTGTTTGGAACACAGTGGGGGGCAGTTTACGCAGGAAGTGCAGACCCCCCCTCCTGGCTCAGGCAGTTATCCCTCGCCGGGCAGGAAGAAACCACCCCTTATTTATTATTACATATTCCGCTGTGATCAAATGCTGTGCGAAGAACACGTGATAACCTTGAAGAAACTGTACCTGTGAACATTATTTTGAGGACCTCCCATCAAACCAAAATGGATGTACACACTCCCATTTAACCCTCATTGTGTTTTTCCATTCCAGTGTGAACACTGGACCTTGCTCAGATACCATTCAATATTTAATGATGCGGTGGACTTCTTTTGTTTCAAACACTACTTTTATTTCTTTGGTGGGGGGTTACTGATGGAGGCTTTTCTGTGTGTGTGTGTGTGTGTGTGTGTGTGTGTGTGTGTGTGTTCTCCATAGAAACAGTTCTTTTTTAGGGGGAGTAAATATTGAGGATAGAGGAATCATGTAGAGAGGCTTGAAGCCAGAAATGTCTGCTTAGAGTTAATCATATTTTCCTTCCCAGCCCCCATAAAAAGCTGAGGTTGCATAAGCCATGTGCAGCGTGATTAGGGTTTACAGAGCCCAAGGCATGAGATAGTTACAAAGTTTTGGCATGAAGCACACTCTATGCTAACACTCTATACTTTTTCCCACACGAATCTGGGGAAAAGGGCATTTGGTTCCTTGTCTTGTTTGCGGTTGGGCTCTTCTCTCGTCTGTGGGATTCCTACTCTGTGACAAGCCCAAGTCTAAAGAGAGGACACGCAAAAAGGGCACTCTTTCCATATTTAAGAGCGATCATAACATGTGTCTGTACAATCACACCTTTAGGGTGGTTGAGTTGGTTTTTCGATTCTCAGCTTACTCCAATAAAATCATCCTTGTAGTTTACATGGTTGAAGAACATCCTTCGGGAAGGGACCTGGACACAAGAATCACTCAAAAGACAGTTGGTTTAGCCTCCAAAGGTAAATATGTCAGAGGCTCCTGATTTTGGCAGCTGCTAAGCTTCACAAGCCACAGTAGCTGGAGGGGGCAGGGCAAGGTGCTGGAAACTTCAGGGCCTTCCAGACGTAAGCAAGCATTCCGAAACACGGATTTTATTTTTAAGCGAAGTCTTTTGTTGTCAAAAATGTCAGGAATGATCAAAGTGGGCAAGGTGAAAACCGAACCCAGTGGCAACGTAGTTTTTGTTTCGAGGAAACAGTTGACAAGAGGAGTAAAAAGGGTTTTGCTTCTCGTTTCCAACAGTAAGATCATTGATCTCAAACACACATTCTACTTGCCCTCCAGAGGTTTGCTTTTCCAGAGAGCAGCAATCTGGCCCACTTTGCTTCGCCATCTTTTCAGCTAGCTTACATAGCTCTCCAAAGCCATATGTCTACTAAGGGGCCCCTTAGCTCCTGAGCTAATGTTCGTGGGGACTAAAGGGATTTGGCTTGGGATAAAATCGCACAGATAATGGCGGGTCAGCAGGGGGGAAGGGATGGAAAGAGAGAAGCCAATGTTGTGGAGACTCGGTGCGTGCCAAGCAAAATACGAAGTGCTATATAAATCTTAGCTCCTTATTCCTCAAAAGAAAAGTCCCTTAAGAAGTGATGATTCTGGTTGTTCCCCTTTTACTGATGATGATCTAAGACTTTCAGGTGTTAATTAACTTCGGCTTTAAGTAGAGGTGATAGGATGAGAACCAGACCCATCAGGCTCCAGGCGTTTTCTCTTCCCATGATCATTGCCTCCCTGGGCACACATGGCTAATCACCGCTTCTGCACACTTGCATGCCACCTCTCCACACCTTCCTTCCCTCCAGCACACACACACACACACACACACACACACACACACACACACACAATTTCTGAAATTCGGAGACCCAGAATCCAGGCAAATCCAGGCAAAGGGAAATCTCCAGTGCCTGGGTATCTTCTGCAGGACTGTGTGTTTCCATGATTTCTTATTCATTTGAGATGTGGCTTAACTCCAGTATCCTCCAAGTCTTGGATCCTGCCAGAAACCTAAGCAGTAATGGGGGTCACGCTCCCCAGTTATGACTCCTGCCGCCTCTCCTTTACCTGAAATCATCCTTCTACCTCAACCACTAGCAAGAGTCAAGCCTGCTGGAAGGATTTTCCAACAACATCTGCTGTCCTCACCTGCTTTTGAAACTGTGTTCTCACCTGAGATTTCCCCCTTCCCTATCTTTCCATGTCCTACCCGTCGAACTGGGCTCCCAGACATTGACCAGAGTCTTTCATGAGATTAAAGGTGAGCCCAGAAAGATCACAAAGTTGAGCTCACCAGAAACCACCTCTACAGCTGGGAGAATTCCCCTCAAGTCCACCCATGGCCTGAGCAGGAGGTCCCCACTTAGTCTTGGCTTCCTTCCATCTTCTGATGTTCTCAGCATGCCTCACCGTTGAGCTCGCCACCATGTCTTATCTACCCAAGCGCACCAACAAACACTACCCAGGAGCAAACATGGAAGTGTTCGTGGGTTTTCAGTGATAAAAAATCTAACATTTCCTCCATTTAGACCATTGGAAACTATAGGGAAACAGAATGACTTTCATTTACTGAACCGTTATGCAGTGCTCTGCAGATTGTTTCCAAAGATGGCCACCAACAGTTCCTCCCATGCCTCTCCTCCCGGTAAGTGGGGGAATCTACTTCCCCTCCCTTTGAATTTAGACTGGCCTTCTGACGTGCTTAGACCAACAGACACTGTGTCAGTTGGGACCCAGTCCTTAAGAAGACTGGCAGATTCCTCTTTGCTCTCTTGGAGCCCTAAGCCACCCTGTTAGGGGGGCAACTACCTTCATGGAGAGAGAGAGATCCAGCCAGCCTCCAGCTTTTTCAGTCACCCCAGACGATGAGCCAGAGATATACCTGGTGTCATCGTAGACCTTCTAACCTCAGCTGCACACCTAACTGAATTCGATGTGACCCTAACCTGACATCGTGGGGAGCAGAACTCAGGTGAGTCCTACCAACCCTGGTAATAATGCTTAGTGCTAAATCATTGTTGTTTTAAGCTGCTAAATGTTGGGGTTGTTTGTACACTGAAATACATAATGGGACAAGTGTGTACCACGCACCTTGCATCCTGCTAGCACTCCATATATATTTATTTCAATAAACACTGGCAAAGACATTGACTCCCATTGCTGATTCTAAGGGTTCGAGAATAAACACTGCTGGGGAAGACCTCTCCAGTTGTCTAATTAACATTGCCCACCCCCATCCTTGGAGCAGTTTCCGGGTAGCAGCTGAGATAGATTACAAAGGGTCAGGGCCGGCCATGTGCTTCTTTTTTGGAAGCGTCTTCTGGGGATGGGGAGAGGTAACTTTCAATCCAGTTCCTGACAGAATGCCTCCCATTCTGGAGTGGGTTCAAGAGAAAAGCTGCCTCTGTGCTTTTTTCCTAATGACCTAACACTACGTTCTGTCTGAAGTGACATCAGGCACAAGCCAGGTACTTCCCATAACCAGTTGTTTGCCTTCAAATATTTATAAAAACCCCACAATAGCCTGGCAGGACTTGGGCTTGGCACTGACTCTAGCCGGTGGTTAATAGTCCTCATTCTAAACCCCATGGTTTAGGCTATAGATTTCCGCGAAAAGGACAAATAATTTCCCTGGGAGATTGTTAAAGAGGCAAACCTTGGAATGACACAAGCACATTCGTTTTCAGAAAGAACAACCAGGAGTCATGTGTTAGAATGAGTGTCTTTTGTTCATGGAAGGTCTTCGTTAAAGGGTCTATTTACTCTACTCTCTTTTGAACCAGCAGAAGCCCTTCTGTGGGTGCAGCAGGGAGGCCTTTGGATAGCTCTCTCCCGCCCCCAGGAAGCATTGAGATAAGTTGCTAAGTCACTCTTCAGTATATGATGGCTTGATGGCCTAGAGATCATTTGAGTCCCTACAGGTAGACAGCTGTTAACTGTCCCTGAGCTCCTCTGGCTCCTGGAAATAAACTAAAGATGAAGCTGTTTGCAGCTGTACTTGACGGAGCTGCCATCTGCTTAGCTCCCTGGAAGCTCGGAGCCAAGGACTTTGTGTCTCACTGTTTCACTGCAGAGCGGGCAGTTTTCTGTAGGGAGCTGGCTTGAAGGTCACCTCTTCCCCTCTCCAGAAGGCACTTCCAGAAAAAAAAGCACACAGCAGCCCTGACCCTTTGTCATCTATCTCAGCCACTGTTCTGAAACTGCTCCAAGGACAGAGGGGAATTAGAGAACTCAGGAGAGTTCTGAGTGTGACCACTCAGCCCTACAGGAAGCCCTCTTCCCTTGATGTGGACCCATTGTGTGTCTTTCCCTTTGGGCAACCAACTCTCTCAGTTACACTCTCTTCTCTAATTTTCAAACACAAGACACATGATAATAATAGGACACACAGGACACAGGACAATCTTACACTCTGCTTTTCCCCCTGAATCCTCATTGTTTGGGGGTATGTCTTTCATGGAGTGCATTCCATCTACAGCCCAAGCGAACACACCCGTACTTCACCTCGGTCTTCCAACTTCCAACTGGATGTCTCCTGCAAGACCGCCTGCCTTTCCCAAATCAGCATTTCTAAAGCCAAATCACTTGTATTTCTACCCAAATGATGGCTGACTCTGATTTTCCCTACCTGCTGATTCGACTCTCTGAGTTTTGCCTTTGGACAGCCTCTAGGCTATTGACCTACTCACTTGCCAAACCCATTATTATAACCAGAGACTAAAACCTCCACCATCTCAAATCTGAGCATTTACAATTGTTTTCTAGTTCTTCTTCCTGTCTTTATGGTTTTGACCTTCTAAGGCACCCTATAAACTGCTCCTGGAGGTATCTTTCTAATGCAATTATTCCCACTTTAGACCTCTGTTCAAAAATCTCGACTTGTTCTTCCCATTCAATATAAATGATTCCATACTGGCATGTAAGGTCTTTTCAACATGGCCCCTGCCTACCTATCGGGCCTCTCCTCCAGCCTGTGTCTAGTATTTCTATAGCTAGCAGACTGAGCCATTGCGTTGAGCAAGCAGAGGGCACTACTGATACGAACCTTGGTGTGACTAGTACTCTGTGGTGTGACGTCATGCAGAGGATCTGGTGGGAAAATATCACATATACTTCTACCTCCAGGCCTTTGTCTACTCTGGACCTCTCCTTTCTTTTACTTCCTCTCTCTCTTCATTTTCCCTTTCTTTTGTCAAACTCCAGCCCAGCATTCTTTCTCTGGGAAAGCTTCTCCCACTGGCCCCAGGCTTTAGCCCAGAGACGGGGAGTAATTGATTGCTGAAATCATTCTTTGGCACCTACCCTCCACCAGGCGCTTGCTTCAATGTGGTCATTCTCCATGTGTGTGATCTACGGCCGGGACTTGAAGAAAGGTTCCTAGATATCAGGAACTACTCTCAAGTTATGTGCAACTTCATTGTTCATTGGGAATGATGCTTATGATGACAGTTTCTAATGTTTTTCTCATAACAAAGATCATAGCTCTAAATACAAATTTTTTTTATAATGTCTGAGCAGAAAGATTTGAAGAAAGAGAATACAAAAGTCGTTTCTCACAACCGTACGCTCCCCTTCTCATTATTCTTAATATCTAATTTTGTATTCCAATAAATTGATTCGTATCAGTGAAAATGCAATATCAGCAAGCCAGTTTAGAGCAGTGGGAAATGTCCCTATCGCATAGGGTGCTGTGGTCCAGCTCTCTGGTGAAGATCCCTCCTCCCCCAGCACTGCCACTACACGCTCCTGATTCTCTCTCCATTCCTCCCCCTTCATCTCCTTGTTTGGATAATCTTCCTTGTCTGGCATCTAACCCCCACACCTTTCCTTTGGCCCTCCTCTTTTCTCTCTCCACTTGCCCAAGGAGGGCAGTTCGCAAGCCTGTTTCCAGTAGAGACATTTCCTAAGGGCCAGACACACATCCTCTGCTCTCAGCTAGAAACTTCTTCCTGGATGTTCTTTAGACACTTCGAACTCAACACCTTCTACTCTCTCCCCTTCCTCTGCCTCTGTCTTTGTTAATGGCAGGACCATCCTCTTTAGCTAAAAGCTCAGGTCATCATTTTCTTCTCCCTTTGTCTCACTCCCAACACCAGTCTTGGTCCCCTCTAGGTTTTATTTCTTAGATATTTTTTCTCCTTCCAAATATTGCTGTTGTGTCTTGATTCCAGTCCTTTGTATTCATCAGGATAATTAACATTAGTGGCTACAGCTGTCAAGCTTGGAAATCTTAGTGGCTTAAAAGAACAAAGTCTTATTGCTATGGACTCATACCAGATCTGATACAGGTTGTGTGGTCTTCAGAGTGGCTCTCAACCATGTGGTGGTTCAAGATCCATTCTGCTTCCATCTTGTGACTCTGCCATCACACGTGCCTCTGTGATCTCTGATGAAAGAGAAGAGAAAGAAGGACAGACTGGCTCGTTACTGCCTTCAGCAGGAAGTGACACAAATTAGAAGTGGAAGTAGAAGTGCCAGACCGTTGGCCAGAACTAGTCATGTAATCTAACCAAACTGTGAGAAAGGCAGGAAAATATAGAGACACATGGAATATATGATGAGGGCCAAGTATCTGCCACACTCTCTTCCTCTCTACTCTACCCATATACTTTTACCGGAGAGGTATATACGTGTAAAATTGGTACAATGCAAAATTCATCATGTCACTTCCACTCAAAATCTATCAATGGCTCCCCACTATTCATGGAATAAAATGTATCGCCCTACAAAATCTGGCTTCAATCTACTTTTTCAACTCTACCTCCACATCTACAAACCCTTCGCTAGAACCACGGATCCGACAAAATATTCCCTGAACATTCTGTTCATCTCTCACTTTTATGTCTTAGTGCATATGTTACCTTCTTTCTGGAATATATGGAAAATGTAATTTAAATGTGTTTTGACTTCGCTCTGAATTGTTATGTTAATGCAAACATTGAATGTGGATCTATACAGAAAAAATACATATATGTGTGTAAACAAACCCAGTTCTTATAGTTTCCTTTATCTTAGGAAAACAGACCTAGAGCTTAGTTTACTTCTTTATTCCTTAAATTAAGAATGGAACCACAGTTGGCTACAATTCCCCACTCTATGTATACTCAAATCCCTCAAAAAGCCAGTGGTGAATGATGCTGTTTCTTTGAAGACAGGTTCCAGATCCCTAATGAGACTATTAGAGAAAAATTTGGAGACGCTTAACAGCTGATGAATTTCATATAAGAATTGGAGTATTTCCCTTCTGATCCAATCCATGACCACACCAGTCAGTTTTCTCTGCCAGGAATTACCCCTGGGACCAGGTTTATATCTGGATATAGAGGAAGATGAGATCTTTGCTGCTGACAGCCTAAGCCTCTAGGAGCTATGATTATTCAAATGCAGAATAAGGAAAGTTCCCTTGGGAAGACTTTAGCAATAGCCCAAGGCATTAATGAGAAGGCAGTGGAGCCTAGTGGAAGCCGCCAGGAGTCTGAAGGCAGACACATCCAAGGTCACATCTGCTAAGAAGTCCTGTGACCTCTGGAGTTGACTTAACCCTGCTAAACTGAAGGTTCCTCTTTTTCAGGAATAGGGTGGTGATTACATAAAGCAAAGAATGTGTGGCAGATTCATTTTTGAGATTTTCAATCGTATTTTCCCCGTGCATCTCCTCCCACACACATACACACTGACACACCATCCAATCGTTGGGTTTCCTTAAGTCAAGGACTTCTCATTGCTAAGAGAAGAACTCTTTGTCTCAGTAGAAACACTCCTGTCCTTCATCGCTGAAATCCACAGAGGAGATGCTGTGACAGGAGAGTAGAGGGACACGGAAGGCAGAGAGCCCTGGAGGCTGGCAGTTGAACAAGAAATCATGGACTTCCATGTGCCAAGGCCCCAGAGAGGCAGGAAGACATAAGAGGGTGTCCCAAGGAAAGCTAGAAGGCTCTCAGCTTATCCAAACATTCCCGAGCTCAGCTATATTGCCAAAGCCCAGCATGGAAGGAACTGGAGCTCTCAGGACAGTGTAGCCTGAAGACCGATGGCTCAAGGCGTCTTTCACTACACAGGATAACCATAGTAATGGCTGAGGATAGATTTCCCTGCCAAGCAGGTGGGCTGGGGACCTAATTTCAAGTGATTTGAAGGAAATTCTGAAACTACTGAAATAAATCGTATTGGTAAGCCTTCAGTAGATGTTCACACTGCTCTTTCTCTCCATCGTCTCTCTTCTGCTGCTCCAGACATGACGGCAGGGGCAAAGGGGGGTCTGGCCACACCACCCCATCAGCCTAGACCTATTCTCCTGGAATGAATTTATTTTTTATTTTTTATTTTTTTAGATTTATTTTTATTTATTTGACAGAGAGAGAGACAGCGAGCAAGAGAGGGGACAGAAGCAAGGGGAGTGGGAGAGGAAAAAGCAGGCTCCCAGTAGAGGAGCCCGATGTGGGTTCGATCCCAGAACACTGGGATCACGCCCTGAGCCGAAAGCAGAAGCTTAACGACTGAGCCACCCAGGCACCCCTGGAATGAATGTTCTTATCACAGACAAAACCCTTCTATCAATATCACAGTGGAAGCTTATCGTGCAAAATTCCTAAGCCAACACACCACTCAAAAATCTCAGAAAGATGAAAGAATAAAAATGCACAGCCATTCCCAGGTTCAATATGTCAGAGAACTTGGCTTGCTTTTTTGGAGGGGAGACTTAAATCTCTGTTCACTTCCTTGGGCATTTTGCCCAAGGTTTGTCTTCAAGGCAGCTGTCGTGAAGGCAAGACTCGGGGCAGGTGGGCAGAAGGACCACCAGGCTGTCCTTACGTGCATTGTCCCTTTTAGTTCCAGATCAGGAGTCAGCAAACCACAGCCTGTGAGTCAACTCTAGGCAGGTGACATGTTTTGTGAATGAAACTCACTGGGACACAACCATGTGTGTGTTTGCCTGTTGTCTATACTTTCTCAACACGACATAGACAGCAGGGTTGAAAAGTTGCGACAGAGACAGCGTGGCCTACAAAATGAAAAATATTTACTACCTGGCCCTTTACTGAAAAAACTTGTTGACTCCTGTTCTAGATCGTGAATGTGGTGGAACTGGTCATGCAGATGGTGCGAGGAGGCCCCAACAGCTGGGCAGGTGTTATCACTGTTGACTCTTTTTGGAGTAGAACAGGTTTCAGTGTGGAAAGACCCCAGAAATATCCCTCTCTCTCCCTCTCCATTGCACCCACCTCTAGGCCCTGTGCCCTCCTAAACTTATCCCCATGGAGTCATGGCAATTCCTGCTTTGATTCAACCAGAGTTGTCTGTGGGCACACTAAGTGCCAAGTCCTCTTCGATACACTTGGTACTGAAGTAAGTGAAGTATTAGACTGGCCGTGTCTGCAAGGAGCTTACAGTGGACCATCAGGAGATAAACATCAGAGCGATAATAACCTTTGTGAGGCTTCAGAGCATTGGGCCACCTGACTGCAAAGCCTTACCCTGGAAGGTCTGCGTTTGCATGTTTCTAAGCTTAGGACGGAGAGCAACTTTAGAAAGTTCCTCAGCAGGAGCTGACAGTTCTCCCCTAATGCAGAGGATGCCCAGAGAAGAAAACAGATCTCCTGTCTCTTTGTCTAGTGTTCTCTCTCTCATCCGTCTCAGGATGGATCTGTTTTACACCTGTTATCCCACATCATTATTTCTAATTGTGCCCCCATTTACTCCTCAAAAGAGCTCTGGCTTGAATATATTAAGCTGCATGGTCACTTTACTATAACCTTCAGCTAGCCACCTATAAGATATTAGTAAGACAAAGTTTGCTCCTTCCCCAGTTCAAAATTTCATTTGGTTCATCCTACAGCACCCCTACCAAATTAAATACCTACCAATCCTTTCTTCCCGCAAAGAAAGTCACCCTCTTTGTGCTTCACTGATCGCATAGTTTAATTATCAAATAAATCCCGAAATGCCTAGAATGATCCCTGGCATATAGGAGAGAACAATTAAACTCACAATAGACTATTCACTGGTGTTAGCTGATGTAATGAAGACTCAAGAAAACAGTCTTTACAGGAAGGTCTGAAGTTAATAAATTGAACCTCCCTTGGGAAGCCTGGTCTGACCTTCTCAGCACTGCCTTCCCCACCTCCCCAGCATCCCTGCACGTGAGTCTTTTAGGGTTTGTCACATTTTACCAGCTTACTTTTTCTTATCTGTCTCCACTGGGGAACCTCGAACTTCTAGTTAGTTCTAAGAACCCCAGGTGTCAGTATAGTGTCTCGTTCCAAGTAGGTTCATAGGAACTTCTGCATAAAATATTTAGTAGGTTGACAAATTCCTGAAATACACATAGTAATAATGTTTCCAAAAACGTTGCAGAAAAAAAGCTCCCATCACTGACATCATGATTACTGTTTTAATTTTTTCTCCAATGGACAGTATGTGTCCCTGATAAAGTCACCTTCATGCAAGTTCTGTGCTGGAGACTTACTGTTTGAAGGGGCAGCTAGACCATGGTCTGAAGCAGCCAGCAAACAGACACCTGACAAACAGGAAAAGAATCAGACCTTATTTCCCCTTAGAAAGGAAAATGGTACCAATCAACTGATCCCTGGTTATTAAGTAGACAGGATGAGGTCAAGAACTAAGTGTTGAAAGTTGAACTGCAGCTACTTGGCCTGCTGCTAACAACCCCACCCCCACCCAACCCAGCCGTGTTACCAAATCAGAGCCATTTAGGCAACAGGTCTTGTCTGGGCATCAATGAGGGTTCCTTAGTAGCAGTGAGTGTGAGACATTTGGCTGTCTCCTATGAACAGGCATTATGGAATATAAACTGGGAGCCAGCAGCCTTTCCACTCCCGAAGCAAAGAGAAGAAACACTGTGAGAACAGAGAATTTGTTGGAGGAATCCGAGACAGGGTTGGCACGTGTCCTACCAAAAGGCATATAGCACAGAGGATGGACCCACTTCCAGGATGAGTCTTTTTAACCAGAAACAGCTGTTGACAGAAGAAATACAATCCATCCAGCTTTAATTAATAGGAAGGTGGTCAAAGTTGAAAGGAATTTTGCTAGAAACTCAGAATGGGTAGAAGCACAATTCAAATTATTACATGACACATTACCTGGACGGAGGTAATTTTCAGAAACCCATAAAGCCAAATTAGGGCAGGGAGGGAAGGAACCCCTTTTCCCTAAGAAGACTAATGGAAAACTGTGAACAAAAGTTGTGAATTTAAAAGGGTATTAAATCAGGGAGACCTAATAGCGAGCATTCTCCTGTCCAGGCATAAAGTGAATGGCTCCTCCCACATACATGAAATGTTTGCTATACACATGACCATCAGCCCGCCAGAAAGCCCAAAAGCATTTGCTGAATTAGTGGTTCAAGGTTAAGATGCCCACTTTTCAAACTACAGCATTTATTAGACTAGGTTCAACAACAATTAGAGAAAAAATGTGGCTTAAGCAAGTTCGAATTCCGTGGGGTTTGGTCACATCAAAGGAGCAACCTAGGACAGCAGTTCAGGGCTACATAGTGACGCTGCCCCACGGAAAATCCTTAGGGATCCAGGAGCCTTCCAGCTCACCTTTCTGCCATCTTTAATATGGAGTTCCTGTTCTCATCGTCTGAGGTGGCAGCTAGAGCCGCATTCCTAGCAGCAGGATGAGGGACAAGAAGAAAAATAAACAATTGTCATAGTCCAGCTCTAGGCTAGGATTCTATGTGTGCGCTTTCTGACCCCACCACAGACCTTAATACCCAGGCTGTGCGGGGCAGGCCTCAACGCGGAAGAGCTGCTCTCCTCACGCCAGACTCCACGCACAGCCAGCGCATTACACTTCTCTGGAGGAGTTGTAAGCAAGAACTCAGCCTCTCTGCCTCCATCTACCTCTCTGGACCAGGTGGGCAGAGCTCAAACTCACTCTGGCTTCCTAGCCCTGGGCACCTCCATGGAGAGGCCTCCTGTTTGGGGCCTCACCTGAGGCCCTTCTCATAAGTCTCTCAGAGACCTCATTATCAGCCGGCTGCCTTGGCTAAGGTGCTTTTCCCTGCAAAGACTCGGTACCTGCCAATCCCAGTCATAGCCCTTATCTTTCCTCCTGGGGTCTGGCTCCATAAAAAGGCAGGAGGCATTTGTGTGGGGCCCCTGGTCAGCGTGGCGATTGCCTTGTCTGCACAGCACGCCGTCTGGCCCTCCCTGCTGTGGTCCGTGCAGAAAACGAAGCCGCGGGGACCTGGTGTCTTTCTTTTCCCTCTTGCTCGCATGGTGGCAATAAGTAGATTGATTGCTACCTTTGTTATGACCCCTCATCCTAACTGAACACTTTGACACCCGCCAGCATCAGTTACAAGGAAAGGTCCCGAGACGAACTCTGACTTTTCTTAATCCGGACGGCCAGAACTTAGTCACACGGCCACAGCCAACTACCAGGGAGGCTGCAAAATGTAGTTTATTTCTATTACTACGATCGAATATATTGAGAGGAAAGCTAGCAGTCTTTGCCACATCCTTATATGTTGTTGACTTATATGAGTAGATGCAGAGAAATCCCACAGGATCCCTTACATGTGGACTCGAAAAAGACAAAGCAAAGTCATAGATACAGGGGAAGAGATTGGGAGTTGCCAGAGGTGGGGGCTTGGGGCTGGGCAGAATGGGTCAAGGACTTCAAAAGGTACAAACTTCCAGGCATATGATAAGTAAGTCCTGGGGACATAACGCACAGTCTGGCCATCATGGTCAACAATACTCCAGTCAGGGGCGCCTGGGTGGCTCAGCGGTTAAGCGTCTGCCTTTGGCTCAGGGCGTGATCCTGGCGTTATGGGATCGAGCCCCACATCAGGCTCCTCCGCTATGAGCCTGCTTCTTCCTCTCCCACTCCCCCTGCTTGTGTTCCTTCTCTCGCTGGCTGTCTCTATCTCTGTCAAATAAATAAATAAAATCTTTAAAAAAAAAAACAAACAATACTCCAGTCTGTCTTTGCAAGTTGCTAAGAGAGGAGATTTTTTTATAGTAATTTTTTATTATGTTATGTTAGTCACCATACAGTACATCTCTAGTTTTTGATGTAATGTTCCATGATTCTTAAACGTTCTCATCAGAAGGAAAAAAAAAAGTTGTCACTGTGCGGTGATGGGTGTTAATTAAACTTATTGCAGTAATCATGTCACAATGTATAAATATACTGAATCACTACATTGTACACCCAAAACTAATACAATCTTACGTGTCAATTATAGATGAAAGAGAGGAAGAGAGAGAGAAAGAAGACGAACGGGTGGAGCAGTGGATGCAATGCTGTAAGGAGACAAGGGTTTGAGTCTGTGTTACCAACTGACTGAATCACCTTGACCTTGGTTAGTTCTCTGCACCAGTCCCAACAGCCAAATGGCATACTTCACCTTTACACTGTTTCTAAGGCAGTCTAGGGTCTGATATTTTTGCTTATTGGCCTTACTCATACTATTTTTAAAGACATGACTGAAAATCTAAAGATTTGCCCCTCAAGTCTCCTTTATGGGGACGAGGGACAGGAATAGGATTCACCATGGGGAAGACCCCATTAGCGTGTATTTTGTTTTTCCATTTTTGAGCTTCTGTCAAGGTTATTAAGCTATTTACCTGATTTCTCAGCTCAGAGGAGTGGCATTCACCTTCAAATTGTGATTGAATGCCTTTCAGTTAAAGAGGGAGCAAAACAGATTGCCAATGCTGAGTTATCCGAGAGTGCAGCACGGAACCCTAAAATGCCTATATGAGATATGGAATTTGGACTTCAAAAGACACAGATGGCAAGCCAAATACAGAAAATGTAACCCTTAAGGAGAATAATTCATTAAGTAAGCAAAGACGGGAAGATGATGTGAAAACCTTCTTTTCCACAGAATACTATGAAATCATTTCCGGAAGGAGTTCTCAAATTTAAAATTGATTTGTGAACTTTAGCTAGACAAGATGTTAATTCAAATGACATGAAAGGCCATTCCACCACTCAGACATGTGCCTTGAATTATCCTCTGCTATTCTGCCATCTTTCAATTGAAAAGTTTTGGTAGGACTTACTGCAGATGTTTGTCCGTAATTTTCTATTCTTCTGTAAATGAGAAAGAAGACTGTGATTCTTAAAGTCACATTTCATAAATGAAATGTCAGGGAATACATTTGCAAACAAACTTCAAATGCATCCTGCTAATCTTTGGTCATTTAAAGTTTATGTCTGCTAAAAACCCAATATAAAATTCTTAATTCATTAATTTTCTTTCTGCTAGTTTTATAGTATATTTTGTTTTCAGTTCTTTTCCAGTTATTATATAATATTCTATATTCATTGGGCACCCATAATCTTGCGATATCGGGCAAATCATATAACTGTGCCTCAGTTTCCTTATCTGTAACACAAAGGGGATTTTACCAGATTAGTGAGTCTCGGCAGGGGAGTGTACTGACGCTCCTAGGGGCAATGGATACACTTACAGCCCTTCTTTCCCAAGATTCTGGTACACATCCTTCACCCTGGGCACATCTCAACTCAGGCTAAGAATCATAACCTGGGATGAGGGGCGCCTGGGTGGCTCAGTTGGTTAAGTGTCCAACGCTTGGTTTCAGCTCAAGTCATGATCTTGTGGTCATGAGATCGAGCCCTGTGTGGGCCTCCGTGCTCAGGACAGAGTGTGCTTCAAATTCTCTCTCTCCCGCCTCCTCTGCCCCTCCCCCTGCTCACATGCTCTCTCTCTCTCTCTCTCAAATAATAAAATAAATAAAATCTTTTTAAAAATCTGAAAAAAAGAATCATAATGTGGGATGAATAAGGCCTCTTTCAATCTGACTAACTATGTGAACAGCTCCATGTTACATGAAGATGCTCTATTACAATTCTGTCACACCGTTTATCCTGTTGTCTTTCATTATTATTTATTGAATGCTTATTATGTGATAAGTTCTCTGCTAAACAGTGGGAATACAGTGGTGAATAATAGAGACACACTCCTTGCTCATCTCAGAGACTATTTTTGCCTACTCAATGTCCATTATACCTTCTTCCTTACCAATGGAAGTCTAGTTCTGTTAGGAACTAGGGAAAAAGCTTACATTTTTCCAGCTCTCTTGCAGCTGGAAGAGTGGGTCCTACAACTTAGAAAAATGAGACACAAGCAGAAGTCTGCTGTTTTTGACGGTTGTTTTAAGAAATTATTACTTTGCCTTCTTCCTGCTTCTGTTCTCTTCCTTGTACCTGGAATGTAGACACAATGACTGGAGGTGAAATACCCATCGTGCCCCCAGAAGGAAAAAGCCAAGAGGAAGGCAGGATCTTCAGATCGGGTATTCCTGAACTACTGAACCAACGCCAGCATACCGCTGGAATTTTCATTACTTGGGAAAAATGAACTTCTCTTTGGTTTCAGCCACTGTTGTTTAAATTTCCTGCCACATGAAGCCAAACTCAATCCATAACTGATAAGACTCTTTTTAAGAGCTCTTACTCTTTACTGGGAGATACATACACATCAATAGGCAATGGTGTAAGCAGAAAGATTGGGGTGCTGTGAAAATACACATGGAGACACCTAACTGAGAGTTGGGGATCTGGCACAATTTTCCCATGTAGGAGTAGAGGTTAGCTGTGTGAAGAAAGGAAGTCATGCCTCAGGCTGAAAGAATAGCATGAGCAAAGCATGGGGGTGAAAGGGAATATGGCTTCTTCCAGAAAAGGGAGGCAGTTTCCTATGGCCATGGCATAGAGTTTAAGACGAATGAGACAAGAGATAGAACAAGGGCTGAGTATAGAGGTTTTTAAAATGCATTAAAAAATATGGGAGAAGCTTGACTTCCAGCAAGACAGTGTGAAGAGTTCTACTGGTCCGCTCCCCAGTGAAACGCGTGAAAATTATATTAAAAACAACCATTTAAATGGTTGTAAGGGCAAACAGTGAATGAAGAAACATCTCTGGAAATGATCGTAAGGGCAAACAGTGAATGAAGAAACATCTGTTTAAGAAAATCTATGGAAATTTTATAAAGGCAAGAGTTTATTGTATTTGAACCAAGACTGGTCCCTTCCTCGACCCTCTGCCCCCAGCTCAGTGAGGTGGAGATCTACCTCAAACCACTGTAAGAACATAGGGCTCCCTGGATGCCCAGCTCCGGGGCAGAGGGCTTTCCTTTAACCAGAAGCAGAACTTCAGCTGTTGTCTGCTAAGCCTAGCTGCCTGTTGCAGAGAGTAGTGAGGCCCACCATCTTTGCCCAGTTTGTGGGATGGTGGCTTGAGGCTAGGAGAGGCAAGCTGAGAGGACCTCTGGCTGCGGCCAGCCTCCACTAAGCATTTAGTCTCTAGAGTGGGGATGTGGCTCAGAAAGAAGCTTGTCATTGTCCCCACACCCAGCTCTAGATCCCAGCCTCAGGGATTGGCCTGGTAGCAAAAGCAGGCAACAAGACAGAGAGCTCTTCATCTCTTCCACAAGAACTGAAGAGAGTGAAAATTTGCAAAAGACCACAGAGAAGTTCAAACCTAAGGGTACCCTCAAGAACAATGGAGGTTGTGGTGAAAAGCTATCAGGAGATTTGTGGACTTAATGAAGATACAGCCCAGCTGGTAGGCCAGCTAGTTTGCGTGGGCGGGGTGGGGGGTGGTGGTGGTGGTGGAACTGGGAAGTAAGACAGCTGGAAGGATGCCTGGAGTCAGAACAAATATCTAACAGGAACCTCAGAAACTATTCCTTCAAAGGAGCTAGAATTTGATTGAATTAGTTTGCAGAGCAATTTATGCCCCACCCAGGGTATTGTTGAAAACAATAGAGCAATCACAGGACAATTAATGAAGTTTAACAGCCGGCTGTGGTCAAGGAAAGAGAGAAAGAGAGCTCTACCAAAACTGTGAATATACCCCAAGCTGTGCCTATCTGAGGAAGAACATCAGAGGCTGAACTTCGTATGTGAAGGAAATAGACTTCACTAAAACAGTCCAGCCATTTACTAAAAATAAACAAGCAAATAACAATAACAGGATTTGGAGAGGGGGACTTATGCCAAGAGTTGCTACAATATATCATTTAAAATATCCAGTTTCCAACAGAAAATTACAAGGCATGGAAAGAAACAGGAAAGTAGGACCCATACACTGGAATAAAGAGGAGGCGTCGAAACTGCCTGCGAGAGCAAGATGTCAGGATTCACAGAAGAATACCTTCAGATAGCCATTATAAATATGTTCGTAGAATGGAAGGAAAGCATGAGGAAAGAAGTAGAGGAAGGTATGATGCCAATGTCACATCAAATAGAGAATATCAATAAAGATACAGAAATTATCAAAAAGAACTGAGTGGAAATTCTGTAGTTAAAAAGTACTGAAATAAAAACAAACTCCCTGGAGAAATTCAACAGTAGATTTGAACTGGCAGAATAAAGAATTATAGAACTGGAAGAGAGATCAATAGAGAGAATGCAGGCCAAAGAACAAAGAGAGAAAAAAAAATACAAGTGGAGGGAACACTTCCCAACTTATTTTATGAGGATGGTATTATCCTGATACCAAAACCAGATGAAGACATCACAAGAAAACTACAGACCGGTTTTTGTTTTTTTTAATGATTACAGTTACATAAATCCTCAAAAAAATTCTACCAAACTAAATCTAACAACATATAAAAATAATTAAATACCATGACCAAGTGAGATTTATCCAAGGAATGGAAAGTTCGTTCAACATCCAAACATCAGTTAACATAATACATTATATCTATAACATAAAAAACAAAAATCACATGGTCATCTCAATAGACAAAGAAAAAGCATTTGACAAAACCCAACATAATTTCTTGATGAAAAGTCCAACAAACTTAGAAGGATACTTCCTCAACCTGAAAAAGGGCGTCTACAAAAAACTCACAGCTAATATTATACTCAATGGTGAAGGATTGGAATGTTCTCCTAAGATGAAATACAAAACAAAGTGTTTGCTCTTGATGATGCGACTCAACGATGTCCTGGCAGTTCTTGCCCTGACGACTAGGTGAGAAAAAGACACAAAAGGTATCCATGTTGCAAAGAAGAAATAAAATTATCTCTATTCACTGATGACATAATCTTACAATAGAAAATCTAAAAGAATCCACCAGAGAACTACTAGAACTGAAAAACAATTTTAACGAGGTTGTAGGATTCAAAATCAATACGCAAAAATCACTTGTAGTTCCATATACTTGCACTGAACAATCTGAAAGTGAAAGTAAGAAAACAAATTCACAGGGAGCCTGGATGGGTCAGCCTGTAGAACATGCAACTCTTGATCTTGGGGTCATGCATTTGAGTCCCACATTAGGGGTAGAGGTTACTTAAAAACAAAGTAAAACAGAAAAAACCAAATCCATTCACAATAACAACAGGAATCACAAAGGAAGTGAAAAAATTATACTCTTGAAAAAAATTAAAGATCTAAATAAAAAGAAAAGATCTCATGTTCATAGATTGGAAGACGTAATATTGTTAAGATGTCAGTAATCCCTACAAAGATCTATAGATTTAACACAATCTCTATCAGAATCCCAGTTGACTTCTTGGTAGAAATTAAGAAGTTAATTCTAAAACTCATATGAAATTGCAAGGGACCCAGAACAGCGAAAACAATCCTAAAAAAGAAGACAAAAGTAGGAGTATTCACTTACTACAAAAGCAAAAACTTACTACAAAGCAATAGTAATCAAGACAGTAAAGTACTGGGACAAGAATAGACATATAGATCTGTGGAATAGAACTGAGCTTCCAGAAATAAACTCATACATCTACAGTCAACTGATTTTTGACAAGGTTGCAAGACCTTCAATGGAAAAAGAATAGTCTTTTCAACAAATGGTGGCAGGACAACTGGATAGTTATTTATAAAAGAATGAAGTTATTTATAAAAGAATGAACTGGCTGGCTCAGTTGATAGAGCATGTGACTCTGTCTGAGGGTCGTTAGTTTGAGCCCCACACTGGGGGTAGAGATTACTTTAAAAACATAAAAAAATATGAAGGAAGTTGGACTTTTACCTCAGATCATATAAAAAATTAACACAAAATGGATCAAAGACCTAAATGTAAGAGTCACAACTATCAAACACTTAGAAGAAAGCACAGGGACAAAACTATATGACCTTGGACTTGGCAAAGGATTCTTGTCTATAATACAAAAAGCAGGAGCAAGAAAAGAAAAAAATAGGTAAATTGGACTTCATCACATTAGAAACTTTTGCTTTTCAAAAGACTATCAAGAAAGTGAAAAAGCAATCCACAGAATAGGAAAATATATTTATAAATAATATTTCTGATACGGGGTTTGTATCTGGAATACATAAAGAGCTCTTACAGCTCAATAATAAAAGGATAATCCAGTTGAAAATGAGCAAAAGATCTTCATACACCTTTCTCCAAGAGACATACACAAACGGCCAATAAACATAGGAAAATATGCGCAACATCATTCGTTTTCAGGAAAACTGAAATCAAAATCACAATGAGATCCTACTTGAATCAAAAAATCGTAATAACTACCGTTGACCAGGATGTGGAGAAACTGGAGCCCTGATATGTTGTTAGTGGGCGTATAAACTGGTACGATCACTTTGGAACACAGTCTGGCAGTTCTTTCACTAAACTGGAGTTACCATATGACCTAACAATTCAACCCCTAGGTATGTAACCAAGAAAGTGAAAACACGTGTCCACACAAAAACTTGTATATGAATGTTCATAACAGCATTTTTTAATAATAGGCAAAAGGGGAAAACAACACAATGTCCATCAATAGAAGATAGTAAAAAAAAAAAAAAAAAGTACAACATCCATACAATGGAATATTATTATCTGGCCATAAAAAGGGATGCTGTATCTTGGATGAACTTTGAAGTCATTATGTCAAGTAGAAGAAGTCAGTCATGAAGTCCATATATATATGACTCCTTTCATATGAAATGTCCAAAATAAAGAAATACACATGACAGAAAGTTAATTAGTGATTGTTAGGGCTCAAGGGGGATGTGGGAGGTGAGGCTAAAAGATGCTAAAAGATTTCCTTTTGAGGCAATGAAACTATGCTAGAACTGATGGAGGTTATGGTTACACATACCTAAAAATACACTAAAAACATGAAATTGTACCATTTACATGGATACATTTTATGTTGTGTGTATTATATCTCAACAAAGTCATTTAAAAAAAAGAAGAAGAAATCTGAACTTTCCCCTCAGTCCAACTGGGCAGGGCGGTGTTTTAATGCAGTAATGTTACCATCAGGCTGTATTTCTAAAAGTTTATCCTAATTTTATACTCGGTTGGTTATCCTCTGTAGACCAGTGATCCCTACACTTATTTTTTTTAATTGTTAACTCATATGAGTAAAATATTTTTGAGCATGCTTCCCTATAATAAATTATTTATGTATAAAGTACATACTTATTGATATACTAATATGTTGTATAAAATAGAAAAAAAACACCATTCTAAATTTTTAAAGCATGAAATTAACATAAGTTACAGTTCTAATCATTTTGCCCACTAGCTAATAGACCCTGTGGCCTCTCCCTGGGGAGGAAGTCTCTCACCTTGGTGACTACTGGAAGGGAGGACTGGAAGGAGGAAGCCCTGGCGTGCTGCTGAGGGGTTCCGGTGAGCACGAGGACACCCGAGATACGTCATGGCCTTGAGGATGGAGAAGTGGGCAGACTCGGAGACACTTGGGAAAGAATCAGGGAGACACAATGAATGGTGGGGTTTGAGGGTGAAGGAGGGGTCCAGGTTACTGCTCAAGTGTTCGATATGAGCAAATTTATTAAAACTGGGGATTTATGGTGTGTGCATAGGTGTGTGTATGTGTGTGCGCACGCGCGTGCCAGGGCAAAGGTTGGTGGTGAAAACAAATACCTTCCCTCTCTTGGCTTCATTGGCTCAAACAGGATAGAAGATATGCAAGCAGAAGGGTCAAGGCCAAAATCAAAGCATTCTAGGCAGTGCAGCTAAGCTGAGGGACAGGCTAAGGTGTCCACGCTGAGGGGACGGCCGGCACCTGAGGCAGACCTCCAGCAGTAGCCATAGGTCACGTAAGCAGACGGAAACACATGTGCCCTTCTGAGTCCCCAAACCAGAAACCAGCGTCCTCCCCTTGAGGGGCTTGCCCAGAGAGAGACAAATAACCAGTTAAGAACATGAGTAATCCCCGTCCATGGACAGATGAATGGATAAAGAAGATGTGTTATGCATCCACAATGGACTATTACTCAGCCATCAAAAGAAAAAGAAATCTTGCCATTGGCAACAACATGGAGGGAGCTAGAGGGTATTTTGCCAACTGAACCCGTCAGAGAAAGACAAATACCATATGATTTCACTCCTATGTGGAATTTAAGAAACAAAACAGAGGAACATAGGGGGATGGAGGGAAAAATAAAATAAGATGAAAATTGAGAGGGAGGCAAAGCCTAAGAGACTCTTAACCGTAGGAAACAAACTAAGGGTTGCTGGAGGGGAGGGGGTGGGGGGATGGGGTAACTGGGGGATGGGCATTAAGGAGGGCACGTGTTGTGATGAGCACTGGGTGTTATGGGCAATGATGAATCCCTAAATTCTACGCCAGAAGCTAATTTAAAAAAAGAGAGAGAGAGGAACACTTTTGAAGCATAGGGAGTGGGCTGGTGTTGGGAGTGAGCGGATCCTGAGCTATCAAGTTTGAGGCAATAAAACTGTTAAGTCCCTCTTGCTGTTGGTCCTCTTTGGTCTGAGCCTGGGCTGGGCCTGCCTTTCAGTGAGAGGGGAAAGAAGGACGTGGGAATATTGATCGCTGAAATGCTTCTAAGAGTTTTCCTAAACATATTTCACGGAAAGAGATTTCCCAAGGAAAAAATGAAACTTCTTCAAGTTCAATGCTAAAAACCACTTGGCATTCTAATGCTAAATGCCCCAGTAGTGTTGCTGGGAGCATCCATTTCCTAGAAGAGTTAACACAAATCTCGATGAAAACCAGGAGCACTGTGGGCGTTACCACTGCCAGGACAGATGGAATGACACCAAGAACAGGTCTGGTTCCAGAGATGGTGCCCAACCATGGGAGACACGAATGCCCTTCTCAGGCGTGGAGAGAGGATGACCCAGAGTGGGCCAATCTTCTCATCAAGGCCTTAGGGCAACAACTCCAGGAAAAATCTCCCTGACATGTCACCCCCAAGAAGGAGATTGTACAATGGAATCCCCCAAATTCTGGCTCTGAGGTTTCCAAGAAGAGACTTAAGACTCTAGAGTTTGCAGGTCCTATCTGTGTATCAGACTTGAATAAACCCGACCGTCATGAGCTTACGGTTTGGGGAAGGCTTTCTACAATTTGATACGTACCATTAACACAGGTGATATTTGGTATTTTGGAAGCCAAAATGTGAGATAAAAAAAAAATTCACCATTGGGGCACCTGGGTGGCTCAGTGGGTGAAGCGTCTGCCTTCTGTTCACGTCATGATCCCAGGGTCCTGCCACGGAGTGCCCTGTTGGGCTCCTTAAGTCAGTGGGGAGTCTTCTCCTTCTCCCTCTGTCCCTCCCCCCTGCTTACTCTCTCACTTTCTATCTCAAATAGTTAAATAAATAAAATCTTTTAAAAAGATTCACCATTAATATCTTTAGAACCTATGAAATATGTTTAGAAAGTTTTATTTATTTTTTAAGATTTTATTTATTTGAGAGAGAAAGAGAAAGCCTGAACAGGGGGAGGGGCACGGGGATAGAAAGAGTGAACCTCAAGCCAAGCCAACTCCCTGCTGAGCACGGAGCCTGAGGCAGGGCTGTCTCAGGACCTTGACATCCTGACCTGAGCCAAAATCGAGAGCCAGACACAAACAACTGAGCCGTCCAGGTGCCACTGGGAAGTTGTAAGATGTAGAGAGCCATCTGAGGAAATCTAGAACTATTGATTTAAATGTTGCTAAAGTTCTCCAGGGTTTTGAGGCATCCATTGAGAAATCACATGTTTCACTCATTTAAACAATACAACTAAGCATGACACACAAAAATACGGGCATCGCATCTGTAAAACGTGTGCCTTGTTACTGCGGGGCAAGGGGCTAGCACGCACTTCTGAGTAATAACGCAACATCATGGAAATAAAGGAAAGTAATGACTATCCACTTATGATTGCTTTGCTCAAATGGTCTAGAACCGCAGAAGCACAGAGGAACCTACTCCAGGTCTGTTCTCTGTACTGATGTCTACTGGCCACCTGCTGCCTGCAGACCCTGAGTGGGGGTACAAAGCACTCAAGCTAGCACCTCCCGCTTTCTCAGAAAATCCCATTCAGCGCAGAACTAAGGAGCCCAGAATACATGATGACCGCAGAGACTCTGCTGTTACAAGTTCACTGCCTGCCCCAGAATGGAAGGGAGAACCTTCCAGAGACCCTGGGACTGAGACAGGCATGAAGTGGGCTGCGGGGGCTCCACTCCCTCTGTGCTAAGCTCCACCATAGAAATGGACTCTGGAAGCTTCCAAAATCACAGGAAGGAGTGTGCAAGTTCCCGAGTTACCCTCGCAGAAATCCCTGCCAAGTCCTCCAACCTCCAGGGCGTGGAGTGACTGGGAAAATAGTCTCTCTGGTTCTGAAAAACAAAGGGACAGAAAACGGTTTATTCCACCTGTGGGAAAAGCAGCCTGGGTCTTTAGAAACAAAAGATTAGTTTCTTCCCTCTGAGGGAGACCACTAGTTATTTATTTTCATTACATAAATAAAACCAAATAAAGCGTGTTGTTTATGAACAATACAATTAATAAAGGAGAACTAACATATTTATAACTAATTTTAGATCATAAAACAGGGAGTATGCCTTATTCCCAAGTCAATGTCTTATTTACAAAAATCTATACCATATTAGGCCACAAGAAAGTCTGAGTAAATTTTTAAAAGCATATATTTTGTCTAACAATGGATTATGTAATACACATAATAAATGGAAATACAAATGCATAGTAATGAAAAAAAATTTTTTTTGTTCTAATAACTTTGAAACAAATGTGTCCTAAAGATCAATAGGGTCAAGTGAGAGTATAAAGAACACAGTAACTGAATATTTGGAAAAAAATTCTAATTTAAAGCTTACAGATCAAAATTTATGAGTAATTACTACAGCATGACTCTATGGGTATGTTTATTTTTGAGAAGAAGAAAAAGAAGAAGGAGAGGGAGAGGGAGAAGAATAAGAAGAACAGGGAGAACAAGAAGAAGGAGGAGGAGGAGGAGGGAAGGAGAAGGGGGAGGAAAATTAAGAAAAAATTAAGAAAGTAAATATCTACTTAAAATCTTAGGGGGAAAAGAAATCCCAAAGCTAAATAGAAGGAAACATTTTATGTAAAGGCCAAAACAAATAAATAAAAATCATAAGAGCAATAAAATTAAGAAATATATCTAAGAATTTGTTCTTTCTAAATTCTAATAAAAAACCCCCACAACTTTCTGGTGAATAAATTGTTTATTGGTAAATGAGAAATGAGAAAGTACATAGATCAACCATATTAAAGAGAAAAATAAAACTCTAGTCACAACCGTCTAATATATTCGAAAACTTCCAATGTCTTTCTTCAAGAATTCCAAAGCAAGAATTCCCAAATAAGTAGTTCAAAACTGAGGAGACCTACTGATGAGGTCATTGGAGACAGGTACTAAAGCATTTAAACGTGTTCCCATCCCGTCACACCAGAAATAGAAGCACTTGGAAAGAAAAGACCAAGTTGACAAATAAGTCTAGAAAATCTAAACTAAAACTCTATTAACTATAACGCAGATGTGCATGAAAGGATTTTACCCTGGCAATGCCAGGGAGCACTGAATTAGGACCTACGTACAAAGTAGCGGCTGTAAAAAGATAATACTTGATAATGGAAGTGTAACTTCTGAAACTTTTTGTGTTTAGTAACAGAGAGTCAAGGTATATAAGCAAGTCCCGTGAGAGATACAAGGAAGAACTGACAGAAGCTCAAATGTGGACAAAGATGTTTCCTGTTCCTCTCTCAGCTTTTGGCACATCAGATTATCCAAAATAAAGCAAGATGTAAAGGATGGAAAAGATACGATTGACAACGTTGAATTAGACAAAATAGATCGTTGTCTTATTTTGAAACGTTTCCGATCTCTTCACTAGTAGTATCTTTTCCGATGATAGTAGAATAAAGCTGTCATATTTTATTTTAAAATCCTGTTGTGATTTTTTATTGGAATTCTATTAAATTTATAGATTATTTTTGGGAAGTTAAATACCTTTATGTTCAAAAACATAACGTTCAAAATGTTCAAAAATGTTCAAGAGCATTTCCATTTATTTAAATTGTTCTTTATGATCTTAAAGTTTTTATGTCTTGAACATTTTACATATACTCCTAATATTTTATGGTTTTTAGTGTTTTTATAAGAGTGTTCTTTTTATGAAACTTCCTATTGGTTTTTGCTATTAATAAATCTCTTGTACAGATGAATGAATAAATAACCAAAAACTTTATTCTGAAAGAGGAACCAGGATACTCACATATTCATATATATTTAAAGCTGTTCAGAAAAAGGGGGTTAAAGACGCTCTTCTTCGGGGAAAAGCAAAGAAAAAAAAAATCAAGAGTTTTTCAATTTTTTTTTTGGCGTTAGTGATATATAAGACTTTATTATTCTAAGTCTTTATTTTTGAAAATGAACTACTAAATCATTGTCTAAAGTCTGTGAATATAATTTCTAGGAATTTTGGTAAACCTCTATACCATAAGTCAAACACAAGTGCTTCAGTAAGTTATTTTCTCATTGTTTTATAGTATTTATAAATTGTATAGTACTTATATTTTATATATTATTTGTATTTGTTTTATTTTAAATATATAAATTTTATAGTATATAAAATATAATATATTATATAATTTTATATAATTTATAAAAATTATAAAAATGTAATTTTTTATTTTCATAGCACTTATGAATATTTATTTTATAGTATCTGCATCTATTATAAATGTGCTTTGTCTATGTTTATATAAAAAGCATCCATTGAACATATTACACAAATGTCCCTGTTTGTGGCATATCTTTTCATTCAAGTCTTTAGATAAATATCAGTTATTTGTTGTGGTAAAATTGATCAATCTTTATCTCTTATGGTTTAAAATGATTTTTTCTTAAAGAAATATTTTCCTATTTGATGATCAAGTTCTCATACTTTTTTCTTTTTTTTTTAAAAAAATTTTATTTATTAGAGAGAGAGAGTGTGCATGCACGAGAAAGAGTGAGAGAGAGAGAGAGAGAGAGAGAGAGCAGGAGCAGGGGCAGAGGGAGAAGCAGACTCCCTGCTGAGCAGAGCTCGATTGACGCGGGACTCGATCCCAGGACCCTGGGATCATAACGTGAGCCTAAGGCAGACGCTTTACTGAGCCGCCCAGGTGCTCCTCATATGTTTTTTTCTAAACATTTTTTTCTTTTCTTTTTTCTTCTTTTAAAGAGTATCTTTACTTAGAGAGCGTGAGCAGGGGAGGAGCAGAGGGAACGGGACCGACAGACTCTGCCCTGAGCTCAGAGCCCTACTTGGTGCTCAATCGCACTACCCGGAGACCTGAGCTGAAATCAAGAGTCCCATGCTCAACTGACTGAGCCTCCCGGGCGCCCCTTTATAAATATTTTTCAGTGTTGCCTGTTACATGCAAGTAGGTAAAGAACCTGGATCTGTCTTTTGTGTGTGGTGCCAGGCTCATGCCCAGCTCCCTTCACATACAACACTGCTTATTCCTTCCCGGGGCCACGGGGGCATAGCTTGAGGAGGCTGGGGCTTAAACAGCTCACTCTTCCCGAGTCATAGATGTCTGTGCATCTGCTTTTCGGCCTCTAGTCTTTGTATGTGCCCATTTGTCCATCTTTGTGCCCATTCCGCACTTTTATTGACGACGCGTGCCCATGACCCTGCAGCAGGCAAGCCTCGGTAGCCTCTCCCTCTCTCTAGCCATGTCATGGCTGTTCTCCACCATCTGCGTTTCCACATAAATTTTAGAATCAGAATGACAAGTTAAGAAACAAAACAAAATAAAAACGACCACCCTGTAGGTATTAGGAATTGCTATTGCATTGAATCTTTGGAGCAATTTCCAAGAGAATGAACACCTTTATGATATTGAGTCTACCCATATGAACATGGTAGCCCTCTTCACTTATGCCTTAGGTCTAATTGTTCATGTTACAGGAATGCTTACATTGCACAAGAACTTTATTCCAAGACACCTGATATTATTATTGCTATTTTAAATGTTAGCTTGGGAAATTATATCTCCTGGTCATTACTAAAATACAGACAATGCACTTGTGTCAATCTTTATAACTTGTTCTTTGGTTGTCTTTTCAAGCTGGTGGGATTTTCATTACAATGTTGAATATAGCACATGATACTAGACCTTGATGATTCAAAAACATTTCATTGAAAAAATTTAACTTTTAAAATGCTTCTGATAATTCCTCATGGAATATGATGTTTATTATAGATAATTTTGTACGTGCTTTTCATCGTAAGGATATTTATTTCTATTCCCTAGTTGGTCAATAGATTTTCTCATGAATTGATGTTGAAATTATCAAATTTTTAAAATTGTCTAATGAGATAATTATATAGTTTAATATGTCAGTAGGATAAATTACAATTAATAATTTTGAAATATTGACCCAACCTGGCATTTCTTTTTTTTTTTTTTAAGATTTTATTTATTTATTTGACAGAGAGAGAGACAGCCAGCGAGAGAGGGAACACAAGCAAGGGGAGTGGGAGAGGAAGAAGCAGGCTCCCAGAGGAGGAGCCTGATGTGGGGCTCAACGCCTGGATCACGCCCTGAGCCGAAGGCAGACGCCCAACCGCTGTGCCACCCAGGAGCCCCCCAACCTTGCATTTCTAAGATCAACTTAACTATGATAGCACATCATTCAATTCAGCTTTTCCATGGCTATGTCACTAGTGACATTGATCCCTAATATTCCTTCCTCATATGTTCTCAGCTTTGGTAGCAAGTTCACAGTAAATGCACAGAATCACTTGGGAGGTATCCTCCTTTGTAGTATCCCGGGAAGAATTTCAATAAAATTGGAATTACTTGTTGCCTAATTATTTGAGAAATTTCACCTGTAACTCTGGGCCTGTTGCTTTCTTTGTAGAATTATTTTAAACTGCTGATTCACTTATTTTAGATTTTTTTCCTCAAAAAATTTAGTCAGTTTTGGTTGTATATATTTTTCTAAAACAGTGTCCATTTCACTGAAGTTTTCAAATATGTTGGTGTACAGATGTTCATAAAATTTATTATCTTCGAGTTTAAATCTCTGCAGCCTCTAACTTTCATTATTAATCTGATTCATTTTTTGTACTTGCTTTATCTCTTGACCCAAGAATAGGATTGCTAGCTCATGTGGTATATGTATTTTTGACTTTATCTTTTTTTCTTTTATGGATCATACTTTTGGTGTCATATCTAAGAACTCTTCGCCTAACCTCAGACAATGAAAATTTTTTTCATATATTTTCTCCTAAAAGTTACGTAGTTTCGTTTTATACTTACACCTATGATTCATTTTGAGTTGATTTTGTATAAGGGTTGAGGTATAGGTCAAGGTTCACATTTTTGAAAAAGGATATCCAATTATTCCAATGCCGGTTTTGAAAAGACTATTTTTTTCCTCCCTGTGTTAATAAACACCTTTGTTTAAATCTATTGGCCGTATTTGTGTGGCTATATTTCTGGAATATAACCAGTGTTCCACTGACCTATGTGTCTATCCCTTTGTTAATGCTGTGTGGTTTCTTGATTACTGTAGCTTTACGACAAGTATTAAAATAAGTTAATTCTTCATTTTCAAAACTGGTTTTGGCTGTTCAACTTCCTTTGCCTGCATGTATTTTAGAATTCGCTGTATACATCTATAGAAACTCCTGATGGTATATTGGTTAGAATTACATTAACAATTTGGACATAATTGACATCTTTATTATGTCAAAATTTCCAACCAATGAACAAAATAATGTGTCTCCCTTTACTTAGGTCGTCTTTGATCTCTTTCTTTCACCTTTCTTATGATATATTTTGTAATAGCTTTGCTCTCTGTCTCATTAATTTCTACTCATCTTTATTAATCCCTTCGTATTACTTACTTTGTATTTACCTTACTGCATTTTTCTAATTTCTTCAGTTGAACATACAGTATGGCAGCTTTAAAATATGTCCACAAATTCCTCGATCCTTTTCCCTTCTAAAGGTGGAGTCCTCCCTTTGATTGTGGACTGGACTTATTGAATCACTTCTAATGAATGGATTATGGCAGAGTGATGATGTGTGCCTTCGGAGGCAAGGTCATAAAATACATTGTGGCCTACTTCTTGCTATCGTTTGGATTACTCACTCTGGAGTAAGTCAAGCAACCCTGTAGAGAGTCTAGGGTGACCAGGTGTTCTGGTTTGTCTGGGAGTTTCAGCATTGAAAGTCCTGTATTCCTGATGTCAGCCCTGAAGAGACTGGGATGATTGGTCATAGAACAGACTCTCATGGAAAAATATTGAGCCTTCTAGCCAATGGCCACATGAGTGAGCCATCTTGGAAAGTAAATCCTTCAGCCCTAGTCAAGCCTTCATATGACTGGAGCCCTGGCTACTAGCTTGACTGAGGTCTCCTGAGGGAGCCCGAACAAGAGCTACAAAGCCAAGCCACTCCATACTCCTGCCCCACAGGAATGGTAAAATCATAAATGTTTGTTATTTTTAAGCCACTAAGTTTTGCGGTAATTTGTTATTTATCAAAAGTTATTTCTTTCTTTTTAATATAAGCGCTTTTGAGTATATATTTCTCTCCAAATTTTATTTAAGCTGAATCTTCCAGTTTTGATATTATATTCTCATTATTACTCAGAATTAAGTACTTTCTTATTTCTTTTGTGATTCTTTCTTTGCTCCATAGATATTTCGGAAGTAGTTTTACATTTCTAAATATGTGGGATTTCCTAAGTTATCTTTGAGTCATTAATTTCTTTTTTTTTAATTACTTTATTTGAGAGAAAGAGAGAGAGAGCAGCAAGAGAAAGAGCACAAGCAGAAGGAGCAGCAGAGGGAGAGGGAGAAGCAGGCTCCCCACTGAGCAGGGAGCCCAATGTGGGGCTCGATCCCAGGACCCTGAGATCGTGACCTGAGCCGAAGGCAGATGCTTAACTGACTGAGCCACCCCGGCACCCCATGAGTCATTAATTTCTAAAATAATTTCATTATGGCCATACTTTTAGAAATTGTTCTATAGGACACTGACTCTTTGACATTTATTGACCCTTGCTTTATAGCCCAAGAACATGGTCAATTTTGGTAAATATTAGCATCTGTGCTTAACAAGAATAAAAATTGGGGGAGTTACAGTATACCGTATATGCCAATTTGATCAAGTTTCTTATTTGCGTAATTCCTATCTTCTATATTTGTAACACATCTGTGTGCTTGGTCTACTAATTCCTGAGAAAGCTGCATTAAATTTCCTTCTACAATGTTAGGCTTGTCAAGTTTTCTTTCTATTTCTGTTAATATTTTTCTTTATGTCTGAAGCTATGCTGTTATGTACAAATAGTTTTGGAATTACAAGTCTTAAGAATGTAATATTTTATCAATATGCAGTGATTCTCATTATCCTTACTAGGCCTTTTTTTGTCATAAGAGCTGCTTTTTCTGGATAATAAATCCATACTACTTTGATTTTAGTTAGTACTTACCTGGCCTACAATTTTTTCATCCTTTTACCTTTAATTTTTTGGTGTCCTTATATTTTAGTTATGTTTCTTTTTAAAGAAAAAATACCTGGATTTTTTAAAAATCAAGGTTGAATCTAACAATCTTTGTTTTGAACTGGAAAATTTTGTTCATTTGCACTGATTATTATAACCAATATATTTGGATGCATGCCTTTCAACTTACTTATACTTGTTATCTTCCCTCTTTTTTATTGTGGTAAAAAAATAAATAACATAGAATTCACCATCTTCTACATATAGTTTTTAAGTATACAGTTCAGTAGTTTTAAAAATAGTCATATTGTTATGAATCAGATCTCCAGAACTTTTTCATCTTGCAAACCAAAACTCTATATCCATTAATCCACAACTCCCCATTTCCTCCTGCCCCAGCCCCTAGTAACTGCCATTCTACTTTTTGTGTCTACGAATATGACTATTTTAGATATTTCATATCAATAGAATCATAAAATATTTATCTTTTTTTGACTCACTTATTTCACTTAGCATTATGTCCTGAAGGCTCATCTGTACTGTAGAATGTGATAGGATTTACCTCCATTTTAAGGCTGAATAACACTCCATCATACGCAGATACCGTATTTTGTTTGTTCATTCATCCATCAATGGACATTTGGGTACCTTCTACCGTTTGACTATTGAGAAAAGTGCTGCTATAAATATGCATGTGTAAATATCTCTCTGAGACTCTGCTTTCAATTCTTTTGGCTATATACCCAAAAGTGGGATTGCCAAATCATGTGGTAGTTCTATTTTTAATTTGGGGAGGCCATATTAAATTTATATGGACCTAATAATATAGCTTCAATATATTTAAGAAAAACTGACAGACCTAAATGGAAACTAACATTAGCTTCATAAAAACAGCAACAGTAATGTCTAGTTAGTGGGGGTAAAAAAAAAAAAAAAAAATCAAAGTATCATTAAATCCCCCAAATCTGCCATATGGTTTTTCACAGAAGTTGCACCATTTTACAATTCCACAAACAGTGCGCTAAGGGTCCAATTTTTCCACATCCTTGCCAATACCTATTACTTTCTTTTTTTAATTTTTTTAATTAATTAATTTTTTAAAGATTTTATTTATTTATTTGACAGAGAGGGAGACAGCCAGTGAGAGAGGGAACACAAACAGGGGGAGTGGGAGAGGAAGAAGCAGGCTCCCAGGGGAGGAGCCCGATGCGGGGCTTGATCCCAGGACTCTGGGATCACGCCCTGAGCCAAAGGCAGATGCTTAACGACTGAGCCACCCCGGCGCCCCTACTTCTATTTTTTATAATAATCATCATAATGGATGTGAAGATTTCCCCCATTTTACTATTCCATTTTCCTTTTGTTTTAACTTTCAAATTGATTGATGTCCCCTCCCCTTTCTTTCTATTTTGTCCCTCTCTTGGTTTGGAAGTTCTACTCAAGTTAGTCTATTCTAGAAATTCCTCCAGAAATTTTAACTTATATATAATCCATAAAAGTGTAAAATTCATCAATATATTTATTTTCCCCTTTAGGCCATTCAAGAATTCAGAACCCTATAACTTCAGTCATTAGACTTTTTTTTTTAATTTGAGAGAGAATGTGTGTGTGTGTGTGTGTGTGTGTGTGTGTGTGTGTGTGTGTGTACATAAGGCTGGGGTGGAAGGGGAGAGGGAGAGGAAGACAGAGAACCCTAAACAGGCTCCCCTTTTAGTGCAGCCTGATGCAGGGCTTAATCTCATCACCCTGAGATCATGACCTGGCTCAAAATCAGGAGTCAGATGCTTAACCAACTGAGCCACTCAGGCACCCCTCCACTCACTGGATTTTAATTATACCTTGATTTTTTCTAACCCCACTAATTAGACATTACTGTTGCTGCTTTTATGAAGCTAATGTTAGTTTCCATTTAGTTCTGTCAATTCTTCTTAAATATATTGAAGCTGTGTTACTAGGTCCATATAAATTTAGAATTATTTTATCTTTCTCATAGATTGATCCCTACATATTTATAAATAGAGATATTTATTTCTAGTTATTCTTCTTACTATAAAGACCCTCCATGAACATTTCTTCTTATTGCTTTATTTTGTATTAATCAAGTAATTATTAAAATGAGCCTATTCCATCTCCTGTTAGCTTATTAGTTGTACATTCTTTTACTTTTTGTTTGATAGTTAACCTAAAAATTACAACATGCATCTTTGACTTATTAGAGTTTAATTTAAATAATTACTTTTACCACTTTCAGGACTATGCAAAGGCATTAAAATATGTCTTTCCACTTTTTGCACTATTATCATATGTGTTCATTCTACATATAATCAAAGTCCTTCATGATATTATTGATACTATTGTGTATAATATCTCGTTGATGAAGTTAAAAAATCAAAGTGTAATTAAAATCCACTGCCTGGAGTTACAGTATTCTGAAGTTCTTGTGTGGTCTAAAGGGGAAAGTAAATAAATTGATAAATCAAAATTCATTTAGATTTGTACATATATTTCTTTCTTTTTTTTCTCTTCATTTCTTCTTTATTTTCCTTTCTACCATTTGGGATGATTTTCTTCTGCCTGTAGAATTTACTTTAGATTGTATATTTGCTTCTTTTTTTAGTGAGTGTCTGCTGATGAAAATTTTTTTTTGCCGGAAATGGCTTTATTTGCCTTTGTTTTAAGAAAACATTTTTGCTGGTATTGGATTCCAGGTCATCCCTGAAAAGTGTTTTGTTTGTTATAAAATTCTAAGTTTGCAGTTATTTTTTTGTCAACGCTTCAACTGTGTTTCAGCTTCCATAACTTCTATTAAGGAATCAGTTCTATCTTTTGGCCTTAAACATAATGAAAATATTTTGTTATTGAAAGTAATATGTCCTTAATACTATCCAATCATAAAAAAGAATGAAAGCTTGCCATTTGAATGACGTGGATGGAACTCTAGGGTATTATGCTAAGTGAAATTAGCCAGAGAAAGACAAATACCATATCATTTCACTCATATGTAGAATTTAAGAAGCAAAACAAGCAAAAGGAAAAGAGAGAGAGGGAGAGAGAAACAGAGAGAGAGAGAGAAATCAAGAAACAGACTCTTAACTATAGAGAACAAACTGATGGTTACTAGAGGGGAGGTGGGGGGGAATGGGTTAAATAGATGGTGGAAACTAAGGAGGGCACTTGTCCTGAGGAGCACCTCCTGTTCTACGGATGTGTTGAATCACTATATTGTACACCTGAAACTAATATAACACTGTATGTTAACTATACTGGAATTATAATTTTTAAAATTAATGATATTTTTAAAATAGAAAGTAATGTGTCTTTTTTCCCTGTCTGGGTGCTTTTAAGATTTTCTCATTGGCTTTAATTTCCATGAGATTCACAATGATATGCCTTGGTTTGTTTGCTTTGTTTCCTTTTCTGTTGCTTTGTTTTATTATACTTGGCTTTGCAATACGATTTGGACATACAATTTAATTTATCAGTTTTGAAAGTCTTAGTGTCACTTCAAAAATGGCCACATTCTCCTACTCTGCTTCTGAGATATAAATGCACCTACCGGACATTTCCACCATGTCTCACGTGTCTTTTGTAATGAGTTTTAGATTTCTTTTAGTTTGCTTGTTTTGTTTCTCCTGCTTTTCTTTCTTTCTTTTTTTTTTTAAGATTTCATTTATTTATTTGACAGAGACAGCCAGCGAGAGAGGGAACACGAGCAGGGGAGTGGGAGAGGGAGAAGCAGGCTCCCAGCAGAGGAGCCCGACCTGGGGCTCGATCCCAGAACACTGGGATCACTCCCTGAGCCGAAGGCAGAAGCTTAACGACTGCGCCACCCAGGCGCCCTGTATCCTGCTTTTCATATACATCGGTATTTCCCTTCTTCAGTTTGGAAATTTTCTATTGTCGCATCTCCCCATTCATTAATCCTCAGTTTAGTTGAATCTGTTTCACTCTTAATTTGTCTACTGAGTTCTTACTTGCATATTTATATTTTCTTATTTTTCTCTTCTAGAATTCTCTTCTAGAATCATTCTCTAGGGTTTAGTTACCTACTAAACTCTCTACCTACGTCCTTGAACATACAACAATCATTATATTAAAGTCTATATCTATGCATTCCAATACGTCGATTGATTTTGGATTTGATTCTGTTGCCTATTTTTGCTTAGTTTTTATTCGATCATTTGTCCATGGAGCATGGTAATTTTTTTAATGGAAAGTCAAACACTGTGATAGAAATTTAAAAGAGAAATTGAAGTTCTTGATAATGTAATTTCCATCTGAAAAAGGATGTGTTTTGGTTATTGCATGTGTCAGGATAAAAGCAGATCACCTCATGTAGCCTGGTACCGAGCTAATTTGGAAGGAGTTTTGTTAGTTGTAAAGGCTAGTCTGCTTCCATCTAGTCATTACTCTTAGGGGATAGCCCTTCAGGCTCCTTATTTCAAAATCTGGGATATTTTCTGGGGTTCTGATCTTGTTCGGGAGCCCCTTTGAACTGCTGAAAGCTCTGCTCGGCTTCTTGGCCTCCAAGCCACTGTTTTCTCCACCACCTTTAAGGGTTTCCTAGTCCTCACACATTTGAATTCTAGCTTCTCGCTTCTCTACTCATGTACACTCATATACATGAGTATATAAGGTGACCAGGAATTCTCAGGAAAGAATTTTGCTTTTTTTCCTCCCTAAGTCTAAGAAAAGCACGTATCCCTAATATGAACTTTTTCAGTGAGTTTTGTTGCTGTTGTTCAATCACTAGGGGCATCAGTTTTCAGGTCTGTTCTCTATCTTCCACCTGAATTTTAGCCTCAGGCTTTGTGTCCTGTCCCCAACTTGTACAGACCAATAAAACACAAGTTCCGGGTCATCAGGCCTTGGCAGATACTCCCAGGGTCAACACCAAGCAGCTCTGAACTTCACTTCTCCAGATTAATGATTTCTATTCTCTGAGGGGGTCCCTTAATTATTTTTAATTACTTTAGTCACTAATTTGGACACATTTTAATGTTAATTCAGTATTGTAGGTATATCTTGCCAGGAGGAGGTATATTCCTGAACATCTGGTTTGCCCTACTGCCTTAAGTAGAAATCTAATCATGCTATTTCTAAGTCACACTAATAACATATCCCCCATTTTCCCATTTCCAGGCCTTGATTCTACTAATTCTTCCTTATTTAAGAAGCATAGCTGTGTGGCAGTTAAGAACTTGGTCTTTGGAGTTGTACATTCTGTGTTCGAGTATTTGCTCTGCTACTCTCCACATACGTGATCTGGGGCCATCTACTTAGCTTTCAAGACCTCTGTTTCTGCATCTGTACAATGGGGTTATTAATAGTATGCCTCCTACAGAGGTGTGGCAAAAATTGAATGAGAAAATGTACGTGAAGTGTTGACACAGTGTCTAACGTAGTGTATAAGCAGACCGAAGCCAAACACAGTCGAGGATAAACAAATGTTAGTTACTATTATAATTGCCTAGAATGTCCTTTCTTTGGGTATTTATTTATTGAATTCCTATTCTCCCTAAGGACTAATACATATTCTACCTCCTTCAAAAATCCATTCAGATTTCTCTAGAAATCAGTATTTTATCTTATATTCCCTTTGCACATCTATTGCTTATAAATCTCTTTTCCCCAGATCCACCTATCCTGGAATTACAGAAGTAACTACGTTACTGTCCCCTCTGCTAGTTTGTGAGTTTCTCTAGTAGAGACTCCCACAGGGAATATGTGTTAGATTTCACTGAATTGATATGTACCCTGTACTCTAAACAGTTCAATGAGGTAGCATACACGTGAGTTTGAGAATAAAGAAAGGCAGAAAAAAGAACACAAAATGTGGTAAGGTTTTGTTTGAAAGCTGTGTCACATATATTATTCAAATAATCCTTACAACTAATCCTGGGTGAGGCTTTCATGGAGCCTCGTAAGTCTGGTAGGTTTCTTGGGAACTTATTATAATTTTTATTTTCCTGATAGGAAGATATACATATCCATGAGTTAATGGTTTTTCAGTATGATCTAGAATGCATATTTTCCGGTATCCTTAAACAAAGTCTGATTATAAAGTAAGAAGAGGGGTCGAGATGACTTGACACAGGAAGTTTGGGGGGAGATTGCTACATCTTACCCCAGAGGAAGGTGAACTTCAAGGATAGAAATCAGAAAAGTGAGTGAGTAGGACAAGAGATTGAAGAAATTCAAGGTTGCGTTAATCAAGGTTCCCGGGGAAACAAAGCATACAGGGTAGATGACAGATAGATGATAGATAGATAGATAGATAGATAGATAGATAGATAAGCAGATATCGAGATACGGATTTATTTATATTTCTTTATCTTTATCTCTAGATCTCTCTTATTGAGAAAAAGATTTGAAAAACTGGCTCATATGATTTTGGAGGCTCGAATCTATGGAGCAAGTCAGCAAGCAGGAGACCCAGGGGAAAGTTGACTTTGCCCTCTCAAGCCTGAAGTCAATGGAAGCAGAATTCCTTCCGCCTGAGGGGCAGGGAGGGGGAAACAGTTTAAGGTCCTGGACTGATTAGATTAGACTCACCCACATTACCTACTTTATTCAGAGTCTACTAATTTAAATTAATCATATCCTTAAAAATACCTTCCCAGCAACGTTTAGACTGGTGTTGACCTAAAACCAGATACCAACATTAAGTTGACCCATAAAATCAACCAATACAATGGCTAAGAGAAAACTTACCTACTTACAAATTCAATCTCTTAAATCATTTCTCTTCTTTCATTGAATTACGTTCCTTCTCAAATCCTGATTTTCCTAAATACGGTTCTGTAAACTGACTCTCTGATATTCTCACCAGCACACTCAGACTTAGCTCAGTGTAGCCTTTTCCAGGAAGACCCTGAATCAAAATTCAAAGCATCCCTCTCCCCTTTCTCTAACCTCTTTCTTTCTACTTTTTCTTTTGATTTGGGGGGAAAAAAAGGTTTTCTATATTATCTTGAGTATAAGAGATCTTTTACAATTGAAGTGAAGAGCAATAGAATGAAACAAGTAAAGTAGAAAGAGAGAGATGAAAGTGGTAACCCAGAGAAGAACTAACAGGGTATTTGAAAGGTGAAAAAGGGTTTATAGATCTAAGAATGTCAACAAAGTCTTTGCTGGGCTACACTAGTTGAGAAATGCTTCAGGGCACGCTGGCCCCTGGGAAGTTCACAGCTGGGAACGTGTGATAGTTTGATAGAAGGGGCAGAGCTAGGGATTCCGAAATGAGAACTTGGCCTGTCTGAGAGAATCATTTACCATTACAATATGAGTAGAGAGTATCTGTCATTCAGTACCCTTCTCTCCCTCTATCATTAAACAGTGAGACTGTAGGCAGCTCTTCTGAGGACCTAGCTCCTCGTGAATTTAACATCTTCATTTCTACAGCCAGTACCAATAGCAGTAAGAGCTACAAGGAGACTAAGTAAATCTTTTGAAATTCCCTAAAACATAATGTTTTCAATCCTTTTCTAGGAAAGTTCATCATGTTGTATCTATCAGGAGCTTGATATAATACACTTTGCTATTACTAAGATACAGACCTACTACCCAATGCATGAATCTTGCCCTTGTAAAGAATAAATTCAGCCTGATGGAGTAATTATTATTTCTCATGACAATCCTTAGGCATAGCATCAGAAACTGTAAGGTAATTTGACCTATATTTTCTTGCACAGTTTGAATAAGTTTTACAACAAATTTCTACCAAGTTGTGGTTTAATTTGTATTCAGTTGTATCCATTGATGGGAAACGCACTCTTCAAGCAGCCCATCTGAATTTTAGACAACTGACCATAACTTTTCTATCTTAAGCTGAAATCTATCTCCTGTGACTTCTACTCACTGATCCTTGGTAGAACTTTGAACCCCATTAGAATAGACCCAACACCTTTCCCTCGTAGGTTCTTAAAATATTTGATGGGGACTACTCTTCCCTCTCACCTTGAATTTGGAGTTGTCTCTTTTTCAAGGTAAATACCCCCCATATCTTCAATTATGTTCTATTACTAAGTATCACACGTATTTACTTTACTGATTCCTACCACGGATCCAAAATTAGACAATTACCTGATATGATCTGACCAGCAGGCAAGTGGAAAAAACTTTTTTTGAAATGTTTAGCACTTCTATTATTTCATTATAATATCTCTTTAACTTTTTGGTTTATTAAAACCCGACAGTCATTTTATCACATGCTGCTAGGCTACATCACTTCCAACTGCATTTGGGCAGTTGGGTTTTTGGACCCAAGTGTAGGATCTTATGTTAATCCCTGTTAACTTCTATCTTTTTAGAGATTCATCCCATTGCTACAGACTGACAAGATTTTTTTTGTTGTTTCAATTCTGGTTCTGACATACAATGTGTTCGTTCTCTTGCCAGGCTTCATGTCATCTACATATTTGATAAGCGTGCCTTCTGTGGCTTCATACAATTCAATCTATAGGATTATACAGTCATAATTACATCGTTTGAGAACTTTCCAACCTTCTAAAGTTATATTTCCTTTCAAAACTTTATGTTATGGAGTAACGCAAACTTTTCACTCAACTTTTAGAAGTTCTGCTTCCCAAACCTCAGAGTCTATTCTTCCCTTCTTTGGATGCCACACATTCTCAGATGACAGGTTCTCAGAACTCATTCACTCCATTAATCCCTAATTGGGATGGTTGAATTTATGTGTCAAGCCGACCGGGCTAAGGGATACCCAGATCGCTGGTAAAGGGTGTTTCTGGGGGTTGTGTGTCCGTGAGGGTGTCCTCAGAAGAGATTAGCATTTGACTCGGTAGACCAGGAAAGATGCCCACCCTCCCCGTTGTGGGTGGTCATCAGCCACTCTTTTCAGGGCCTGAACAGAACAAAACAGCAGAGGAAGGGCTCGTCTGCTCCCTCTGCGTGAGCTGAGATGTCCGTCTTCTCTTGCCCTTGGGCATAGGCACTCCTGGTTTTCAGGCTTTCAGACTCAGATCAAAACTTACATCTTCTGTTCCTTCAATTCACAGGTTGATTCTCAGGTCTTAGGACATGGACTGAACTATCCCACTGGCTTTCCTGGTTCTCCTGCTTGTGGAGAGCAGGTCATGCAACTTTTCAGCCTCCGTAATCCTATGAACCAATTCCTATAATAAATCTCCTCCTCTCTAGGTCTAGATCTAGATATATTTATATCTCCTATTGGTTCTGTTTCTCTGGAGAATTCTAATATACTAGTTTTCTTTTCACAATCGTTGTCGATGCATTGCTTTGTTTCCATTGTAGGTAAGACTTTGTTTAAAATTGTATTCATGTCCTGTTGCTGCTGTAACAAATTTAATGGCTTAAAAGACGGTATACATTATTGTCTTATCGCCCTAGAGGCCGGAGTCTGAAATGTGTCGCTGGACGAAAGTGACGTTGGTGGCAGGGCTGCATTTCTTCTGCAGGCTCTGGGAGACAATATATTTCCATGCCCTCTTCAGCTTCCGAGGCTGCCCACATTCCTTGGCTACAGCTTCTTCCTCTGTCTTTAATCCAGCAGAATAGCATCTTCAAGTTTCTCTCTGGTACTGACCGCCTCTCCCCCCTCCATTCTGAAGGACCTCCGTGATGACATGGGGCTGCCTACGTACTCCGGGAAGGTGTCCCTACAGTAAGGTCAGCTGTTTATCAACCTTAATTCTGCCTGCTATCTCAATTCCTCTTGGCCAAGAGACAGGATTTATTCACAGTTACCGGAGATCAGTATGAGGACATCTTCGAGGCTCATTAATTTTGCCTACCACAAAAATGCAAGCCAAGAACTTATTAGATGCTCTGTTTTGCACTGAATAAATAATTAAGCGTATGTGCAAATAGTCAAAGTCACTAGTCATGACTTTATTTTGTTTCGGGATTAGACTTTCCTTATTTGGCTAAAAAATAGTACCATAAGCTTCTCTTCTTTTAGTCAAATAAACATAAGACTAACTGATGGTTTGTGAATGTTCCTGAAGATATACATTTTCTAAAATAGTGTATCATTTACCCTAGAGAAATACTCTCTACCATTTCCCAGCCTTTGTTAGTCCCCATCACACTTTCACCAACTCATAACAGCTTGTTACAGTTTACTATCTGAATGAAATTAACATGAAATTTAAAATAAAATTCAATAACCATAACGAAAGCTTCATTAGAACGAAATAGAAGACAGTGGTCGAAAAGTAAGCTCTGTGAAAAAGACAGGTTAATTTTTTAAAAAACACAACAGGAACTCTGGTTCTTCTTTGCCTCTAAGATGAAACTTCTAATTTGAATTTGTCATGGTCACCCGAACGGTGACATTAACGAAGTGAAATTGAGTTCATCAACCTTGGAAGGATGACGGAAAAATTATTGCATAGTATTCCTCTGTGTCTGTGTTCATATCTGTCTAAACGTATCATTCAGGTGGCAAAGCTCGCTTTGAGGATGAAGAAGAATTTGAGTTTTGTTGTTTCGTTTTTCCTGTAGGGATCTTAATGATCCTCCATCACATTAAAACCCAGCAGGCCGAGTGAGCCTATCTTTGGGGGATGTATGATTGTCGTTCACCAAACACAGTGGGATAGAGCTGCGATGCTTCCACCGTCCAAGGGCTTTAGCCCAGGGCAAATATCTACTTTCAAGTTTTATCCTCAAAGCATTTCGTTTTACCATTAACAGAGTTCTCTTTGTTTATTGTTTAATTTGGGTTCTGTCCATTTTAGAACTGAAATAATCCTGCTTCCTTCAGCATTGTAGTGAAGCCGAGAGAGAGCTCAAGGGGGGCTCCAAACACAGACTTCAGTCTCTCGTTTAGCTGCCATTAGCTCTGTCATGTTGGACAACTCATTTAACTCTCAGCCCCACTTCGGGTATGTGTGAAATGAGGGCATTGGACTCCTGCAGTGTCCAGTGTTTACCAATAGTGTTCCGTAGACCCTTAGGTCCATAGAAATACCTCAGGCAGTGTGGCGGTGAAGCAGAGTGGGTGAGGGAAAGAGATGGAGAAGATGGGGTCCCTTACAGTTCATCCTGTGGTATAGACAGCGGAAGTCTTATTATGCATGGAAATTGGCAGCTTAGATCATTGGTATTTACAAGTCATCTCTAAGCATCATGTTAGATTTTTACCAAAATTCACAGTTAAAAATGCCAAATTAAAAAATAGGCATGTGAAGACATTATAAAAATTGGTATTCTTTCTGATTCTTGAACTATTTGTCTTTGTCACAGTAGGTTAAACAGCATTCCGATGGCTTAAATATGGTTGCAAGTATGGAGAAAAACGAAACCCGCAATTTGTAGAGTATTTAGCAAATGTTGAACAATTAAGAATTTTCCACATCTTTCTTTGGATAAATGGTCAGTCCCAGGGCTAGGTCATGAAAGAGGCAAGAAGAACCTGGAGGGCCTTGTGGTCTCCAAAGCCAAGGAGGTGCTCCAGAGGATGGCAGCATTTCAAAAGGCAAAAGAGCCAACTGAGAAGAGCTCCTAATGGCCAAAGCTGGAACAATCTAGAAACAAAACAAATAACAGTAGTATTGGATTATACTCCACACACTAAAATAAGTATCCATGAATTCTTACCGTGACAAATAAATAATTGAATGAGTAAATGGGGGAGAAGGAACAATTGCTTCTCACAGAAGAAGTCCAGTCAGTAAATGTAGAAGCAATGAGAGAAATCGCCATTAGGACACCACGGTAATAATTATGGCAGGTAAGATCCACCAATGAATGCTAAAATTATTCAATGAAAGTTTAAGGAGACACAGGATGTTTTCATAGTATCAATGTTTTGCTCCCCAAATACTGACTAATGACAAAGGGGAAAGAAATAGTAATTTACAGGGGAGAAACCTGACAGACGATATCTTCACCAAGTGATCATCTTATATTAGAACACCGAGTATTGTAACGAGTTGCACTATTCCTCTACTTAATAATGGTAGCCATTATATTTTAAGGCACAATCTTAATACTATCATTTTAGAACTTTGCTAACATAATTCTAGAACTAGCCTTAAAGTGTAAGAGGAAACAAAATTTAAGTAAAGAAACATAAGAGCAAGACTGAAACACCATCATAAAGTTGTAATAGTTAAAAAAGTATCTTAAGAGTACATGGAATAAATAATGTAAAATCATCTATGAATAATAAGGTAATGATAGATCAAATAAGTATTGGATGAATTAGTCAATAATCCCCATCAATATGTTATACACAGCAAATTTTTCTTTAGAAGATAATGTATTTAGGAGGGATCCCCTTTCTCCACATCCTCTCCAACAATTGTTGTTTCTTGCCTTGTCAATTTTTGCCCTTCTGACTGGTGTAAGGTGGTATCTCAGTGTGGTTTTGATTTGAATTTCCCTGATGGCTAATGATTTTGGACATTTTTTCATGTGTCTGTTAGCCATTTGTATGTCTTCATTGGAAAAGTGTGCATATCTTCTGCTCATTTTATGATTTGTTTATTTGTTTCTCGCGTATTGAGTTTGAGAAGTTCTTTGTAGATCTTGGATACCAGTCTTTCATCTGTAGTATCATTTGCAAATATCTTCTCCCATTCCGTGGGCTGCCTCCATGGTGCACTGCGTGTTATACGCAACTAATGAATCATCGAACTTTACATCAAAAACCAGGGATGTACGGTGTGGTGACTAACATAATATAATAAAGTAAATTTTTATTAAAAAAAGAAGATAATGTATTTAGATTAGCTCACACAAAAAGAATTCCAGATATATTAAAAGGTTAAAAGCAAAAAATAAAACTCTAAAATACTTGTAGAAAACATAGGTGTGTCTTTAACAGATGTTTGAGTCAGGGAGGGATTTTTCGGGTAAGTACAGTTACAAAGGAGAAGACAGAATTCATTACATAAAGAGTAATTGCTGCTTCACGTGAAAATATCAGAAAAAATTATAAGATGTGAAACTGGGGAAAATGTTTTTAATAAATGTTTTTAATAAATGTAACAGGAAAGAGGAATATCTAAAAAACCCATGCAGAACCATTTCTTTGTTCATCCATCCAACCAATATTTATTGAGCAACTCATTCGTGCCAGGCTGGACCACAGTAGCAACCAAACCAAATTGCTCCTTACGCCAGGCTTACACATTAGTGGAGTAAGGTGGGCTGGGGGGTGGAGAGGCAGAAGCAGTAAATCAATAAATGGACAATATGTAAGATCATGGTGTACCGTAGAGATAAAGAAAAAAACCACGCTGGCTAAGGGGGACAGGAAGTGCATAGTGGGAACAATGTTATTTTGTGTCACGTGGCCAGGGAAGGCTCCGATGCCCTGTCTTTTGAGCAGAGACCTGAGGAACGTGAGAGAGAAAGCTGGGGATAGGTCTGCAAAAAGGAGTTTCCTAGAAGCAGGAGCGAGAAGGACAGAGAGGGTCAAAGCCTGGGGCAGGAGCTGCCTGGAAGGCTTCAGAGGGCCCAGTGTCAGAGCTGAGCGAGCAAGAGAGAAGGACGGGAGAGCAGCTTGGGATGGAGAGAGGGATCGAAGCCCATGATGAGGCCTTTTGTTTGTATTTTGAATGAAGTTGGAAGGCTTTGGAGGGTTCTGAACAGAAAAAAAAATATTTTCATTTGTTCAACAAATATTTACTTTACAACGTGTGCTAGGCCCTGGTCTGAGAGGTGCTGGTATGGTAGTAAATAAATCCCAATCTCACAGGCTCCTATCCTAGGGAGACGAGGCGCGTAAGAATGCTTTGAGTGTTAATTTCGAAGTGCTTATTTGGACATCCACAAGACGTAAAAGAAAGGCGGGCACTGCGATATAAGTTTTTCACGTGAGTGAGAAATCAGGTATCAGTAACATGTTTTCACAGCTAGGGAACCCCAGCCACTCGGAATCATGTGGGTGCAGAGTCACGGGGCTTCGCCTGCCTCTTCCCATCGTTACAGCGTTTTCTCCTCAGAACAGATGTAACTGAGAGCGACAGAACGTTATAGAAAGCGTGAGAATGAACACGCATCTCTGAAAATGTGAAAAGAACAAAGTTGAGGTAGAGGGTCTGCTCAGGGTCTGTCTCTCATTCATTTTCTTCCTCTTTTTTCCTCTCCCTCTTTCCTTCCCTCCCTCCCTACCACCCTCCCTGCCTCTTTCTTTCTTTCCTTCCGTCCTTCCTTCCCTCCTCCCTCACCCTTCCTTTCTCTCTCTCTCCCTCCCTTCTTTCTTTCTTTCCTTCTTTCCCTTCTCCCTTCTTTCCTTCCTTCCTTCCTTCTTTCCTTCCTTCCTTCCTCCCCTCCCTTCTTTCCTTCATGCCTTCCTTCCTTCCTTCTTTCCTTCCTTCCTCCCTCCCTCCCTCCCTCCCTTCCTCCCTCTCTCCCTTCCTTCCTCCCTCCCTTGCTTCCTTCCTTCCTTCCTTCCTTCCTTCCTTCCTTCCGTCCTTGTCCTTCCTTCCTTCCTTCCTTCCTTCCTTCCTTCCTTCCTTCCTTCCGTCCTTGTCCTTCCTTCCGTCCTTGTCCTTCCTTCCTTCCTTCCTTCCTCCCTTTCTCCCTTCCCTCCCTCCCTCCCTCCCTCGCTCCCTCCCCCGCCCTCTTCTTTCTTTCAACAGGACACGTGAGACACTTCACTACAGAACCTCCAGCATTCCTGAAGAGCCATCCTAGGTGGCCAGGTGAGAAAAGCAGAAAGGCCAGGAATGAGAACCCAAGTGTTCCTCTTCTGTGTTCGTGTTATTTCTCCTCATTACTTCTGAATGATGAGAAGGATGGCCGGTTTTGATTAAAAGCTCGTCCTCATGAAAAATGACATCCAATTTACAGGAGTCTGTGACCTTCTGTTTCTTCACCTTCTAGGGCAACCCACCATCCTTGTTTGCCCAGGACCATCCTGTTTTTAACACTGAACGTTCACATCCCCAAAATTCCCTAGTGTCAAGAAAATGAGGAGAGTTGCTCATCTTACTACTTGTCACTAGCCAACACCATGAGAGAGAGAAAAAAGGGAGGGAGGGAAGAAAGAAAAAAAAGAAAGAAGGACGATCCCCCCCTTTTTTTTAATTAGAAAGTATATCAGCTTGGACATGCTTGGCATCATTTAATAGACCTTATAATAAAGTTTGTTTATTTCGTGAAATTTACTATTTCACTTAACTGGAGTTCAGAGAAAGGGGTAAGTTTCAGGGTGGGGGATCCAGTGCCTAGACCATGATGCATATCTTTTTGGTTCCTTTCTCTGCATGAGCTTTGTTCTTTTCCTGGTTCCTGTGTGGTCCTAAGTGGCTGCCAGCAGCAATTGAGCGATGTGATTTCTTGCTCTCATGGGGTGGGGGGGGGGGGGGGGAGCGGAGACTACAATCCCTTTCCTAGGGGTCCAGGGTAAAAGCGTCTCCTTACACCTCTCTGCTCCCAAAAACCGGGATGGAGGGTTGTGATGTCCCTGAGGGGCTTGGACCAGTCCTTTGCAGTGAAGGGCTGATGACCCACTAGAGGAGGGACAGGAAGTGGATGGTGGGACCTGAGACGAGCCCGGGGCGACCCTAAACTAGTGGAGGTCAGTGAGTCAATGTTTCTCCTCAGAGAGACTCCTCAGGGCAGTTAGGTGTGGGCAGAGGCAGCATGATAACTTCTTTGTGGTCCCTTGTTGCCCAAACTGAGCAAAGGGTGGAAGGGGTGAGTGAGTGGAGCCCCGCCTCCAAGGGGCATCTCCCATCCAAGCATGATCAGACCCTGCAGTGTGTGACTTTGGACATGCCATTTTACTTCATGGGGAAGAAGGTTCGGAGAGGCTTTGACCCTCGTCCCTGCAAGTGCAAGCAGTTCTCAGTTTGTTTCTTTCCATTTTGATACAAAATAGCCGCATCTCTCTTTATTCTGCGGCCTGTAACAGGTGTTCTGGGTGGTGTAACAGGCACAGGAAATGGGAAAGGATAAAAAAGAAGCCAAGCAAGAAGAAAAGAAAGGAGGGAAGGAGGAGGAAGGGAGGAAGGGGGGCGGCTCTAGAAGAATAAGCTCCGGAGTTCTGAGACCAGTGGAGTCCAGGAGGAGGGGATGACCCAGGTCTCCTTCCTTCTCTGGTGGCCTCGCAGCCTTCCAGACAGAGGAGCAACTAGAAATGTACAGCGTCCAGCTCTAAAGTGGCCGCGGACTACTCTCGTCCAAGGGTAAACTGCGAAGTTCCGTGCTCTTTAAAGCGTCACCTCCTGAAACACCCAGAGAGAATTTCAGGCCTGCTCAGGGTCTCTGTGATGGGAGATGGATCCTTATTAGGCTCCCCCTGCCCCCTTAGAGAGGCGTCCTTGTTGGAAGAAAAGCCCTGAACAGTAGCGGGCAAGAGGGAGCTGGGTGAACGGGCTTGTTGGAAATGTTTAACGTAGGAAGTGCTGTGTGCCAACTCCTCTGTAGACAAAATACTTTCATGTCTGTTACAAATTGGTTTCAAATGGTTAAAATATATAATGACATTAAAAGGGGCCAACTTTATCAGCGCTCTGAGGAATTTCAGACACACAACTCCTATTGAGTTCCCAGAGTAGGGTGACTTGCTTCCCTCGGACCCCTTTGAAAATGAGCCCCTGTGTGTTAATACAATGTTGAGATGGAGAGAATTTGTAACAGATTGTATCTTACAGCCCACTCGGCGTAAACTTCCTTCCCCAAAGGACAGAGAGTGCGCTCATCCTCCCTACTCTTTGGGACTCGCTCTTTAATGACCAACAGCACGTCCCCCCTTCATAATGTTAATTCCTGTAGCTTAAGTCACTTTCAAAGAGTACTTAGTTTTTTTAAGTTTCTCTTCTGAGGTTTGTCTCTTTTTATCTTTTTCTTCTGTGGCCCTTTTGTACTGTCTCTCCCTCACCCCCCACCCCAGCACCTGTCACTTCTAGGTTGCTGTACCCCAAATAGGGCAGACTTGATCTCCCTTCTATGTCCAAAGTGGCCCTGGCTTTAGCCCCAGATCCCTCACACCTCTGTTGATTCTAGAAGTATGTACAGGGAAATGTGAAAACAAACGTTTGCTCAAGAAAAAAAAGGCAAAATAAAACAAAACAAAAAAACATGTGCACTGTTCACTTTCGACCACGTGGGAGGCTGTGCTGGGAAATCTATTTCCACTATTAGGAAGGAGCCCTCGCTGTTTGGACTCAGTAGGGGCTCTAATTTCAGATCTCCATGCTGCCCCGACCTAGCTTTATCAAGAAAGGCGATTTCTCTTCTCTCTCCTTTGTTTGAGCCTCCTCCACTTAGGAATTTCTTTTTATGTAGCACGTAGAGTAACTCTACTAGCTTATATACTCATATGATGGAAATTCCCCAGGAGGGTCTTTTTGTTGTTGCTATTTTTCTAATTTATTTTCTTAATCCTTAGAACCTGTCATCTGCCAGGCACACAGTAGGTACCCAACAAATACTAGCTAAATCAATGAGTGATTTCATCAAGCAAGTCAAAAGTATTAGGGCTCAAGGGCAAAACTGGAGGACGCCTCTTGAGAAACTTTATAATGGTCTTCGCTCTTGTCTTAAGGCTTTTACAGTGAAGCCTACAAGCATCGATCCGTTGATACTGCAACAAATCATTTGTTTTCTACTGTGTTTTTCATGATGTTTCTGCTTTGGATGGTAACTCTTTGTCTTTCGTGCATTACAGGGTCTAAGCTTAAGTGTTTCTAATATACCCAATACACAAAGTAATGATACACATAGGAATTATATTATGCACCTACTTGGATACAAATACAATTTTGACAAGGAAAGGGTAACGTTAACACTTAGGTCCTCCGAGCTGGTAGTTCAAGCTCCTCGATGTTGTTAAATGTGTTTCTTTCTCCAGTGAGAATGCATTTCTTTCTAAGGAGACAGAAGTGCTTTAAAGTTACAACTCTGCCATTAGCCAAAGGACCTCTCACATATTATATATTATATAATATAATACATATAATAACACATATATTTATTATGTATATATTACACATATATTATATATAATAACATTATATATTATATATTATATATAAATATAAAATATAAATATAAAATATATATATTTTAAATATAAAATATTATATAATATATAATATAATAATATATAATAACATTATATATATAATATATAATAACATTATATATATAATATATAATAACATATATATATGTTAATACATATTTAAATCACCAATCTGGGTGATTGATTCTGTCATGGAGCTTTGTAACTTCAGGGCAAAATTAGTGAAATTAGCATTTGCCTCATCGGAACAAGCAAGGAGATCAACACGTCCACGGCGGTTAACCCATGTGGGAGAAGTTTCTTTCTGCTGCTGTTCTGTAGGGAGGAATAAAGGGACTCTCTCACTTCAATGAGAAGAAGATTGCAAATCGTTTGCTCAGTGTCTTGTTTTCGTTTTTGTCAAGCACGAGCAAATCATATTTGGTAACTGCCTACTCATCTGCCACCAGTGACAAGGGACAAGAGTGAAAGACAGAACACGGCCCCAGCTAAGTCACAGCAAGGGACTCGTCAGTTTATCAAACTTCACAGACCAAGCAAAGGCTGACTGAGAGGATGGTTTTGTGACTTTAGAAATGGCTGCTTTGATGACACATCTTTCAAAGATAAAATAATGAGTTGATAGGTCCTCGGGAGTCACTTGGCTAAGGATGAAGGACCCAACCAAACAACTATTAGAAAAGTAAAAGTCTGACTGAATTAACCGATTGCTTTTGTGTGCCCAGAACTCGTTTTCTCAGCCTCTTGTTTCTTTCTCCCTCCCTCTCGCTCATCACACCCACACCCGTTCGGTCTTCAAGTGACCGAAAGTAACACGATCACAGGTCCCTTCCTCTTAAGTTTACTTGTGCTCACGCCGCAGGCGCCAACATGACGACATCTCCACCCAATTTCAGCAAGCCACCAAAGCACACCCCCGCCCCCACCCCTGCCTATAACCAGAAACAGTGACAGGATTATCTTGAAAACGAAGTAGCTGCCAGAACTGTTAACATTTCCAGACCTTGGGGGAAAAAAAAAAGGCATCTTCTCTCCAGAGTGTGCATTCGGTTAACAGAAGCTTCCATGTGACCATTTCCATGTGCTCTCCCAGTGTTGAAACATCTGGATGATGCCTGCAAGTTTTTGGTGCAAAGTGCCCATTTATTCAGCCTAAAAACAAATTTCCCGTGTTCTAAACCAAAGGCAGAGCTCTTCGCTAGGGTCGGACCAGACGAGGAATTAAAGAAACTAACTTTCACCTCCCCAGGTACAGCTTTTGGGGCGGGTCTCAGACTCCGGCGTAAGACGTCAAACTGAGTTACAAACTACCAGCGGACTGAAAAAATGCTCTTCCCAAAGAAAAGCGACCAAAATGAGACTCTAGGCTGAGATATAAAGAACTTGAGGCTTTGAAACAAAGGGGTAAAACTGGTTCCAGTTGCTTCCTGTAATGTGTTCATTTTCCCTTGTGGAAAACAATGATTTCCAAATACAACAGTCTTTGAATCCAAGAACCTAACTGAGTATTTGTTCAACTGTTGTCTGAAAAGAGTTTGGCTTTCACACATCACTTACCACCCCTGGATTCAGGAGAGACTAAACAGGCTGTTCAAACATAGTCCAGCTTATGAAGGAAGAGCTTTCAATGGGGTGACTTTCAATCCATCTTCCATCTAACGGTTGATATACTGTAAGAATCTTCGCTGAAGATACATTCCCGTTCTACAACTTCAAAAGAAGTTCACATCTAAATGCTCCAAAATCTGTATTAATATATATGGTGTTTTCAAAGTTTAAAGAAAATCTTCTGGCTTTTCTTTCCTTTTTCTGATTGTGAACCCCTCCCCCCCACACTATTTCCAATGATTTGGGGCCATATCCTGTAATACTTAAAAATCAATATTAGGAATAAGCAGTCAACTACTTTTTCTGAACTCTACTCTGAAAACTGAAAGTTAAGGGAAAGAACTAAACACTTATCCTGCCTTTTTACAAGAAACTGTAGTCGATGTCCGATTGATAACAGAAGGCACTTTTCTCATAGAAGAATTCCAGCTACCAAGCGGAAATGATGAAATTTAAAAATCATTTTCTTCATGGTAAGTGGAATAGATTTCAACATTGGTGACCTTAAATCCATCTTCAAAGTCCACAAGTATCCGTGTTAATTCGTACCATCAGTAAATGAAGAAATAGAAATGTCTGAAACCTCCAGTTTTCTAGATCCAGGCAAGGGACCTCAACGGACACTCAAACTACTAGGTGAAATTTGTTGGGGGTTAGGATATTCTCCGATGCCAAAAAATTATCCCAAAGAGTATTTGCTAATCACAAAGAAGCATTAAAATGAGTGAGGTCAGTGCCTGAGCCAAGTGATTGAACACAGCAACACTGCTAGACAGGAAACCAGGAATTATACAGTCCTGCTGTGAGACCACATAAGGTGCACGGTGTCACTGTAAATACCCTTGCCAAAAATGAACAAGTTAAGCAAATTTCAAAAAGCCAATCCAATCAAACCCAAAATAGGAAAAAACTGAATTGGTCTCTTCAAAAAGTAAAGGAAAAAAACACCAAAAAAGTTCAGAAGACTGATCTAGATTTTTAAAGATTAAACAAGTAAGACAAATGCAACACACAAATCTTTTTTTTTTTTTAAAGATTTATTTATTTATTTATTCGACAGAGATAGAGACAGCCAGCGAGAGAGGGAACACAAGCAGGGGGAGTGGGAGAGGAAGAAGCAGGCTCATAGCAGAGGAGCCTGATGTGGGGCTCGATCCCAGAACGCCGGGATCACGCCCTGAGTTGAAGGCAGACACTCAACCGCTGTGCCACCCAGGCGCCCCACAACACACAAATCTTAATTGGATTATGGTTCAAAAACACCCATAAAAATTTTAAAAACCCTTTATGGTACAATTAAGAAAATTTAAATGTAGGCTCACCATTAGAAGATATTAAGGAATCACTGATTGTCCTTTTCTTTTCCTTTTCTTCTTTCTTTCTTTTTTTTTTCAGGTAAGCTCCCTGCCCAGCATGGAGCCCATGGGGCTTGAACTCATGACCATGAGATCAAGACCTGAGCTGAGATCGAGAGTCGGACACAACTGACTGAGCCACCCAGGCGCCCCACGTTGATTATCCTTTTAAGTGTGATATTGACATTATTGGTTACCTGGGAGAACATCGTTTTTTTGAGATGCTGAAATATTCAAGAGTGAAAAGTGAAGATATATTCAAGATACTTACAGGTGGTTCAGTATTCATATTTAAATCAGGGATTCTCAACTTTGCCATTATGGACGTTCTGGGTTGGACAATTCTTTGCTGTGGAGAATTGTCCAATGCCTTACAGGTCTAACAGGATCCTTGGCTACGGTCTTCTAGACATCGGTTTCACCTACGGCTCCCCTGCCAGGTTACGACAACCAAAATGTCTTCAGACATTGCTGCATATTCCCTGGAGGCCTAAAGTGCCCCTGGTTTAGAACCACTGACTTAGATAAAGCAAAACTGTATCATTAAACAATTTAAATGTAGCAAAATGTCAGCAAGTGTTGGATCTAGGTCTATGGGTAATTAGTAAGCTAATCTTTCAACTATGGTGGGTAGTTAATATACAATTCTTTCAACTTTTCTGTCAATTTAAAGGTTTCTTAATAAAAAGATGGGGAAAAAGTCACGTGTTGGCCTCACTCCAGAAATTCTTAGTTGGCTTTGAACAGGGGCTGGGCATTTTTCTATCTCGAAAGGTCTCTGAGGGATTGTTATATGTAGCCAGGGTTGGGGACCACCAGATTCAAATGATTCTGTAATATGCCATCAGAGTTTTGATACGGCTCTGGGAAATATAAAAGGACTTTGGAACAATGAAAAATAATGAAACATAACATTTAATGCGTACCTCGTGTATATTAAACGAGGAAAATATCAGCTACTAGTTTGTATCCAGGGAATCAAGGGGGATTAAAAGAAGGCAGTGACGTAATACCTTGCCACTGATAATGTGGCCCAGGGCACATCAGCATCACATGGAAGCTTATCAGAAATGCAGAATCTCAGACCCCATCCCCACACTTACTGACTCAGGATCTGCAATTTGGCAAAATCCCTATGGGTGATCCTATGCACATTCACATTTGAAAAGTGCTCTGTAATCCACCCAGAGAGAGCTGAGCTAATTGTGTCTTTAAGTAGTGAACGTCACTGAGAGTAGCAGCACAAGCCCGACAACCAGTTAAAAGTAGAAAACATTCAGTCAACTAAACTGTGTGTATAAAAAAACCTCACTGGACTCACTGAGAGTTCTGGTGTCGGTACAGGCCTGGGTCAGGAAGCCGAGGCTTGCTTTCTCCCTCTGGACTGGTACCTTCTCTTGAGACGACTCTTCTCCTGACCAAACATACCCCCATCACCCTCATTCTCGAAACTTTGTTGAGTGCGGTTCCTTTATGTTCCATAAATTATCTGCATCAATAAACTAAAAATGTACTGCTTCTTGTTCGAGAACTAGAAATACCTTTAGCATTTGCAGGGGAATGGTCTACTAACGGAAAGTAAGTAGCAGAAAAAGTCAAGAACACTGGTTTTTTCACTACAGAAGACCCAGTAAAAAGATTTCTCTCCACTTCTTCACATCCGAAGTTTCGATCTCTTCTGATGATGGAGTTTCTGGTGTCCAGGCCGTCGTTCCGTCCACCCTATTGGGTGAGCAGAAATAAAGGCCAGGAAGATGGACGATCTTCACGCTTACCCCACAGAAAATAGCTCTAAGATACACTTTCTATTCCTGCATCCCTTTCTCTGTTAAATGTTTCAAGAGATGAAATATTCATCGCATCCCTTTGACGACTTCAGAGCACAACAGGCTTCTCGTTAGGAAATATTTTTGGTAACTCTAACAAATTTTTTCCGTGTACAATTCCATCTAATTATCCTGTACTACAACCATTTAGAGTACCCAAGCCAGCCCTTCTTCTTCTCTGTCTCTGCAGCCTCCAAATATAGCTCGTGGAGTCAGGCTCGGCTACAGGGCCCCTCTTAGTCATAGCCCAGGTGCCCAAGGCCAGGAGAAGGCAGCGACAAGAGGCATAGTGAGTAGGTGAAATACTCCTCTTGTCTCTGTACCCCCTACATTGCATCTGAAAGATGAGGGGGAGAAGAAATCAGTGCGATTTCTCAAGCAGAGAAGGAATTTACCTTTCACATTGTTCCACAGGCCTCAAAACCTCATCTGCTCTTCCTTCTTAGGAATGTAAGGAATTTTGGGGGGGGGGGTTAAAAGCAGCATTATTTGAATCTAGAGTTTGCTCTCTACCTCCCAGTTTTCCAAGGAACACTGTCCAGGGCAAATAAATTGCTCTGCGATTATTGTCATTCAAAATACCGGCCATCTCATCGAGGTGGACCTGAGTGTGTGCACTGAGCAGAGAGCTTCGCTTCGTTTTTTTTTTTTTTTTTTTTTCCGATTTTGTCCATGTCTTCAAAGGGATGCCCTCTTAGGCCTAAGGGGTTAATTTGCTTTTAGAATCGAAAGAAATGCAAATGACGCAAGGCAAACAGAAGTAAACATTTAAATCTTCTGGTTGGAAAGGCTGTGTAGTTAATTAAAAAAAGAGGAAGCCACCACTGGTTTGCATGAGAATTTGTGGGAAGGCTGCCCATTGTTAAATTGGGATCATCCATTCATGGCTGAATTTGATTTCACCACACTCCTTTAGTTCTCGAGTGGGAGCTAAGCCAGTTCCGAGATTTACGGTCTTCCCCCTCTGCTGGTGCCAACACATGGATCTCGAGAAGGTGTTCGATGGTGTTGAAGATGTTTTCAATAAGAAAAACCTGTTTGTAGGGTAAGTTCACTTTTTGTCCCCTCCTTTTAACTTTCGTTTGGCTATGAACTTGGCTTCTTTGTTCTTTCATGACTAATATTACCATCTGTGACATTACATATCAACATAGCAATGTAACATATTAAGCACAGGAAAACGCAGAATGCTTGAGTTCATCCAAGCATTTGTTACTTAAAGTTCCAGGCCTGCTTTCTAGCCACCTGAAGCGTTTCCCAAGTTCCCACCGACATAATATAATATAATTAAGCAAAGCGATTTTGTCTCATTAGGAATTGGAACCACAAAGCCTCCGGCACTGCGACTGCTCTGTGTGTAAGTCTCCAACAGCAACGCCTGACCAGCAATAGCTTTTGCCACCATTGCTCGTCTCAGCGGGAAGCACTTTCTGGAGCCCTACCCGCTCCATTGAGAAGCGGCTACAGACAGAATCATCTTGATTCCCTTTAACTGCTGAGACTGAAGTGTTACATAATAATCACTCGTCATGAGTCCTTCTCCATGGGTCATGGGTCTATCCAAAGCAGGGCTTGAGACCAAGGCCAAGAATTCGGCAGGAAGCGTTACACTACCTGGAGAAGAAAGACACGTGGGGAGTTAAAGATAGAGCGCTTGAAAAATTATGTATTACAATGGATTGATCTTCGAATATATGATCAAAATGAATAACCCACCGAGTGCTTAATTTATATCTACCCATCAAAATAATGGCATTAATTGATACTTACATGACTTAAGCCAATAAAGAAACGAATGTTCTTTTTCATTTCATACATTTCAATAAGGTTAAGATGTGCCCTAAATTCTGCTGGGTTCTGCAAAGGCGCTATAGTTCAGAGAACAGGTTGCTGCATTGTTCCCATGTTCTTACACTAACGTTTTAATAAAATGGTCTTGGTGTTGGTTGACTTGTAGGTGAAAACATGCTGGGAAAAGTCGGTTGCCGTTTTGGGGAGTTCCTGTATTGGAGAATCGCTGCTTGCCCTTATTTTAAGAGCAGGTGAATTACACACATATGGTGAGACGAAGTCCTATCAGGTTTGGAACATTCTTGAGCAGGACAGAGACTTATCCAAATTTACTGCATTGGCAAAGATGGAGAATTGCAGAGCTAACCGTGTCAGGCTAACATTTTCTGTGACTAGACTGAATATTGTCAGTGCTTTCTTTTTATTGTTTGTTTCATAAATGGTTTTGCACATTTAACTTCTTCTATGAATTGTTTATTTACTGTTCAGACTAAAGTGATAGGATTGAATAGAAGCCATAAGCGACTTTTTCTCATTCTACCAGAAGAACATTTTCTAGTTTGGGTTTGACTCATGGATGGGTCATGAAATCAGTTTAGAGACCCTTGAACAGCACTTTATAGTGAAGTGGAATAGGATAAAAAATATCTGTGTGCACTGACCACAATAAAGGTGAATAATATTTTATGTAAATGTTTCCTTTTTATCAATATGCACACTTTTTAAATATACATGCGTATACTAAGTCATACTAAAAAAATGTATTTCTTATATGAAATCTTGGTCCAAAGTTCCAAAAGCCACTGCTCTAAATTATAACTCCTCATTTTTTCTTCACTTCTGTTGAGAAGATTTCTCTTAACATATGTGTGGGCACACTTTACTATTACTTTTATTTTCATAAAAAAGAAATCATAACCAGAACTGAGAGAGGGGCTAGGAGGTCTCGCAAATGTAGCCCAGCCTCTTCTAGTGCCTTTGAAGCAAAACCCCTAGTCCCAAACCTAAGGAGAGACCTTAGAGTGTGGAAAATAACATAGTTGAACCACTGTCATCATGCAGGTCATTACCAAGTGCCCACCGTGTGCTCAGTGGTGGGCCTTGCGACACCCAGACTAATAAACCAGTCCCACCAGCCCTGCTCATGGCTGTCAGTCCTCAATTTCTCACTGGAGTGAGAAGCCCCAGTACCCTCATCAGTGTCCCTGTATCCAGGCTGCCTCTGACTCCCAAACTCCATGCAGACACCCGAAGGGTCTTTTTAAGGGGCAAATCTGGTCATTTCACTGCTGTCTCTAAATCCTTTGAATGTCCATTCTAGAAGGAAAGTGGCTTGTCCAGACTCACACGAGAAACCACAGCGAGGTGAAGTCTCTACTCTCTTAGCTTTTTATTCTCACCTCACGGTCTCCCCAGCCCAAATGCTTCCTCGTCTCTTGGAGTCGACTTGTAGTGCATTTTCCCTCCCATCGGAAGAAGAGTCATTCTCTCCAAGTAGGCGGGAAAACCTCTAAGAGCGCTGTCATCTGTTGCCTAATCTGTGTGTGTGTGTGTGTGTGTGTGTGTGTGTGTGTGTGTCTTGAAAATAGAGTCCTCGGCCCTGCATCCATCATCAGTGAAGTCAGCGTGCTTTGCTTTTCCACCTTGTTTGACATTGTGACCATGGCAAAGGTTTCCTAGGACCTCTTGCTCATGTTACTGTCATTATTCTATCCTTGGCATGCTGGTAAGCGCTTAGCTGTCGGTGGAGAGGAGGAAGGGTAGGGTCAGGCAGCCCTGATCAGTAGCGTTCGCCAAATTTCCAAGCTGTAGATACCCCAGCGTGGCTGATTTTAGGCTGCCAACGTGATGTCACCAAACGTGGAGTTAGGAAGACACGCACAGTAGCACACCCTTAGGCCACATAGCCACCCGATGGATAAAACACATAATAGTAAAAGGTAATAAAACAGTCAGGGATGCACTTTGAACATTTATTACCTTTGTCTCTGATATAATGTATTTAATTCTAGGTGTATATCATTGTATTTTCCATAACAGCTGTGTTTAAAAACTAGCTTACAGGGGCGCCTGGGTGGCTCAGTCGTTAAGCGTCTGCCTTCAGCTCAGGGCGTGATCCCGGAGTCCTGGGATCGAGCCCCACATCAGGCTCCTCCACTGGGAGCCTGCTTCTTCCTCTCCCACTCCCCTTGCCTGTGTTCCCTCTCGCTGGCTGTCTCTCTCTCTGTCAAATAAATAAATAGAATATTTTAAAAAATGAAAAAATGAAAAACTGAAAGCTAGCTTACAAAACTCGCTAAAGTTTTAACAAATCAAATTCAGCATACCACTACACAATCATCACAATTAATGTCACTCAGCCTTATGTTGGGCTCTCCCCACAGAAATAAAGTGTCCTTAAAGACAGCCATGTAGAACTTTGGTCCTGCCAATGGATTTTTTTATATGAATGTAAGAGTAGGAAGATTTTGATATCCTCTGGGAAAAAAAAAACCACTAGCTTTGTACCATTTCTGCTCTGTCTCCTCCCATCTCACAACTTTTTTTGTTTGTTTTAGTTTAAGGGCACTCTGGAAAATATGCTTTTTTTTTTTAATGATTTTTTATTATATTATGTTAGTCGCCATACAGTACATCCCCGGTTTCCGATGTAAGGCTCGATGATTCATTAGTTGCATATGGAAAATATGCTTTTCAATATTTAAAAAAAACAGGAATCTTTATGCAAAGAGTACAAATCAAGTTAATTTGAATATTTGAAACTAAATATGCACATCACCGTTGCATTTGTAATTTCCTACCCCAAATCTTTTAGCTCCTTTTCTAATGTAAGATGAAATTTTAAAGGCAATTATAATTCCCTAGAGTGGTTCATTTCGGCTGCAGCCTGAGAAGAGGGAGGATTAAAGAGAAGGGCCCGCACACTCAGGCTTTGAGGTGTCGGATTAATGAATGAACAGGGCTGTTTGTTCACTCTAGCTCCGATAAACACACGTCCAAATGTGAGCAGTTGAAAATCAGGGATGAGACAGTCAAGGTACTTGCAGCAATCTGGATGTGTTCTAGAAGCCTAGTCTCCCCCAACCTTGGTTCCTGTCTATCACTGCATATAAGCCCCAGAGCAAGGGGCATTCAGAAACCACTCATCAGTGAAGAAGTAATCACACAGAATGAATCGAATGCAATGCTAACTTCACACTTTATTCTGAAATGTTTTACAAAACGTGTCCAGCAGATTTTGTAGCTAATGTGCTCTGCATTCAAATTCTGAATAAATTCCTAGAGGACAGAAAAAAAGTCCCTCCATTTCTCTCTCCCTCTCTCACCCTTAGTTTGACATCATATTTTTCTAGTCTTGGTGGAAAAAGGAGGATGTGTGGGAGGGAGGGAATCGGTCCTTCCTTGATGTTTCTCCAAAATATTTCGTTTGCTGCTGAGTTGCCTAAATTCTCCTGAGGTAACGTTTCTGACCTTGGCCCCGTTGACCCCTCTGGCTGGATCCCTCTCTGTCTTGGGGTATCCTGTTCCCGGGATGAGGGTTGGCAGTAGCCCTGCCCTCTACCCCCGTCCTGCCAACCAGGGCTCCCCTTCCCCCCAGCTGAAAATCAGTGCCCCAATGCGTGGGCTTTGGGGACACCAAGGCTAGAGAAAACTCTGTCTTGTCACATAGATCCTGCGAGGCAGGGGGCCATCAAACGGGGGGAGCGAAAGAGACAGCACAGAAATGGAAAAGCACTACAGAGTGATCCTGGTCATGTTTTTATTGTGCCATTTGTTTCATCATTTGATTTAGGTCCCATCAAAAGCACTAACATTTGACCATTCTGACTCAAGGAAGAGCAGTTTCGCCTGGGTAAAACTGGTGTTTGATAAGCACACACAACTGGTGTTTGATAAGCACACGCAACTGCACAAGTGACTCTCCTGCTTCCTTCACAAGCTAGCCCTGGGGCCAAAAACAAGGAAAAAAACATATCACGGTATCAAAGATGATCGGGCCAAAGGTGAGTCCTCAGAGATGAGAAGTGACAAAAATGGAATAGTCTTTAACATCCAAACCATTTCAACAAGGGCCTGTTTGAAAAGATCAGTGTATTGGGGCGCCTGGGTGGCACAGCGGTTAACCGTCTGCCTTCGGCTCAGGGCGTGATCCCGGCGTTCTGGGATCGAGCCCCACATCAGGCTCCTCCGCTGGGAGCCTGCTTCTTCCTCTCCCACTCCCCCTGCTTGTGTTCCCTCTCTCGCTGGCTGTCTCTCTCTCTCTGTCAAATAAATAAATAAAATCTTTAAAAAAAAAAAAAAGAAAAAAAAAAAAGAAAAGATCAGTGTACCTTTCCCCACTCTTTTAAAGCTGGACCCTTCTGAACAGTGAGGGCAGCAGAAATACTTGGGGGGAACAGAAGGCGGAGACTCCATGGCCACTTCCTGGACTCAGCCTTGAAGTCGGTGAGTGGCAGGACTGCAGGGACGCCTACCACGATCACTTACTCTCAACCGTGCAAAACTATGGCTTTGGGATCTCGGCCCGGCTCTCTCTCAAGGACCCCCCACCTCTCACAGTCTTGCTGCCCTGACAACAGGATAAATCCAGGGTGCAGCATCTGGAGAGCTGGCCCCACTCCCCAAGAGTTGCCAGCCCTCTAGAGCCTGCTGGGCGCTGCCCAGGCCAGCGGGGCTTGAAGAGAGCCCCTGCCCACTCGCCCCACCCCCACCGTGGCCCTGCACTGGAGCTGACAGCACGGGGGAGGGAAGGGGGAGGGATACTTGAAAAGATAGCCATCTTTCCAGGAGAAGCACCTTTTCTTAATTTGTACAAAGTCCTAGTGGTGTCCCTCTCTCCCCACCACCACATGTCTAAAATCTTGGAGGGACTTTGGAACATAAGTACGTACCTGGAAGACAAGGATGAGGAAGCCCCAGACGAATTGTGCTGTCACCAGCCGACTGGATGCACAAACGAGAAATGGAATTGTGGAAAAATAAATATACAGCACTTAAACTCAGGATTTTGCTGCCTAAGACTTCTGTTCACTGCAAATCCTAGAGCCAAAAAGGAACTGTAATTGACTCCCACTCCCTCGTTTTACACACAAGGAAACTGGACATCAGGAGACAAAAATTGACTCCCCCAACCCAAGATAGAAACAGCGTCGGGGAGACTGAGGCACAAGCCAAAGCCCAGTCTTCCTGACGGCTTCGTTTAGAATCCCAACACGTTGAAGTGTGGTATCATGATTCAGAAAGCTTTTTCAGCTCGCATAATCTGGTCACGATGCAAATATCCCAGAGAGGAGTTCAGCCTGAATGTTAAGCAAGACTTAATAAACAAAATTAAACATAAAATGACAAGCTAGATGGAAAATTGTAACAAATGAGCAGGCGAAGGGGTAATATTTTTAATACTAAAAAGCTCTTACAGGTCAATAATGTAAATATCAACTTCTCAATAGAAAAATGAACTATGGACGTGAAGTCATCAAATGGAAAGCATTCAGGTAGGAAGAAAAAAGACAAAAAACCGACAGAAAAATCATCAATCGATAGTAATTGTACATATTCAAATAAAACCAATATAATAATAATTTCTCCCATAAAATTGAGAAGGAAGAAAAATAATAAATGCTATCAGGAAACAGTAAGACAGCTTCTGTAGTAGTCTGTTAGTGACAGTAAACTGGTATTACCAGTCAGGAAATTAATTTGTTAATAGTTATCCAGAACTTTCAAAAATGTCACAAACTTCGATTCTGTAATTCCACATCAAAAATTATCTTAGAAAATATCGGTTATATTGATAATCTGTTCATGGAGACGCTTACTACATATTATTTATGAAAAAGAAACTGGGCATAGCTTAAATGTCCAATCAAAAGGGAATGATCCATCTAACACATCATTAAATGGATTAATAATCACTAACTTATATCCATCTGATAGATTACGCAGTCATTTAAAAAGTCACAATTTTAAAATAAAAAATCCTGTGTGCTCTTGTTATTTTTTAAAGGGCACAAAATATATAGACAATATGACCCCAATTGTGCTAAGGGAGTATATATGTGTGTGTGTGAACCAAAAAAAACCCCCACCAAACTAGAAAGAAATACATCAAAATAATATTAACTATCATCTCAAGCAGAATTATTAAGGGTGTTTGTTTTTCTTTTCTGTATGTATTTTTAAGAATTTATTGTCTTAGAGCAGTTTCAGGTTCACTTCAGAATTGAGAGCAAGAAATTTCCCCTATACCCCCAGTTCCCGCACATGAATAGCTTCCGATTAGCAACATCCCCCACCTGAGCAAAACATCTGTTATCCCTGAGGAAGCTACACAGACACGTCATTATCCTCCAAAGTCCATAGTTTACATTAGGGCTCACTCTTGCTGTTGTCCATGCTATGGGTTTGGACAGATGTTTAGTGACGTGTATCTATCGTTACAGTGTCATACAAAGTATACTCTCCAGGGAAGGGGAGGGGCAGAAGGAGAGGAAGAGAGAGAATCTTAAGTAGGCACCATGCCCAGCGCAGAGCCTGATGTGGGGCTCGATCTCACGACCTGAGATCGTGACCTGAGTGGAAATCAAGAGTCAGACGCTTAACCGACTGAGCCACCCAGGCGCCCCCAGACTATTTTCACTGTTCTAAAAGTCCTCTATGCTGTTTGTATTCATCCCTCTCCCCACCCTGCTCCAGCAACCACCGATGTTTTTATTGTCTCCACTGCCTTTTCCAGAATGCCATCTACTTGGAATCATATAGTATGTACCCTTTGCAGATTTCCTTCTTTCACTTAGTAATATGCATTTAATTTCCCTCCATGTCTCCCCATAGCCTAAGAGCTCACTTATTCTTCTTTTCTTTTGAGATTTTATTTAAATTCAAGTTAGTTCACATATAATATAATAACAGTTTTAAGAATAGAATTCAGTGATTCATCAGTTGCATATAACACCCAGAGCTCATTACATCAAGTGACCTCCTTAATGCCCATCACCCAGTTACCCCCCCCCCACACACACCTCCTCTCCAGCAACCCTCAGTTTGTTCCCTATGGTTAAGAGTCTCTTATGGTTTGCCCCTCTCTCTGTTTTTACCTTATTTTATTTTTCCTTCTCTTCCCCTATGTTCATTGTTCTGTTTCTTAAATTCCACATGAGTGAAATTATGTGGTATTTGTCTTTCTTTGACTGACTTATTTTCTTAGCATAATACTATCTTATTCCATCCACGTTGTTGCAAATTGCAAATGGCAAGCTTTCATTCTTTTTAATGGCCGAGTAATATTCCCTTATACCTCTCTCTCTCTCTCTCTCTCTCTCTCTCTTCCTCTCTCTGTCTAGATATATACATCTTCTTTATCCATTCATCAGTCGATGGACAGTTGGGCTTTTTCCATGTTTTGGCTATTGTGGATAATGCTGCTATAAATATTGGGGTGCATGTACCCCTTTGAAACACTACTTCTTATCCTTTGGAAAAATACCTAGTAGTACAATTGCTGTGTCATAAGGTAGCTCTATTTTTCACTTTTTGAGGAGCCTCCATACTGTTTTCCAGAGTGGCTGTATCAGTTTGCATTCCCACCAACAGTATAAGAGGGTTCCTCCTTCTCTGCATCCTTGCCAACATCTGTCATTTCCTGCTTATTAATTTTAGCCATTCTGACAGTGTGAGGTGGTATCTCATTGTGGTTCTGATTTGTATTTCCCTGATGCTGAGTGATGTGGAGCATTTTTCCATGTGTCTGTTGGCCATTTGTATGTCTTCTTTGGAGAAATGTCTATTCATGTCTTCTGCCTATTTCTTTACTGGATTTTTATTTTTTTGGGGGTTGAGTTTGATAAGTTCCTTATAGATCTTGGATACCAGCCCTTTATCTGATATGCCATTTGCAAATATCTTCTCCCACTCCGTGGACTGCCTTTTAGTTTTGTTGACTGTTTCCTTTGCTGTGCAGAAGCTTTTTATTTTGATGAAGTCCCAATAGTTCAGTTTTGCTTTTGTTTACTTTGCCTAGTTCACTTATTTTTCATGCTGTATAATATTCCACTGACTGGATATACCAGCTTATTCCATCTTATTCCACTGACTGGATATATACCAGCTTATCCATTCACTTACTGAAGGACATCTTGATTGCTTCCAAGTTTTGGCAATGATGAATAAAGCCGCTATAAATACCTGTGGCAGATTTTCGTATCGTCATGTTTTCAACTCCATTGGGTAGATACCAAGGAGGGTGATTGCTGGCTCATACTGTGAGAGTATGTTTTGTTTTGAAAGAAATTGTCTTCCAGGATCACTGTACCATTTTTCATTCCCACCAACAATGACTGAGAGTTCCTTCTGCTCCATATTCTCTCCAGTATTTGATGTTGTCAGGGATCTGGATTTTGGTCATTCTAATAGGTAAGTAGTGACACCTCGTTGTTTTAATTTGAATTTCCCTGGTGACATAAGATGTGGAGAATTTTTCATATGCTTATTTGCCATGTGTATATATTCTTCTGTGAGGTGTCTGTGAAGGTCTTTGGCCCATTTTTGAAGCAGGCTGTTTTCTTATTGCTGAGTTTTACAACAAGAAGACTGTTATGTGTCAGCTTTTTATCGGATGTATGTTTTATCAGAAGGGTCTTTTACAAATATTTTCTCCCAGTCTGTGACTTATCTTCTCATTCTCTTGACGTTGTCTTTCATGGACAGAAGTCCTTAATTTTAATGAAGTCCAGCTTATCAATTATTACTTGAATGGACCCTGCCTTTGGTTTGTATCTAACAAGTCATTGCCAGGGCACCTGGGTAGGTCAGTTAGTTAAGTGTCCAACTCTTGGTTTCAGCTCAGATCATGATCTCAGGGTCGTGGGATCAAGCTTTGGTCAGGCTCTGCACTCGGCACTGGGCTCGACACTTAGCATAGAATCTGCCTCAGGCTCTCTCTCCCTTTCCTCCTGCTCTCTCTCGCACATAAAAAAAAGAAAGAAAGAAAAATTCATTGCCATACCAAAGGTCAACTAGGTTTTCTCCTCTGTTATCTTCTAGGAGTTGTATAGTTTTACATTTCGCATTTAAGTTTATGATCCATTTTGAGTTCATTTTTGTGAGGGTGTAAGGTCTTTTTTTGCATGTGGATATCTAGCTGTTCCAGCACCATTTTTTGAAGAAACGATCTTTTCTCCATTGCTGCCTTTCTCCTTTGCTCCTCCAAAGGAGCACTTTGTCAAAACCCATTGTCTGTGTTTATGGACGTCTATTCCTGGGCTCTCCATTCTAACCCATTGTTCTATTTGTCTCTTCGTTTGTCAGTGCAGCACTGTCTCGATTATTGTAGCTACACAGTATGTCTTGAAGTCAGATGGTGTCCATCCTTTGACTTTTTTCTCCTTCACTACTGCATTGGCTGCTCTGGGTACTTTGCTTTGCATATACATTTTAGAATTAATTTGCCAATATCCACAATAACTTTCTGGGATTTTGACTGAGATTACATTGGATCTGTAGATGAAGTTGGTAAGAGCTGACATCTTGACAAATTGAATCTTTCTATCCATGAACATGAAATATCTCTGCATTTCTTTACTTACTCTTTGATTTCATTCATCAGAGCTTTGTAGTTTTCCTGTATAGATCTGGTACATATTTTGTTAGATTTATATCCCAGTTCTAGGACTTTTGTGTCTTCTTTTCTTTTCTCTTCTTTTTTTTTTTTTTTTTTTTTGTCTTATTGCATTAGCTAATACTTCCAATGTGATGTTGAAAAGGAGTAGTAATAGGGACATCCTTGCTTCGTTCCTGATCTTAGTGGGAAAACTCTAATTTTCTTACCATTAAGCATGATGTTGGCTGGAGGATTTTTGTGGATATTCTTTATCAAGTTGAGGAAGTTCTGTTCCCAACTTACTGAGAGTTTTTAACATAACTGTTGTATGGTCTCAAATGCTTTTTCTACATCTATTAATATGCTCATGTGATTGTTCTTTTTTAACCTGTTGCCGTGATGGTTTACATTAATTTATTTTCAAACGTTGAACCAGCTTCGCATACCCGAGATAAATCCCACTTGATCATATGTATAATTCTTTTTATGCGTTATTGTATTTGAGTTGCTCATATTTTGTTGAGGACTTGTTCATCTATGTTCATGCTCTCATATTGGTATATAATGTTCTTTTCTTGTAATGTCTTTGTATGGTTTTTAAATTAAGGTAACACTCTTAGAATGAGTTGGGAAGTATTCCTTCTCCTCGTATCTTCTGAAAGAGATTGTAAAGAGTTGGTATAATTTCTTTGTTAAATGTTTGGTAGAAGTCACCAAAGAACCCATGTGGGCCTGATGCTTTCTGTTTTGAAAGGTAATTACTGGGGCGCCTGGGTGGCTCAGTCGTTAAGCATCTGCCTTTGGCTCAGGGTGTGATCCCGAAGCCCTGGGATTGAGTCCCACATCGGGCTCCTCCACTAGGAGCCTGCTTCTTCCTCTCCCACTCCCCCTGCTGTGTTCCCTCTCTCGCTGGCTGTCTCTATCTCTGTCAAATAAATAAATAAAATCTTAAAAAAAATTTTTTTCTTATTTTAAAAGCATGGCTTCTAATATAAGGAAAATACAATTAATATTGTATATTAATTAATGATTTTATTAAATGAAAGCACGTTTATGAAAAAAGCAGTCATGGAAGTAGTTATGAAAGACCTTGAGAAATCATCGACTCGCGATACTAATGGAGATAGTTTTATATAGTTATAATATTAATGATATCTTTGAGTGATTATGTATGATACAGTGTGCTCATGATTTGGGGGTTACGCCCATGGGGTTCACTCATTTTCACATAGAAAAATGTTAGGTGAGTAGTCCATTCACATGGTTAGTTTTTAAGCAGAAGGACCAGGCCACGTGCCTCCAGAGTCTATTCCCTTTACTACTGTGATGTTTTTCTGCCCCTCCTCCAAAGTGTCATAGCCAAGCCAGGAGAACTGGGAACCAGGAGACCACCTGGTGAGAAGAGCCATGGAGGGGACCCAAACCCAGGTCTCTCACACTTTCTGTCAATCATCTAACCCCTTTTTGATTATACTTTGGACTACCTTCCTAGTCAGTGTTCCAGGGTGCAGAAGCTCACTCTTTGGTCACATAAGTGAAGTTTTGAAGTTAAAATAGCACAGGGGCCTGCCAGAGTTTCCTGGGTCCCAGGACAAGTTACCGTTTTTGGCTAGATCTTGGGTCTGAAAGCAAGCCTATCTTTTTTTTTTTATATGCTCTGAGATCGACTTTTCCGTATATGCTTTGTCCTGAATGCCCACCCAACTAAAACTCCAGCTCTCCACCTGTACAGTGTGGACTTCCCCCAGCCTTTCCCAGTATTGTCTGCCCAGCAGCTGCTTTTTCACCACCAATGCGTCTCCTTGATGGACATCAAGGTCAAATTTGAAAATGAAACAAAATCTCAAATTATGAATCTCTGATAAGAAAAACAAATAGAACTCCTCACCGCTCTGAGCATTTTCTTACTCTGTGTATGTATAGAAGTGGGGTTGGGTGGTCAAGGAAGGGTAAAGGATTTATTTTAAGGTGCCTTGTAATCTGCCGGAGAAGGAAACAATAATGGAGACCCATTATCTCCTTTGTTAAAAAGTCAAACATCTCAACCGATTATACACTGCCAGGGGTTCCCATATTGACATTTTCCTGAAATGCTGCTGCTTTGCGATAGCATGACATATTAAGCTTCTAGTGCTGCAAGATGGATAGGTTCATCGGCCTGGCAGTCTGGCCATGTAATAAATCTGTTAGAAAGTGTGTGGGGGGGTCATACCTCCTCCTTTGGGGTGTATAATGTAACGTTAACGTGGTATGGTAGCTGTTAGCAGAAATACGGTGAAAAACCCATAAAAAGTGATTTATACCTTATTACCCAAGCAGCTAATAATTACAGGGTTGAATGGGGAGACTGGGAGAGACAATGGTGAGGGCAGCAAACACAAGAAAAATGTGCAGTACAACATATATATTCATGAAATATGGGTACTATGGAATGTTGAACCTGACCGTGGGTATCCATTAATAAAGGAGGTAATTGGTGACGATAGCTGTGGACAATCAGAATTTCCTAAATGGCACATCGACTTCAGGAAAGTGTAAGAGGGCATTCCGAAAGGTCTTAAGGAGTGTGCACACATCTCCTTTCCTTGTTTCCAAACAGAGTCCTTGCTTTAAATGACGGAAGAAAAAAGGTCTGCCAGTGGGGAAGGATTGGATGCCAAGGGCAGAGCTTCCTTAAACAGAGAAGTCAATAGCTTGGGGCCAAACGCTCACTGCACATAAATTCACTAGGAATTGTGGACGGGCTATTTGACTTCCTTTGCTAAAACTCTTATGTTCATGAATTTCAGGCTCAGTGTTCTTAGGTTCGAGGGTGATACAGGCAGCCTAAACCCATTCTCTTACACACGTTTTTCTTCTTCTTATTCATCTCTCACCTGTCTGCTTTGGACGATTTGTTTCTCCAATTTTCCCTTTACATTACCACTCTGGGAACAGATTGGATGTCAAAGACGAAAGACACCACCTTGGGACATGAGAAGGAAATCATTTGCATAACAGTCAAGGTCATGTCCATGTGTCCATGAGGTCACAACTATGTTCAAAATCACACCAAAATATCATTTGTAAGAATAAGCAGTGGGTGAGACTGATGGCACCTTAGCATGAATTAAGCATGAACTCTACTCTTCACCACATACGCAAAGAAATACCAATTTAAAAGGTCCTTACGATGCAATAAAAATGATTAATTTTTTGTATCTTAACATTGGAATGCATTATTTTTTACATTCTGTATGATGAAGTGTGGCACATGAGTGAATCCCTTTGGTGTGTACGAAAGCACAATGGTTGTCTCAAGGAAAAGAACTTGTAAGAATGGGCTCCCAGCCGAAGCAGCTACTTTTCTTCACGAAATACCATTTTGATTTGAAAGCGCACCTGAAACAGAAGTAGCAGTTATTCAGATTTGTGTATGCGGCACACATGTTCTCGAGAATAAACTTGTCGCTTCAAGGAAAATAATTGACAATATTTGTTCGTGAAACAATTTGAGCTTTTATGCACAAATTAGAATGTTGGAAAATGCGTTATCTGCCAAAGTGAACTAGACAGTTTCTGAGTACATAAAGGGTTTTCAAGGGAGATTTGGTAGTAGTATTAATAGGTATGACTTTTTGATATCGTTTAATGAAATGTATCAACATGAAGTTTGTAAGTCAATATTTTCCAAGTGACCAGTGCCTGGTACCATAAAAATCACAAATACCTAAAAATCTATTGAGGATATCAGTTAGATGAATGGATTTTAATCTAGCAGAAAATAAAATTTCATTGTTATAATTTCAGAGACTATATAAGTTGCAGATTCTGCAGGTAACCTTTGAGAAACAACCAAGTTTTGGTAAAACAACAAAGAATAGCCACCATTATCTGTTAAGGCCATTAAAACACTCTTCTTTTCCAACTATATATCTGTGTGAGGCTGGAATTTCTTTATATACTTCAACCAAAACAACATATCACAGCAGATTAAATACAGAAGCAGATACCAGCTTCCAGCTGTTTTCTATTAAAGCCAGACATGAGCTTTGCAAAAATGTAAAATAGTGCCTCTCTTCTCACTATTCTTTGTGTCTCATAAAATACAGTTACTTTTTAAAAATATATGTATATTACTGAAATCCAGTCAACATATAGCATTACATTAATTTCAGATGCATGATATAATAATTCAATATTTGTATATATTATGAAATGATCACCACAATAAAAGGTTATTTTTGTTAGCATAGTTGTACTAGCTGAATTAATAAATATTTTTAAGGTTTTATTTTTAAATTTCTAACTTGGTACATTTTGATAGGTGTTGCCCATACAAATGAACGTTCTTTAAGGCCCTCAAAAGTTTTAAGAAGTATAAAGGGATGTTGGGGCACCTGGGTGGCTCAGTCGTTAAGCGTCTGCCTTCAGCTCAGGGCGTGATCCCGGCGTTATGGGATCGAGCCCCACATCAGGCTCCTCCGCTGAGAGCCTGCTTCTTCCTCTCCCACTCCCCCTGCTTGTGTTCCCTCTCTCGCTGGCTGTCTCTCTCTCTGTCAAATAAATAAATAAAATCTTAAAAAAAAAAAAAAGAAGTATAAAGGGATGGGACCAAAGATTTGAGAACCACTAGATTGGATAAATAAAAGATGAAAATTAAAAATTGATTTGCTATTATTTTTACTTCAGCTACCACCTGAATAAATGCTTAGGTGAACCTTATTTTCATTTTTTTTTAAGTTTTAATAATAAGTAATAAAAGTAGCAAAGGTTCATTGAACACTTATTTTGTGCCAGATCTTAGCTAACAACTTTGTTTACATTGCTGGTGTATGATTGCTACAGATAAGTGTCTGTGTCTTCTCCCCCTCCCTCACCCCCCCAAAACTCGTTATGTTACATCCTAACCCCTAACATCAGAGCATGAGGAAGTGGGTCCTCTGGAAGGTGATTAGGTCATGAAGGTGGAGCCCTCCTGGGTGGGAATAGTACCCTTATTAAAGAGACCCCAGAGACCTCCCTCACCCCTCTTTCCATCATATGAGGAGCCAGAGAAAAGACAGCCATCCATGACCAGCAAGCAGGCTCTCACCAGACACGGAATCTGCTGGTGCCTTTAGGTTGGACCTCCCAGCCTCTAGGACCGTGAGAAATAAATTGCTGCTGTTTATAAGCCAAGTCTGTGGTATCTTTGTTACAGCAGCCCAAACGCATGAGGAGTGAGCCTCGCAACATAACTGAAAACTTGCTAATCTACGCCCGTCGTTTAGAGAACAGACCCAAAACTCAAGACGTATCAAAAAACCAGGACAAGCTCACATCTGGCAGAGCCAGTTCTGAAAGCTGCAGGCCCGTCTGGTGCCAAAGACTCTGACCTAAACCCACAAGTCACGTGGGCAGCCTCCGAGCGGCTGACACACACTGGTGCCGACGGTGTTCCAGAACGGCGCTAAGAGCTCACGGCACTTTATTTCATTTAATCCTGAATTAAAATAATAAGGCAGTTATTTCATCACCTCCTTCAGATCAGCAAATGAAAGCTGTGTAAGGTTAAGAGATTTAGCCGTGAAGAACACAGCTGTGGAACTGCAAGTACCGCGAGGGGAGGTCATCGTGCCACTCTGGGTGGGACGCTCATGATCAGTTTAGCAAGACCCCTCTTGTGCTTTACTTCACAATTTTTTCAACATTTCCCCATCCCCGATGCTGTTAATTTCTCCCATGAGCCACCATTTTAAATTGAATATTTAAATTTAATATAAAAATGTAAATTTCAATTAAATATTAAATTAAATTCAAATTCAAATTAAATAGTTACATTGAATATTTATATTTCCTCAAAAACATCACTCCCTAATGTATGTTTTATGTTTGTCTAAGTGTAATTATGTGATAGATGAAATTCTGGATTTTTTTTTTTCTTACTTTTTTAACCCTACACTGGTTTCGTGGTCTATCCATGAGGCTGTAAATTGTGAATGGCTTCTGATTACTGCATGGTACTCCATCACGTGCGTCAACTACTCTTTACCAGACATTCGTAGTTTTCTCCAAATCACTGCTATTGCCACAAGACAAGAAACAACCCCAGGCATAACATATTATAGACCACAGCATTTTAAAGATCTATTCTCAGGAAGAGATTTCGGAATCACAAGATACAACATTATCAATTTTATTAAGTACTGCTAAAGAGTTCTCCAGAATGGACATAAAAGGATGGATCTCACCAATAGAACATGAAGATTAACAATTCCCCATTTGTCAGCAACACTTGGTATTGTACAACTTTCTAATTTTGCAACTGTAATAGATCTAAAGTTTTAGTTATTGTTTTAACTTGTGTTTTGCCAGTTACTACAGATTTTGCACATATCTTCATCCACCTGCTAGCCATTTGGATTCCTCCTTTGAATTGACTATATTTGAATTGTACCCCTTTCTCTATGGAACTTTCTTTTTCTTGTTGATTTGCAATTGTTACTTTTATATTGCAGTATTAATCTTTTATTTATATTAAACTTTTCTTTTAGTCTGTTATCTATTTGTCACCTTTATCTAAGATACCTTCCTTGAAGAATAATCCTTATTTTAAATATAGTGAAATTTATCAGTACTTCTTGATGACAAGTTCGTGATTTTTGGTTCTGGATTACAAATGTTCATCCAAAAGACATGAAGATATTCTTCTGCCTTTACTTCTATTAAGTTTTGTATTTTTCCTTTCACATTTAATTTACCTGGATTTCACTTCTCTATGTGATGAGCTCTATTCTCCATACAGTGAGCTAGTTTCCCTGAGACTTTTCATTAAGCAATCCATTATTTATGCATCAATTTGTGGTGTCGCTTTTATATCAGTTCTGGTATATATCAGGTCCTCTGTTTTATTTCATGGGTTCTATTTATTCTTGTGCCAAAAGCACAGTATTTTTCAATCCTTTTGATTTTTTACTGGTCGCTGGTAACTTGTAGAGCTAGTATGTTGACCACACCATCTCCAAATCCTGGACCATTTTGCTTTTTTTTTTTTTTCTTTCAAAATTTGAGTACTAAACTGGCACATTTATTTTTATTTATCAATTTTGGAGTCATTTTTATAAGTTCCATAGGAGAAAAAAAAGTCTGCTTAAATGTTGCCTAGAATTGCATAGACGTATAGATTAGTTGGGGAAGAACTGATATCAAAGCATGTAAAGTTGTCCCATTCACGGACGAGGTCATCATTATTTAGTCAAGTCTTCTTTAAGGTCTTTTAATAAGGCATTACATTTTTCCCCATTTTTTAAAATTCCTGTTGTGCTTTTTAAAATTAGTTGATTCCTAGGTATTTCAGAGTTTGCTGTTGTTATTGTGAAGCAAGTCTTATTTTCTGGTAAGTTTCCTAGTCAATTACTAGTAGTATAAAAATGGCTTTTGATTTTTATAAGTTGATCTATATTTGGCAACTTGATTTACACTCTTAAAATCCAATAAATGTATTAATTCTGACAGGGTTTAGGTGACTCCGTTGGTTAGGTGTCAGATTCTTGATTTCAGCTCACATCATGATCTCAGGGTTGTAGGATCAAGCCCTGCGTTGGGCTTTGCACTGGGCGTGAAGCCTGCTTAAGATTCTCTCTCCCTCTCCCTCTGCCCCTTCTCCCCACTTCCCACTCCTCCTCACTCTCTCTCTCTCTCTCAAAAAAAAAAAAAAAAAAAGTACATTTAGTTCTGCCAGGGTTTCCATGTAAATAATTATATTATCTGGAAATAATAAAATACTTCTGTCTTTCCTTCCAATCCTTAAGTTTCTTACTTCTTTTTCATGTCTTTTGTTTTGGCACAACCTTCAGGATCTATAGAAGGACAAGCATGGCAGCAGCCATCATGGTCTTGCTCCCTACCTAGAAAAGAATGTGTCTAATGCTTATTCATTAAAATTGGTATTTATCATAGCTTTTTTGAATAAATAGATTTTGTTAGGTCTGGAAAATATCTATCTGGTTCTTTACAGAGAATTTTATTATAAATAGGCATTGAACTTAAACAATTTTTTTCTATAATTACTGAGACAATAATGTGATTTTTTTTCCATTGGCCCATTTTTCCAGTTTTGATAAGGCAGATGAAGTTAATAGATTTTCTGATCTTAAAGTCTTTCAAATTATTGTGATAACCCCTTCTTTTTATTAATTAATAAACTGTATTTTTTATAGAAGTTTTAGGTTCGCAGCAAAATTGGGTGGAAAATACGGCATTCCCATAGCCCTCATCCCTACACACATACAACCTCTCTCATCTCGGACATCCTGGGCCATGGTGGTACATTGGTTACAATCCATGACACTGACACATCATTACCCCCTGAAGTCCATGGTTCACATCAGGGCTCACTCTTGGTGGCCTACATTCTGTGGGTTTTCCCAAAGGTCTAATGACATGTATCCACCATTGTATCATACAGAGTAGCTTCACCGTGATAGTGTAGGTCAGTGGGAAACGTAGGTCCACCCTCTCCCCATTTTCCTGGCCCCCAGGGCACCTCCAATTTCCATTGATTGGTCTGAGAAGGATCGGCCTTTCTGTGTTATAAGAACCTTCTCCAGGGTACGAGGTGCGGGTACTCAGAGTGACCCTCAGCCCTGGCTGCTGCTTTGCATCCCTCACAGGTAAAACTCCTGCTAATATTCCTCCCCTCAGACGCTTGGTCCACTTCTGCTCCTGCCTGCTGTTTCTCTTCCCTTCCATATTTGTCTCCCCATGAGTTTTTCACACTTTTTAAGATCTGAGAGCAATCAACTCCTGTCTTGTTTTTGTTTCATCTCCAGAGCTGGTTTTGGCATCACGAGCTAGCAACTTATACTAGTTCTCGTCTTGTCAGCCAAAGCAGAGATTGAAACCTTAGTTTGTTCGACTCCACAACCCATGCTCTATGAGGTAATAAATAGAGAGCACTCAGGGCATTAGAACGATTAGAATTCCAGATGCTATCTTGAAATGAGAAGCAAATAAACAATTGACTTTCCTAGAGAAATTCAAGGACACGTATTTTTGTTCTCTGACCCAGACGTAATAAAACTTCATTGCCGAAATTCTGGAAACATGTTATTATAAGCTATAGATAACTACTATTTTACTAGATTGTGGTATATTTCCTCCCAGCGTATTTGTATGAATTTTTAAGGCATAAGGAAAATCGATTTACATTTTTCCTTTTGAGAAAAAGACAGCGTAAAGGCAAAAAGAAAAAATCCGAGGACAGTTCAAAGGGAGTCTTACTTCAGCCTCACATTCAGAGCCTTATCCCACTGAGATCCTGGCAAGCACAGTATCTAGCTCCCCAGAAAATTCCCAGCTCGTGCCAGTGATTGAAAAAGTCATTCAAGATCCGCGTCCTAGGGCAGTTCAAAACAAATGTAAAAAACCCAAAAAGTTTGTCTACCGCTACAAGGACCTTCTAGTTGGTTCCAGGGTTCTTAGACTATACTGAGTTTATATCCACGGTCCACTGTTTTGAGTTCGGGAGGCGATCTCTCCCATCAGGACCGGATTTCTTGTCTTTGCCCCTCTTATCATTGTAGTCAGTGGCTTAATAAATGAGCCATCTCTTAACAGACTTAACAGTGGCTTCAGGAACTTTTTTAGAAACAACCTGACTTAATATTTAATGAAAATACAGAAGCAGCCACTATTGCTTGCAGGTCATGACTTCTATGGCAGTCACTAACTGACCAAAACCCAAAAGAAAATTCAGGAAGTTTCGCTGACAACCGAAAGCTGCTGACCATCTTCTGAAAGTTTAGTGTAGATTATCGTTCACTGTACACACCTTCATACATTTTAAAATTATGTCTCTCTACCTTCACCCATCCCATGGCTACGGTATCACATAAGCAGACAATGCGGGAGAAGCATGTCGGAAACCAGGCTTATGGTCACTGGTATTATGTTAGGCTAGTCTGCATTTTTTTCATAGCCAAAAATGACATGTAAGAAATTGACTTGATTTGATTAACTTTATTCTCATTTTTCTACAGGAAAATGAGTTTCCAGGGAGACCAAGGCAGAGGAAACCAACCTCTGCTGCTTTTTCCACAGGCCTCCACCAACGGACTTATGTTTGAATGAGGCATCTCCCAGCGTCCATCCTTTTTCTTTTTCCCTTTTTAATATAACAACCTTACTAAGATTCATACACCATAAAAATTCACCCATTCAAAATCTTAAATTCAAAGGTTTTTAATACGTTTACAATGTTGTGCAAACGATCCCCACCATCAATTTGAGGACATTTTCGTCACCCCCAAAAGAAACCTGTAGCCGTTAGCAGCATCTCCCATTTTTCCCCAACCTCCTCACCCCAAGCCCATAGGTTTGTCTACTTTGCATACTCTGTACACTTTGTGGTCTTCGCATCTGGCTCCTTTCGCGGAGCCCCATGTCATCAAGTCTCATCCATGGTGGAGCACGTATTTAATTGCCAAATAACATTGCATTGAATGGACGTACCATCTTTTATTTATCCATTCCTCATCTGATGGGCATTTGAGTTCTTTCCACTTTTTGGCTGTGATGAGTAAGACCACTATGAGCCTTTGGGTAGAAGACTGTGTGGGTGCATGCTTTCGTTTCTCTTGGGTATATAGCCAGGAGGGGAATTGCTGGGTCATACAGTAACTGTGGAGGGGCTGCCAGAGCTCCCATTTGTTGTTTGATCTGGTTAATTCCTCATATTTCAAAAGACACTCAGAAATCTTCCCACCCCCATTTACTAGTTCCGTTACACCCTTGCATAACACACAGTACTTCATTGCAACCGCTGAGTGATTCCCTAGTGTTTGGATGGGAGCTCTTAAGGGCAGGGATATCTGTATAGTTCCTCACTGGCTTTCCAGCCTGTGGCACAGTATGCCCTAGGCATTTATTAAGTAGACACTCAATACACACCAATTGAATGAACGAACGAATGAATGAATGAGTTGGGAGTTACTATTCTCTCCAACCCTAAAGAGGTGGTATGCCAAGACATTTTATTTTTTAACATATCTGAATCCCTTTTTTTAGCCTGAAATTTCCCATTAATGACTTCTTTCTAATTAAACTTTCTTAATAACTTTGAGACACATTGTCTAGGAATCGTCAACTGTATTATTGCCCTAGAAAACCGGGATACATAAGGAAAATATCACAGAACTGAAGACTGCAACTCTCGAGGACAGAAGCTTCAGCCCCAGCCAAGGCCTGCCCTTACAAGCAGCGGCCCTGCCCCCATCCGATCCCCACACCACGTGCTGGGCCTGCTTCTAGGGCGGGGAATGCAGACTACCCAAGTCACTCAGTCCTAAAGTGAAAGGAACCAGACACTACTGCGTCACATGTCACAGTTGCACATGGTAGACAGTTATTCAATATTATTCTGTCTGAACCTAATTTATCCATGAAAACTCTTTCTCTCTCTTAAAAAATTGAAGTTTATTTGATGCAGCTTGTATAGATTGGTGCAATATTCCTGGAGGATAATTTGATTAAATATATACATTTTTTTAACATACCTATCTTTTGATCTGACAAATCCACTTCTAGTACTTGATTTTTGGGAGCTAAACCAAAAATTGGGTGTTTGCATATGAATATACATATATACACACACGAAGATGTTCTCTGCAATATTATTTTTAATAAGGGAAAATCCAAAATAAGCTCTCATTCTAATAATAGATTAATATAATAAATGCTAACTCGCCTCTATGTGAGATAGTTGCAGCTCCTGTGACTGATGCTGTAGATACGTACTGACATGGAAATACTCCCCAGATTGTTACATGAAAAACGTAGGTAACAATGAAGCACATAACATTTATCCACACAGTATATAACAATTTTAACTTTTCAAAATCACATAAGAATTTTACTAGGAAAACTGTGGCCACAACATTCCTTTATTAATATGACTTTAGGAACTGCATGGTTTTATTAGGAAAATAAATCATGTGCAAAACGAGCGTGAATTTAAAAATGTAACGGCGTATCGTTACATAGGCAGAGCGGAGTGTTTGGTTCTTAAAGCATTTCTCCATCCTGATTATATCAGCACATTTTCAGAAACTTTTGGAGATACTTCCCCGGCTGCTTAGAAAATTCATCTTTGATACTGGTGTTTTGTTTCCTGGAAAAAAAAAAATGTGTTTTTATTCAAGATAAATGTTGCTTGTAAGAATGGAAGAAGGAATTTGTGTATTTTGATAATTTTTAAGTCTCTGAATCTTGAGGGGAAAGAATCTGCATATGTTTTATTAAGAACGCAGTTGAGATTTTCTGCCTGGATTCCAGCTACGCGTGGCGGTACTGGAACAGGAACCAAAGACCTTGTTAAGGCTCCATTGCCCCACCACCCTAATTTCTTCGCCCTCCAGCACAGCGGGAGGGTTTGGCTGAGCCGACCTACAAGAGATTTGCCGAAATCTGACTCTCTGACCGTCAGGCTCATGGTCCGTTCCTAGGAAGCAGAGAGAACACGTACCCTCAGATGATCAACTTGGAAAGTGGAAAGTCGGTTTGAAGCGAGGCACCACATCTTAAGAATATTTAGACGAATAGAAGAAAATAGAATACTGACAGAATCAGGACTAATCAGAGCCCTCGCATATACCTGGACTCCATGGAAACCACCAGAATGTTTCTGATGTAGATCTGGTTGGAAAATGGAAACGTAAGCTTCCATGATTTGGGGACTCACTGATTTGAGCTTCAGTTGCCATTTAAATGGACCCTTTACCCCTAAGCTATCAGAATAGCGCAGCCAACAAATTTGTCTGTGAGGGGGAAGCAGAGGAAATGTATTGGGTCATTTGAAATTGAATCTCTTGCAGCTGACCCATGAGAGGTGCTGATGGCTTCCAGATGGAGCTTTGTCCAGTTCCCATTGGCCAGATGTTTGGGCCTGTCCGGCAGGATTGTTTTGTATGTAGAGTGGGGAACCATGGAAATAGCATCAGGACTGACCAAGGGTTTACCCTTGCAATAAGAAAATTCCAGTCAGAGGTGTGGTCTATAGCTTGAAGCTTATTCAGTGCACTGACTGGCTTCATAACTCCAGCTCTATCTCATCAGAGCTCTGTGCCTTTGGGTAAATTATTTAAACTCTCTGAGAATTAGTTGCTTCATCTGTAAGATGGGGGTAAAAAGAAAGCCGCTGCACAGCAGTGTCGTGAGGCATACAAGAGATGATCCATGTGACAGGCCGACTCAGTAGCACTTAATAAATGCTAGTCATTTATCATTCTGACTATCGCCATCATCGTGCTTCCACAAACATTGATTGAGTACCTGTTATGCACCCAGAACTGTGCTGGGCGCTGGAAATACAAAAGTGCATAGAACATCATTTTGACCTTCTAGAACTTCAGTCAGTTATGACAGACGAGTGGATAAATAAGTAATTGCCCCAAGCAAATGAGTGCTGACAGGGACATGCACACAGTGCTCTGGGAGGGGAGAGGAAAATGACGCGCACACACACCCATCACTGCCACATCCTGGCACCATGCTTGACGACGCCATCTTAATAAGTTTAACGTGACCCCAGGAGAGCCAAGACCTCCCCCACTCAACAGGTAAGAAACTGAGGCAAAAGTAATTTAGTCGTGCGTGTGTAGTGAATAAATGGCAAGGTTTGGTTAGTCTCGCCTTGTCTCCTCTCTGCTCCATTAGGCTTGGTGCCTTCGAAGCACCAAGAATGCCCAGATGGCAGGAAGTGGGCAAGACGAGTCAGAAAGCGCTTCACAAGCGAGGTGACATTTTTTACTCCAGATGAATAAACAAGAGTTGTCTAAATGGGCAAAGGGCAGGAAAACACCAAGCAGGGGGAATAATGTGTTTAAAAGTATGAACTCACATTATATCTGGAGAACTCCAGTTCCATGAGGTGTAGCTGAGAGGCTCTGGGTGAACAGGTGGAGATCTGTGAACAGCGGCAGAAATGAGTGAGGAGACTGGGCCAGGCAGTGAGGAGGACATCACATAAGGGCACTGCGGATGCTCCGAAAGCTTCAGTTCATTTGCTGTGATATGTGCCTTTCATCTAACTATCTCCTGGGCTTGGCACAAGCACGGGGCGAGCACCCGGTGAATCTCACTCCAAGGCAGAATGGAGGCAGGAACTGAGTTAAAGGGAATCCTGCAAAGCTTGAAGATCTCTCACACCTGCCCCAGAGGCAAAGAGGGCTCCAGCTCATGGATTTGAATGGAGTACTTCAGAAACGCAGTCGATCCCGCAACTAGTTATTGAACACTTCCTATCCAGCATGCAGGGTAAGTGTCAGGGGTCTGTATGCACGGACAGAACACCCAGATTTCCATCTGAGGGGGGCTCACATCTTAGGAGAGTCAGAAACTAAATGTCGCAAATACAGAAATGGCATAGGTTGGGGACGAGAGCCACTGGACAAAGAGAGCAGAGTACATGGAGTGCCTAGGGCCAGAGGCCGGCAGTATTTGTGATTTTGGATGGGGTGGGTGGGGAGGCCTCCCCGAGATCACTGGAGCAAAACTCGAGGGATGTGAGGGAACGAGGCCTATCTGAGAAAAGACAATTCCAGACTGAGAACAACCTGTGCGAGGCCTGGGGCCTGATGCCCCTTGAGGGACAGAAAGGAGGTGAGCATGGCTATGACAGAGAGAGTGAGGGGGACTGGACGGCCCAGGGATCAGAGTGGCACCTCGAGCTTCACTGGAGAAGGCACGCCACGCTTCTGAACAAATGAGTAGCAGGGTCTGACTTGGGTTTAAAAGGCCCGCTCTGGCTGCCACGGTCAGAAGGGACGTACATACAAACATAAGCCAGAAGTTAGTACAAATGTCCAAATCAGTAGCTCTCAAGCTTTTGGACCGTGATCCACGGGAAGATACCCATTTGTAGGATGACCAGGGTAAGTGTCAGTCCGACTAAGACCAAACGATGTACTGGCACTAGTTACTCATGCTGTCTAGAATGGACTCCGGCATTTGCGGTCCTGGTGTAGTTTATTCTGTTTCATTGTTTACTTTCTGGATTTGCCCCTCAATAAATCTATTGTGTGAGAGTATCAGTTACAACCTGCATTTGAAAAGGAATCTTTGCCCAGAACCTTGCACCAGGTACCTGGTACCAAACCAGGATGCCTAACAGTAATCAGTCTTGGTGCCTGATACCCGGGGTAAGGCTGAGAGCCAGCAATTTTAATGAAATTAAAATAATATTGAAGGTGAATCTAAATGAGGACGATATTTCCCTCAGGTAGTGCACAGAAATAGAGACCCAAACTATGGATTAAACTACCAGATCAGACAAACTGAGGTGGTCTACTAAGTGGGAAAGAGAAGAATAAAGTAGTAGCACGCCTTAGAAATCACATGTGATAAGCTGTTTGAAAGCTGAATTGAAGGATGAAATTTTCGGGGCACCTGCGTGGCTCAGTCAGTAGAGCGTAGGGCTCTTAGTTTCAGCTCAGGTCATGACCTCCAGGTCGTGATATCAGGGTTGTGAGATCGAGCCCCATCATGGGCTCCGCGGTCCCCGGGGAGTCTGCTTGAGATTCTCTCTCCTCTGCCCCTCTCCTCACTCGTAGGCATGTGCACACGTACTCTCTCTCCCTCTCTCTCTCTTTCTGTGTCTCTAAAATAAATAAATAAGTCCTTAAAAAAATGAAATTTTAGCTTTTCCTACCATGATCCCCATTAGATACATGCTTGGACTCCACCAGGTTTCTCTTGTTCCTTCTTTTTCTTTTATCGTGCAATGTTTTCAATTACAGATGACATTTTCTGTAGCCTCAGAGCATGCGTATTGAACTGAACACCCACCAGCTCGGTGCTACTGGAGACAGTCGGGCAATAGGAAAAGTCGCTGCTTCCATGGCTGGCCCCGTAATCAGTCACTTTTTAATTTATCCTAGGAGGACATTATTTATGTAACGCTGAATGGCCCTTTTTCAGGCTCTTAGCCACCTTTGAAACTTTGCCCATGTATATTATCAACCTTCAGTTGATATGCTGAAATATTTGGATGCAGAGTTTATAGCAGGGACTAAAGCTGGGGGTGTCAAAACACGACAAGAAAGGCTTTTTCTTGTTTGATTTCTGGCAGGGATCAGAGTGGAAGTGATAGAAGGCTTGGGAAAGAGCCCAATCCTGTCAGTGGTTGGAGCCAACTTGGCCCACGCCATAGGTTTAGAGGGTTCAGATGAGCTCTGTGTCCATAAACCTTTGAATTCTTGTAGAGGAACTAATCTTACTGTCTGAACTTTTCCGAGGTTCAACACATCTAATTGCTCTGGAGCCAAGCTTCTAGCTCCGAGCAGACTCTCCCCCCCACACACACACACACAAGCATTGCGCTCCCATCCTATGTTCCAAACCTAGACTCCCAGACAATGGCGGATAGAGTAGACGCTTGTATCTCACCTGCATTGCAATTGTTAATACTTGCTCTGCTTTGCAGCAAGCATACTCTCAAAACATCTGGAGGCTTTTGTTTGTCTGTTTTTGTTTCGGTTTTGTGTTTTTATAGGTATTAGAGATACACGGGCTAAAAGAGCTAAAAATGGACTCTATGGGACATATCTTTTTGAATGCAAACATTTCTACTTTTCCCCTAGAAGATTTAGAGTGATTTTTATTATTTTTTTCAGCAGATGAGGTTATTTATCGATTCGTATTTTATAAGTGAAGTATGTATGTGTGTGTGCGTGCACACGTGTGCATGTGGGCGTGTAAAATAAGCTTATGATCTACGTATATTCTAAAGCTTCTTAGTATTTAAAAATATCATGATTCAATTTTTTTTTATCTGTATTATAATTTGTCCTAGGCAAACTCTCAGTAAAAGCAAGATCTCCCAGGGACGCCTGGGAGGCTCTGTCAATTAAGCGTCTGCCTTCGGCTCAGGTCATGATCTCAGGGTCCTGGGATCAATCCCTGCATCGGGCTCTCCGCTCAGCGGGGAGTCTTGCTTCTTCCTCTCGCTCTCCCTCTGTGCTCTCTCTTGCTTTCTCTCTCTCTTTCAAATAAATAAATAAAACTTAAAAAAAAAAAAAAAGCAACCACCACCACCGAGATCTCCCAGAGAAGCCAGTATATTTGTCAGTAGTGGAAGATGAGCTTTTTTCTAAATTCATTGCTTTCACGTTTTACAGATCTTGGACACCCATCTTGGGGCTTTGCAGAAGTCTGTGCAAGTCTCCACTTAGATCTAAACTATCTTCAAGGCACACATTTCCTTGAGAGCATTCTTATTGAAACCACATTTCCAACTTTTACATCGCTGATATTATTGTGCCTACGATGCTGGCTCAGAATCAGGAATATGTCTCACATATCCCCGCCACATTTCCTGAGTGAATTCAGGGTTCCAGTTGTAGCGGCATATTCTCTGAACTGGAGACACGCTCAAGGAAGACCGTGTCTGATAGTGTGAGAGGAATCACCACCGTCTTCTTAGGCTGGCAGGTGTGCTTCCGTGAGGCAGGGAAGCTTTTGTGTGTCCAGTACCACACACCGTCCTCTGGGTTTGTGTACCTTCCTGCTCAAGTGGCAGGGCACTTGGCCTTCATCTTATAACACATCCCAAACCTACAAGTAGGTCACCACAAGTGGCCTGTCATAGATAAAAGCACAAGGCATTTACTAGAGAAGAAAAGTGGGGAGGGTAGACGGGTAGGCACTGCTTCATCTCCCATTGCCACGATCTCTTGCAAATGTCTAGCATTGAACTTCACATTTCAAGTATCGGTAATGTGAAAAGTTTATTGGAACACCCAGAAGATATGTAATAGGCCTCAAACACCCAACAGGAATCATACCGAAATTGCGATATACACCGTATTGCTGTCTTTCTGCAAAGTTAGGGTTTTTTTTTTTTTAAGTTACTGTATCATCGATTCAACAGAAGGAAGCCTCCATTTTACCTCCGCCATTCGCATTTGTGAATGTCTGTTTGCTTCTGTCTCTGCCGTATCTGAGATAGCTTTCTGATATGTTCCTAGACTTTGACAACACTTGGGACCATATCAATAGGAGCTCACACATTTTAATTTCCGCCTTGAACTTAAGTTCGCCATATAAAACAAAATTGCCAAAATGTTTTTTCAAATAAGAAGAGCTTCCGTACGTTGGAATGCATTTTGGTGTACTTCATATGTAGATAATTATTAGAAGGTATTTAAATGCTTTTCATAAAACTTCACATTTCTAAGAGTTCCAAGAGCCACTTATATAGAGAATCTCATGAACATTTTTATTATGGCTGCTGTGCACACCAAGGACGTAGGTTAATATCCTGCCCGATAGAGTATTACATCGTAATTTAAAATCCATTCTTGATAAACTCAGAACTTTATTAGAAAAACAAAAATTTAAAAAATAAACACTCACTTATCCACAATTTAGGAAACCTAAATTCCATTTCCGTTGGTCTTTGCTCTCACTGAACTGACCGACTCCAAGAGTATCTACCTCTCTACGTTTTATTGCGGGGAGGTGGTAATATGGAGTGTTTGCAGATTAAAAAGGCTTCCAAAGGCATTAAACGAATGGTGCCATTTCTGAAACTGGGGCTGTCAGCTGGGCGGAGATGCTGGCAGCCGGTACATGTGCCCACTGGAAAGGTCAGCCATGTCTGTTCCTTGGCAGAGATGACTGTGGCTTTTTCCCCACCCCACCCCCATTCCACAGAACCAGAGCCAGTTCCTAGGAGCATACCAGGCACTTAATGAACAATTTCTCCATTATTCTTTCAGGAGGGCACTAGCCACAAATCTAAGAAGTTTGGAGAAGAATTTTCCTTGGGTCTATTTTAGTCCTTGCAGACTTAAATGTAGATAGACAAGAGGGCCCCCATTCAACCGGAGCATGGGTGTCAAACCACAGTGGAGCATCGGCCTACAGGGGAATGCAGATCAGGAAGAGAGTCATACAGGCGGAGACAATCTTGCCTGAGGGAGGCCTGAGGAAAGAGATCTCCCTTCCAGGCTGACATCCGTCCTTGCAATGACTGCTTTCCCTGCTCCTGGTACTTACTCAGCAGCTAACCAAACTCAGCTCATGTGACGAGCAAACAGAACGACTCTGGCAGTTTTAATTTGTGGCTATGCCCACATAAAATGAAGAAGACACAGCTCTCCAGAAGAAAAATGAGACTGAGGTTGTCTACAAGAAGCACAAGTGTGTTTTCTTCACTTCTAGAGACCGCCACAATAATGAGAGACAGCACAGTCACAGAGCAGGGCTCAGCTTCAGCGAGAGCCCGGCAGGAGTCTAGCTCAATACACACTAGCACTCAATCGTGCTGAGCAGGAAGAGCTTACGGGTACATAGCAGAATATTCTAGAGAAATGTTCCTGGACTCCCTACTCTTGAAAAAACAAGCTTTCTATGGAGACCTGGTAGGAACCTTATATGATTTACCATTTTTAATTTAATTTGCTGTTGTGAATAGTGACTGAAAGCAGAAGAGACATGGAGGGAAACACTGACTGTGGAAGCTACCCGTTCGTGTCTAACATTTATTTGGGGCTAGGTTTCTCGGGCACTCCTCCCCTTATTTGATTTTTTAAGAATTTTAATTTTAAAAAGATTAAGTAGTAAGTAATAACCAGTAGTTTTTCTGCATCAGACTCCGTAACAATGGTTAGGGAAAGAGAGAGAGAGAGAGATCTAGAATAGTCATAATCAAACAGAGAAGGATCACCTCAATCAAAGTTCTCCTCCCACAATAAGTATCTCTCCCACCATGATGTTATGGACAAGCTGCGGTGGCGGATGTGTGGACAATCTCGATGCTGTAATGCCACTCCATCAAGTGTCAGCGTTCGCTAGGCTGGTCTGGTGGGCCAGGCAGGTGCCCTTGACATTTCAGGATGGAGAAGTGCAGGAGAATTACCTGGCTTGAGAGGGGAGGTCGGCTCCCTGGAAAAGGGGTCCAGGTGGCCAGGAGGAAGGTAAACCCAAGGACATGAGCAAGGAAACAATGGGTTCTAATTTCAGTAAGACAGAGAGGAAAGACTATCTTACGTAAATGGACTGGGAAGTCTTCATAGTCAAGGCAACAGAAAATTGGTTTTACAGTGGGAAAAAATGAGGTTGAAGAGGTGATAATGGGTTATGGGGCAAGCTTTCTGATGACGTAAATTGTGGGTGGGTATACAACAAAAACATGAAACTATTTCTCCCAAGGGTGAGGCTGAGCTAACCTTAATAGTAGAGTCATTATGATTATGTAATTTAGGGGAAAATGACACACAAAACCTGTAAAACGAAAGTGTGAGAAAAAAAGGACAGAGAGAGAAGGAAAAGAAAAAGGAAAACAGCATGACAGCAGAACAACGAAAAAAAAAAAGAGGATATGAAATCAGTTCCTGGGTCTAAGGTAGCATTTCCCCAATCTTCATGATAGATGAGTGATTTTTCAAAATGTTTCAAACAATTATTTCATGTAGTGTTAAAATTCTGCCTCAGGAAAGACCAAGGGAGGTAGAGCTGGGGTGAAGGATGAGTGGAATAGGTTTCTAGTCCTGGGATTCCACTGTGTCTCAAAAACTAGTTCCCACTGTATCCGTAAACGGTTACCATAAAATTATTTGGCTTCTGGGGCATAAAACAACTTTCTAAATGATCATACCTCGTGGTGGCCATTTAACCCAATTCTTGAGATAATATCCATGATGAGGCCTCCTTGACATCCCTACAAGACAACTGAAAAAAGTTTAAATGACTTAATTTGTCAATCAACTTGACTCTCTCTTCCCCCCAACACTCAGTTACAAGAGTATATTAACCCAGGAAACCAGCCCCATGTGAGTTTTTTGCTTACCGTGAAGGGGCATAACTGTTAGTGGAAATTAGTTTAGTTATTCGACTTTGCAGAGAAAAGTATAAGAACCTGTGAATCCAAACCCCTGGAGTTCCTCCCTTGCCTCAGACGCCAACTCGTTTCCTCAGAAGATAGTCGATGGACCATTTTTATGTGCTTGGTTCCTAAAGGAATCCTGCCACCACCACCAGTTTCCCACCTTTGCAACCTCTTTGGAATCTCTGGCCAACCCCACTTTATCATCTGAATTCTAAACAAAAGGAAACCTGGTACGTGTCTTTCTTTTGTACTTACGTGGTAAATTTCAGGTAGTGCCACAAGGATTCAGTTACTAAACTTGGTTTAAATGAAAACAGTTTTCATTGTAACTCTGACCTAAATCAGTATGGGCTTACAGACCTGTCGATACTATTGGTCAGAATTAATTCATGTGCAATGGGACAGGAATACTCCAAATTTCCTTGTTTCTTGAACTCCATAGCTTTCCAGTCCCTTGTAGAACATTCCTGATCCACTAGGTCGATGTCATTGAGATGTCTCGAAATCCTACATATTTTGCCATTTCTAATTCTTCATAGATTTATAACTCAGTTCTGCACTATAATTCGAGTATTATACTTCTAAATCAAAAACATTCATCAATTTTCATGTCCTTGTACCAGAATGTCTACATATAATAGAATTTCTTAGAAACCCCTAGATCTTTGCTAATCACATTAGTAAATTCTTCCTTGGTACCCTATCTTATTATGGCAACAACATGTGCTTCAAATTTTGGCCACTCACGAGTTATTTCTTACAGAAGAAGGAGTGCATTGCACTCGACTAAATGATGAGCATATGTTAGCACACAGACACACACATGAACATACTTGGAGTCAAAGTCTGCTATTGGGACCGTAACCCATCTGGCCAATGAAAGTTATAGATGTGCATTTGAAGGCTCACTGTACTAATTCACATAATTAATAAAACTTGTTCAGAATGTCAGGCTCATATTGCTAGATTTACTTACAGTATCTCTACCTTAACTAATGGAGTCATTCACTGTTCCTCAATTCAAGCTGTGGCTTTCTGTCCCTTGGAGGTTTTCTGTCTGAATCGATGGCAATTTGCGGTCATCACGCCCTTGCGTGCTCTGGCCACCATGTGCCCAGTTGCAATCTTTCTTTGAAGTACTGAAGACATCTCACCAGAAAAAATTTACCTTCCAAGATGTTCCATCATTCCTTCGGACACCTGTTAAATCTGACCACACTTGAAATTTCAAGTGTTTTCTGCTCTTCAAAATAGGAAACATAAAAAGGTGAGTCTAAGCAAGAGTTGTGTATCATTCTTAAGTGGACCACTTTACACAGCGTACGCCCCTGGTTTATAATTTTACAAAAAAGAAGGAATACTTGTGTTTGGCCTAGGATGATTTACATGCTTAACGAACAGCAGACTCATAACACAACGGCTCATCCTAGAACCCAATGTAGTCTGTTTCTTCCTAACACTCACGTTGGTAACATCCCTTCTGATAACCTACAGCCACCATGGTAGCAAAGACCTCTGAGGGGTGAACATTCCACCCAGTAACCAAGTGTAGTGAGTTGAATTGTGGCCTCCAAAGAGATACGGCCAAGTGCTAATCCCTTAAACATATTAACGTGACTTTATTTGGAAAAAGGATCCTTGTAAATCTAACTAAGTTAAGGACCTTGAGATGAGTTCATCCTGGATTATCCGGGTTGGCCCTAAATCCAATGACAAGTGTCCTATAAGAGAATTGTAGAGGAAGATTAGAAATATAGACATAGGGGACCCTGGGTGGCTCAGTCAGTTAAGCATCTGCCCTTGGCTCGGGTCATGATTGCAGGGTCCTGAGATCAAGCCCCTTGTCAGGTTCCCTGCTCAATGGGGAGACTGTTTCTCCCTCTTCCTCTGCCTCTCTCCCCAGCTTGTCCTCACTCTTTCTCTCTCTCTCAAATTAATAAATAAAATCTTTTTAAAAAGAAAGAAATATAGACACAGACACAGAGCAGAAGGCCATGTGACCATGCAGCCAAAGACTAAAGTATCGTGCCCCAAACCGAGGAACGCCAGAAGCCACCAAAGGCTGCCAGAGACAAGAAGCATTCTCGTCCTGTGTCTTCAGAGGAAGCACAGCCCTGTTGACACCTTGATTTTGGACATCTGGCCTCCAGAACCAGGAAAGAATAAATCTCTGTTATTTTAAGCTTCTAAGTTTGTGGTAAATTGTTATGGCAGCCCTAGGAAACTAATACACCGTGACGTGCTATCCCTCTGATACAGCAGACAAAAATATAGGATCAATGAGTGTCAACAAATGTTACCCTTTCGTATAGGAGAGGAAAAGCAAAGCCTGGGTATAGGTGTAAGGTTGGGAAGTGGAAAATTTCGTTGCATGATGTAGAATTGATGGTATGATAGGCTGTTCCATTTCCAAATAAGAGGAATTGACATAGTGACGCCTGAACAGGAAAGTCAAAGAAAGATCATTGACTTGGAAGGGAGTTTAACATAGTCAATGATCAGGTCAGAATTTTTTTAAAAATAGATTTGGGGCTATAACCAAAAAAAAAAAACCAAAACACTGCAAAGTGCAAAATCTTATAAAATCCCCCAGATATAAGACTGAATAAATAGCACATCTCCAGGAAAGTACAGAGAGTAGAGGGGCCTCCGGTGTGTCTTGATTTTGGAAGAGTCAAGGGACCCCCAGTGTGTCATGATCTTGTCCTCAGATAGGGTTTCCTGAGATGGACACATATGCTTCCTGTGGCTTGGTCCCAAGTGCATCTGCTCACAGACTGCCCTCTTGGGTGGTCTGCAAATGTCAGCATGAAACTCCAAGCTCACCCTGTATTTCAGTGTTTTCATCGTTCCTATTAATTTTTAGAAATATTGATTTTTTTCAGCTCAAGCTGTTCTAGTTTTGGTTACGCGTGTTTATCTCTCATTAGTGGTAAAATAGGTCAGGTGTCCCCCTGACTGCCCTGGTCTGAGAATTCACCACTCAAGATAGGAGAGTATCAGCTTCCGTTTGAATTGATCATGGGATTTCCAGGCTCTGCCTAGGGCTACCCTCTCCAAGAATGAGCTGTGGTTCTGTCCTGTTGTTGTTTCCATCTAAGGAGACATCTTGCTTCAAATAGACGGTCTGGTTTTCTTACGAGAAGGTCATGGTAGATCATCTCTTGATGCCTTGAACCTGGATTCCTTCAAAGGGTTGTTATTTTTTTTCTACCTTGCTTTGTCTCAACTTTGAGCACAGGCCCTTTACTCAATTCCCCAGAGTGATAGGGAAGACTGTGTTCCCACCTCTCAGAGACTTTACTGGAATTAGAGGAAAACCTGAAAAGAAGAAAGACTCAGCAAACAACTTGAATTCCGTGACCAGAGGCTCTGGGACCAAGAGGGTGACATCACAGCCTCACTCCTAGATATCCGTCCTCTTGAATAGGCTAGGTACCTCCTGAAATGAGAATTTCTCCTGAACTCCAGTCTCAAAAACCAGGCTCCAAAAACAATGAAGAATGCCCCAATCAAGCCCCCCCACCCCCCAGTCCGCTCTTTCCCAGCCTCGCCTCTCTTGAACAAGAGGAAAAAAAATCATGTTGAAAGAAAAACATAAAGTTTCCGTCATGTTCATCTCATTCTATGACAACTCCTCCCTCTTTCCATGTTAGCAGGTCTGCATTCTGGTCACCTCTGGATCCTCCCGTTGTCCCAGAGCCACATCTAGGGCATCATGTTAGCTGTTGCCAATACAGAGCCAGAATCTGAGCTCCTCTCACACCCTCCACTGGGTATCCCACGCTCCGAGAACCCATTACATTTTGCCTGGATTCATGAAGGAGGCTCCTAATTTGCCCCCTTTTTATGCCCTGCTGTTCCCACCTCTAGCAGTATCCGGTAGTCCCTCGTTATCCGGGGTTAGCCATGGTCTGGAAGCAGAGATCCTTCTTCTGACATCTCATCAGAAGGTCAGTAGTAGCCTGGTGCTACGTCACAATGCCTAGGCCATTCACCTCACTTCATCTCATCACACACCATTTTATCACCTCACATCATCACCAGAAGAAGGTGAGTCCAGGACCATAAGATATTGTGAGAGAGAGACCACATTCACGTAACTTTTATTACAATAATTGTTTGATTATTATTGTTAGTTATTGTGGTTAATCCCTTACCGTGTCTCATTCATAAATTAAACTTTACCATAGGTATATATGTATAGGAAAAAGCATAGTATATATAGGATTTGATGCTATCCATGATTTCAGGCATCCACTGGGGGTCTTGGGACATATCCCCCACAGATAAGGGGGGCTACTATGTTCTCCACTGGGTAGTTTCCTGAGATTCTCTTACTATTTAGGTCCTGCTATTTCATGACTCTGCTCAGAACCCTCTGAGCCTTCTCTAGTACGAGCCAAACACATGTGACCACACAGGGCAGCCATCTTCCCTCCCCCAACATCCATTGCAAGATGAGTACCCCAAGGAGGAATTCTCTGACCAAATGGCCCCAGACCACTTCTCCCTCAGTGAGAGCCTCTTCTCTGCTATCTTCTCTAGGTTAAAGTGTGGAGGACCTATGGACACCCCTAAGTCAAGAGGTGGGATCAAGGTGTAGCTATGGGCTTCCATTTGTCCTCTCACCCTGGCCCCAGACCTGTTAAAGACTGGTCTGTGCTTCCCATGTCACTCAGAGAAAAGCTTCAAGTCTTGTAAAGTCCTTAATGGCAGAGGACAACTGCCTCACCCACCTTGTATCTCCAACCTCATCTGCTCTGGGCTCCTGAGCCTTCTAATGGTTCCTGTGGCACTTAGAGGGGTTTGCTTCTTGGGCCTTTGCAAAGGTGATTGCCTCTGCCTGGAATTCTCCTCCCTTCTTCTCCTTTTCCTGCATACTACATAATATTGTATATACATATATATGCAGATAATGCTAATATGTTCTTTTCAAAAAGGTAAAATCATGACTCTCCTATAAATATAAAATAAAAGCAAGTCAAAGATTTTATTTAGTTCATCAGTTAATTGTTAAAACAGTTCACTGAGAATTCTTGCAGACATTTCTATTCTTAACAAAATTCATCTGCATTGCCATGCCCAGGAAGCATTTGCATTGCTCTGGGTAGGAAACTTTTGCATTCTGATAAGAATTTATAAGTTTCTACAAATTCAATTCTGTCCTAACGGAACTGTAGAATAAGCTAGTCAATCCAAGGCCATCAAGGTGCACTCCTTATAGATTCAGATAATCACTTAAAGACCTTACGAAGAAGACATTCCACTGAAAGGACACCAAGTGATCTCTTTTCCCATTTCTAAGTCTTGGACACATTCAATCCTACCAGGAATTACATACTCATATTCCATACTAATATACTAACTAGCATATAGCATATATTAATATATGACTCTTCCCATACTAGAATGTTCCTTGAAAAACCAAGATTCTTATACTTTCTTTCACTGCTCTTATCTCTTGTTTCTACAATAGCGGCTAATCCACAGTACTCAGGTAATGATTTTTTTGTTGTTGTTAAGAGTGAATATACAACTCCAAAAGTATATGCTATTACTGTATGGGCAGAGAGGAGTCTAAATCTACATAGAGAAAAATAAGGGTTATCCCATAAAAGTACTATGGACTGCAGAGATGTCATCCACATAAAATTTGCCCTCACTCTATATTAGTAAGTAGAATGCTTAACTACAGATCTTCAGCCCTCTTCAAGGCCTCAGTCGATCCCCCAAAGAGTGGCCTCTCCCATTACATTTACTTAATAAATATACCCTAGTGTTAATATGTATATAGATATATATAAATACACACACACACACACACACACCCCAAAGGCAAACTTAAATGTTTACCCATTGGAAGCAGAAACTGCTGACTTGGTTATTTCTCCGCATCTTAAAAAATCTTGGGATCTAGAAGGCGAGGGTGCCTAATTACATTTGGGAGTCTCCCCGTATCCATGGTGGATACCTTTCAAGACTCCCAGGGGATGCCTGAAACCGCGGAGGGTACTGAACACTCTATATACCGTGGTTTTTCCTATGCATGCCTACCTATGATAAAGTTTAATTTATCAATGAGGCCAGTAAGAGATTAATGACAATAACTAATAATAGAATAGTTATCACAATATACTGTAATAAAAGTTACGTGAATGTGGTCGCTCTTTTTCTCTCAACAAATCTTATTGTAATGTATTCACCTTCTTCTTGTGATGACGTGTGGGGATAAAATGCTGTGTGATGAGGGAAGTGAGGTGAACCACATAGGCAGTGTGACGTAGCTACTACTGGTATTCTAATGATACAGCACGAGGAAGATCATCGGCTTCTGGACTGTAGTGGACCATGGGTAACTAAAACTGTGGGTAAGAGGGAGCTACTGTATACGCTTCTTATAAACTTTGATGGATATTAAGGACATGAAATGTTTTCTGTAAAGATATTTTTAATTTTTAATTTTTGGTTGCCCTCTTCTTACTAAATTGTTGGCTATTCCAGAGGTAGGGCCACCCCCCCCCCAACAGAGCATGAAAAAACAACCCTTCTAGCTTTTGACATAGTTGGTTTCTTACCAGAAGGGCTCTTCAATTCAGCTACTTGGATTCCAGGTCAGACTTTTTTTTCAGTGGGTCTCTTTTTCCTATTTTCAGGATGTCTCTATGATAGACCAGCTGTCTTTACAAATCTTATTAACTAGTATTTTTTTAAAAAAACAAAGCAACAAACTAAGCCCTTTCTCCAAAAAGCTTATCAACACTCTAAAAACCTCAAAACTTTTAAAGACATTCTTACAAGAAATTGTCACAGAAAGTTCTTCACTCAGCTAAATGGCTGGTTCATTGAGTGCAAGATTTAGAGTTCTGTCTAGTTAAAATCCTACTTCATAAGGAGGAAATCCAAGCTTTCTAAGACTTTACCAAAAGGGGGATTAGGTCTATTGATTTCAGCCCAAGAAAGATATACAGAAGAAAATATGTGGGAGGAAAGAAAATAAACAAATGTTGATTGATTGTTTATTATGTCCAGTACGCTAGCCACTTTCAAACACTGTTTCATTTACTTTTCAGAATATTCCTAGGAGGTAGTTATCAGCCTCCTCCTCGACCTCATCAACATCTTATAAATTAGGAAATGGAGGCTCATAAGGCGGATATCTTGGCCAAGGTCTTGGAGCTGGCGAGTAGCAAAGGCAGGATGTAGAACGGGTGTCCAGCGCTCCTGGTCCTTTGCTTCATGGGGGCAGGCAGGCTACAGCCAAGGTGATTTAACTCCGTTCTGCTTTGATGTGGGCGTTTACAAATTAGTAACGAGGCTTAGAATCCTGCAGGAAGGAGAATTACAGAAGGGACAGATTTTAATCATATTCATAGTTAAAGGATATATTTTCAAGGATTTTACAGTGACCCCTTGTAGATGTGTAGAAATGGGATCCGGTGAACTTCACATTAGGACTACAAAGGGTTTAATGGCTGCCATTAATCAAACGTTTCTTGCCTGGGAATTTCTTGATTCCTCTTGTTCAATCGAAAAGGGCCTTGCCGGTAGAATTCGTAATTCCCCTGAGCTTCACCACTGTATATACAATATAAAGAAGGTTCTTGACTTGGCTCTAAACAGAATAGCGGTGTGGCTTTGGGCCACACTTTTCTGTATATGTAATATTTTGCTCCAGTCACGAGGGAATGATCATTAATTCTTTTACCTGGGCTTGCTGGGCAGTTAAGGATACAAATGAGGTGGGAGATGAGAAACTGGTTTTGAAAACCTGATAATACACTTACTGAATGATATCACGCTAAGAAGTGATAGAACACTGGCGCCTGGGTAGCGCAGTTGTTAAGCGTCTGCCTTCGGCTCAGGGCGTGATCCCGGCGTTGTGGGATCGAGCCCCACATCAGGCTCCTCTGCTATGAGCCTGCTTCTTCCTCTCCCACTCCCCCTGCTTGTGTTCCCTCTCTTGCTGGCTGTCTCTCTCTCTGTCAAATAAATAAATAAAATCTTAAAAAAAAAAGTGATAGAACACAAAAATCAGGGTTTTGAACTTGCCCTTCTCTTCAATGGCCTTAGCGTCATCAGCAAGTCCCCTATTGCTTAGGCCGTCCCTACCCGCAGTGACAAGGACAGTCATAAACGTGCCCACAGCTGCATCAAAAACAAAGAATCCAATATTACTTCCATTTTTTAGGTGAGACCATGAAAGTCTCCAAATTTCAGATAACTGGTTCAAGATCCTCTAGGGGACACCCAGGCTTCTATCACCGAGCTCTAAAGGGTGTGCTTGCTTACCCGTACTGTACCCCATAACTCTCGAGACTATCGTGGCTTAGTGCATGCCTCTGGACATACAAGCCTCACTCAATGATAGGGCTTGGGTAGTGCCCCAGACAGGATGACCACCCTCCCCTGTAGCCACGCTTGGAAGGCCGAGAGCCCCCCAGGGTCTGGGAAGAGGAATTTCTTTCCTTTGGGAGAGACAGCGTGTTAAACCTCTCCGTGGCTACGGCCACCCTCGAGCTGCTTAGCTTAACTGGTTTGTCTCATGAGCTTGTCGCTTCCCCCTCTCTCAAAGGACAGAAATGGAACATTTAGTTTTTATCAGCAAGGCGTTGGGAAAGGCCAGAATTTGGAATAAATTCTGAACCTCACCCAACCCCTACTGTCCACACAAGAGCCTGTGTTCAGTCCTGAAGCTTATTAGCTCATGATGATGAGAGATGAATTTCTAGGAAGATCGGTGGGAAAAAGAAGTCTCTCTGCCCTGGACGCCTAGCTGGGAATCACTTAGCATAGACTCTGAAGGAAGTTTGGGAACTTGGTTTGGATGAAATCAGCATCAAGGGCCTCTTTCCTCCATTTCGATGAATGAATCACGTGACTTGACAAGGCAAGAATGCCTCTAGTCTTATTGGGTATGATGAAGGGGCGGTTCGACAAAAGAAAAGACACTGAGTTGAGAGAGAAGTTTTTCCCTTTCATAAAAAACAGCAGAAACAAAGGGAAATGAATGAAAAAGAGTGGTGGCCATTTGAAAATCGGGTTTGGGCTATAACGCTTGTGTGTATAGATCGATATTTTAAAATCGATATTTTAAAATAAACCTGAACATTTACTCAAGCCTAAATTTAGGTCCCCTCTTATTTGTTCTGCCTGTCGTTATCATGATTTCGGCTTCATATTTCATTGCGGGGAAGGAGTATGTGGCAGGCTAATGGTCTAAATACCGACGTCTCATTTTATAAATATTTATTGCCCGTTGATGTGCTCCTATCTTTGAAGTCACGTGCAAGGCCCACTGTGGGCCCGCGCTTCCCTCCCCCGCCGGCGGAGAATAACGACCCGGCACTGTTGTTTACACGAGGATCACTTCAACACAGAGTTCATTTTTTTAGCTGCATCTTCTCACATCACTCATCTTTGCTTTGTTATATGTTTCTCCCTTCTTCACCTCACATCTCACGCAGCGGAGGCCAGAAGTAATAAACCGAGCAACGTGATCTGTGCTGCTGTTGAATTAAAGCAGTGATTCGGGCTGAGCTGGTCATTCATAACCTGCCTGGGGTTGCTCCGGGGCCCTGCCGGGTCCGGGGGAGAGGAATAAACAAAACTCAGGGAAGAAACTCAGAATAAAAGAGGAGAGAGTGGAGGAGTTTGAATATCCAACTAAAACCCTTGGACATGGTTCTACTGGCCACAGACAGTCATTGGAGATTTTGAAGCAGGGAGAGCAAGTGAAAAAACAGGGCTTCGAGGAAATTAACCAGATATCGCACAAGAAGCGGTGCGGTAGATTGGAGGAGAGAGCCAATAGGCGGCAACTGCAAAAAGATACAGGAGAGGGGGTGAAGACCTGGACATAAATAGAATTCCATTAATATGGAGGCACTGGATTATGACGGTGGAAATAGATAGGCAGGTGCTGATGGGAAAGACAGCAGCATCACGGAACTGATAAAATTTGGGACTGTTGGAAACAGGGCAAAGGTGAGTGAACAATCTAGTAATAATTTTGACAATAGGGAATAGGAAAATGAGAGTGATATTAACTAAAACAAGGAAGAGAAGAGTGATTAGAACAGAAGTTGATATGAATTATTCATTCGGGGACATTATAAATGTTAAGTGTGACTACAGCCTGAATAAAGAGACATCCACAGAGGTAATGGGTGAGAAAGGCAGGCGGGAGTTAAGTATTTGGATGGCTAAGACAGGGCAGGTGAGGAAAGACAGGCATGCAGATTAGCTTCTGGTTCCTGGCTTGGATGGCCAGATGGTGATGACAGAGTGAAGGGAGGGGTGTTGAAGAACAGGGGAGGGAGCCCATATACTCATGTTGAATTTAAGTTTCTTGTGAGACCTCCGGGGGAACATTCAGAAAAAGTGAAGTCACCTGCCTAGAGCTCAGTGGACAGTCTAGTTGAGCAATCTAGATTTGGGAGAAGCGACATGAATTTAAAACGCCATTTGGGGAGCAGAATTCACTTCTGGAAAGATGGAGTAGACATGCCTTTTTCTGTTCCTCCTACTAAGTAAAGTGAAAAGCCTGGACATTATATAGAAAACAAACCTGAGAAAGTTCTTAGAGGTAGAAAGAAGGCAGATAGATCTATGAAGACCTCAGGATGAGAGGAACAATATGGTAGGCAGTTCCCTGGGTTTTCTTCTTCCTCCTCTATCTCAGTCTTGGAGCTCAAGAAGTTGACAACCTGGAAACAGCAACAGATGCAGATAGAGGAGCCCAACAAAGCCTGCTCTTCCTCATCAAAAGACCAGGGCAAGGGCAGTCTGGCAAGTCAGAAAACTAATGGGAGACAACAACCGCTCTACTCCTTCCGGCAGGGCACCCCAGAAAAAAAGCTGTAGCCTGGCCCCAACCCACACTAGCTAAGGCCAAGTGGGGAGCCAAGGCTTTTGCCCGCATGAGGGTGTAACAAGGTGCCTCAATATCCTTGATCCCCACCAACCAATAATGACCTCTATCCAGGCTCATGGTATCCGAGAACACCCCGTGGGGAGCCCAGAGAGCCAGCCCCACCTGGCAGTCATGAGGCACCCCTCCCTTCCACCTCCCTACAGGGGGTAGCGGCGCTGGAAGCCTCCTGGAGACTGAGGACTGTCACCATTGCCCAGCAGTAACAGAGCCACCCCACCACGGTGTCAGTGAATGTGTGGAAAATGAAATTAAAAAGACAAAACCATTTATAGTCACTCAAAAAATGAAATACTATAAACCTAACAAAACTTGCATAGGACTTGTGTGCCGAAAGAAATCAAGGGGCATCTAAATAAATGGGGAGACGTTTTGTGTTCATGGATTGGAAAACTCATCACAGTAAAGACGCGAACTGTCCACAAATTGATACACAAGCTCTTCATTTTCCGTTAACTTCTTAAGGCAGAATAATGTGATTTCTGCCTCCACTGCTCCAATGAAATGGCTCTCCCAGAAGTTACAGACGACCTTGTCGCTAAATCCAACAGATATTTTTCGGTCGATATCTTCCTTGGTCTTTTTATTTTGGCTGCATTTGTTTCTTTGGAGCACCCCCTTCTCATACACATGATGCCGCTACCATTCTTTCCTAGATCCTTACCGCTTGTAGAGACACATCCTTGAGCTTCCATGAAAAATCCAATTCCTTGAATTTTTATGCTGCCCTAGGTCCCTCATCTTTCAGTCTCTCCTTGGAAATATGTTCAAACCCTTGATTTAATTACTCCCACGTCTACACGGGGCCAAGACTTCCCTCATGTATGCAGACCCACATAGCCAGCTCCATATTGCACAGATTCATAAGATGTGCCATTTGTTCAATCACTCATTCATTCATTCATTCATTTACTCATTCATTTAAATATTTATTGGGCTTTTGCATCGGACCTTTGTCAGTGTTAGGGCCAAAGCTCTCAACCAGAGCTCCTGCCATCAGGAGGCTCATACTCTGGAGTCAACAGAGAGTTTCTCGCGTGGCATTTCTGCTCCTCACTTGGGCTTATGCAAAGGTCTGCTTTTCTTCTTCTTTCTCCACCCCTCATTAAGATGTGTCCCAGCTACGTCTCCTGCCAGGCTTCCCAGAGAGGACAGTCCCCAGCAGGTACCGCTGTGCTGCACTGTGGGTTGTCCTCTCCCCCTTAGGACGCCAGAGTGAACCATGACTGGTGACTCTGTACAGGGGAAGAAAAATGGTCTTCTCTTAAATTCTGTACCACCGACGTTGGTTACCTCTCCCCTACGTCTTAAGCATCTCATTCCATCTGGCTAACCTTGTAATTCAAGTGCCCAACCCGTTTGTACCACATTTGAAGGGGTATGTAAAACTGAATTGGAACAACCAGTCTCCTGATACTCAACTCACAAGACCAAGTATAATCTAGCAGCTTCTCTAGGTGCCCCTGCTGCCGCACCCCTCCGCTGATTTCAGGCTTTTTCCCCATCTCTCACTGTTGGGGCCCCTGCCATCTTGCTGGACTCACCTCATTTCCACCTCCCAGCTAAGAGGAGCTCTTCCAACTTCCCACCAAACCTGCCATGTGTTTTCGGCTCCATTTTAACACCTTTCCCAGCCTTGACTGGCCTTGCTTCAGCCTCTGGACTCTGGATTCAAATCCACATGAAGTTCCTGGTTGGTCTCTCTCCTAGTGGTGTTCATCAAGATCTCTGTCCATACTGCTGATCAGAACCACCCTCCATGCCCGCACACAGCTGGCTTCTCTCCCCTTCTGCCCCCATGACCTTCTGTCTTTCTAGCATGGTGTTGTCACCCTTCCCTTCACTCAGAGTCCATATGCCCCCATATTTACTTCTTTCTTTCTCTATCATGTCCTGTAAATATGCCATTCCATACAGCCTGCCTCTAGTACATCATCTTATATTGGCATGTATTCCTTTGACCCAGGTGAAGACCCTGCCAGGGTCACTGTAGGAGAATTACAGAGATTCCTGTAATCTAGGCAAACATATAACAAGAAAGGAGGAAAACGGACTCAAATTTCCCATGGACATCTGTGCACACTAGTGGACAGTGGGCAGGCAATGCATTTAGGATGCAGACAGGTCTGTTCTGGAATCCTACCTCTGCTACCTACAAGCTGAATGACGTTGACAAGGTGAATAAATAGATCACTAATAATAGTGTCAGCTATGATTTGGGGTCGATTTCTTAGCCTGAACTTTCTATATGTTATCTCTAAATTCCACAATAACTCAAAGGAAGGTACAGTTCTCTCAAAATCATAAGAAGAACAACTTAAAGAATTTGTCAGGAGGCTTGAATTCCTCATCACGTGTGCTTCTCCATCGGACTTCTCATGACACAGCAGCCGGCTTCCCAGGGAGTGTGTGGTGAGAGAGACAGACAGAAATAGAGACAGAAACCAAAGGCTCTTTTATCACTTGTCTCGGATGTGACACACCATCACTCCTGCCGCATCCCATTGGTCACACAGATCAATCCTGAGACAACATGGAATGTGCGATCCCGCTAGCGTGGGAACACCAGGAAGCAAGGTTCACTGGGGGCTATGTCAGAAGCTGGCCACCACACCAACAAAATCAGGACTGGTTAATATGTTTATGTTTATCAGAGTAAACTTGCACCCCATTAAAAAATCAGGAGTAACAAGCATATAATAGAAAAAACAATCCCGCTTCCATGCACTCCCCACACTGTACCAGTCCCACTTCCCAAAGAGAAAGACTTTTTAAACTTAAGCTTTTTGTTTTTGAGTCACTATTCAAAGTGCTAAACAACACCCATTCCTATGATCTTTGATTAACTTTAGAAATGATCTCACTTTGAAGGAGGACTTAGCATTCTGAACTCCTATAACCCAGCAACTGCCTTTCCCACCACACACACGCACACCCTTCCACTCTTTCATCCTTCCAACAGACCATAAAATCTTCTTGCCTAATGTGGAGTTAGTTGGTTAATAGAAGCAGCTGGTTGAAGAGGGTAATTATACAAGAGGATGAATAGTTTTAACATTTGGTTTTAACTTAAAGTATGTCAATGTGCATTCGTTCACCAAGCTCTAGATATGGGGCCATGGCCCTTTCTTTGAGAGTGGATCTGCCGATTGAAGGTTGTCATCGTTTTCCTGTATGAATCACGTGAATAATGCATCTTCTACCATTTCTAGTTTGGGATTCTTTAGAGTAGGACAAGAATTTAAAGACCACTGCAAAATTGTATGAATGTAAAACCTTTCTCTATGTCGTCATTTTTCTTCACTCTTTTGCAATCATCTCTCCCATGGCTAATTTAGCCACCAATGTTTTTAGTGAATTTTTCCCCTTAACTCTATAGAAACAATTCATTTGAGGGTTAGTTTGCTTTTTTTGTGTTTTGCTTTACTCATATTTCAAGGTTTTGTGCAACATAGTCACAAATACAACGGGCACATACAGATTTGGGAACAAACACAACTGAGCCGTAGTAACCATACAACTCAACCAGTGAGAGCAAAATGGCGCAGGTATTGTACGGAGTGACCCACTCGCTGTATGTATTCAACATTCTGAGAGCATCAGACAACGTATTTTATGCAGGAAATGGGAATCCTCCATCAATCCCAGAGTCAGTTCAGTGGGATCCATTAAGAGATTTTCTGTGTTACTTCCTGTCATAGGAAAGTTGAGAAGAGGATTGTTAGCTATCACAAGAACTTAAGTTGTTAGCATCACAACAATTGAGGGGACAAAGTACTCAGAAGAGCAGTCGTAAAATTCAAAAAGAGCCAGGAACTATTTAGTTAAGGTACAGATAGCTCTCCCCACTTAAACAGTAGCTACTGAGATTATCACTGAATAATAATTCCTGTATCATCATTTCCACCCCCCTCCCAAAAAGCCTAAATAATGATCAGTGTTGTCCATTTAAGGATGTGGAAAGTGGGGACACTGTGTAAAGATTTCCCTCAAGAATATTGAAATATCAGTTTGGTACTTGTAATATTTGACTCTCCACCTTTCACCCTACCTAATCCCAGGTATCTAGCAGCAATGTGACCTAGGGAACCGACCCTTCTCAGGAAGTTGGTTCTGATTCTTCTTAGTCAATCATGGTCTTCTGTCCTCATTGGCCTGGGCCAACTTAAGCCAGAAAGTCACTAGCAAGAGTTTACTCTCTCTGCAAAAGGTCCTCACTGTTTTTAAGAGAAAACCATGGGAAACAGTCTATGTTCGATGTGAATGAAGACGAATAATGCCTAGGTTTTTGCTGAAGGTTTTGTAGAGATCATGAGCCTGATGACAAAGTCAAAAGGAGAGGAATCATCAGAGAATTTTAAAGAAATAGAAGTGGTGTCATTGATTACACTGTGCCTGGAAACTTGGTTCCAAATTACATGAGCAACATATGTCTTTATTATTTCAACCTGTTTTGTCATATTTCTACTTCTTATAGTCACACATACACTAATTTCTTTTTCAGTGTTTACGAGATTCTTCTTCAATTATGAAGAAAGTTCTTTATATGGGACACTTCAGTTTCCATCAATTCAAATAAATTCGATGCTACGTTATACATTAGACTAATAGAGATGGACTAGGCTGAAAAGGATGGTGATAACAGGATTATGTAAGAAAGCTGTTTGGATCACAAACAAGAACCCTCCCTGATTGATATCATAGAGAGCAAACAACATCTACTCTCTAGGCATCCTTTGGGGCCGCTGTCAGAACTAAAATGCACGGTTGAAGGGTCCAACTGAAGGAAGTATTTCCAATAATCCTTGGAGGGTGGCGCTATGAAAATATAATTGGATATTTCTGGCGGGGTCAACAGTAAACTCACCATGTCGGACACTGAGTTCTGCCATTTCGCTGTCTTTTCACTTTTGAAATTTTCCAAAATATCCTATCAGGTAGATATTATTTTTAAAACAAAAGATGGAACTTAGCTGACCAGTAGTACGTTTCTACACTTTATCCAGTTATGCCTGGGAAACCTCAGGTGTGCCCATAAACTGCCCAGTCAGCTTCAGTTCCTACAAGGCCTCTCTCGGGTTATTCCACACCTCTACGGGGTATCCATCACTCGGCCACCACTTCTACAGGCCACCGCACAAATGCTGAAATCTGGTGAAGGTCCTGTGTCTCATGGCTCCCCAAACTGTTGGCCCATTTTCTTTGCAGCACCCGTGGTTCTACCTTCAACACATGATCAGGGAAAATGGTCCTCTCTCCCACATACTCTCACAATTTGTTATTTGGGAACCACAGGGTCCTTGATGTTAAGGGTCTTTCCATTTCTGCCTGCAGCCAACTCTCTCCACTGCTCTAGACCAAGTCTTTGAAGTCTGACAGGTGGAGGGTGCAACCTTCGCCACCCTATTTTCCCCAGGGCACCCACTTCTCCCTCAGGAAAAACAAAACAATACAAAAACAAAAATCTCAAGCAGTTTGATTCCTCATGGCCAGCTCCTGCATTTATGCTTACTCTCGCTAAGTAAGTCACACCTGAAGCTGGAGAGAAGCACCTGACCTCACCGTCCACACCCATGGGTGTCATGTACTTTCTTCCTGGTTTTGACCATCTGAAAGGTGGTGGCGTTGGTTTTTTTGTTTTGTTTTGTTTCTTGTTTTTTAACAGTGATCTCCTTTTTCATAGAATTTACTTCTAGGGCTTCATCCATATACCCCCAATTCTGGGCTGACTACTTTGAAAGTCAGTTTCCCAGATGGTGGCTGGATCTAGTTAGAATCATAACTGGGTACTTGTTCAATATAAAATGGGTTACGATTGCATTTTCTGTTTTGTGAAACCTTTAAAGCCTTAAGATAAAAGCTGTTCACCATCACTATAGAGCCTGGTTGCAGGAGTGAGCTTGAGTGGCCACGGGTACTGGCATGCTTGTCTTGCTTCTCCATCCTTGTTGACAATTGGCTTGCTGGGACACGACGGGCCGTCTAGCTTTTGCAGGTGCACTGCTCTTTCAACGAGTCACAGGGGCATACTACTTACTAGGCAGGGTGAAGTTCAGAAAAAAACTCTTAGGAGTCCTCTGCCCAGAGTGCTTTTGTAAAGTGGCTAAATGAATGATTGATGCAACCCAATTGTCTAGCATTTTCGATGTAATTCAAATCCTATTATCCCCAGCCCAAAAGGAAGGGCTATATTTGTTTGTACCATGTTTTCAATCTGAGGCCATTAGTAGTAACTTCGTAGCAAGATGGGCCGGTCCACGATCTTATGAAGACTAGTGAAAACTCACTACTCTGAGAACACAAGGCTTAGTTGATTTCAGAATTGTGAACCCCGTCATACTTGGAATAATAAAAGCTACTAAATATATCATTGCAATACCATTTCGAACCATTTCATCTAGTTGGCAAATCGATCGTGCTTAGTATATGATTACTCAGATGGAAAATTGGTTTTATCTATAAAAATATCCTATTTAGTGACAATTCTACTTCGAGTCTTTGAGGGATAAATACATTGACCATGAAACACAAACATTTGTTGTTGAGATCAATGGCGAGAAGCCTCCCTGGTTCCATTTAGAAGGGTTTGATGATTGTCTTCAAAGTGTTTGGAAGCCCTAGCACAATAAGCACTTTGAAGGGCAAAGTTTTGTCATCCCCCTGCCCTAGGCCTGCAGTTTCTGGCATAGATTAGCAGTGTTTGTCTTTTTTTTTTTTCCTTTCTTTCTTTCTTTCACAATGGATGAGTTCCCCCATAATGACTGCCTTTATCCCATGTGAGTAGCAAGCTTTCCAAACGACTCAGGCTGTGGTGCTCTGACTGTGTTGGAACGACTTCATTAATGAGGGGCGTATATATTTGATGGCATCTTTGTTGCCACATTATAGTATTTGTGTTAGAACACTGTGTCCCCACATAACAATGATGCAGGCACTGCCACCACCGTGACAGTAGGAATTATAGCAGCACATTAACTCTTACCCTGGGTGGCTCTTTTCTTCCCCAATGTTCTTTTCTGACACTGACCGGACCTTCTCTCAGTACTTCTTCTGACTCCTTCCTGACTCCTTCCTGAGCAGAAATCAGTTTTTAAAAAAGGAAGATTTCTCATCATTTTTCTTCCGTCAGTTGGCCTAATATTTCTCAAAACCACTTCTGGATTTGAACTGCCAAGTTTTCTGTGAGAAAGGGACTTCTCTGGTGTCCCCCTCGTGACCTGAAGTCCTGCTGGACCCCTCGGATTTCAGGCTGGTCTCAAAGTGCACACAGGCAAGTGGGGCAGTTGTCGATTTCTAAAAAGTCTTGAAACAGCTCTGTGGTTTTTTGCTTGTGGATAAACAATTTGCCTCCCTTTTTTTCTTACTGTTAATTACATGACAGTTAAAGAAAGCCTCAAAGGGTATGATGGAGAATTTCTAAAGAATCCTGCCTTTCCGTGGACCAAAGAGAAGACTTAACATTGGATCAATGCAGAAACAACAGAACGCTTTCAAAGGAGCCGATGCCATATTTGATGCGAGAAGGAATTACTGCGGGGCTCTGTTCCGCGCTCTGTGTCCTTCCCTTCGGATACCTCCTCAGACAACTGTTTTCTGAGAAAGCATCAAACCTCTATAGGAAATGGATGTAGATGTTTCCTTTAAATGATGACACATTTTCTTTCTGGGCCCCATATATATCTTCATCACGTATGTTAGTTGTGTAATATATATTTGTCTATGCCTGACTTTTGCTTTCGGTCATTTGGCTTAATTTATAATAACATCTGTATAAATTTCCTAATAACGTTTCTCATCTGTAGTTCACTGGGGTTTTTACTTGGTTCCTAACATGTATTCATTATTAAACCTGGTGGGAGTTGAAGGCTAATGCATGTACTCGTGTGCGCACGGGCACACACGCTCAAATATCACGGGGCCCATAAAGTAAAACTTCTTTGGGTCCGAGGTTTCATCCAGCAAAATAAAAGGATAGAAAGGTAAAACACATTCGTAAATATAAAGCAAAAATTGTAACAACTCTTTTTTTTTTAATTTTCAGAAAATGTCACTTTCCTACCTAAAACAAGTAAAAAGGGTTTTGTAAGAATTTACATGAACTTGGCATTGTACTTGGGGATAAGTAAACTGTCTGGTGGGTATTAAGTGTCTGTGGTAAGAAGTTAGAAGTGTCTTCAACACTCAAGCCTCGCCCCACCCCCTCCTTTTTTTTTTTCTCAGTACGTAAGGAATCTAACACCAAAATTGGAGTATGGAGAAGCAAAATAATAATAATAATAATAATAATAATAATAATAATAATAATAAACAACTTTAAACTTGAATATAGACCTGGCTTGGAATCCTTGTTCCAATTAATGTTACTTGATGCCTCTGATTCATCTGTAAAAACGGGGTAAACATCTACCTGGTGATCACATGGGGACTTGCTTGGTTCACATGGGCATTTACAGCTGTTACTGCTTCCATATAACCCCTTAGATGGACATAGCTACTACAGCAAAACCTATAGAAGAAAAGATCGAACAGTCAATTCATTCTCGACTGGACTTCTGTGATGCTGTATTGGTCCTGTTGGTCCCAGTTCTCTTCTTTCCTGAATTATATCTTTTTCTAGCCCTAGCTGCTCCCTGCAATTGCAATTTTCTAGCCAGAAGGGAAAGGAGGAAGAAAGGAGGAAGAAGGGGGGAAGGACGGAAGGAGAGAAGAAGGAGAGAAGGAGAGAGGGAACGGGGGGGGGGGGATGAGAGAAGAAAGGAGGGAGAGAAGAAGGGAGGAAAGGAGGGAAGGAGGGAGGGAGGAAAGGAATGTTACTTTATTTCATGTTACTTGCCACTACAGTTTGAGAAATGGGAAATTAACAAAATGAATAAAATATAACTACTGCTGGTCCAAGCATCTGCAGCCTATTAGAAAGCCTTGCCACAGCAATATTTATTCTCTTCCTCTCTGAGTTCTCTTGTTCCAGCTTTCGTCCTCTCTCTCCCATTCAGTCAGTTTCTCATACTCATCCTGATAATTACAGGAGAAACGAAATTATCACCCAGCAAAGGGCGTAGCAATATGTGCGCAAAGTTGATCTTGGAAAACCAATAAGACATAAAATAAAAATAAAAATAAAAAATAAATCCCAAACAGGTTTTTTATTTAACATAAGGCCAAAGAAGCTATCAGGCGTTGCTGAATACTGTCCACTAACTGTACAAAATATTGACTGCATGCCTCGCAAACACCAAAATATCCGCTGGAATGCCATAGAAATAAATAACTTCTGCTATAAACACATGAAAACATATCAAACTGTTATCTCTTTAAACATATTGTAAATAAAAAAATTACCAGTACTTCTACACAATAAATATTAAGAAACCATTGACATAGTTGAAATGCACTCATATAAATTAACAACTTTAATTACATTAGCCAAACAGACGTCGGTTAAAGAACTGCATGTAGTATGCCAAAAAAAAAAATTATAAAATAAAAATAAAAATAAAAAAATAAAAACAAACAAACAAACAACATCAACCACAGAACATAAAAAGTTTTAAAACAAAACAGGCTTCAGATTATCTTGGCTTTCATAATTATATTTTTCTTTTAAAGAAAAATATCAACCCATTGTCAATGCACTGTTTTTTCAAAGCATTTAAATAGAGGGTAAAACCCATTGGAAATTAATACAGAAGAAATGATTCACTTTATGCATAAAAAATAAATAATGTAGCTGAGACATGTGGTTTGCTTCTGCTCTTGAAGATGTGAACAGCTTCTAAGCATTCATTTTCTCTGACCCATACAACAGCTTCTCAGTGATAAAGGGTTTAATTTAAACACACACAGTGTCCACCCCCAAACCTTCTGCCCACATCTACAAGTTCCAATTTATTGTGTAGGGTTTCAGGGTGACTAAGTTCTTCTCTACGTTGAAAAGGGAAGTTGCCAAAAGGCCCCCAGGAAATCATTTTTTTTCAAGTGAACATAATAATTTGAATCGAAGCTTAATACAACTGAGGCATTTGTGTTCTCTGTTTTTTAGAGTTACTTCTTGAGGTCCAATCCCACGGGGGTGAAAAGCAAAATTCACTTGCTCTTCCTTAGAGGAGAATGCAGGCATTCTCCTTGAAAACAAAGTGTGGAATCAATCTTAAATATCTATGAAATTGATTGGTCTTCAGGGACAAGAAAATCCCAACTCAGTGTGCTGGAATTTGCCATGCTTTTTTTGAAAAAAATAAAAAGAAAGAAGGAAGGAAGGAAGGAAGTTGAAAGAAAGAAAGAAAGAAAGAAAGAAAGAAAAGAAAGAGAAAAAGAAAGAAAGTTCAAACTACCAAATATTTATCATTCTTAAAAAATACTTGCGGACAAATACTTCTCAGAGCATTTAAGATTGGTATGAGTAGATTTTTAAGAGCCTAGAGAGTAGCCCTAGAGAAAGAGTAGAGAGATGCTAAGATCAGATGGAGCCACCCTGTTTTAAGGAAAACCTACTGTGAGGAACCCAATATGGTAGAATTTAAAAGCTTTTTCTTTCGGCCTCGTGCTGCTACATGAGAAGTGTGGTTGTTTACAAGCCTGCATATCTTCCAAGATTATTAAAGATAGCAGCAATTTATAATTCTATTTCAAGGCCATATAACATTAATGAAATAATGTCAAAGTTTGGATTTGACAACCCAATCATTTAATTTCAATTAACACATCTCATTCAGATATTGTCATATGGAATTTCATTTTGCTCTGCTTCCAATTACAATAGCCACTAATCAAACTCCATCTTACCCCCACTGTGTCGAGCACTCTTTTATAGGGCTTAAACAAGATGGCGCACACACAAGTTGAATGGGAGCCACAAACAGGTATCAGCTGTCTTTGGAGCACCCTGCTTTTCCCACTGCCCTGGCCATCTCTGCTAGTGCACTGTGAACTAGGACTTGGTTCCCCACACTATTTTCAAAGGTTCCATTATTATTGCCACTACGAAATAAGCAGCAGTCCAAAAGGCCCTCTACATTTTTCATGCAAATCTGTAAAGTTGAACATCGCCATCCCGCTCTTCTCGAAACTTCCCTCACCATGCCCACCTTCCCCACCTGAATGATTTCCTGGTCAATGGTTAAGAGTGAGGAAGCAAGTACCAACGTTGCACGCTCTCCCTCTTACATGTAGAGTCCACTCCCATGGAGTACATGTTATAGTTCTGCATAAGAAAGGGTGGACCTCAAGATGTGGTAAGTATATCTACCCGGTAACAACATTAATAGAATTTGCCTACGTACAGCCTAGTGTCATAGTACACCAATTTGGTACAAATATCTCAAGAAGAGCTAAACCACCTTCAGTAATGTTTGGTTTCTCACTATTTTATTTTCCTACAATTAATTTTAAAAAAAATCTATGAACTGACATAGGGCTGAAAGCTTCAGTATTTTACAAAATACTAATGAATGCAATTTTTCCAAATTATTAGCATTTTTTTCAATTTTTGCAAACTTCAAACAAGTCGGTAAAAATAAGGCTCTGTATTTTTAAAAGCATATAAATGAATAACTTATTAGCTATTCTAGGCAAGCTAAATACTGTGGAATAAATTAGTAGAAATTTAGCTTTAAGCATGTACTTTGATATTTATAAAACAAAGTGTTTTTTTTTTTTCTTTTTTGCATCTGAGTCAATACATACAAACCTATATATCAAGAGTTTGGGCTGTAAATTAAAATATTGGGATTTTTACCACTGATAACACCCTGTAGTTCTCTTTCTTATTACCAATCTCTTAAGACCTTCCCCCCAAGTTATTTATTCTTTAATTAGTGACAACAACATTATTTAGCCCAGCAAGTCATATTACTCACAATTAGGCCTTAATCACCCCCCCCAAAAAAAGTACCCCACTCTTATTCTGGCCTAAAGATGAATTTTTTTCTCTCTGAAAAAGCTTTCTGATTTAAGATTGATTCCAAGAGATAATAAATATAAATCGCACACACAAAAAATCAGCCTAGAACCTTGAAGAACATGGGTTTCCCGTTTTCCCTGCAGGGAATACTTGGTGGGATGGAGGTGGGGGCCAAGAAAGAGGAGGGAGCTGGGTCCCTGCACAATGAAAGAGGGTCTTGCTCAATAGTCCCTGGAGTTTCCAGGCTTCTTCCCATCCACATTTTTTGAAATGCGCCCACCTAGTTCCGAGGAAAAGCAAAAACTATAGCCTATCCTTCTTAAAAATACTGTGTTTTGCACACAAACATTCATTGCTTTAAGAACATTACAAAATGACAGCCTGACGTGCTTCAAATGTGCGTGGGCCTGGTGCAATCCATGTATCTATACACACAGGTGTGCGTATGCAAACCACGTGCATATCCACACACAAGCATGTAGTGTTCCATGATAGCCGACAGTGTACAACTACTGTACATCCAGTATGGAATGTTCCGTTTCATGGATGTCAAAGGAGTCAAAAACCAAACTTCTCAGGTCTTTTCAGCCTGAACACAATCCACCCTACTCCGCCTTGAATCCCAACCCCTGACTCACTGATGGTGAATGATACCAACCACAGACAGACTGTTTAAAGGCTCACACAAATGTCTTTGGTGTATGTGTCTATTTTTTAAGGTACAAAATAATAATAATAATTATAATTATAATAATAAAAATAGCTATTTTGTGTGCTGTAGCAGTTCTTTTATAGCTCACATTAAGTGCAGCTCTTAACCCCCCCCACCCCCACCCAAAGAAAATACTTGTTAAATAAGGATTAGACAGGTCAAACACCATCGTAGTGCAAATAGTAAACGATAAAAAAAAAACAACATTTACAAAATATAGAAATGTTTGGATCCAACAGATGGACAAACATATTCCTTTCAAGTATCTCTCCTTGAAGAAAATAAAAATTAATCAGGTTACTTCCAATACAAAAAAGTCTCTCATTTTGTTCTCTCTCAGGTAAACAGTTTCAAACCTATTAGGTTGCATAGTACTAAGATCATAAGCACCTTAACGAAATGTAACTTGGTATTCTTTGTTCCTTGATTTCGCTCTCTTCCCATTCTTGTTCTCAAATTTTTGTTTGTTTGCTTGCTTTTTTTTTTTTTTTTTAATGTTGGTTTTTGTTTTGTTTTGCTCTGGTGCAAAACTGGTGCAGAAAAAGCAGTGTGACCACCTGCACACTCTTGTTCCCTTACCAGTACGTGTATGCACATGTCATGTGGAAATGCCTGTGTGTGTGGATGTATGTGTGTGTGTGTGTCTGTGTGCGTGTGTGCACGGGCTGATATACACAGAGAGAGGGTCACACAGACATACCTTACAACCTGGGTAACTGGGTGGGAAAGCGCCTGTAACTGGCTCTTTCAAACTCATGGCTTTCTAGATGCTATTTGGGTATGTGCCAGCCCACGTTATTGCAGACTAGACAAGTCGACTTAGAGGCTCACACTGAAAGGGGACTGAAAAGGAGGGGACAATATTCCCGTGTAAGCAACTGATGTCATCACCTTGATATCAGAAGAAATGAAGGGGGCGCTGTTCTCCCTCTCCCTCCCAATTCCCACCTTGTTCACTGCTTCATCTCTGAGCCCTGGCTAAGGAATTTTTCCACATCTTCCTTCATCTGTTTCAGGTTTTCTTTTTAGTTTATTTTTTTTTTAATTTCTTTTTTTTTTTTTTTTTCTGCTTGTTTAACTCAGAAACCTTAAACATTTCTTCATGTTGCCACTGTCTTCTCTGGACAACTCTGGCTCCCGTCCCCCCTGGGCCGGGCACTCTATGAGCACCCACACTCCTCCACTATCATGTTCTGAATGTCCTTTTTGATGATGTTTTGCCCATCATCATAGTACAGCATGGACATGGGTCTCAGCTTGGTGGGCACACAGCACGACTTGAGGTTGGCGAAGGGGCTGTGCCCCCTCATGCGGTAGTGGTTGATGACGGTCGAGTGAAAGGAGAGCGAGGAGCCCGACGTGCCTGCTATGTGGCTCGGACACTCGCCCTCGCAGTAGTTGGCGTGATAGCCGGAGGGAGCGATGATCCAGTCATTCCAGCCAATGTCCTTGAAACTAACAAAGAACTGTTTCTTACAGCAGATGTTGACCTTGCCGTCGCACTCCAAGCCCCGCCTCCGCCGTCGATGAGGGTGATCTTCCGACTGGCGGGCCTGCAGCATGAGGAAAGGTCTGTGGGACTGCTCCTTGTCCTCGTCTCCCCCTGCCCCTCCGTCTCCTCCGTCCTTCTTCTTCGCGTCCCCCTCCTCGCCCTTCTTCTTCTTCTTGCCCAGGAGCACCAGGCTGGCGCCCGTCTCGTGGCACTGCTCACAGGCAATCCGAACGTCCAGGGAGCTCCGGCCTTGGTCCAGCAACCGCTGGATGCTGCTGGAGACGGGGAAGATGTGCCAGGTGCTTTTCCGCGCATCCACCACCTTTTCCGATATCAACACTTCGTTCCTCTCCTCGGTGGAGCCCATCTCCTCGGCCTCCTCCCCTGCGTCCACGCTGCCCTGGGGCTGCTTCTGCAAGAGCCGGATGGTGACTTTGGTCCTGGTCCTGTTGGCCTTGGGGACTTTGAGGAAGAGCCAGACCTCGGCCCGCTCCACCACCGACAGGTCACTGCCTTCTTTGGAAATCTCAAAGTGCAGCGTTTTCCTGGCTGTGCCTGCAGACGAAACACAGCACAAGAGAGCAGGGACACTCGTTAGTCAAGCCAGGGGGTCAGCACTCACTCATTTCAGGCAAGCAGGGTGCCTCTGCCACAGGCCATCTCCAGCAGGGGTCAGCGAGTGAAGGCCCCCAGGCCGGCAGAACAGTGTTGACATTTTTAAATGGTTGAAGAAAAAGAGTATTTTGTGACATGTGAAAATTATGTGAAATTTACACTTCAGTGCCCATAAATGAAGTTTTATGGGGACCACAGCTATGCTCCTTTCTTTATAGGTTGTCTATGGTTGCTTTTGCATTAGATCATGGAGTTGAAGAGCCGCAACACAGACTGGACCACAAAGCTTAAAACATTTGCTCTCCAGCCCTTTCCAGAGAAAGTCTGTCAACTCCTGGCTCTAAAAAGAAGAGAGCCTAGATCTCAGTCAGTGTCCGGGAGCCTGGGGAGGGGGGTGGTGTGCATCTGTTCACTGTTTAATCTCAGTTGCATCTTCTATAAAATGGGAATGGTGTAATGACATTGGACCCACTATACCACAGGCTTGGCCTAACACGGATGAAAACCCACTGTGAGCTCTAGCAAGCTATTCCCACAGAAATACACAGACACCCCCAAGGAAGTAAGTGGGGCCAGTGCCCACCGAGCTAGCCTCCTCCTCCCTGGCCACGACCTGCCCCACCCCTCCATCATTCCTTTCCTGGGTCGTTGCAGCAGCCCTTTCTTGAATTTGGCTCTCTGGCATGGAGCCAAGACCCCTCTCCAATCATTGCTCCATGAAGCAGGCATAAAACAGAAACTACTCAGGATTCTGGGCTCTTCCTCGACCGCTTTGCCTTCAACTCCAGCTCTCTCCCAGTGCCCCGTCCTCTGGGGTGCAGCCCCACAGTATTTGTTCTAGGTCAGGTGCGTCCCAAACACTCTCTCACCTCCAGGCAGTGACCCCTGCCTAGAATACTCCTGCTCTCAACACATCACCCTCAGTGGCTGCCCTTGATAAGGGTTCAGTTCCTGACCCCCGCTGACGCCCCCCCCGCCAGTCTGATTTAGGATGCCCCTGGTCTGAGATCCTAGCTATCTCAATCGCCGTCATGGCCCAGCAGGAACAAGGCAATCGCGTCTTTACCATGCAGTCGTGTTAGATGAAGAGATCCACCTCCCACTGCTACGTCCCCCGTTTTTGCCTCCTTCCCCTCTGAATGCAGCTTAATGAGCCCCAATTACAGCAACTGCTACTAACAGAAAGGAAATCCCCACACTGGCGAGGCAGCTGGATGCAGAGACCATTCAGCTCTTGCCTCACTTAAAGGGTTCCCTTCTCTTTCCATTAAGTACCTCTATGTGGATACGTGCAGCTCCTGTAAGGAGCAGGTGTCCAGACTAGAATTCTCTGACTGAGGAAACGTCTTCCCTCAGTTGCACTTTCCCCACTCGGTGGTCTATGAAACACGCCCTCTCTGCCTGACCGCCCCCGGCGGGTACCTGCTTACAACCCTCCGCTGTACGTGCATCCCCTACACGAATCTGAGAACAATGTTAGAGAAGGTCATCTTAGAACTCGCAACTCCCTAGGAGGGTCTCCCTGCCTGGGTTTCTGTAGCTAGCGGAAATCCAGCCATACTTATCACTCTCAGCCCTGAGATGTTTACGGTACTATAAATTTTCGGCACCGTTTCAAGTTCTCTGCAGCATAAGGCAGGCTTTTCTGTGCGTTGCGCGCTGTAGATTCTGTTCTTAATTTAACACGCTGCACACTGTGATTCTGACAGTGGTGAATTCACAGAGGCCAGGGCCAGGAAAGGCTACATATGTATACAAAAGATTCTCTGGCATCTTGGTATTAAGTTGCTAGCACGCTGGCCTCGATGGTGGTGGTGGTGGTCCCGGTGTTGGGGGGGCAGGGGGGGGCTCCTTTTCCTCCAGCCCTGGGTCTCCAGCAGGAGTTAAAATGAATGATAAAGCTACATTTACGATTAGATCACCCGAGTGGAGAGCAGTTAGCAGAAGGGGAGACTGTCTTTTTTTAGGGAGCATGATTTCTTTTCAAAACGTGAATGCAGTATTCCCCTTTGCTAAACACTGGTGGGTTTTTTGTTGCTGTTTTTTTTTTTTTTTTTTAGGAAAGTGAAAGAGAAGATTCCAGGAAGGAGAGCTCAATGATTTAAATTTAAAAAGACACTCAGCAGAAGATTTGAAGTGGTAGGGTCCTTCCGGAAGTTACCCAAACCTCAGACAGCCCCCCCCCCAGGAGTGTGCAGGCTCCATCAGGCGGGCAGGTACCTCCCACCCTGCCCCGCAGAGGAGAGCAACAAGCTACCTGCTGTTCTCCCTTCTGCCTCTACACAGGCCAGCTTCTGAAACCTTAAACTGTGCAGGGTGCCGATGTAAAGACAGAGAGATAGTAGCTGCTAAATTAGAGAAGCCAGAGGGCACAAGGTTGTGTTTCGTTTTTCTAGGAATGAGTGTGAAACTGGAGAATCTGACTCATCCTCAGGATGGGAAAGCTCTCTGGGTTTCAGGTAACTCGTTCCCACAGGCTCCCCTCTGCTTCTACCCAGGCTTTGACAGGAGGGGCCGGGGTGAAGGTAGATGGTCCTCGGTCCTTGGGTAAAGAGAGGGTCCCGATGGCAGTGCAGACCAGCCCCCGTCAGACTTCCCATGAAGAGAGTCCAGAGACGTCTACAGATGCCGGGGGTGGGGGCGGGGGCCAGGGTGGGCTAACTGGCCGACTTGATAGGAGGAGCAAGAGCACATGCAAATTGCTTTTGTAGGGCCAGGGGGGGCTGAGGTCCCCTGCTTCTAGCACCAGCCTCCAGGACAGCCCCTCATTCCACAAGAGCAGGTTTCTAAGGCATGATATAGCCCCACCCCTTCTTCACAGGCAGCTGTACTTGGAAGCAAATGATTTAGTGTTCCTGAGAGAGGATCGTACAAAGAGAGTACTCATTAGAGGGGGCTCAATCTGTCAGGTGCTGTTATATTAGGATCAGAGAGGCATCATAAAATGACTTTCAACCTGGTCCTGGCTGATAATTAACTGTATGGCATCGCCTGCGTATTGTGGGGAGGCACGGAGCAGATTTAGGCATCGGTTTAATTATCTGAGCTTGAAAGACGCTGTTCCCTGTGTTCGCATCCATTGCCTGCGTGCTGTATCTCTCCCCCATATTTCTGACATTTGGATTTTCCCCCTACTAATTGACATGCCTGTCGCCTCCTTCTCCTGGTGTCCATTTCTGGAACTGCTATTTGTATATTGCATGATATTTTATCAGGGAAAAAAAATAAAACAGATCCAATTTCATGAAAATGCTGTTGCCATAATGCTCAGGAGAACAGGGGGAAGAGAGAGATGCAAGTCTTCCTAATGTCTACCCTATATGCAGGTACATTTTACAAGTTCTATTGTATTTGGCTTATTAAGCAGTGCAATATTCTTTTTTCTTTTACATTTAGCTTTCATTGCAGAAGGGGGGGGTAGAGAATGAGACAGCTAGAAGCTGAGACGATTACTATTTATCAGGGCTGTAGGTTTCAGAAAGATATTACAACCCTCAAATTTCTTAGGTATGAAAAATAGAGCTAGTCACTTGATTCTATTCCCTTTATCTGTATTTTACCTAAGCGAGATTGCTATACTGCGGTGATGCTTTGAGGATGCTCCAGGCTTCAAATCTCTATGCATAACAATTTGAAAAATGGAAGGAGGTTGCCTGAGGCTGAGGTGTTTAGGATCAATTACTAATCAGTTTCAGGTCCGACTTAACTATCTCCTGCATGGAATCCTGAAATGGAAGCCTTCCCACAATGCTTTGTGAGCAGGCACAGTGTTAGTTTATACAGGTGCGCACTGGGTTCCTGCATTATTACCTATCTACCTGGATATAGCTGTTGGCTTTGCTAACCTTTCATTACCTACTCTGATAATATTCTTTTCATCCTCTGTGCTATTTTTTCCTTCCCAAGGCTCGTGAGCAAGGCTTGTATCACAGCCTGCTCTGCCTGAGTAATTCACTAAGAAAAGTCCCACGCAAACCCATGTGGGTGATAATATTTCATCACTTAAACCTCTGTGAGCCCGGTGGACGCAGACCAAGGGGAGGGAGAAAGGTACATAAAAATGAGTAGGAGGAATCAAAATGGCACCTTACAGGAAAGACCTTTGAAAGGTTGCTGGGCAGGGGGGCTTGGACAGAGGGAAGCCAGGAAGCTAGCAGGAAGAATACCCAAAAGCCCCTTTTTCCTTTGCTCTCAGAATTTTTCCAATGTTTTTAATAACTCAATCACGAAAGCAGGCCTGCCAAGGGTTAAGCAACCAAGCCCCTTGTTGTTCCCATCCCCCACACCACCGGGACTCAAAATGCTGCTCTTCCTCAAGCCCTGCACCTCAGATCTGTGGGCGTATGAACATTTCCAATGAAATAAGCAACATACATACACACACACACACACACGCACACACACGCAATGTTTCGTTTGTGTTCCGTTTTGTTTTCCTCAACAGGGTTCTGCCTTAAGTGCGCTGCCCTTGTACATATGGGTAATCATTGCGTCTCTGATGTGAATGTGGAAAATCTTGTTGTTGATAGAGGATTTTAACTCGCCATGGGGGAAAAGCCTTGTTGTAAAATGCGGCTGTTACTTTAACTTTCCATTCTGCACCCAGATTTCACTGTGCCTAAATACGGTGCGGTCACTGGTAGGAGCATAGGACCAGGTACACGTGTGTGTTCTCTGAAGCACTGACTTTGCATTTGGACTGTTTCCAGGGCTTTCTGCAGAAGGCAGCAAGTGAGGTCTTAGAGGTTATGCCTCCCTTAACCTACAGCCCGGGGTTTTGCCTGTAGCAGAACTACAGTCATAAATTATCTGGATTAATTTTGTTAGCCTTCATCCTTTTTCTTAGGATCTGCTATTGAGTTGTAAGTGCTCGGCCACATTCGGGTGTCTTTCATTTCAATGGTGATGAAATCGACAGAGAGAGAGAGAAGAGAGAGAAAGGAGTTAGGTTCCGAAAAGAAGTAGAAAAAATTCTCAAGATTCAACCCATAGAAATTTCAGAGACTTCTTCCAAAGTTCCTGAGAACTTTTGCACTTTTGATTTTGGATCTAGGAACCGGTGGAGTATGAGGAATTCTGATCTACAGCTCACGCTCGAGTATATTTTAGCAGAAGAGGGGCCAAGACAAATACGTGTTTTCACTGAAAGTGCCTGGGAAGGTATGACTCCCTGTTCTCCAAATGTGAGAGCTGACTCTGCCCTCTGAGGGCTCCCCCACCCCAACTCCGACCCACCTACATCACAGGCCCTAACCACTAGGCATCTTGCTTCTTGTCTCTTCTCCCCCATTTGGCTCCACGCTCAGCTCGGAGACAAACGTGTCCTCTGAAGCTGTACCCAATTTCTCACAAGGCATTCAGCAAACAGCCCTTTCCTCCCTGTTGGAAGTCACTTGTCATTTGTCGCTGGTGAAAAGTGTTGATAAGACAGGCAAACCAGGCAACAAAATGAGGGGAGATGGAAGGCGTTTTGGTAAAAGCCAGGCAGCCAGCCGTCTTAGGGATCTTAGCAGATCAGTGCTGCTGATGATTCATGGTCACATTTCTCCACGCTCTGCTTTGTTTGCTTCTGAAATTTATCATTCCTCTGTCTTCCATAGAGCTCCGGAATGTTCACATGTATCACTAGAATCCCCATTTCTTTTCCTCTGTCTCATTTACTGTGTCACAGGTAGTCATGTTTCTCCCATCCTATAAAACCCTAACTTTTTCTGGAGGATGAGAGGAAGCAGGGGGCCACCGATAAACACCAAGATTTGGGCGCTACAGAATGGGGCTTCCAGGAGCTGAAAATGCCTTTCCCTAGATTAACTGCTAAGGAGCAAAAGTCTTTGGAATGCGCCCTCTTGTGGCCGACCATTTCGCATTATTCAGAGAAGAAAGTGTGTAACCCCTGAAAGCACCCTTCAGTGAGGGGTCATTCGCAGGAAAGTTCCTTGGGCTGGCATGGAATCAGTGGGGGTCACCTCCACCTTGACATGGCTTTCTTGGGCTGGGGGGAGAAATAGTCATCCAAGCAAGCCTTCTTAGACCCCTGTTTGGAAAGTGTGTATTTCTAATTCAACTCTTCTGTAACTGGAATCCTCCAAGAGGGGGAGATTTATGTGTTACTTTCAACAACACCTGGGCTTAGTGAGCATTTCCCATTTCCTGGTGCTTCATTTGTCTTTCTGAACCCTCAGGGTTCTTCAACAAGTTCTATCAATGGCTAAGTTGATTACCATAATCAGCATATCAATCTGGCAGCATATGAAGACTCCCTGATACGCTGTGATTGTACACTGACCAGATATTGTCACGGATCACAAGAAGGTAAAATAAAATATGGCCCTCAAAAAGGCCACTGATTTCAGCTTCAATAACAATTACCCAGAGAGCTGACTTGACCCTACCCATCCCTTCTTTTCCTGTAAGGTCTTAAGGTAAACACAGAGCATTCTGTGCCAGTTGTCCCAAGAATGCAGTAATCTTGGTGAGCAATCTTGGGTGACATGCGTTAAAAAAAATAACTTTTATTTGTTGGAATAAATTTCAGAGGGCCCGAGTGCCATTCCTCACCACTTAGTTAATGACAACTCATATCAGCTTTACAAAGATGGGGCATCTTTCACCTGAGTCCAAGATGGGACAAATTCAGTTCCAAGGGTTCTAGGCACCTGAGCTTTTTGCAGTCCCTCAACTGCCGGACCACATCATGGCTTTGTTTAACCATCAACAAGGGTGAAGGCAAAAATTAAACATGAATCCCCCCAGCTGGGGAATCTGAAGTTTGAAAGATGCATCTATGGGTGTGCGTGTGTGGCACGGGCCTTGGTGACACTGACTCACTGGATTCCATGCTGTACAAAATAGTTTATGAAGGAAAGAAAAATGAACACCTTCTGCTGTTCTCCAAACTCTTACATTTGACATAGTTGGAATATTATGAAGGTTGAATTATTCCAAAAGCAACAAGACATTTTTGTATATTCAGATGATAAAGCTCTTTCCTGGTTGGCAAAATCAGCAACCAAATACTCATCTGGTTCTCCAGTTGGAGAGGAGATTGTCCAGATAGCAATCGTTAATTCCGCGAAATCATAGTAAATCAACTTGAAGTTGATGTGTGAAACTTCTCAGACGAGAAAAATAAGTAAGTGTGTCATAAACCTTTTCTGTGACCCCAGCAGCTCACCCAAAGTCAAGTTGTAAACTCAACCAGGAGGACTTTTCCATTACAAACCTTAAACTGGAGTCAATGTGTGAGTCAAATGAACCACCTTTTAAAAAAGTAACTCAATTTCTTTTAAACTAAACACCGAGCAGAAGAGGAAAAGAGAAGAAAAGAAAAGATTTCATATAAATGAGAAAAAGACAGCCACTGAGATGAAGGCCATAAGTAAGAAAGAATGTAAAAGGTCAAATTCTTTCACTGCAAAACCTCTCAATGCCAAGAGCATGATTTTCTAGACCAGTCAGCTAGGTCAGGAAGAGAGGCTGTTGGTGGCATCAGGTGTGCAGGAAAAGTGGTCACAGACATAGGTACACTTAGTCATCTGATGCGCGTAAGGCCAATTGAGTAGGACCTACAATTAAAGCCATCATGGGTGGTTATTGGTCTATAAAAACATATACAGGGTCCCTTTGTATCAGCACAGGGAGCAGACAGACCTCTAGACCACTGGAATCCACCCCCCTCCACTGGACTCAATGTCAGTGAGCACTTTCTTTCCCACCTAGCCATCAGGAAAGGTGAGTGGCAAGGTGAAAACACCAACCTGACTTTGTTTCCTCAATAAGCTTCAAAAGATAAAGTCATAATGATCATGTCCTTTGGGGATGGCATCAAGAAAGAGCTTAGAGAAAGAACGACCTTCTTTGAAAAGAAGCTTCTGGTGAGAGAGAGACACTATCCTGCCGGGGAAGCTTGTAGGACATCAGGACTTCTCTCACCAGGGAAGCCGGGAAGCCAGCAGGCTATCTGCTCCCCCAAAAAGGATGCCCAGGTCTGGCATGGTTTTCTTGAAAACAGAACATCTGAGTCAACAGGTTTTCAGGATTGGAAATTCTGAGCGTTGCCTTAATTGTTTATACTGCTGCGGCAAACTTTTAAACAGAAATGCTGGGAGTCCCTGCACGTACTTTACTGGCCATATGCTCTACCAAACAAAACAATGGCATTCCTTTCAAATGGATTTGGCAAGGGATACAATTCTTTAGGCTGGCATTACCGTGAAAGTAACACGGTATTAACACATCTGTGTGCCTGGGCGTGCACGGGCTTGCAGCATGCGAAGGGTCTGTGTCCCATAACTGTACAAATAACCTGGCTCCAGGTCGATGGCCACACTTCTGACAGGTATTTTTCTATTCAGCAACAGGTTAGTGTGGTCCTGGGCCAATGATTAGAATCTATTCAAGTTCTTCCTCTTAAGGATTGAGTGAGAGTTCAGTGCAGTATCTCCGAGCACTTTGTCAAGGTTGCATTCCTTGGCAGAGAGCTTTAGTAACTTTGCAGAGAACAAAACTCTTTTTTTCTTTTCTTTCTTTCTTTCTTTCTTTCTTTCTTTCTTTCTTTCTTTCTTTCTTTCTTTGTTCAGAGAGCAAAAGTCAGTGTTCCCAAAGTGACTGCTGGTTCAATGTCAACTGTCCCCCAGAGTCCCTCTTTGCTGCCTAGAATGTGATGCCTGTGCTCTTATAAGACAGAGTTTCTTAAGGTAAAAAGGACTGTCACTAACAAGTATGCCCTGCTTCTCTGGTGTGGCCCCTGACTGGACTTTTAAAGGGAAGGTTTGTTTTAAGACAATGACTTCATCTGTGCCGTTCCACCCCCGACCCCACACTCCGCGGCGCCCCCCCCCATAAAAAACTTTGGATGGGGTCCGGAAGCCTCGCGGGCTCCCCCAGCACCCCACAAAACGGCCCGGGCTTTCCTCGGGGCTGCTCAGATCTGCCGGCAGAGGCAGGGCGAGGGAGCCTCTCGCAGACCGGCTTCCAGCTCCAGAGTGGCCCCTGGAGCTCCCTCCGGGGTGACCGGCTGAGTCCCGCCAGCGGGAGCGAGCCATCTCCAGCCGGGGCTCAGCCTAGAATTCCATTGCCGTGAAGTGCTCTCCCCCCCTCCCCGCCTCCCCTCCGGCCGCCGCCGCTCCCGGCGCCCAATACCGGCTGACCTGCCCCCGGCGCTCTGCGGCCGGAGGCACAAGTTCCTCCCCGGACTGTCAGGAGCCACGCCGCCCCCACCCCCAAATGCCCGCACCAACCTGATTCTGCGAACGTGATGATCTCCGAGGTCTGCTCCATGAGTTCATTCATTTCTGCCCTCCTGCCGATGTCATCCTCTATCTCTACGTACCCGTTCTCCCCCACTTTGCCCACATGAAGCTTTCGGATGGCGTTCAGAAGCGCCGCCTTGGGCACCGGCTGGATGACTTCGGGTCTCTTCTTCAAGTGCAGCATGTTTAAAATGTGCTTCTTGACGGCCTCCACCATCTCCGGCTCAGAGTTGGGTACATCCTTTGGGAGGGCGGCCAGCGCGCAGGACGGGCAGTCGGGGGCTGCGCCGTGCCCCTCGGATCCCGGGGTGGGGGAACTCCTCACTATAATCCAGCAACTCGCCAACAAAAATCCTCGCAGCCAAAGCAAGGGCATCCTGGCTGCAAAAGTTGTTGTGATTGCCTTTTTTTTTTTTTTTTTAAAGGCCCTGCTTTTCCTCCCCCCTCACGCACAGGGTTTTTTTTTTTTTTTTTCCTTTCTTTCTTTCTTTTTTTTTTTTTTTCCTTCTCCTCTTCAGCAAATTCTCTGGAACAAGAACAAAAAGTTTGCTGTGAAGTTTTGTTGCAGGTCCCCTCTCTGAATGCAGTCAGTGCTGTAGGTTTGTGGCTGTCAGGGAGGAGAGTTCTGACTGTCTCCGAGTGAGAGAGAAGGAGGGAGGGAGAGAGGGAGGGAGGGAGGGAGGGAGGGAGAGACAGGGTGGGGGGGGAGACAGACAGAGACAGAGAGAGGATGGGAGGGAGAGAGACAGGGAGAAAGGGAGAGAGAGGAGAGAAGGGGGAGAGGGAGAGAGAGGGAGGGAGGGAGAGAGGGAGGGAGAGACAGGGAGAGAGAGACAGGGAGAGGGAGAGAGAGGGAGAGGGAGGGAGAGGGAGAGAGAGAGAGAGAGGGAGAGAGAGAGAGAGAGGAGAGAGAGAACGATTGGTCCTAAGTGAGTGCGTGAATGGGCGAGGGAGGGAGTTTGTCTGTGAGTAGAGGCTGTGGTTAGGGAGGGGAGGGACAGCCCGTGTTCTGACAGGCTGCTTTCCTTCTGCTCACTGTTCCCTCACACACACCTCTCTTCAGATATCACCATTCTCCGGAGTTCTACTTTCCCTTCGGAAAGAAATCCTCCTAATTTTGTTCTACTTCCCCCCCCTTTTTTTTTTTTTGCTTTCTCTGCCCAGTCCCCTTGCTTCACCTTCTTCCTCTTTTGGAGGGGAAAGAAAACCCCACTGGAAGGCACTGTCCCAATCTCCTGGGATGACTAGGTTGAAACGGTTCTGCCCCCAGGGCCCTGCACCCCACGTGGCCGCAGCTCTAGGTGACCCCCCAGGCCGGCCTCGCGAGGCGGGGCCAGCGCTCCGGGGGTGGGCGGACAGGTAGTGGGGGGTCGGGGAGAGGGGCTGGGGAGCTGCTGGGGCAGATCGGCCAGTCCCGACCAGAGGGAGTCCTGGAGCTCGCCGGCTCCCCATTCATTCATATTTAAATGTTCAGGGTCGCGGGCTCTGGCAGGGAATCTGAGCGGAGTGGAGTAGGACTTCTGTCTGGGGTCATCTCAGACACTCTCCTTTTCCCAACTGCAAACGCACAGGCAATATTCTACCTGCTCCTGTCACCTGAAACTCTCTGTCCTCTTCCTAGCCACCGCCCCCTTCTGCCCTGCAGACGTGTGTGTGTGCGCGCACACACACACACACGCTCACACATTTCAGACCTCCTGCCCCAACTTCACAGATAAAACGCAAAGTTCATTTGGCCTTTCCCACATTATTTCCTACAGACAGTGTGCACCTAGGACTTGGATAACCGGTCCCAGGGAAAAAGAATCTCTCAAATGTATTGGTCAATTATTTCCTCTGCCCTGTGAGAGTTTTTCAGTCTGCCCCCTACCCTGTCCTGGACCAACGTGCTCTTGGACTGGCCCCCCTGACGGCTCCTTTTTCCCTCAAAGGAACAGCACAGATGAAATCATCATGGATTTCAATGTTCACAGAAAAAGAAAAATGTGAATTTTTAAACAATGCCTCTGAGTTTTTTTTATTCTCCCCCCCACCCTTTTTTTTTTTCATTTTTCTGTCTTATTGCTTTTATCATGCAGAAGTATCTTTAAGAGGTCCATCTGTTAAAGCTTTCCTTCTCTCTCGGTTTCTTTCCCACACATAAGCCCTCAGTTTCTGTAGATACAGTCAGCTTATATCTGACACCTAGTGTGTTCAGAGTATTACAGTTAAGCAATGCGCTCTGGGTAGAAAAAGTTAATAAATATCATTACTACAAGCCTAGAACGTGAGGGCAAGAGGGGGAGGGCAGATAAATTGTGCCATGAAGGTAAAATTACAGTTTGCATAGATAACAATGCTTTTCTGAACCGGACACACTGTCCCCCTTTTCCAAAACAATTACTTGCAAGACTTTCTCTTTTCCAAGCCATCTATCACAGTTTGAGATTTCTCCTCCAGGAACATCAATGACTCTGCGCTTCGTCTTAAGACTTGGTCGACATTCCCCAAAGAGTCTAATTTTTTTTTTTAGCAGGGGACAGTGAAAGAGAATGGGGAGGGGGCATCTGCATTATAACCGGTTAATAAAACATCTCTGACATAAAAAACTTAACATAATCTACCGTTTTGGGCTTCACATATACAGTACCCAAAGCATTTTGTAGTCCAATTAAATTTTACAAGAGAGTCTGAAATAAAACTCAAAGTCTAATGACTCCAAACAATTCGGAGTGTCCTAATAGCAGCATGTAGATACAGGCAGCTTATCAATATTTGGATCCCCCCTGTCTGTGAGTGTGTGTGTGTTCCCTGAGTTTACTGCTGGTGAATGTAACTCTTAAAAACAGCTTTCTCGGTGGCATATGTACTTGTATGTAAGTGCTGAGTGGGCTGTAGACACACACCATCTATCCGCATGCTCCACTATTAAAAGCTGTATTAACCTGCCTGCAACCCTATCAAAAGGTACAAATCAACAATATGCAGGGAAATGCAATCGGTAAATTCCTCCCAACCTTTCTGACTCTGAATGTGTCAAGACCTCCTAAGTAAGAATTAAAAAGCATTACCTTTCCGGTCCTCTCTCTTTCACCAGCAGACTCTGGTATCATGAGGTAAGAGCTGTCTGATGAGTTCCTCTTCATGGTATTGGCACTCTGAAGTTTTATACTGTACTACTTTGCACACTCACACATTGGTACCACTCAAACAGAGGAGGGCTGGGGCTTTGTTTGGGATTGGTTAGAATCAGCATGACATCAGCAGATGACTGGTTTTTCCAGTGTGAGACAGATTTCATAATTCATTATCTAATGGAAAGCCTTTCTTGGCTGCTGGGACACTACTTGGAGATCACTGAGCCAGTTAAACCTCTGACCGACTAGACTACCTTTTAGAAAAACACTGGCATTGAACAGCTATGGCTCACTGAGTGTCCAGCTTCCAACTTTTACTGCCCGAGCACACACTTCTCATTATACTCAGGTTCAGTTTTATGTCTTTACATAAAACATCTGTTATTTCATGAAGTTGCCTCTATTTACAAAGTATTTTATTGTTTCTTACAGGGAAGAAAATTTGCAGTGCTCTTTATAGGGATTCTGATTTTACTTTTTCAAATAAGACCCTTCACTGAGGAAGAAGTAGGAAAAATATCTATACCTATAGGGTGATAACTTACACTATTATTTTACATCTTGAAATTGAATGTCTGCTTCAGAAATCATGTATCACCAAGGACTTTGAAACTAGTCACCCTCTGCTAGTGAACTTTATAAATACCCTTCCCAAGTCTGTAGAATCACCATCCAATGAGCAGAGAAAGCAAGCAAGCTCACACATCATTCTTCTTTATCAGAACCTTAAGTCCTATGATTTCTAAATTGTTACAAATAGAACACGAGACTAATGAAAAGAAACGAACATTCTTTGGAATAGGGGTTACGTTGGTTAGAGCTTTTGCTGGGGGAGAGAATGCTAGGAAGGCTGAGAAAGAACACAGTTGGAAGGAATCTTCAGAGGAGCATAGTGGGGAAGGGTTGTTTGAAGGAATAGCTGAAGCATAAGCCGGGTACTCATGACAAGTTGAATAAAATGTGCAAAATTGGGAGCTAATGAAAGCCATATGACCAGATATGTTGTTTTGTATGCAGGATTTAACATGCATAAAATAAACTTTTCACTGTGCCCACAAGCAAAATATAGAGGCTCTGGCCTCCTGATGTGTCGTTTAAGGAGGTTCCTTTAGGACACCAGAAGTTTGCTGCGTGGGAGGGTCTGCCTTGGCTAAACACAGAGAAGAGTGTGGATGGTGAGCTGTACATTGGGGTGGGGGGGGGGTATTCTAAGAACTGCATACGCAGAAATAAAGTCAGAAATTAAATCATTAGGTTGTAGAGGAACAGAGGGAGTCTGGGAAGGAAAGATAGAAACGGGATCAGTGCTGGTTAAGTCCCAAACTGCTTGCCCATCAGTTTGGAATCCGAGGGAGGGACTCAACCCCTATGTAAGAAAGGAACCCCACCAGCCTTTCTGATGAGCATTGCTGGACAGCCCTGGCCTGCAGGGCCTGGGAACCCACCCCCCTCCCAGGCATGAAACCCGGTGTCCTGGAAATACCATCGTGTTTATGACCTCGGGCGCACAGAACAAACCCAGATCAGACCCTGGTTCCACGGCTTCCTAACCATATAACCTCCAACCTCAGCATCCCGGTCTATAAAGTGGGATCCCCAGTACTGAACTGCAGGGTCAAGGGCGTGCTCAGAAAATAATCGGTGATATTCTTTTTGAGATGCCTCCTGGCTCTTTGTCCACATTTGTGTCCCAGAAATGTGTACAGCTCCGTCTACAGGAGCGACCCCATACGTGTGTGTGACTCAGATCAAGTTGGCCACAGGATACCACTGAAGTGCCCACCTACCAGGTCAGCCCACCAGCGGTGATGTCATTCTCTACCTGCATCCCCAGCCTCAGAGCTGAGTGAGCCACCCTGGAAATGCCTCCACACTCAGTGGAAATGAAGGTGGGGGTGTTAGAGGAAGCAGGCAGGTTAAAATAACTTCTGTCGAATATCGTGGACTGGGAATGATCTCTTCCCTTCCGAACTCGAGGGCCCAGGGGGAAGCGGGTCAGCCCAACTCCTGACAGGCATCTACTTTTCCTGCCTCGGTTTGGTTTCTCTTTCACTTCCTGCCCCCTCCCCCAGCAGCGTCCCCACGCCCGGCCCTGCGGTCCCGCTGCTCCTGCTACTGTACCTTGAGCAACACCTGCTGGCAGCTCCCGGGGATCACGCCGGAACGCGGCCGCTGCTCGAGCCCGGCTCGCGGTGCGGGAGTCTGGGCCAAGCCGCTCCGAGCGGCCGCCTCTATTTTTACCCCGAGCACCAGCAAGGGCAACTTCTTTTAAGAGCAGCTCTTGATTTTTCCCCCCTTTTGGCAGCTAAAGAATTCAGAGAGGGGGAGAAAAAAAAATCACTATTCAGTGAGTGCAGCTGGGAATCTCTGAACCAGCCCTCGGTGCCAGGGTCGAAAGCACGGCCAGGGTCAGGGGACCGGGACGGGGACCCGCGGGCCGGCTCCAGCGCGGACAGAGGCGCGCCGGGAGCGCTCACGCCCCACGAGCTGTCCCCTTCCCGAGTGTGGAGCTGGGTCCAGCCCGCTTCTGCGCTAGCACAGTGGCCGGCTGCCACCGCGTTTTTCACCTAGTGCGGGCGGCCTGATTTACTGGCGACTTCACAAAGCTCCCGACTACTCGAGTGCTGGAGCGTTTGCAGGGCTCTGTTCTCGCCTCGAGGAGCAGCCCCTGGAGAACCCGGTGGAGCAGCTTGCTGCGAGAAGGAGCCGGGAGGGAAACTGTGGTACCTTATTTTACTGTAATTGCAAAAGGCACGATGTGCCAGCGATTTATATTTAGACGTTGTATGTTTCTACTTTTATGTAAATGGAGCAATTAGGGCCTGTCTTGCTGCTGCTAACTCCAGGGCTTGCGCCTTGTTGGGGAGCTGGTGTTTTCAATCACAATTAGGGAGCTGGTCAAAAAACAAAGTTCATTTAAGGATAAGAGCTCAGTGGTGGGAAGGGAGGAGAGACCAGCGTCCCCGTGCCTCCCTGCGGCCTGTGGTGACACACACCTTAGGGCTCGGGCGAACTTCTAGCGGTGTTTACCCGTGGCAGCAGCTGGCCCCGTACAAAGTTGGCATAGATCAAGAAGCAAGAATGTTCATTTTTCTTCCCCGGCAAACCGTATGTCCTTCGGCTTTCATCCATGCTATTAATTGGTCTCTTTGCTCACTACTCCTGGAACAAGGAGACAGGCCTAGAAAAGGGGGCCGTTTTTCATGGCTCTCTCATTTTCACTGCTGCTCACACATTGCTGTTATTCAGTGAAAAATACACGCCGGGGGACGCGAACGCCCCAAGCAGGTGACCGGCAAGTTGTTGTCTGATTCAGCTGAAATGGCACGAGGCTGGGGGGTTCGGAGCACGGACTCCGCCGCTGACGACTCGGGGTGTTTCAGCTCCTTCCTATGAAAAATCTGTTTCCAAAAAAGCATGATTTCTGGTTCATCCCGTCTGGGAAACGGAACATAAAACGTGACTATGGAGAGAAATCAAAAGGACTCGAGGTGTTCTCAGCAGCTGCCGTGTTATTCTGGGCTCGAGGCAGGAAAGCCTAGCCTCGGTGGGGAGCGGTGACTCCCTCGAGAGGCAGCTCAGAATCCAGAAAACGTGGGCAGGATCCAGAGTGATATTTGCTGCAGTGAGCTCAGGAGCTCATCAAATGGCTGAGATGGGACACAGGATTGGCAAGCCCTGCCTGTTTCCTGGACAGCCGGAGCCTGCCCATCGCCGGGGCCTTGGGTTAGATACAGAGATTGGTGACAAAGAAGAATCGGCATTTCACATTCACAGTGGAGCTGGGAAACTGTTTGCTTTGAAGTTAAATCAAGCAACCAACACAGCCAAACAGAAAGGGAGAAGGAAACGTTAAAATTCCTCCAAAACTCATTGGAAAACAACAGGGTCAGAAATGGTTAATCCAAACCCCAATTCCTAAACCTCATGTTTCTCGGAGAACCACCGGAATATCCCACAAAGCCTTGTGTTTGTGGATGACTGCTCTGTGAGCAGAGTATCTGGAAATGCCTTGTCTAAACCAGGGGAACCCACATGCTACAACTAAAATGATTAGGGAAAGAAGAAGAAGAAGAAGAAAATACCAGTAAACTGTTATCCTTCAGTCTACAGCAGTGGTTCTCAACTGGGATGATTTTCCTCCCCAGGAGACATTTGGCAATGTTTGAACACAGTTTTGCCTGACGTAACTGGGAAGGAAAGTTCTACTGGCATCTCGTGGGTAGAGACCAGGGATGTGGCTCAACATCCCGCAAGGCATAGATCAGCCCCCAATAACAGAGAAGTTATCTGGCCCCAAACGGTAATTGTTCTGCAATTGAGAAACCCCAATCTAGAGTTATAATGTTCCAGTTTCACTTAATTCCCTTCCTACGCATGCTCCAAGGGGCCTTGACAACTATGCAAAATCTTAATAACTGAAGTGATTCTGCCTCCTCAAGTGTCTTGTGCTTCCTGATTAATGGAGGTCCACACCCCACAGAGATACTGACACAGAAAGAGTCCCTCTGGGGCGACATTGTTGTCATTCCCACTCACTGTCCAGTGGGGCCTCTAGACATTTCCTGCTGGCTTTGTGTTCGAACCAAAAGCAGAACCTTGGTGACCAGCAACGAAATGAGATGGGCTGGCCCACGCCCAAGCTGTTAGGAGGCAAGAGACTCCTGGGGAAGAGTAAAGCGAATGAAGAAGGAGTTGTTCATTTTAGCGATTCCGTATCAGATAAATCCACGCGATAGAGAATTCCCTGAAGTAAAATTCACAACAGTGAGATTACCATGCCTTTCTCCCCAAGCAAACAAATACGATGGAGCTTGGTTTTATTTGTTTAATACCTTAGGGGAATGACACACAGTCAATATCCAAAGAGATAAAACAGAATGCTTTCCTAAATCCTAACGCATGTTCCAAGCAAGCTTATGTTCTCCAAACTTCCCTTTTAAGAGGAAGTGGTATTGACTATTTAAGGAAGGCCATGCCCCTTCAGGTGGCGCTTTCCTTAAGGCCCCGGGGGGAACTGTGTGCAGGATCCCACGTCTTGGAAAATCATCATCATCATCATCAACAAATGTTGCCGAGACCCATGAGAGGGAACTTGCCCAGATCGAACTCGCTTAGAAGTGAAACGCTGTTCTCCACTCGATGAGGCCAACTTGCCTGGCTCATGACTGAGTCCCCAAGCGACTGGGCTCATCCAGAAAGGAGAGCGTCAGTCAGAGATTGTTTTAAGATGAAGAGACACCCTTGAGCGGAATATCTTAGACACCCTGATGCCATTTCATCAACTCCAACATGTGAATCACACTCTCCTCAGGTACATGGTTATTTTGGAACCAGAGGCCCCAGTCCACTTCCAAATGACTCAGAAATGCCTGGATTTCTTCCCAAGAAGTAACCATTTAGTATTTAGGAAAAACTCAATATATAGAGAGAAATAATCAGTTACAACCTCTACCAAAAAACATATATTTAAAAAAGAACCCACTCTCATTAATACAAACTGAATAAAAACGCACACAAAGTCCTTCCTGACCAACATATATCTCCAAATTGTTTAGCATAACTCAGGTCTAATCCAAACAGGAAACCTCTACTACAATGGGGGATCTTCCCATCGCCCCAGAAGAGTATCAAAAATACTCACAAGAGACCATGTAATGGATTGTTGAAGGCATTTCCCTCACCTGGATCCCCTCGGGGAGTAACTTCCATGGTGCCGCCTAGAGGACATATACGTTTAGCATAGAAATTCCATTGGACCCGTAGGAGCAGAAATCTTGATTCTAATCCACCTTCACCTGTCCACAAAGATACCCCCAGGACCTGGTCCCAAATTGCAGCTTCGGAGGGGAAGACGCAGAAAAGCCTGGGGACAGTGTTTTGTGTGTATTTTTTTTTTTTTTTTATCAGTGAATTGCCGCGTCCCTCGTGTGCTGATAGAAAGAGTCCAAAGGTTCTCTGCCTCTGTGGGAGCACCTCCGTGGCACGTCCAGACCCGCACGACGGGAGTGCCGTTGTTCGGGTCACTGTGTACTTTCGCGCACACTGACAGCGCGCTCTGGCACTGCTTCAGCTCGGTTAGTAAATATTTCCAGGTGCCTCGCTCTCGTTTGAAGAAGGTCAAGTTTGCAAAGGTGAACTAGCAAGCAGGACCTCTGTAAGCCCTTATCAGCTTGGAAAAGCAAACTGTAAGCACAATGTTCTGAGAGTTGAGAACCTCTGGCTTCCACAACTCCTCTTCAACTTCCAAAAATTAACTGATGACCACCGTCCCTTTTCTTATTACTCATGGAGTTCCTTTGTAAGGATGAGATAGAATGATGAAGGAAGGAAGAGCCGTTATATTAGAAGGAAAACAGCTTCAGAAACCCTCTCTCCCAAAGAGCAGGGGTCACTTGGGGATCACTTAAGGAACAGTGGCAGGAGGCCAATCATGGCATTTGGCCAACTCCAACATGATTTAACTATGAAATGAGAAAAATTAAAATGGTGCTCCCTGTAGAAAAGAGTTCACCCAGTAAGTTCCCCAAATTTCAAGGAGCTTTTGTTTTATTAGATGCTCTTAGCTTCATGTTAGTCACAGGGAAAAAAAAAATGCCCACATACACACGCACGACTAAATGTAGTCAGTTTGCTCAGCTGTTGCTGACGTCACTGCTGCCCACTAGGAATGAGTTACTGTAATAATCCCCCTTTTATTAATCATAGGCTGGAGGAAGCAGAAAGTGGGTGACATCATTAGGCAAAAGACCGGGCTAACTCATGCTCCAATTTACTCAGCTTTATTATAACATTTCTCAAGTGTCATATGAAAGCGATTACCATTTCACACTTTCCCCCTCTGAGCCATCATCCCTAACCTTCAATCCAAACTCCCATAGAAGAGCTTAGCTTTCAGATGGAGGCACGTAAAGGCCAAATCTCACCAAGGGTCCTTGTTCCAAGAAGGAAGGTCGTCCCCAGAAACAGCTTCTTCCTTGGCTTAAGAGGGAGGCGGTCTCGGGAACCACAGCATCCCAGATGACTCTCGGCTCACACTGGCCCTGGTGGCATCTGACTGGGCAGGACAGCCCATCGTGAAAAGGACCCAAATGATCTGGGTGGCTGCAACTACCCATGGCCACCAGGTAACCAAAGGCCCAGGCTCTGCACCTCCAGGGATCTAAAATAGGAAAGACTCCATCTGAAGATGTGCCAAAAGGTCACGGTTAAGGGAGCTGGTCCTGCAGCTAGAATGCCTGGGTTCAAATGCGGCTTCCACCACTTTCAAGCTGGGGGATGCTGGGCAAATGACCCATTAGTAGCTCAGTTCCTGACCCATGTAGGCTGGTAATAATGGCACCCCCTTCAGAGGATTGCGGCAAGGACCCATGAGCTGAGCCCTACAATGCACAGAGAGCGTGCTTGCTACATAGTAGGTTTTACTTCTCCTTTCTCTAAAAAGTTCTGCAAACGGAACTGAACTGTCAGTGTCCTGCTCTGTGGAGCACAGAGAGAGGGGCGGGGACGAGCTATGAAAAGCGATCAGGGCAGACTGGTCCTGGGGGGACCTGGCTGCACACTGTGGCTCTGTCGCTGGTGGGAACGTCACTGGTCAGTCTACCGCTCTCTGCTCTGCTGTCCCCACCTCCTGCGTTGGTCAGAGGAGGAGCCGCTGACCATTCACAAAGTGATAAAACCGAAGGAACTAGAACCGGAAGAAGACTTTGGTTCAAGGATGCTTACGAGCTCAGCATCAAGCCGCTGTTGGCTTTTGTAAAACGTTTCCAACGAAGTTGTCAGGCTGGTCAGTGGCCCCCGCCCCTCCCTCTTTAACACACGTTCTTTGTATGAAATGTGGAAAGTAGAGATGAATATAAGAGATGTAAGTCCCCTATAAGCATCCCTCCCAGAAATAATCATGGCTGAAAGAAAAGCATCTTCGTGATGCGTCTGCATCAGAGAAAACATGCTTGTACTGTGGGCCCTTGCAGAAGCACTTTGATAGACGTCTTCACTCATCCTTTACTTGCAGCCCCATCCTGACGGTACTTTAAGGAGTCAGAATAAAGCTTCCTTAGGCGTGTGTGAGAGACAGAACGATAGGTCAAAAGAGAAGTCTGGGGCTCTGCAACACTTAGTGATGAAACTGGCTCAGCTAAGACAGGGTGCACTAATTATCCAGGACAATTTATTGCTCAGATTCACCTTTGCTCAGTATTGAGTTACAAGCCCTCTTACTCGGTGAAAGGTTTAGGCTCCCAAAATGGTCAGCTAGTGCAGGAAGGCGCTGCCAGGCCACGTTACACGCTTAGTACAATAGTAACACAACATGTAGCAATGCGAGGATCTCCAAATCGAAGCTTCCTTTCCACGGCAGACGATGCCAGGATATCTGCTGCCCCCTAACTGATACCAAGGAGAATAGCATGTACTTTTCAAGGAGCGAGTTGGTGGCTGGGTCAACCTGTTAGGTTGTAGGTGTGAACTGGGCCACTTCCCAAACCCGTGTGTGGCCAGTAAGGCAAAGCCATTGGCTAGAGTCCTGCTTTGGCTCAGCCCTCTGCTGACAAGAGGGACCCAAGGTTTCTAGCAGCCTCCTGGGTGGAACCAGGGCAGAGGGGTGACCAAACACAAGCTCACCACACTGGGTGTTTGTTGAGAGTGGGACCAGATGGAGCTCTTACGGGGCATTGAAAACGACATATCCTTCTTCTGTGCACATTTCTGGGAGACCTGGAAAAGGAATGAGACCACCAGGGAAGTGAGACTTTTCAGGTTAGGATCCTACTGACTCGTGTGTAGAGGGAGCATCCCTGATCCCTGATAGGTAATTGAGCTATGCGGCTTGTGGGGAGAGGCTGAGGCGCCCTCTTCTGGTGTATCTGAATAGAACGAAAGTCAGGGAAAGCAGAGTTAAGGGGTGCCTTCTTCTCTCTGATCAGACACTCCCAGTACAAAATTCTTGCTTTTTAAACGGCATCTATCTTGATTTTAAAAGTAACACACGTTCTTGCAGAAAATATAGAAACTATAGATGAATACACATGTATAAATCTCAATCATCTTTCCCAGAAATAATTAAAATTTTGATATATACCTCATTCACATATACATACATATATGCCACGTACCTACCATACGTATACATATAGCGTATATATACCATATATATACACCATGCTCTGCACGTATATGTAAAACAGAATTGCAGTCATACTGTAAACATAATTTTGTATAATAATTTTCATTTATCATTATATGGGTTTCAATGGCCCAAGTCCTTGAAACTATTAATGACTGAAGAGTAAGCTATCCTATAGATGTGCCTTTATTTTTAAACCTGTCTACTATTATTGTGCATTGAAATTGTTTCCAAAATTTTACAAATTATTGTACTGCAGATAGATTTTTTATTTTTTTTAAGATAAATTCCTAGAAGTGGAATTATTGGATCTAAGAGCATGGGCATATTTAAAATCTTTCTATATATTACCAAATCTTCCTCCTAAAGGGTTTTACTTATTTCCATTACAACCAATAGTGTAAGGGCATGGTTCTCCTGCATTCTGGCCTGGATGTTATCACAGTCTTTCCCCCAGGCCAAATATAATATATGGTTTGTGGTAACTTCTATTTTTAATTATTAATTTGGATAAAACATACCATTGTCCATCTGAACAGCTTTCTTCTGAGTAGCTGTTCATATCTTTGCCCATCGTTTTTATCTTTTATTTATAAGAACTCGACTCATAATTTTACATTTTAAATAATATTTCCTTACATATAAATTTATATTATATATGTATATGTATTTAAATACATTTTATTATTGATGAGACCTTTTTATAGTAAGGACCCTGACCCATTGTCAGCTACATATTATTTTAATTTCTCCCGGTTTGTTCTTTGCCCTTTAATTTTGTTGATAGTGTTTCTGACCAAAAGAGAATTTACATATTTCTGGAGGCGAATGCAGGAATCTCTTACTTTATGCTGAAGCTTCTTCTCCATCAGGGAATTAAACAGATATCCATCCGCATGTTCCTCTAATTTTTTGATGACATTTTATTCTTTAATCCAAAACACCTGGGCTGTATTTTGGCATGCAGAACAAGGAAGAGCTATAACTTCAAAATTTTTTTTCAAAGCTTTAATCGGAATCATTTATCGATTTCCTTTTATGGAATGCCATTTTTGTCACTTATATAAACTGTACCCTTCGTTCCATTGACCTATCTGTTGCTGAGGTTTCTATTCCATTCCATTCACATCTCTTTCCAATTTTAATGTTGTTCTTTTAACTTTATTTTATTTTTATTTTTATGCTGTACACTGCACCCCCAGAATTTATTTATCTTGTACCTGGGAGTTTGTACCTTTTAACCACCTGTGACCCCTTGCACCCACTCCCCACCCTGCACCTCTGACAACCACCGGTCTGCATCCTCTGTATCCGTGAGTTCATATTTTTAGATTCCACATCTAAGAGAGATCATACAGTATGTGTCTTTCTCTGATTTACTTCGCTTTGCATGATGCCTTCAAGGTTTATCCACGTTGTTGCAAATGGCAGAATTTCCTTCTTTTTCGTGGCTGCGTAATATCCCATTTTATCTATCTACTACATTTTCTTTGCCCACTTATCAGTCAATGAACCCTTGGGTTGTTTCTATGTCGAGACTATTGTGAATAATGATACAATGAACACAGGGGTGCGATATCTGTTTGAGATGGTGATTTTTGTTTCTTTTGGATTTATACCCAGAAGTGGGATCGCTGGATCATAGGGTAATATTATTTTTAGTATTTTGAGGAACCTCCATACTATTTTCCACAGTGGCTGCACCAGTTTGCATTCCCACCGACGGTGAAAGGTTCCCTTTTCTCCACATCCTTGCCAACACTTGTTATCTTTTCCTCTTGGTAAGAGCCATTTTAACGGGTGTGAGGTGACCTCCCATTGTGGCTTTGATTTGCTCTTCCCTGATGACTGGTGATACCGAGCACCTTTGCGCGTACCTGTCGGCCATCTGGATGTCTTCGGAAAAATGTCTCTTCAGCTCTTCTGCCCGCTTTTTAATCAGATTGGTTTTTGTTATTACTGAATTGTATGTCTTCTTTACTTATTTTGCTTATTAACCCCTTATCAGATAGGTGGTTTGCAAATATTTTGTCCTATTCAGTAGGTTGCCTTTTCGTTTAGTTGATTGTTTCCTTTGCTGTGCAGAAGCTTTTTAGTTTGATGTGGTCCCACGCTTTTATTTTTGCTTCTGTTGCCTTTGCTTTTGGTTTCAGATCCAAAAAATCATCACCAAGAGTGATGTGAAGGAGCTTACCGTGTATGTTTTCTTCTAGGAGTTTTACGATCAAGTCTTCTGCTTAAGTCTTTCCTTCATTTTGAGTTGACTCTTGTGTATGAGGTAAGACAGGCATCCAGTTTCATTCTCGTGCATACAACTGTTCAGTTTTCCCAACACCATTTATCGAAGAGATTGTCCTTTCCTCATCATTTATCCTTGGGGCTTTTGTCACAAGTTAATTGACCACATACACATGGGTTTATTCCTGAGCTCTCCATTCCGTTCCACTGGTCGGTGTGTCTGTTTTCCTGCCAATTCCACACTGTTCTGACCCCTACGGCTTTGCAATTTGTAGGATAGCGTGACCATCAGGAAGTGTGATGTCTCCAGCTTCGTTCTTCATTCTCAAGACTGCTTTGGCTATTCGTGCTCTTTTGTGGTTCCATCCAAAACAGTAGCTGCAGTCTCCTTTATCCTCCTTTCTACTTTTCTGAACACCATGAACATCTTAGTCTTGGACCTTTAGCCCTGTGGGGGGGGGGGGTTGCTGGTGGTCTCTGGGCCTTGGAGAAGGGCTGAAAACATGAGGAGGAGCTGTGACCACTGCCACTCTGCCAACTTGGGAGCATGTCCCTTTCTCCCGGAGGAATTCCCTTTAGGTTTTCTGGTACCTGGCTTTGGAATTAAGGGTGTTGGAAAGATGCTTCGCGTTGTGCCGTCTATCCGTGGCTCTGCTGCACGTATTTGAGTCTTGGTCGACTCCCACCTTTACTGCTCTTATTCCTCATTCTCTTCTCTCGCCTCTAACAAACCCTCCACCCCCCGATCTTCAGAGCTGAGCCTGTGCCACCTAATGAAACTTAGCGAGAGAAAACAAAACCTGCCCCATGGCCCCTGGGCCTGGCACGTGCTCACAGCTGACTCGTTCCCTGGAGGGAGCTCTCAGGCCATCTTTGAGTCCTTCCACCTGTGACTGCCATGGGGTGGGCCACGGCTCTCTTGTGGCCACCATGGCCCCTTGTTGGTCCCTATCTATAACAGCCCAGGCATAGTCTGTGATCCTCTATTGACTGATTTAAAAATAGGCCCATTTGAGGGGCCCCTGGGTGGCACAGTCAGGTGAGCGTCCAACTCTTGGTTTTGGCTCAGGTCTGATCTCAGGATCATGAGATCAAGCCCTGCGTTGGGCTCTGTGCTCAGTGGGGAGTCTACTTGTGTTTCTCTCTCCCTCTGCCCCTCTCCACCCCACTGGCACACCTTCTCTCTCTCTCTAAAATAAATAAAATAAATCTTAAAAAAATAGGCCCATTTGCAGGTTACTGCTTGCCACCCCATCACTGCCACTTTGATAAACCCACCATCCCAACTGACTAAAATGTGCCATTGCCCCTGAATTATTGCAGTAACCTCCTAGCAAATATCCCTAGTCCCACCCTTTCCTCTACAGAATGATCAGAACTCAGTACTCAAAATGACCCTTTAAAAAACGCAAGTCAGATACGGTCCCTCCCCTATTCGTAACCATTCCACAGCTTCTTAACCACTCAGAGTCCTTACTGCACCAGAAAGGAGTAACATGATCTGGCTATGCCCCTGACACATCTCTGTTACCCTTGTCCTTACAGTCCACCCACGTAGGTTCCTTTGCCATCCCTCCAGTATACGGAGCCCATACCTGCCCCAGTGCCTTTGCACATATCCCTCCTGCTGCCAGGAATTTCCTCATTTTCTCCACCAGACGGATCCTTGGCTCACTTCCTGACTTTCTTGTCAGTTGTCCCAGTTTAATAAGGCCTTTCTTGACTGCTTAATATAAAATAGCAACTGATTCCACCCTGACACTCCCTAATACCCAGGCTGGTTTGTTTTTGTGTGTGTGTTTTTTTTTTTTTGTTGTTATACTTATGACCATTTGAGATGTTTCTTTGTTGTCGACTCGAACAGCTAAATCTCAGAACCTAAAACTGTGCCTGACACTTAGTAGATGCTCAACCCATATTTGTGGGCTGATGAGGGAATCCTAAGCACAGGTGGAAGGATTATCTGTAAATAGGAAGAAGAAATAAAGCGTGGACGTAGACAGATGGGGTTGTAATTGACAGAGAAGGGAATTGAGAGAATTCTCATTAATTATAATTGACTTTTGCCGTGAAAAGGAAGGCAGCTCATCTGCTGGGGTGATGAACCTTGAGGTGGTGGAGGTGGTGTGTTAGAAGGTTTGCAGAAACAGCTGAAATTTTGTAATGGGGGCAGAAGGAAGCAGAGCTAATTCGGAACAGCCCCAGGCATCCTTAAGGACCACTGAGGTTGACATACTGAAGTTTCGAGGGGTACCAACTTAATAGCTGTTCTGTCTGACCCAACAGTGTGCTGAACCACAAGGTGTAGAAGAGAAAAAGTTCATTTTTTGAATAAAGCATTGCTGTCCAGTAGAACTTTCTGTGATGATGAAAATGTTCCATAGTTGGTGATGTGCCATAGAGTGACTACAGCCCATGACTGGCCACCACATTGGACACCATGTGGGGAGAGAGCTAGACTCAGGTTCTGGTGGGGCAGAAGCCACAAAAGGACAGCAAAGAGTGGGGCCAAAAGGAAAAGTCAATAAAGAAATGGTAGGTGGACTTGGGGATCTGAACTTGGTGAAGAAAGAAGTAAAGCCAGAAAACAACTGAGAGTTTGTCAAAAATACAACCACCCAGGAATTAGAGGCATGGATGATGGGAAATGGTATGTTTGGAGCCAGATGGAGAGAGTTGACAGGAAGTGTTTCTCAGAGAGTGGAATATCGAAGTTTAAGATTTCAAAAGGCCAACATTTGTAAACAGTGAAAACGTGCAAGGTGTGGCCATGGGGATGGATTTCTTATGCGGAGCGAGTGTGAAAGTCCTTGGCGTTAAGGAATTCGAAGGTCTGTGAGACAGGGGAGAATGAATAAGAAAGCTGAGGTGAGATCAGACACAGAACATGGGCAACTGGATACCCAACGCCTCAAAGCTGATTTTATACGAGAGTGAAATATGATAAAGGTAATGCCATTGTTAGTTATTATTTGTCAAGCACTCACCTCAGCTGGGCATGGGTCAATAAGCTTGACATATGTGTGATCTCTGACAAACATTAATGACCTTAAACTTTCATACTCAAATACAATACATATGGTATCTCTATATTCATTTCTCTTGACATGAGAAAACTTTTAAGTGTGATGATGACCTGTATTAACAGGGATTAGAAGAGAACTAAAGAGGAAAAAAATTTTAATTTATGAGTCCCCGGTTAGCATAGTAGCATTCAACTGGTTTTTGCCATACCTGCTTTCAAGAGGATATTACTTACACAAGGTAGAAATTTCTAGAAGCATAGAACTAAGAGTGGGAATGAATCTTAATCTGCATACGTTGGTGGTCAGGATAGGTAACTTACTTCGCTGTCCTATAATTGCATTGAGTTTCCACCATGAGCCTTCCTTCCATTTTCCATATGCCAGTGAATGAACTTCACTCTACTTGGTGCCTCCCAGTTGTCCCCTGCACCTAAATTCTGAGATGGCGGGAGTAGCGAGGAGTGAGAGAGGTCACCGAGTTTCCCAATCTCATGGGTTGGAATGCATAAAGGTACCATCATCTATCTCACCTATGTCCCCCTCAGATGTCTAGGTCTAGATAGGTCATGGCTAAATTCTTCCTCATTCTTTTCTTTCTTTCTTTCTTTCTTTCTTTCTTTCTTTCTTTCTTTCTTTCTTTTTAGAGAGAGGGAGAAAGACTGGGAAGAGAGGGGGAGAGGGAGAGGGAGAGAGAATCTCAAGCATGTTCTGCAAGGAGCACAGAGTCCTATGTGGGGCTTGATCTCACGATCCTGAGATCACGACCTGAGCCAAAATCAAGAGCAGGATGCTTAACCAGCTGAGCCCCCCAAGCACCCCTAAATTGTTCTCAATCTTAATTTGTGGCCTCTTCATTATTTTGCAAGTTCTGGTCAGTATAACAAAGCAAGAAATAAAACAAAATGGGAAAATCTCAGGAAAATAAAAACAAATTGTTACACTTATGTCTTGGTAGATAGTATGAGTAAGCTGCAGGTGCAATTTCTCAGTGCACAAGTTCCTGCAAGACACGTTCCATTTCTTTCGTTCTCAAATCAACACAAATCAATGGCAAATCGAATCTCTGTTATGATTTTTTGCCTTCCCCTAGTTCCAACGTTTCTTGGGTCTTCACCGAAGGAAAACCCCTCTATTCATAGGTCCCCATCTGGCTGGTGCTGGTACACTATTGTGTTGGCCACAAGGTTCCATAAGGACTGAGACCTTGCCACTGTCTCAGGACACTGTCCAGCCTCCTGCAAGTTTCCATTGCTCCTCGAAATGGGTGCCCCTCTCCATCCAGCTCTCCTTCTCTGCCCTGGGCCATGTCCTCTCCTCTCTTCCTATTCCAGATACCCACCATTGCCTTTTCCAAATTTAGCAGGAGTCTGTCCAGAAATACCCAGGGCAAAGATATACAAAACACCTGGCTTTCTACCTATCTTTTGGAGTAAAGAGAATCCTAGGGAGAACAAACTCAAAAGCAGCATTAAACCAAACTGTATTCACCATTGCATAACCAGAAGAACCCTGACTATATGAATTCACATACTAATATGAGAGTTCAGCCTGAGGACAAAACAAATATCCTGAAATTAATATACCATTCATAATAGAAAAAAAAAATAATGGATAATACTTCATAGAAACAAAATGACCGGTCCAAGTTTATGCAAGTACACAGTGCCAGAACTAAACAAATTCAAGTCTATCCAGATCCGGAATGTATACACCCAATCACTATAATACACTGGTTTAAGAAAGTAATACATGTGTATACGTATACACCTCCAGCATTTGTTGAGCCTGCATTATCTGCCAGGAACCTTGCTAAATACTCTGCAGACATTATCTCTTAATCCTATTGTATCTACCGAGAGAGGCCTTATTCATTCAATTCACACCTGAAGCAGAAAAAGAACTTGATGAATTCGTTTCTCATTCATTCTTTAGCTGTATCTGGCTTGTTCCCAGAATGACATTAAAATCGTTCTGACAAATACCACCTACCAATCATCCTCTATGTAGAAAATTCCAGTGAATTTTCTGACCACTTCCTCCCCAGGCCTCTCTTGTCCCGTGGCCATTTGACGCTCTGGTCCCAGAATCCCCACTCACTGAGTGCTTCTTCCTAGTCTCTCCCTCAGGCTGCCTTGGCCTTGGCCGTGGCCTTGAGTTCCTGTCTGTCTACACTCAGACTTTCTTTGAGTGATTGGATCAGCTCTGGCTTCAACTGATAGGTGGGTGATTCCTAAGTCTCTCTCTGGCCCAGACTTTTCTCTGAGCTTGAGGCTCATTAAGCCACCGATCTATTGATCTCATTCCTTCTGATATCCTTCAGACACCTTCAACTCAACATGTAAAACCGAATATATCTCCTTCCCCCCAAAATCTGCTCCTACTTTTGCATTTCTGATCTCAGTTGTTGTCATCCAACCACCTGAGAGTTACCCCTTGACTATTTTCTCTTCCCCACAACTAAATACACTCAGTAACCACATTGTAATTATTTATCTTCTAAAGATTCCTCTGATCTAGCCCTATTGTTCCATTAAAAAAACCTGGTAGGATAATAAAGCAAGACATTGCGGGTTAGGACCTTAGCCCAGATTCCAGTACAATGAAAACCCTCAACAAATGTTAGCTATTATTTGTACTAATACACAAACAATAACAACCACCACCACCACAACAGAAGCAAACCGTGCCACCACAGCCCCTGACTGTTAATTAATCAGATGTCGGCACTTTGGGGGTAACGCTCCCATTGTCTCCTTCTTTGTTTTTTCTTGCAAATTTTTTTCCATATCTCTGCTCCGTGTTTTGAGAAACGTCTTCAACTTTACCTTCCAGCCCTTCCTTTACTTCTGTTTTAACTTATATTTTTAGTTTGTAAAAGCTTTGGTATTGTCTCTGTTTCTTTTATGTCTTTGGGTTAATTTCTTCTGAAATAGTTCTAAGGACACTTTTGAAAAAGGGCCCTTAGAAAAGATACTTTCTGTTCTGTGCCTTTAATTTGTTTTATCCACCAGTGTTTTTTCTGTTCATCTTTCATAACTTTGGTTTTCCTCATGCTGGTGATCCTAGGTTGTCCCCTCGTAGTGAAGATGAGGTGTGTTAATTACCACAGCTGGCATACTAATTACAGGCTAAGACGAACACCCTTTGCTTTAGTCTAGGTGGGTCTGTCTGTCCCCAAAGCCTAACTTTTGATGGTAGGAGACATGAGCACATGATTTTGTTTGGTTTAGTTCTCTATATCTTACACTCGAATGCCTAGAACAGTGCCTGGCACATACCAAGGACCTTAAAAGTACAGACCTATTGTTATTGAAGGCCTTTCTTGTAGTTGACAAGATTATGAGTGGAATCTAGAGAAAATTCTAATGCAACATAGGCACTAACCTAATCCTGGGAAAGAAAAGAAGAATTTAAGCATGATCGATCAACCCTTCAAGCCAACTTTCTTTTTCTGTCCTTTTTTATTGTAGAAACTTCCCCAAATTAATTCAAAATATAAAGAGGTAATACTAATCTGATGACTAGTGCCCTCCGCATCAAGAACAGAGGATACGAATCCTGATTCCATTGTATTACTGAGATTCTGAGACATACCACTTAATCCAGCTAAATCCTAGTTTCTCTAAACAGAGAGACCACGAATTTCATCAACTGTTCGTTTCCCAGGGCTTTTTGGGAATTTAAGTCAATATCTTATAAAGTTATTTCAATCACCTTGGCAACAATACTTTTTTTAATACCCTTCACCAGCTTTCATTCATAATCGTACCATAACTTGTAACTGTCCCGTGGCATCTGTTTACAAGCCATTCTTCAAAAATGTGTGTGATAACACATTTTATTAAATTACACGTATCACACAATGCCTTTCTGGGTTGTCACATATGAGTAAAAACTTGATCGAATCCAATTCTCAGGCAGTAATTTCTTTTTTTTTTTAATAATTTTTATTTCGTTTTATTAGTCACCATACAGTGCATCCCCAGTTTTTGATGCAATGTTCCATGAATCATTATTTGTGTATAACACCCAGCACACCATGCAATACGTACCCTCCTTAATACCCATCACCAGCCTATCCCAATCCCCCACCCCCTCCCCTCTGAAGCCCTCAGTTTGTTTCCCAGAGTCCACAGTTTCTCATGGTTCATTCCCCCTTCTGTTTACCCCCTTCATTCTTCCCTTCCTTCTCCTACTGATCTTCCTATTTCTTATGTTCCATAAAGAGTGAAACCATATGATAATTGTCTTTCTCTGCTTGACTTATTTCACTTATCAGGGAGTAACCTTAACACCCTATTGATGTCTTTCTGTGGCCTTCATGTGTTTGCTTCTGGAAAAGTCCTAAGTCAGCTCAATTTTTTTGTGGCTCTCAAAGTTAGCTTGTTACTATCCTTTTATTCTCTTCATGGATGCTTATAAACTCTGTTTTTTTTTTTAATCTTCATAATTCAAACACTCATCATGATAGAATCACATATGCTTCTTTTTATTAGCATTCCCTGAAACCAATTTAGCCATTTTCAATCTGTACATTGTAATATTTCTTCCAGTTCAAGAATGTTTTCTTACAATGAGCCTTGTTTCCTCTCCAGGAACATGTATCATTCCTAGCTTGGCTTTGCATTTTAGGAACGCTGAATCTTTTCTCTCCATGTTCATCTCTTGGTATGTTTCTTCTTTCTGGAAGAGTCACTGAAGTGTGTCACTGTCATCAATGCCGAATTTCATTCCATATGGAAGCCTCTAGTAAAGATTTTAACTCTACCTTGGCAAATTTAGTTTCTTTACGATCCTTTTTCATCTCACTCAGCTCTTTCTTCATTCTTTATTTCTTTCTAAATTATTCTATTGCCCTTTATCACATCTTTTTAGGTCACTTTTTGTTAGCCTGCTTTAGGGTAACAAATTTCTAAATATTTGAAATAGTAAATAATTGTAGGAAGAATACTTTTCTGCTGAATGTCAAATATTATGGGTACTTTCTGTTTTCAACTTAGTTCTTACGTTGTTGTTGTTGTTTTTTTTTTCCTCTTCGTCTTCAGTTGGAAAGAAAGCTATTCCTATTTGATATTTGCAATCAGATAGGGTATGTGGATTCTTTGGTTCCATTCTCTGACTTCTGTGATGTGGTTACATACTCTGAAAGGAAGGTCATTAGTAACTCCTAGACTCTGACAAGCATTCTTCTGAAGATGACTGATTCTGTGATACTCCAATTGTGTATATGAAAACCTACAATTTCCAAGGTACCTTTTATAGAGGTACTTCCATTGTGTCCTCTACAGGAGGGCTTTACCAAGGGGATGATATTTCCAGGGCTTTACTAAGTGGATAATGATTCCAGTGTCAGTATCTGTCCCCTTGTTTTCTGGAAGTGGCAGTCCCACAATTGATGCAGAAAGGTTAAAGGGACAGAAAGAGAAGGGAAAGATGGGAAAAGGGTCATATGTTCACCCCACTGGAAAGGCCTGCCTATGCAGAGAAAGGGGATGCTCAGTTGACTAGCTAGGAGTCACCACTTGGGAGGATAACATAATATCCTCTATTTCATGGGTCATGCATAGTTTGGCCAATCAGGTCCCAGTGAAATGACAGTTAATGAAACTATCCCCCTGATTCTTGATTTGGTTGTCAGTGCTGAAGGTAACCAAAAAGTGAACCACGGGTGTGGTTTCTCTGTGAAACAATGAGTCAACTCAAACTGTGTTCCTCTTTTTCATCAGTAAAGTGATTCTAGAGAAATCAGATCTTTATGCAAGGCTTTTATGGTGCATTTTAACCAACCAATTTTCTCCCTCAATATTACAGTAAGATTATTCTATCATACAATAAGATTCTGGACAAGAACAAAGACTTCTCTAGGCTTTAACTTTCTCATTGCCTCATATATACCTTGCCAGCCTGTACCCCTGTATTCAGGCCATTTTCTGTTAACTAGCCTGTTTCTACTCAAAATGACATCGTGACTTAGTTGCTATTACCAATCACAGTTTATCAACCTCCCAAGAGAGATGATTTGTCTGATTAGTGATGTTTTTAAAACATGCTAACAAGTAAAATAACACATAGAACCCTTAGTGCATTAATTATTAGAACTACCATTAACAATCACAATAATTAATGCTTCTGTGTCCATCACCAACCCAAGACACAGTCTTGTAAGCAGGAGACATCTCAAGAGTTTGTAAACTTGCCACGGAGCCACGATTCGGCCAGCCACTAGGGTCTTCATGAGTCATGGGTTCTGCCACAGCCGGGAGCTGCCAACGTGCAGCTCTTCCCCACACTTTTCCAGAGGAACCGGGGGTGCCTCTGTGTTTGGAAAGCTACCTCGTACCCTGTCTACACTCAATAAACACTGCTTAATAAAGACAATGGGAATGTGTGTTCCATCTCACTTTTCTCCTGAATGTTTCTATTTAGGGAGCCCCGAATGTTTCCCCAAGTAATTTATTCCATTGCTTGATTGGCTGCACAGTCAAAAAAAAAATGTTCCTACTGCCTCCTTCAAATGTTTCCATTTTCTTTTCGAGCGCCAGCCTGGGGCTTGCCCTGTGCACTCCCTGAGCTGTGCCCCCGGTTAGCAAGTCATGCCGGGAGGACCCTGCTTCAGATGTCTTATGTCCAGGTCGCCAGATCCAAAAATATGTTCCTGGAGTCTAGGTAGAGGCTGATTTTGCTTTGCCTCTATTCTTGACGAGAAAATAATTTTTTCCACTTATTTATTTTTTTTTCCTAAATTTTTGAAACAATGCTGACTCAGAGGACCGCGGATCCAGAGGGCTGGAGCCAGAGACTGCCCGAGTCTGTGGTTGCACGGTGGCTACCGTCCTTGCAGGGTCTGCAAGATGTTTAGCTGGCTTTCCCAAGTCAACCTTCTTCCCCACGAATGCTCTTTAGAGGTTCCCGGTGCAATGACATGTGTCTGTGCATGTGAGCCCGCCTAGAGGAGTGCAAGTGTACGTGTCCTTGTGTGTGTGAGTACGTGCGGTATCCAGGCAGGCTGTGTTCTAGGGAGGCACGAAAATGCCGATCACTTAGGATGTATCCGATGCAGCAGTTCCCATGCTTACTTCTCCAGCATTGCTTCTTGCTCTAACAGCCCTGTGTATTATCAGTCCTATGAGATATCTGAGTCAGAACTGTGTATCTTTGACACAACCCCAACCTCCCCTTCCAGAGAAACTACCCCCATGGAAGGTAAGACAGCCTAAGAGAGAGTCACTCCTTTAGGCTTCAGGAATTGTCAAAGTGACCTGTCAACATGGCAACATTGCTGACGTTGCTGTTGGTACACACTAACCCACCAGTGGAGTGGGTGCCGGGAATGGGCTACGGAGGGCTTGTGAAGTCTTCTAAACAAGTGAACCAGGGCCAGAAAAGCAAAGCCGTGTTTTCTCTGGAACCACATCGTGAGATCCCAGTAATAAATAAGTAAGTAAGACAACCCCTGGAATGTGATCGAAGCTTATGCTTCTTCCAAGGCGTGTACCACAGAGGACCTCCTTTGAGCTTTCCACCAATCCCTCCCCTCCTGCCACGCCTGCCTCGAAGTGACGGGGGCACTGTCACCGCCCTCTGTCCGTGAATGCGTAAGCCAGCTCTAGGAGGCTTCAGTGCATTACCCAAGGTCACAAGCTCTTGAGTCAAAGAGCAGAAAGTGGTGAGCAAGCCTCCTATTCCAAGCGCAGGAATCTTCCTAGAACAGCTTTCAGAGAAGCTGGTTGAGGAGCAGGGAGAACAGTGGAGAAGGGCTGAGCCTCAGATGCCCAGCTCTGACAGCAGGCCTCAGGCTTACGAGTAAATGCAGTTCCTTAAAGTGGCACCATGGACGGGCCTCGGCTTCAGAGTCAGATCGAAGCTCGAGACCTGTTTCTGCCAATGACTGGGCCGAACCGTGCACATGACTCAACCGGGTTGAACCTTAGCCTCCCGCCTACACTACACGACTCCTTCCAAGCCAGCAGGAAGATTGAAGGTGCCACAGGGACACACAGAGCCAGGCCCTGACACCTTGGAAGTCCTCGGTTACTAAGTTTCCCTCCTTTCTCCTTTAACCCAAGACAGAAGATAACCGAAAGCGTTGATTAACTGAATGATAATAATCAAATGTCCCTGAACAGGAGAAGCTCTGAAAAACACACTCCAAGTAATTGAGCCGCCATGGAGACTTCAGTCCCAAGAAGTGGCTGTGGTGACTCAGGAGGAAGGAGGTAACTCATGGATGGACGCCGGCTTTTCCCACGGACATTGCTCCAGGACCCCAGAGAGCTCATTCCCACTACAACTGAAGGAGGCCTAGTGGGGTCTCTTTTAGGGGGAACATGAGGCAAAGTTGGGGTCCATCCATACTGTTTACCTCAACGAAGAATGCATTTTCAGTCAAATTCCTGCTTCCAATTTGCTCTCATGTTTATTTCTTTAAAAAAAAAATGTTTCCCAGTTTTGTTGAGAAATAATTGACCAAACACACACACAAATCCCTGCATACGTTTAAGGCATATGGCACGATGGTTTGACTTACGTTCATTGTGAAATGATCACCATGAGAGGTTCAGCTAATCAGCGTTGATTCCTTTGCTCCAATTTTAACTTGTGTTACTTTGTAATAATTTATATTACCTTTAAAAGATTGCTGAAATTCTTTTGTGAAAATGTAGGCCTAACTAAAGAAATATAGGAAGGCAAAGAAGTAAATAAATTAGATTTATTTTTTTAAAGATTTTATTTACTTATTTGAGAGAGAGAGAGAGAGCACAAGCAGGGGGAACAGCAGGCAGAGGGAGAAGCAGGCTCTCTACTGAGCAAGGAGCCCGATGTGGGACTCGATCCCACGACCCTGGGATCATGACCCAAGCCGAAGGCAGATGCTTAACCGACTGAGCCACCCAGGCGCCCCAGAAATAAATTAGATTTAAAGATTTTTTTGTATCATTCATACTTGCCATCTCTCAGACTGATCGATTCAGTATATGAACTTTCAGGCTTCTCCTATTTTTTTGGGCTGTTATGGTATGTCGCACAAAGTTTCATTTAGGTAAGAACTTGTCTTTAGATTTTAATATCGTCCCTGTGTGGGCCCTTTCCTGTAGCAGGGTGTGGCCGTCATCCTTGGCTAGTTGACTCCAAGTCTATCCCTTAACCCCATTCGCCTTCGGCCACCTCCTCGATTAAGGCAATGAGAATTAAATCCACGCTTTTCCAGCTTTCTTTGCAGCTAGCAATGCCCATGTGACTCAGTTCCAACCAGTGGAGCCTATCCTTTCCTGATAAAGGGATAAGTGGTTCCGGTGATTTCCTTTACCTCTGGCATTGAACGCAGATGAGATGGTTAGGGCCGGAGCAGCCATCGATCGACACTGAGGCAGTAAGCCGTCATCCCGAGAATGGCTGCCCAGAAAGATAAAAAGGCGGTTCTTGGGCTCTCTGTCTCCAGAGGCATTAACTGAAAAATACAAGCTTCTGTTTGCTTAAGTCCCTATTAGTCAAGGTTTCTATTAGCTGAAGCCACGAACCTTCTCTAAATTGATATATATATTTAGCATATTTATATATTTTATAAGTATATATTTATAAAATATGATGTAATTCAAATGTAATATAATAATTATATATTGTATAATATACGGATCTGTTGAAAATGTTCTGATTCTTTTCAGTGTTAGCACATAAAAAAAATAGTTTCATTGTTCTCTATGGCGTGAATCCGTAGACTAAATTCTCATCTGAACTCAAACCTATATGCGTAGTGACTCAAGGCTACTTCTTTGGGGTGCTCTGTAAAAAAGACCACTTAAATCTGTAGCAGTAACAGGAAGGCAGACACAACAAATTCCGCATCAGCGCCTTCTTCTCGAAGACAGAGTTTAACTGCATGTGAACAATTATCCCCAAATCTACAAAGAATCTCGAGTAAGATGAGGCTAAAAATCTCAGGAGAGGGCTGCTGACAGAATCTCACATGACACTGAGAATAAATAGCTTTGGATCCCAAAGCAACCACTCTGACATCCCCCACCCCCAAATTAGGAACGCATTCTTATTTTCATCACTAACAGTCTCAAAGTTGCAATAAATCGGTGGTGTAAGCATTTTGGAAGACCGTTTTTAACCAGACTGCTCCTGGTTGAGCCAGGCTGACTGGTGGGTATGTACATCAATTGTTCGGTCCCCTTCTCTCTCTCTGTTCCCTTGATCCTCATGTGCTCTCTCTTGCTCACACTGCCCTGACTCTCAATTTTCGGATTCGTTTACCAGTTGACATCCACCTCTGTCCTTCTCCTCTGACGGTTGAGAACATCGTGACTCACCCTCTAGTATTTAGAACCTCAGCTCTCTTGGAATTTATAAATGCAGTTCCTCTTCTAGAATGACTGTCTCCCCAAACTCTACAGTGCATCCCCAGTTCAGGTTGACTGAGATGAGAAGGACTCCAGCCCCATGCCAACAGAAAAGCCCCATTTTCCTCTCCCTCGCCAGTAACAGCAGGATTTCAGAGAGAGAGAATGAAGCCTGAGATGAAAGGACAGACTGGGAGCCTCATGACATGTCTTCTGGTCATGAGTTATTTTATCTGTGTCACCATTCCCACAAAAGAAGGGAAGACAGCATCAAGTTGATCATAGGCAAGAAACCATCTTGAATTGAAGAGGCCCCTTGAAAATGGGAAAAGGAGGGAAACAACTGGTATGGGGAGACTTCTGGATCTTTTTGCAAGAAAATCATGCAACCACAAGGACAGTAAAAACTGATTATCTGAAATTTACAATTTGGCCATGATGAGTTCTAGAAGGAACACGGCCCTCTTCTTCCCTCCCCCTCCATCACCACTCAGTAAGGCTTAAACAGGAACAATGGAGCAGATTCCCCCCCGTAATCAATATCATGGAGTGTCATGCTTTTTATTTGTTGTTAATTACCGGGATCAGGATTCAAATACATTCAGTAGGTTTAGGAGATGCTGCTTGTGCGATTTAACTTGTGCTCCCAAATGCTTTGAGCCCACTGAGGATAATTTTCAAACTGCAAAATAAAGAGGGCAGTCTCTACCCAATGGAATTGTGTTACTTGCATGGAAAGATTTGTTGTCTCGGGTACGTCCTGTGTCTCCGGACCACTCTGAAACCTACCAATGAGTCTCGTGTGCGTGTTTACACCTCACATCGCCTGCCAAACCCCCACTGGCCATCCCCTTCACCTCATTGAACTTGGACTTGTTCACACCCTCCTCCTATTCCTGGGCCCACTGACATTGTCCAGCTGCAGAGCGTGGATGATGACTGACCCAGGCTAACTACGGTCCTTCCTTTCTGTGAATGCCACTGTGTGAGGATGTGATACTGGTGGCAGTCATCTTGTGACCCTGAAGACAAGACTTTTGCAGGCCAGCTGACATCACTGAGCTACCAAGTGAATGTTCCTGGAATTACCCTGTGCTCAGACTTCCTGTTAGGTAAGCTCAAACATGCCTTTCTTTATTAAGCCATTTTTAGCTGGGTCTTTTGTTTCTTACACATACAGTGGAACGTATCCTAAGTGTTACAAAAATCATCCCTAGAGGCACAGAACCTTAAGACTGGTTGGTTGGATTGGAGGAGTAACTTACAGACTCACAGAGAAGATGTGGCTTGCTTAAATTATAGAAGCCAGACTTGCTGATGCGAGTGCTGTGTGTTTTCCCGTCTACCATGCTGCCACGTGGGGTGTGGCTGGTTCATTTCAAGACCATTGGCATTCGCTTTCGTTTGAATGATTTTCCTTCAGTACGATTTTGTTATTTTAAATGCAATATTTAGCTTGCCTAACAAGGTAATGGGAAATTTTCAGCTGGAGGGTTAGAAACTAGATTCAACCTTGTAATTTATCGCCTACAACTATAAATCAAGCCAATGTCAGAAAGCTGAGAAAAAGAATAAACAATGGGACAGCTGCCGCCTGATCTGTCAACAATATATGGCAAGGCTAGACATGCCCAACAATCACAACCAAGCCATAAATATATATTCTATATTTAACCCCACAAGCTTAACGTTGTTTGATTTTCATTATTGATGTTTGCACACCCTCAGGGTCTTAAATTTTAAATCCTTTATCTTGTACTGTCATGTTATTAGGAAGAAGAGAAAATGCTTTTTAAAAAGTTCCATTTGCATAGCTTCTCAGACCTTTGCCCCACTGGCGTTTGCATCCTGAGCCTAAGGGAGTGAACACGTATGACTGCAGAATCCCACCACTAAGGTATCCAGAAGAGACAGGACTGAGTTTATGAGTGCTGGGAAGGCTGCGCCTGGTGAGGGTGGGGGCAGATAAGGGGAGTTGTTTAAGTCATAAAGTTTCAGAGTCTTGTAACAGTGCCTTAAAAAAAATCTGTTATATATAAGTCATAAAGCCATAACACACTCTTTGTAATGCCAGGTCCGCGATCTCTGCCAAGAAGACTTTTTGGGGAGAATACTCCCATCCCTTTAAGCAGCCTGCATACTACCTAAGAAGCTAATTCATATTGATAGGTCATCATTATTACAGGAAGCTGGAAGTGACTCCCATTCGCTGCCTGCACGTAACCCTTCCTCAGACGTAAGATGTAAAGCCAAACCGAAATGTCCTCTGTGTTTGGAAGAGCTGCTGTGCTTGGATCATGGCAGCCCCTTTGTGGCAAAGACCATAGCTGCAGAATCGCTTGACCCCGGGGTCTAACTCCTCCAGGAGACTCTTTGACAGGATACTGACAGCCACGTTACCACTGTTCACATCTTCCACTGTAATTCTGCCAAATTGGCAACCAAAGCCACACAAGGCTAATCTTGTGCTTGGAAGATTGTCTTCCCTCAAGTACTAACAATACTTGGATTTTCACAGCTCTCTGAAACACAAGGTCTTCTGGAAGCTTCCCTAAGAACCCCTCGTAGGCTGTGCGCAGTGGCCGCAATCTCCCTGGGAGCCCCCTCCCTCATTTGTGGCACAGTTTCACCAGCAAGGGATTTTCTCTTAACGTAGTCACTTCTGTCCTACGGGCATTTTCTCAGCTTTCTCATCACTGAAGGATGTTTGTCCAGTAGCCCACAGGATAATTCCCAGATTATTTGAGATCCCTCTCAAAGAAGTCAGACAGGAATGAAAATGAAACCCGAGGGTCAGATGTCCATTGTGGATGTGCATTTAGAAAGCCCATCGTGTCTCACAGGCAAGAGATGTTTCCTCCTACTTTTAGTGTGCGCAGAGAGAGAGAAAACGAGAGTTTCTGGGGAGGCATGTTCTCATGTGATCACTTACAGGATCTCATTTCAAGTGAGTGAAATTTACACGCGTGACTAGTAATTAAGCCTCATTAAATCAGAATTTCTCTTTTTCATTTAACTAAGAGCTTTAATTATATAAAACAATTGCTGTAAAATGATTGCATGCATTTGTTTGAGCTTTGAGTGCCCTCTACTGGAACAAGAAAAAAGTAAAAAATCAATAGCAGGGAGGAGGGCTTGCACGGCGGGGTCCTAAGGATGGCATCATCCTTACTGTCTGGAAAATAGAGATAATTGTAAGCACTCAACGTTTGTTATTCACAATTACCTGACAGTGATCAAACCTTTTTCTAAAAACCACTGCTTAAACGGACCTAAGTGCATATCTTCCAGGTTTTATATTTAGAAAAATTCCTCAAGGATACCGATCAGAAGCATCTTTTAGCCTCTTGGCTTGCTGTCTGATTTCCAGGGACTGCATGTCTCAGTACTATTGTGTTTGGTTTACAGCCGTGGCGTCCGAAACAAGTTGGCCCCTGGACCAATTTTCTTCTTTAAACCTGTTCCTTCCAAAACCATGCAAGATTTAGTCTTCCATCTGGACACTGCATTTCGTATCTCAGCTTCATGGGCCTTTGAGCCCCTGGGCTTGTCCCTCCCCGGCTCTCTGCTTTAGCTCCTTCTGCACTCAGCCCCTTGGGCTGGGTTGCGCCTCAGCCGTCCCCAGGTCCCCCCAGCTCCCTCCTTCCGCCACCACCACACCCTCCTCAGGCCCACACTCCCTGTCAGCAGGACTGCACCTGAGCTCCCTTCCCGGTCTCCATCCAACCAGGTTCTCCAGCCTCCTTGTTTTGATTCCTTTCCTAACTTGTACAGCAGCCTCATGAGCCACTGGAGCCGACTCTGATTTCCAAGCTGCAGAGCGCCGCCTTTGCCCGTGGCCCGAGGCTCCGTCCTCCCGGCCAGTCTCAGGTGGGACCTCAGGAAGGCTCCGCAGTGTTCATTCTTATCTGCTGGTTGCTTGGTTTTCTAATCCCTCAAGGATTTTTCGAACCTTGACTACTCTCCTTGTCAAGACTTGATTTGCTTCTTCATTTCCCAGAAAACAGCTGGAGCCACTTGGCGGCCTTTAGTTTCCTTACCCGGCACCTGCCAATTTGTCTTTATCTGTGCCCCTTCTTCCCTTCCGTCACAGGAGACCAGCCTCTTCTCCATTTGTTTTGCATTCTATTGCCTCCCAAACGCTCTTTTCTGTTCCCGTGATCTGTTCAGTGTTTCTCCCTCTTCACAAGTACTTCTCTCTTGGCCTCAGACTATACACGTTCCAGATTCTCCAGTGTTCTGCTCCCACCCAGAAAAGGCATGACCCTCTCCCAACCTTGACTCTGGCACAAACTGCTGCCCCGTGTCCCTGTGGCCTCACTGTGAGGCATCTTGAAAGTGTAGACTCTCTTCTTGCCTCCAGTTTCCATCACCCACTCACTCCTCCATATAAGCCACTTTGGTTTCATTTTTCTATCCCTCATCAGGAACTGGTCTCTCAAAGGTAATGAAAGGCCTCTGTAACAGCGGGTTCCCACCATGATCTGCCTTGTTGCCCAGCCAACCGCAGTAGCTGATGCAGGAGAGCTCAACATGGCCGCTTGCGTTCACGCGCCCTGCCCAGCCAGTAGGAAGAAGGAAGTGACGTAGAGAGATGCACTCTTCCGCTGAAGAATACCTCCGGGCCTTCCTGTGCACTGCTTTAGCTCCCATTTCGATGGCCTCAAGGTAGTCGCAGGTCTAGACCTGGTTACAAGGGAAGGTGGGAAAAATAGTCCATTCTGGTTGGTTAAATATCCCACTAAAATTTAGGTTTCCATTCCGAAGGAAGAAGGAAAAAATTGATATTTGAACACTTTAAATTTTGTATACCGAATGTTAGCCCAAGTACGCGCGCGCGCGCGCGCGCGCGCACACACACACACACACACAAATGAGATTAGGGTTTAAAAATGCAATAAAACGCACTTCCTTCCTTCCTTCCTTCCTTCCTTCCTTCCTTCCTTCCTTCCTTCCTTCCTTCCTTCTTTTCTTTCTTTCTTTCTTTCTTTCTTTCTTTCTTTCTTTCTTTCTTTCTTTCTTTCTTTCTTTCTTCTTTTTTGTATGACTTTCTGGAATTCCCATCTGATACTTTGTGCAATACCTATTGTTTGAGAATTATTGAAATTTTGAATCCTAATATGTGCTTCATGTTTTCCAGATGTCTTCTGAATACATAAAAAGAGGACATAACTTTATTTTGAAGGTAAAATAAATAAATACATACTAATTTATCCTTATGGATATTATATACATTTTTCTGTGTGCAAGATTAAAAAAAAATCAATCTTCAACAGACTGCACCACTCTTAGGTTTTCCCACTTAGTTTTCCTATATCTGCTAACGATTTTTTTGCAAAATGAAAGGTTTTTTTTCCCCCCAAGATCACAAAGACTCTTGACAGTTATATTGACATTAAAATCTTTATTTTCTATTCTATAGTGATTTTTAACTCTATTAAGTCTATTATTTTAATAATAAAAAATTATTCCACTCGGGTCATCTTTTAGAGTAGCAAGCTACATATTTAAAGTCACATGCTCTAATTCTCAGCAACACCGAGTCTGACAATATTCATTGTAAGGAATCGAATACATCTTACTTCATCTACTCCTCTCTGTTCTACTTCTTAACTACTATTAATTGACCCAGGTACTAGATCCATTTTATTATTTTTTACTATTACATGATGAATTTCATAATATGCCACTGTATTTTTAAAGGGAAAATAGATAGATGAACATAGGGAAGGGAAGGAAAAATAAAATAAGGTAAAGACTGAGAGGGAAACAAACCATAAAGAGATTCTGGACTATAGGAAACAAACTGAGGGTTGCTGGAGGGGAGGCGGTGGGGAGATGGGTAACTGGGGGATGGGCATTCAGGAGGGCACGTGATGTGATGAGCACTGGGTGTTATGCACAACTGATGAATCACTAAATTCTACCCCTGCAACTAATAATATACTATATGTTCACTAACTTGAATTTAAATTAAAAAAATAAAAAATAAATAAAAACTGCTTTGCTTTGCATACTTGTTTCTTTTATTTATTTTTTAAAATTATTTTTATTTTTAAAGTAGGCTCCGTGCCCAATGTGGGGCTTGAACTCACAACCATGAGATTAAGAGTCACATGTTCTACCAACTGAGCCAGCCAGGTGCTCCTACACATTTATGTTTCCAATCCGTATTTACAAGTATTGCACATCACTCTTAAACTTCTTTGATCTTAATGTTTACCTTGAGTCCTTTGATGTAAGACCTTTCCATTCTTGAATTGTTACTGTCACTTTAAATTTCCATCTTCATCAGTTGCAGTACATCTTTAAGTTTAGCTTGTTCTGTTTTAGTAAAGGCACACAAGAGTTGCATTTTCTGACTGCTTGCGTTTTGACAACTTTGCATTGCCTTACACACAATGCTACTCAACTGGGATACGTTATTCTTGTAATGTGCCCCAGATACATAGACGACTTCAAATAATCAATGGGAATATAATAGAGGCAACGCGGAAGTTTTGCAACATGGTGGGCGTTGATATGTGTCCATCAGTGGTGTCCCCTAAACCACAGGAACTCACTTGTTGAGAAGTGTCAACTTAAAGTGCTATAAATATAACATGTTTTGTTCTGTTTTTCTTAATCTTCCCCTCCCCAAATTTTGCCTTCAACCAAGCTATGGGGAATTTTCTATCCATATCTCTTAACAGCATCTTGGATGGATTCTTTCATACTTTAATTATTAAAATGTATCTAGATGGAAGATTCAAACATGCCATTGATTTAAATAACTTGTCTCTTGGGGCGCCTAGGTGGCTCAGTTGGTTAAGCATCTGCCTTCAGCTCAGGTCATGATCCCAGGCTCCTGGGATTGAGCCCCACGTCAGGCTCCCTGTTCAGTGGGGAACCTGCTTCTTCCTCTCCTTCTGCTGTTCCCCCTGCTTGTCCTCTCTCACTGTCTCTGTCAAATAAATAAATAAAATCTTTAAATAATAAATAAATAAATAAATAAATAAATAAATAAATAAATAAATAACTTGCCTCTTTTTCCCAGCACAGGTTTGATCCATGGCACTAAGAATCTGAAGGGTGAAGAAAGACCTGATTACCTCTTTTACTTATACTCTCCCCTCTGCCCTATGGAGAGCTTTTTGAGCTTTTTGAGGTTTTTTTTTTAGCCAGCTATGCTAAAACTGCAAAAGGCGGCTCCAGGCTGAAGGGACTAGCAAATAAGTAAATAATAAATAAAATATATAACCATGTTCTAGTGAGGTGAAGAGTTAGGTGTGTTCTAGGAACTATTAAAAGGCTAAGGTGACTTGAGATTAGACAAAGAAGGGTGCAAAAGGGCATGAGTTGGTGAGGAGTTGAGCAGTGGCCAGATCATGGGGGTTTCTGAAGGCCGTAAAGGGGCTTGAGGGTTTATTCTTGCCACAGTGGAAAACGATCAGAAACTTTTGGACAAAGGAGCTACAAGATCTTTAAAAGGTATCTCTGACCACCATGAGAAGAATGGTCTGTGGGAGGCAGGAGTAGAAAAAGGAAGACCAGTTAGGGAACGATGGCAATGGTCTAAGCAGAAGATGCCCACAGCCTGGAGCAGGGTGGTGTCCAGAGATGATGAGAAGGCCCCAGACTGTGCATGTATTTTGAATATCCAGATAACAGGATATGCTGATGAGATCGGTGTGGTGTGGGAGAGAAAGAGAGTGAAGAATGGCTTCATATTTTTGACCTGAGCTACTGGGGGAAATGGAGGTGATACTGACAGAGATAAAATGTGCTGGAGGAAGAGCGAGGTGGTGGAAATAGGGAATCAAGAATCCAGTTTTAGACATGTTTGCTCGAGATGCCTAGTACATCAAATGGAAATGTTACGTGGGTAATTGTATATGTGAGTTGGAACTCCCAGAGGAGCTGTTGGCTACAGATATAAATGCAGAGCCATCAGAGTATATATTGTATAAAAGCATAGGAGTGGAAGAGGTCACTGAGCAAGAGTATATTTAGGAGAGAGGAAATCCAAAGACTAGGGTTTGTGGAGTTCCGACATTTCAAGGTTGGGATGATGAGGAGGAGGAAGCAAAAAAGACTGAGAAGGAGTGACCAGAACAGTAAGAGAACTGGTGTGGTGCCCTCCCTAGAAGCCAGATTTAGAAACACTTCAGAAAGTGTTGCAAGAATCAGGTCAATCTCTTCTTTAGCTCCAGTGGCTTCGTCTTAGACTAGCAGTTTCTCGAGAACACCAGAAAAAAATTTCCTGCTTCAACACCAAAGTATGTTTTTAGAAGTATGCTTTTCCTTTTGCACTTCCTGGCCAGCATTTCCTTTCCCTCTGTGTTCTTACTTTTTCAAGACCTCACATGTAGAAGACTACCCTTCCCACTTAGGCTGTAGTCACATCATGTGCATGTTTAACTCATGTGATTTGAATTACATGCAGTTGAAGGAAAGAGAGAACACACAATGTGGTGGGTGATTCCACCTGGCACTCTACTCAAAGCATATGCCCAAGACCAGGGGACATAGATGTGCATCTGAAGTTCTTCTGAGGTTATACTCACAAATCAATACCTTATGAACCTATGGGTAGACAGTGGACTTTTCAAGATAACTATCTATATCTATATCTATATCTGTATAACCTTATATGCTTGTCTTCGAATCTAGCGTTATCCCACCCTACCTGAAGTGGAATGGGGAGCAAACTGTCCAGGATAAGTTCATCAACCAAAAGGGTGTATGGAATGTTCTGAGCTCCAGTCAGCTTGGGTCCTGGCAAGACACCTGAACGTCCATCTCCTCATTGTCCAGCTGTTAGACAGGTAGGACTGAGATGGAGTTTTCCTCCTCTAACACTCAGGCTTCCTGGCTCTGGTAGATTCCATGGACTTTTCCTTGGTCCCTAACAGAGTCAGAACCCCTGTGCTGGTGGCTATTCTCACACATGGAACATTGCTTTTATCAGAAATCCTCCATCTTCTCCCTCAGCAACAGTATTTCTACTGAGGTGACTACCGAGCCCATAGCAGTACTGTTTGGTGGGATGAATCTGTTTAATTTGTTTTATTTGGTTAGTTTTTTTTGAAAACTGACATTAAACAGCACCAGTCATTCCTAGTTTTAGCAGCAAAGCAGATCCCCCCCATTTTTGTTTTTGTTTTTTACAGAAAAAAGTAGTTAGGTAGACATTTAGTCTGTCTTTTGAGACAAGTACGTAATGGGTTTTGTGGTTGGCAAGGCAGGTTGTGAGGCAAAGCTTCCACGGGTGGATAAATCTTGGCATGGTCCCTTCCCTTGCCATCTATCTGCATCAGTAGAGTCATATAAAGGGCCAGATAGCCACCAAGAAGGAAAAGAATGAAAGATTTGAGGTTCTCATTTATTAGAGGATGTCTGATGGCCTGGGATGCCAGAATGTGGCCAGCAGATGAGAGAAGGGGCTTCCAGGGAAGCCGGATTGAAGCTTGAAATCAGGGCCTGTGTTAATGAAAAGGATGAAGAGAGCTCTTCTTCTTTTTTTTTTTTTAAAGATTTTATTTATTTATTTATTTATTTGTCAGAAAAAGAAAGAGAGAGCGAGCACAAGCATGGGGAGTGGCAGGCAAAAGCAGGCTCCCTGCTGAGCAGGGAGCCCGATGCAGGACTCGATCCCAGGACTCTGGGATCATGACCTATGCCAAAGGCAGACGCTCAACTGACTGAGCCCGCCTGGCGCCCCGAGGACAGCTCTTCTGACAGAGCATGTTCTGTGACCCCTGCGGAACCAGTGGCCAGGTACCATGGCGTGTGTGTCCTGGGGAAGTGTCTGTGTGTGAATGTAAAGTGATTGGATACATCTTGGAATTTGTGTCTGGTTCAGTGTGAAGCAACCCTAGATGAGAATCCGCCTAAGAGCAGAAGCAGTTTCCTGCACAGCCTGGATCCAGAGGTGAAGCCAGGGTGCTCTTCAGTGCCCTTGGGGCTTCTCCAGAAGGTGAGGCCTTGCCCTGGGATGCGTGGCGGCCCACCTTGCTAGCAACACCAGGAAGAGGCAATCACAGAAAGAGCCTCCTCAGAGGAAATTACCAAACATCCTCATTTCCTCCTCTATATAAAGGGTTATTCATTGATCCCCTTCCAGTCAGAAGACATTTGTAAGAGCCTCTGGAGGCTTGACAAAGGCTTGCGGTCAATAATGATTTGGATATGAGGAGAAGCGAGACCTGCTTTTGCACCGTGAGCTGGTGAAGTGGGTCATATCTTCATGAGAATTTTGAGGTAAAATTTGAGAAAATTGCCTATCACAGAAAGCTATGTGACCCCAAAGGCAGTGATATTTTCTTTAGCAGTGAGGAGGTAGAGCTTATGGGAAGCAGAATGTAATTAAAAGTCATATCCAATATTCTGCTGCTCAACTGATGTCTTATTAAAAATGTGTGCTCGTGGCCAAGGAAGTAGGAGGTGCACTCTCAGCTGTCAGGCCGAGAAAAGAGTGCTGTGCCCAGGATCCATCCTGAAAGCCCTGCTCACTCAGATCCCCGGTCCACGAGGAGGGAGTCGCTTCCATCGCCTTCCCACATGACAATCAAAATCACACCACAGACTTCACTTTTCTCACTTCTCCTACACAAGGGCTCATGGTTGGGCATAAGATAATGAGGACAGGCTCTGTCACCCACAATGTGGCAAGATAAGATGTAGCACAGTCAGGAGAAATTATTTTAGGGCCCCCTCCCCCAGAGTTCACACCGGTGACTCAATTCATCCCCTTTCTGGCTAATGGGTGAGAGTAGATACGGGATCCTCAGATGCCCTAAGTTTTAATTCTGGCTCCACCACTGACTTCATTTCTGTAATAGGTAGACTAGAAACATCTCCTGCATATGGCTCCTGGAAGACAGTATTCAACTGTAACTCACCTTACCAAGTTATAAGGAACATCAAATTATATTGCGAAGTCCTCCGTGAAGCTCAGTCAAAATTTGCATCATTCTCCGACCTGCCCGGTGCCAGTCTCCCTGATGCTTTGTGAACAGTCGCTGCCTATAAATTGAGATTTACCCAAACATAATCGCAGCAACGTTATCAAATCGTACTCATTTTTTGTCGTATTTGTAATTACGGCCACTAGAGCTAGTCCTATGAAACCTCAGTGACTCCGCCAAGTAATGGGTTTCTTAGATTGGCCAGTAAAACCCATCCTCTGCCTCATACACTTTGCACAGGCTTTAGTTCTGTCTCCAAGAAGATAATCCCTGATCCCAAACGCAGTGTGTATATTTTACATGAAAACTGAAAAATTCTTGGTGCCGGTGAAGATAATAGAAACGCTAATTAAAAAAAAAAAAAAAAACAACTAATGTCATTGAACTGCCGAAGACAGAAGCAGAGGAGGATCAGAGGAAGAAAGAAGAGGAGGAAGGGGGGGCACAGGAATTACAGAGTTACTCTCTGGACCAACACTAAACTTAAAAGTGGGAGAAGGACATTTCCTTTATTCCTGTGCCTCGGTTTGTTTATCTGGGAAATGGGGTAACAGCTCAACTCCATCTTAGTATTTCTATTTCTGCCCTATTTGTAACTATAGTTAGTGTTCACTCACTAGCTGTAAAACTATAAACGCCCATCGGGCACATTACACATAAATTTCCATAGAAAATAAAATACCATCATTGGTCCCTGAATAATTCTACCTGTAGATTACATGTGTTTGAGGGTTGTATTTTCTTCCTTTGCTTGTTTCCAATGAGGTTAGAAATGTTTATTGATTACAGTAATGTCATATTTTTTAAAACAGCAACCTCTTTATTATGGTCCTTCCATATAGGATTCCTAAGTCCATAAAACTCTAACAAATCCATGAGAAATTCATTGCTAAAGATTTAAGACTTAAATATTAAAACTCCACAGTCAGCAAATGTTCCCAAAGAAATGAAAATACCTCGGAAGACTATAAGCATGTTTTTTGGCCTTCATTTGAATATTAAAGAAAGAGATGGCTTATATACCCATTTAATTACATTCCCAGAGAGAATGTGTATGAATCAAGTGATAATAGATTATACGTTGACTAGTGCAAACTGCTTCCCAAAGCGCATATTAACATCAGATCACGGTTCTTGAACCACAACCCATGCAGGCTAGACTTCAGAATTTATAGTATTTCAGAAAGGTAACATGAGTACATGGAGTATATTGTGCAATGTCCCCATCGGGGGCCAGAGGAAGCCCTCAAACCCATTAAGTTTTCTATCATGAAACATATAAAAATTCACACTAAGTGGAATAATCACTATTAAAGATTCTCACACTGGTTCACATAATTGACCAAAAATAACGGGTTGTCAGACTTGTCCCCTCGCCCGCCACTGGAATTCCGGAACTGTGCATAAGCAATTGTTGCCCCGTATTCTTTAAAGTATTTGGGGTGCTTTGCAGCCACCGGTGGGAAAGTCTCTGCAAATTTAATGAGCACCCACGGGAGGATATAATATCACATATAAATAATAGCCGTAGGCTCACATTTTCGGGAACTCACCAAATATGTAAGCCGGGGAAGTTTCCTGCCCTGGGTCCCAGGATTGAAAATAAATGAATTCATGATACTGCCAGATCGTGTTGCAAGGAAGGTGGGAAGAGGAACCGTCAAAGGAGAGAGAAGAGGACCTACAGAGAGGGTGCGCCATGTAATATGTCTCAGGAAATCATCTGGTATTTAATAGAAGAAAATCAATAGTGGGTAGGTTTGCGGAAATATTATGTAAAATATGAATTGAAACTTCTGCTAAAACCTCAGTCTGGTTGATAGCAGGGTTCTCAGCGGGCTCACCCCTGGGATCTAATACACGACCCTGAACTTGGAAGGACGCACCCTTGGTCAGTGCTCTGCTCTTAGTGTTGGATTCATAATCATTGTTGAACAGGGACACCCCCCCCATTTAATTTTGCGGTGGTATCCACACATTATGTGGCCAGTCCTGTCCACAGGCAGGCCTATCCCTAGAGTGGAGTGGAGGACAGTCTCTGCTTTCTCTTTTTGCCTGCGTAGAAAAACCTGGTGCTCCAGGAGGAGAGAGTCTCACCAGGGGGAGAAGGTTTGTTCTGCTGATTCCTCTCGGGTCTCTTCCTGGGACATGCAACTTGCACAAAACTTGCAGATAAGTGATGCATGACATCCCCCTCTCTTTAAGAGGGCAGACAACCGTCTCCCTATAAACTCCATGTAAGCAATGGCATTGTAGAGGACACACAGTCTCTGTGAAAGGGGGAGTGATGGGGAACGCTATCTGAGCAAGTGCCTTTGCTTGTTTAGCTTAAGGTGAGGTTTTCAAAGGCACAATTTTCCCAAGCAGGGTAATGGACATTATTGGATTTTATTGATTGATTGATTGATTCATTCATTCAGCACACAAATGCCCCACACATCCATGTACTTTTCCACATACACACCCCTCTACACACACCCCCACATATGTACCATATCATACACATACATATACCCCATACATGCCTACTGCCCTCCATTTACACACCCCCACTTACGCACTGTACCCCCACATACACACACATTTTTATTGTGTTAAGTTCAAGAGAAAGAGCTGGATTCTTTTCCATCTTAACAAAGAAATCTTTCCTCACCTCTTTATTACTAGTCACTGTCCTGTTTTCCTCTTTGTCCTGTTCATCTCATTGGCAACTAACTAATGGCAATTATTGTCTATCCCCAGGCTCTCCATCACCTTCCCTTTAGTCCTTATCCGCGGGCTGGCTTCTGCCACCATCATCCCATTGACGAGGTGTTCACCATGGTCTTCACTACTACCAAGACAACTTGTCTCTCACTCCTCGAGACCAATTTATAGGCATTTTCTAGAGCATTCCTTGCCTGACCATTAGTTGAGTTTGGCACTGTTGACCACTGTCTTATTTGGGTAGGTTCTCCTTCGGTTTCTAGAACACAGTTCCTTTCCTGGTTTCCTCTTCCTACTCTGGTATTACTCTCAGTCTTCTTTGGAGATTCTCTTTCTTTCCACAATGGTTGGGGTCACTGAGGATTTCCTCTTTGCCCTTCTCTCTCTCTCTCTCTTTTTTTTTTCACTCTACCCTTCTTCCTGGGGAAAGGGATGGATGGCTTCCTGTGGTTTCAGTGGTCATTTATGCTAATGGCGGTTTGAAGTGTGGTTAAGCACCTAACTTTTAGAGCCATGGAGATTTGGGTATAAATCCTGGAACTTCTACCAACTGGACATGTGACCTGGGACTATATACATAATCCCTCAAGCCCGTTTTTGCACACGTAAAATAGAAAAAAATCATTATCCTTAAGTGTTACTGTCATCGTGAAGATTCTTTCATTCATTTACCAAGATGTTTTGAGTAGCTACTATGGGTTATGCACTGGATACATAATGATAAGCAAAACATAAACATCCTTGTCCTTGTGGCACTTCTACTATAGTGTGAGGCAGACACTGAACAAACGCACAAATGGGCCATTGTATATGCAAAGTGATTGGAGCTCTGAAAGCAGAACAGGGATTAACAACTTAATGAATGCACTGAACAGAACAAAGTCTGTACAGTGCAAATGCTTGCCACCACCATCTCCCTTGTCACCATCCTTTAAATCTCTGTCTCTAGCCTGGACTTCTTTCTTGATGCCCATAGACACCTCAAATTAATATGTCTAGAGTTCTATTCATCCTATTTCCCTACCTCTTGTATTCCCTTATTTTTTATTCCCCACCTTGGTCAATAGCACCCAAATCTCAGCCGATCATCGGTTCTACCACCCTGATATGTGTTTTGGCTACACCTTCTTCTCCAACCCTCCTACTCCTGACCTGATTTCAGCCTTTAGCGTTTCTCACCTGACGTAGTGTAAGAGCTAAGTTTGCCTTCTTCAGGTTGTTTTCCAGTCAGTCTTCCACACAACTGCCGTGATGGTGTGTTTCTTCTCTGGTTAAATTCATATGATGGTTTTCTATCACCATTGTCAGGGATCGCCCAAGTTCCTTCATCTGCCCACCACTCCAGACTCCCTACTGCTCCTGCTCAGCTCCTTCCCACCCCCTTCCTTCTAGCACTGTAGACTCCAAGACACTGAAGTGAGGAGCTCTTGACTTTAGGACCTTTCCCCCACCACTGCCATTTTCTCTTCCTGCAATGCCTTCCCCATGCCATTGCACCTGGACAACTACTGCTCACCATCAAAGCCTTGGCACAGACATCACCTCCTTTGTGCTCTTCCTTGGTCTCCACCTTACCCCTGCCTTCCTCCAACTGTTACCGCATTGGGTGTGTCCCAGAAGGCTCCCATAGATACCGCTTGAATCTCTGTCTCTTTCATTGAACCCACCAGGTTCCTCTGGATTTTATTTTTGTGTGTGGTCCTACCAGATGCTGTTGAAAGATGGGATTGAGTCTCACTTATTTCTCCAGGTTCTTTCAGGAGCGTCTCCACCCCCATCCTACCCACAAGTTGTGTGCTCCATGGCCCATAACTGTCAATACTGAATTTGCCAAAGTCTGGATTTATCAATCTTACAAAATACCCTGTGGGGAATACCAATGGTTCATTCTAAAATTGCATATATGGAAAGTTGCCTCTAACTTTTCAAGGCCACAGTTCAGCACTGAAGATACCCAATTTACATGATTAAACAGGCCACTTGACATCTCAGGTTATGGCATCTATATTCATGTTTATAATGACTTTAATTTTTTCTCCAATTACTTCTACATAACTGGAGTGAATTTTGCAAAACAAGAAGAATCTCTGGTAAAGGGAACTTCCAGGCTCCGAGTGGAGATACTTCTAATAAATTGTTGAGATCCCTTTCTGTTGGGTGCCTTACAGTAGTCTGAAGAACCTAGCACACCTCTTAGCATCTAGAATAAAAACAATTTTCTCTTCCCTTTTCCTTCCCTGCACCGTCTTCTCTCTTCAGTCCCAATCTCTACTTTGATAACCACCTGGAAACTCATATTCTGTTAGGTTCAAAATGAAACTAAGTTCCTATGTTGCCCTGACCCATCCTTTTCCTTCTCTCAAATTCGCATCTCGGTTAATGGCACTGAAGTTTACATAAGGCTCCAAGTCAAAATTTTCTCCATGACACTTAACTCTTCTCCATCCCTCTTTCAACACACCTCATGAGTCTTCAGACCGTGCACTTTGCCTTCTTCAGTTGTGCAGTCTGTTCAGTGCCTGGTCCCATGAGTTTGCACTCCCATCTACACCCCCACAGGTGTGTAATCTCTTGCCTAAGCTACTTCAGGGTTTTCCCTGTGCCAGGAAACTCTTTCCTTCAGTAGATCTTCAAACTGCTTCCAGACCTCAGGCCAACTGAGACTGTAAAGTCTTCAATATCTTATCATCACCTGGAGAATGAATGGAAATGCAATAGTATCACATATAAGGCGTTTTGCTCTCTGGGCCTCATATACATTTTCACCCTCATCCCTCTTCGTACTCCAAAGCATGGTCCCTGCTACAGCCAACTCCGGCTTTTTCTCCAAATGTCATGGTTTTCCATGTCTCCTTACCTTCCTACTTGCTGCTTTTTTTTTTCTTTCTTTCTTGTATTCTCCCCCTACCTGTGTGCCCTGCCTAGAGAACCTCTCAAAATCTTGCTCAAACATCCTGTGGGATAATTGTATGACTCCCTCTTCTGTTCTGTAGTTCTCTCTCTTCTCCAATCTCCCAACAGAAGGCAAATGTGCTGTCAGAGGACTTCCTTCTAACTTTATTAGTAATTCTCACTAGATTACATTTGCTTAAATATTTATAGCACTCACTAGACTGGGAAATCCCAGCACCCAGGGGGTGGGTATCATCCCCATTTTTTTTATTCCAAGCATCTACAACAGTGCCTGGCACATAGTCAGAACTCAATAAATGTTTTTCAATAAACAATTGAATGATAAATATAGCAACGTCAGAAAAGCAAAGCATTCATCTAACATCCCATAATTTTTTTTTCTTTTTATAGGAGGAAATGTGCTGCTCAAAGGATAATGAGAAACTGTAGTTTCTTATTGCCAAAATGATCAGGAGCTTATAAATATGCCCATAAAATTCATCCCTTACACAGTGGAGAAGATGGACATGAATTTGCAGATAATGACCTTAAAAAGAGATACTCCCAAGAGTTCTTTTGAAGGTTTACAGAACTGCTGAAATAAAGAAAAGGCCAACTGTAGAGACCACAAAGAAAGTCTCTGGGGGGCTATGGACAGACCAGTTATTTGGAGTAAACTATAAAGTTCTCCTTTCATGGGAGGACATTGGTGAGAAAATGAAAGACTGGCAATGAGAATGGGAGCAATAAGGAAGTAGGCGGGGATAAAAGGCACAGAAAAGGAAAACAAGTTCAGTGATGACGTTTATTATTATATCTCTCCTAGATATAAATAAGGGGAATATAAATAATCATGTGAATGGGAAATTATCATTCTGAGATTTACTTCCTTAAAAATATTTTGAAAACAATGAGAGAAACACTAATGAGATTTTTAAATAGAATCAGGAATTCCCTGCTCTTGACCGTGGTCGTTGAGGAGCACGTATTGAAATCCTTGTTTACGATGAAAATATGTAACCAAGATGTGCACATGAAATGTATCAGAGGGCTTTATTCTCATGGGGAAAGCCAACTTGAATTGAGAAGTGTGGTCAATGAAGACTGATGTTGACAAGTCATAAATTTTCAGATGGAATTATGGATCAAATGATGTAGCCATTAGACCTCCTGGTTATTAAAGATGTATTTAAGAAAGAACTGTCTTGGGCATCCACCTTGCTATGCTTTGGGTTCACATAGCCACTTCCCCAGAACACTGACCTAGTTCCAGAAGATTTGCTTGGGAAAAGTCTCCACACCCCTCTCTATTAGGAAGCAAAAATCCCCACTCTTCTTTGACAAATGTTTTCATTTGTATTCGGGTTTGCAGCAAGTGGGGTGGTCCTCCCATGAAGAAGCATTGTAACCCATGCAGACGCTGGTCTGCATCAGTACTGTGTTTGAGGAACTGCAACTTCAAGAGCCAGAACCTCTCCTCCCTTCCTCACTCTCACACACACGGAGCAATTACTACAAAACCAACAGTGGTATCTCAAGGGTGGCAAGGAATTGCATCAGACTGGGCAGGACCATCTGTGTTCATGAATGATTCTGAGTCATAATGACAGAAGGCAAAACAGCAGAAAATAGACTAGTAGATTTTTTAGATTCTCTAGTTATCGCTGAAAGACATTGCAACATCTTACTGGTTCCCTCGTTAACGAATTAAATAAAGCCCTTGGTGCGGTTTATTTTAGATCTGATTTAGAGTAAAGATTAACCCTCTTTTCAAATGTATCCTTTAACACAAATAAATAAGATGAGATATTAAGGCAATGGAGATCTACCCCAAAGCATGCATTTTAGCTCCTGCTGTAGGAAATGATTCCACTTAGTTCTGTGACTATATCAAAGAAATGTTCATAGAGAAATTAATTTAGCATCAGTCTCTGGATACAAATCTTTTTAAATTCATGTTATTAAAATGATTTTGGTTTATGGAAATGAGTTAAAGGATCTAATCTTTCCTATTATTGAGTGCTTGGCCCTTTACTTTACTATAAATTTGGTATAATATAAAGTAAACTGAAATAAAGCAGAGATTTCTATCACCAGCAATACAGAGGACAGGATCCATAAGTGGCTCTGTTGCTACAAATTCTGCATTTTTTATAAATTGGCATCGCAGGGCTGACAGATTGTAAAAATACCTCTAAGATGAAAACAAAACAAAACAAAACACCCTGAGCTGGAAACTGGCCTTGGCTCTGAAGCACTCTGATGAAGCCTGGGACCCATGGGAGGCGAGAGCTGTCAGGAGTGGTAGTGTCCCTGGCTGAATTAAGCACAAATCCTCTCCGGAAAAAAAAAAATCCTCAGTTTAGGCCTCCAAGTTTTCCATACATTTAGATCAACCAAATGCACAAATGAAAAGAAAAATTCGGGCATGAACGTTGACTGAAATTGTATACAACCCCTAGAAATGTAAATTCTCATGGAATTTAAATAAGGGAATCATAAGAAAGAGGGCATACATTAATTGTACAAAATAGTTACAGGATTTAAAGAGAATTGTTAAGCTGGAAAATAGGTGGGGCCTGATGATCATAATCATAATAATCATAATCATAATAAGAGCAGCAGCCAAAAAGGAAAGGAAGTTTATCTATAAAGGAACAACAATTAAACTGGCGGCAGTCTTCTCATCAGCCATGATGAAAACCAAAAGCCAGTGGAATAATATCTTCAAAGCACGGAGTGTTGAGGGGGGAGGTTCAACTAGAATTGTGTATCCGGAATGTCTATTTCTCAAGAAAGATTGAACAAAAGTTAAAGACACCAGCAACGAATAAGAGTTCCAATTTCTCCACATCCTTATCAACACGTGCTTTATGGCCAACATAAAAGGTGTTAGAGAGGGTTTTAAGAAAGGCAATTTCTATCTTCTTTCAGATTTAGTTACCCTAGGAAAGAATAAACAAACCAGAATGAAGGTATATGTCTGTGTTATAGTCAGAAAATACCCACTATCTACCCCGTTGGCCCTCAAACACTTATTCACCATTGGAGGAAAAAAATCCCCCACCAGAGCTTTAATTTTGAAATGAGATATATGTATGTGCATTCACATCAAACTATACTCAAAGTGTGAGCATGCAACAAGGGGGAAGGGGAAAATGTTGCTTTGTCGTAAGGGAATATTTATATAAATATGTTTTTCCGTATTTTATCTTCATCAAGACTAAGCGTACAATAGACATTCCAATTTTTTTAACCTTTCACGAGAAGAAGGAGCACACACATTCCAAATTCTTTCCTGTCTTTCCAACTTTATCATTAGGAAAGTGTTTTTTAAGTACCTGGAGAAAAAGAAGAGCAGGAGCCCTCACCTGAATCTCCAACTCAGGAACAGAGGGACCCAGAGTACTGTATTGGGGGTCATGTCTGCACATGGCTCTGATAGGCCTTCTTGGAGAATGAGTGAAAGGAAATTAAAGTCAGGTTCTTGGACACTAAAATGTAGATTCCTGAATAAAAAGAGGACCCTAACTTTGGGGTAGAATGTCCAGGTTGACAGGGAACACATCCCAAGGTAGCAGAACCTTATGGTTCCTGGATACTGTCTTTGGATCCCATTAGATGTGAGCAGAAAGGAGAGACTTGAATCAGTTTCATTAAAATGTTCGCTGGTCGTCCTGGAGAGAATGTGACACAACTGGCTCTGGGCTAGGGCTATTACAATAGAAAGTGCTACAATTCCCTTCTGAAAAGCCTGCCCACACACACACACACACACAGACACACACACACACACACACACACACACACACAACAAATTTCAAATGTCAACGCTGGTAGAAGAGGGAATTATTTCATTGACAAGACTTGTAGGCTTGGAAACAATAGTAACAACTAGGGGAGTATTGAATGAAATCATGAAATGGAGGATAACATGGCTTTGTCCCCATAGGGAGCCACAAACAGCCATGGAGGACAATCTCTGAGAATTCCCTAGGACCTTGTGGGGAATGACAGATGCTTGAGGGGAGTCTCAGTGACTCTGCAGTTTGGGGCCTGGAAAGGCCGGGTTGATGAGATTATTCCCTGATCTTGGAACTCCCTCCTTCTTAGGGTCTGAGCCTTGAGAAGCACGATGAGGTTTGCATCACCCTGTGATAATTAGCTGATCCTTAACTTCCCACCTTCACTAAGGCTGGTGTTGCCTGTGGGGGGGGGGGCAGCAAAATTTACAAATATGTGACCGAGAGATTCTAGCAGAGAGTCAAGATAGCATTCTACAAGCATGCATTGAAGGGGAGATTTCAGGTCAATGGAAGATTTCGCACTCCATTAAGACTTAAAAAGAAAGAAGAATAGTCACTTTTCTTTTTTGTGAAAGTGAAAGTCACTTTCACTTTCCCACTATTTTTTCCTTAATTTAAAGTTATCTATAACTCTATCTATTTATCTACCTATCTATCCATCTATTGCTATGGATTAATGTTTGTATCCCTCCCAAATTGGTGTGTCAAAGCCCGAATCCCTGTTGTGAGGATATTTGGAGATGGGGGCTTTGAGAGGTTGGTTGGGCTTAGCTGAGGTCATGAAGGGAGAGCTCCCATGATGGGCTTAGTGCCCCTACAGGAAGAGGAAGAGACCAGAATCCTCCTTCCACACTCACATACAGAGAAAAGGGATGTGAGCACACAGCAAGAAGGTGGCTATCTACAAGCCAGGAAGAGAACTCTCACCATCCACTGAATCTGTGGCACCTTTTATCTTACACTTTCCAGGCTCCAGAACTGTGAGAAATAAATGTTTGCTGTTTAAGCCATCCAGTTTATGGATGGAACTGACTAAGACATGAATTATTTTTGTTACAAAATAAAGCCACCATTGAATCCTATCCAATCTCATTCCCCTTCCAGAAAATAATCTTCTTATCACTTTTATGTATACCCTTCTTGGGTGTTCTCTAGGTATATTCATCTACTTAGTGACCCTTGGACATATTACTTAACCTCTGTGCCTCAGTTTCCTTATCTATAATGTGGATAATAATAGTATTCATCTTATCATGAGTTTTTTTTTTAAGATTTTATTTATTTATTTGACAGAGAGAGAGACAGGCAGTGAGAGAGGGAACACAAGTAGGGGGAGTGGGAGAGGGAGAAGCAGGCTCCCAGCAGAGGAGCCTGATGTGGGGCTCGATCCCAGGACCCTAGCATCACACCCTGAGCTGAAGGCAGATGCTTAACGACTGAGCCACCCAGGCGCCCCACATCTTATCATGAGTTTTAAATGAGATGGTTTATTTAAAGCCATTAATATAGTGACTGGCACATGGGAAGTTTTCAAACATTCTCATATCTGTATTTCTTATTTGTATTTCTATATATAGTTTGGTTTTATGTATCTTTATTTACACAAATGGAATCATGCTCTATGTATCTTTATGAAACTTGATTTTTCATTTTGCAGGATAGCCATGACCCCTTCTATGTCTACATATTAGCTCTACCTCCTTCTTTATGACTACTGTGCGATATTGCATGGTATGAATATACCACAGGTATTTTAACCATTCCATTGTGTGAAGGTTGTTATCAATTAGTGACAGTGACAGATAATGCTTTAGTGAACCTGGCTGGGTAAATGTGTAGATTCTTCCCCAGGATAAATACCTGGAAGAGAAATTTGTGTGTGGAAGGTGGTCATCATTACTAATTTTAATAGACACTGTGGTTCCTTAAAAAAAAAAAAAAAATCCACTAATTCGTACAAGGACAAAGCGTGTCTTTCCCAACGATACAAACTTAAGTTTTTCCACTTTCGTTTTGATTAGGTCTAAGGATTCAGCTTGTAATACTTAATGTGAAACATGTGAACCTGGTTGGTGAAATGTGTACGGCCCATTTGTCGCTGACACTTTTCACCCACACTGCATTTACGACAGTAACATGGGGTCACATTCCTTCCTCCTTGGAGCCATAGCTCTTGGCCCCTTCAAGATTCTCTATCTCAGAAAGAGGGCACAGTTCAACATAGAATATAAAATTGGAGAGCATGTGGATTACTGAGAGGATTCCTAAAAATTCCCGGGAGTTAAGAACATAGTCATAGCAACCAGGGTTGTTATTACAAGAAAACAGAATAAAATCTGCTGGGGGCACTTAGGTTGCCTTCTCCCCGCCTTATTCCAGCTCACTCTGCTCTCCTGTAGCAGCTGGTAGCATTCGGAACAGAACTGGGGGACAGAAAGACACACAAGCTATCCCTTCACGCGTGCCTTCCTCAAGTCTGCACCAAGCCCTCAGAGTGAGAATGTTCCTCTAGCAACAACTGTCTGTATTTGAACTCTCCAGCCTCTGTTGAGAACTCATTCTTACATGAATGTGTCAGGGAGACATTCCTTTTCTAGAACAAAATTTAATTGTGATAACCAAAGAGACAAAGACCATGACATATTATTTCCTCAGTAAAAGCCCTTTAAACATTTAAAGACATTTATTTTATTGCCAGTCAGACTTTCCTTCTTTAAAACCTTGTTATCTTTCCATTTTTCCAAGCCCTCAACTGTTCTTTACATTCATTATATGGCTTCTTTCCAAGTTTTCTCTTTGGCATGCAACGAAGAATTTTTAAAGCATCCAGTTTTGTAAAAATGTTGTTGTTGCGGGGTTTTCATTTTGTTTTTGTTTTAGTTTTTTGCTTTGAAGTACTTTGGGAGATTCCAGTAAGTTTTTAAATTTTAAGAGTATGGTGATACCATACTTACTGATTTATTGAAAACTTACTTTCAGTTCTAAATGCTGTTTTGCTTTCACGGTCCCAATACTACTTCCTGTAAGTCATACTCTCCAAATAAGGGTGACACGCAGTAGAGGAGAAAGTGGAAAGAGGAATGAAGAAACACAGGCAATGAGCAAGAGGCTGACATGATTTTTCTAAATGTTTCTCTAATTTTAGCTAGCTTATAATGAATAAATCACACGGAGTCATCCAACCTATTTGATTATATAAAGCACAATTTACAAGTTTAGCTTGGAGGCCACATCAAAAAGTTTCATTGCTCAAAGATAGATGTTCTTTGATATTTTTCTGGCTTGATTTTTTTTTAAATGGTCAAGGTGAGTGTTTGCTTGCATGTACTTTAAGAAGTTTAGAGGTTAATTGTGGCCATGCACAATGGTTTAGAACTAGGGGTCCGTTGGGGTTTTTTTGGGGGGAAGGGAATTTGGAGGGAGGTGTCCTTCTTCCCGCCCAACTTAAACTTAAAATTTTAGACCCAGAGAGACAGATGAAGAAGCATATGAGACCAAAATGACAGCTTTTTTATTTATAAGTTAGTCTGGATGACGTGGGTGAGATACAGTCAAGTGGTCTCTTGCTAAGACTTTTTCCCTGAATGAGGTCAACTTAGCAATCATGGGCTAGACCAGGCAAGAGCAAGTCTCCACCACATAGAAGCCTACCCTGATGAACATCTCCCTTAGGGCAGGTCAATCCCAAAGGGAGAAGGAGGAAGCGACTGAACCAAGCCTGAGAGGCCAGGACCACAACTCAGGAAATTCCCTCATCTGATAACAGGAGGAGTGGAAAATATGTGTAATTGTCTCACCATAGCATTTGGCTCACTGTTCTTTTTAATCGTGGTAAAATACACGATATTGAAATTCATCACTTCAATCATATCGGAGTGCATAATTCAGTGTCATGCAGTACATTCACAAAGTTATGCAACCATCGTCATATTACCAGAACATTTTCATCATCCCCAAAGGAAGCCATTAAGCAGTGACTCCCCAGTCTTCCTTCCTCCCAGCCCCTGGTGACCCTCAATCTGTGTTCTGTCTGTATGGACTTGTCTATTCTGGATGGTTCATAGGAATGGAATCATATAATGTGTGGCTTTGTGTGTCTGGCTTCTTCACTGAGCATAATGTCTTCAAGGCTCATTCTTATTGTAGCATGTATAAGTACTTTATTCCCTTTTTGCACTGCATAACCTTCCATTGTACAGCTATATCGCATTTCATGTATCTATTCATCTGATGACGGACATTTGGATTGCTTCCACCTTTTGGCTCTTGCAAATAGTCTTGCCATGAACATTTGTGTACAAGTTTGAGTTTGAATACCTGCTCTCAATTCTTTTGTCTAAACACCAGAAGCAGAATTACTGGGCTATATAAAAAAAATTCTATAATTATCCTTTTGAGAATTACCAAACTCTTTTCTATAGTGGTTTCACCATTTTACATTTCGACCAGCAATGTCAAAGGGTTCTAATTTTCCATGTCCTGGCCAACACTTGTTTTCTTTTTCTTTTTTGTTTTTTTAATTGTAGCCATCCTAGTGCATATGAGGTAGCATCTTATTGTGGGTTTGCTTTGCATTTCCCTAATTACTAATGATGTCGAGCTTTTTCACGTGCTTCTTGGTCACTTGGATATCTTCTTTGGAGAAATGTCTATTCAAGTCCTTTGGTTACAGGGTGGTGGATTGTAAAATTGCTCGATTCTTGTCTTCCAGAAGAAAAGAATTCAATAGGGAGTTAAAGCAGCAAAGAGAGTTATCATACCACCCTCTGAGTCTGCCCTGGTTCCCCTCCCCCAACTTTTTGTGCAAGTTCGTGTCTGCCGTCTTCCCATGAGCACCTAAGCCAAACCCATGGAGGGCGGCCCAAAACTGCAATGCAAATGATATTATAATGATATTATAACAGCCTTGAAGTTACTAGCTGAAAAGGTTTTCCCTAAGTGAGCATGTTCCAAAGTTAGAAACGTCCCTGCAGCCTGTATCTTTTACTTATCAGATTATGCTAAACGGCAAAAGGGGTTGTTCTAAAGGAGACAGGAGGTCTCTGGGCAGAGACTGGTGGTCCCTGGCTTTTTCCCATCTGCTATCTTCCTTTCTCCCCTCTTGCTCATGCCTAACTACCTACTCTGGCACTTTGACCATTTTTTAGTTTAGTTGTCTTTTCATTGTTGAGTTGTAAGTACTCTTTACATATTCTAGGTAACAGACCCTTGTCAGATACATGATTTTCAGATATTTCCTTAGGGATTCTGTGGGCTGTCTTTTCACTCTCTTGATAGTGTGTTTTGATGAACAAAATTTTTAATTTTTATAAAATCCACTTATCAATTTTTTATTTATTGCTTGTGCTTTTGGTGTCAGGGCTAAGAAAATGTGGCCAAATCTAAGTTCATGAAGATTTATCCCCGTGTTTTCTTCCAAAGAGTTTTATAGTTTTAGCTCTCATAGCTCACTGATTAAAAACAAACAAACAAACAAAACCTTTTTTCTAAACATCAACTTTATTTAGGTATAATTTACTTAAAACAAAGTACACCTATTCTAAATGTACAACTCGGTGAGTTTAAACAGATGTCTACCCCACTTTAACCACTACCACAATAAAGACACAAGACATTTCCATAAATTCAGAAAATTTCCTTGTGCCCCCTTGCAGTCTTCCCCACCTTTCAATCTATGTAATCACTGATTTTTATTCCATCGCTTTAGATGAGTTTTACGTGTTCTAGAACCTCAAATAAATAAAATCGTACAATATTCTTCTGTGTCAGATTTCTTGTGGTCAGCATACTATTTTTTTGAGTCATCCATGCTGTGATCGGTATGAGTGGTTTGCTCCATTTTATTGCTTGGTACTATTGCAATGCATGGGTATACCACAACTTGTTTATCCATTTACCTATTGGATGAATATTTGATTTTTTAAATATAAATGTCATTTAATTATCCCCTTCATTATAAATGCAAAGCAGGTTTTGGGTAGAAAAACTAGAACATGGAAGCAAGAAGAAGGCTGAAAAATATCAAAGTGTAAAAACCATAATTTTACTATCTAAAGGTTGTTAACACCAATGTATAACCTTGCTGAACTCCTTCTGGGAGCGTGTACGGGTATGTGCTTATTTATAAAAAAAAGTTGATTGGACTTTTTCCATCATCCTGAAAATTTACCTGAAGCCCCAAAGTTTAAATCAAGGGGCACTAAGGTCCCCATGTGAGATAGAGCCAGCCGTGGGGCTAGACACGTTATCCCGGGGCGTGGTAAGGGATGAAAAGTCAGGCCCTCCACGGCCAGCCAACATCCCATTAGTCCTTCCTTTAGAGTCTATGTAAGAAGAGCAAGGGAGAATCGTTGATGTTATTGGCCTTATAGAGTGTCTAGATTTAAGGTAAGAATAAAATTTTTCACCTATTCCTCTAATGAAGGTGTCGTGCTCTTCCCTCTTCAAGGACAGAGACAAGGGAATCACCAAAGCAGACCGGGGGTACTTGCAAAGACAGGTGACTGGCAAACACTCTCCAGTTGGATGTCTACTTAGGTGGTGGACTTGCTTAAATGACTCCTGATTAGCAAGGGAAATGACCATAAGAGAGAGGGCAGGGTGGCAAGAGGGGGGGGGGTCAGTGCGGCAGTGCAATTTGGCATGTTCTCAGGGCACGTGTCTCCTGCGTGGTCCAGTGGAAGCCACACGAGGTACCCGGGGCCAGCCCATCTCGCCCTGCTGCCGGCTTTAGGGAGGGAATCCTGGGAGGAAACTGCGTGTGATTGTGTGTGGCAGGACCTGGCAACGCGTGGGCACGTGATCCGGCATGACAGGCAAGTGCAAAACTGGGACGCTTCATGGGGAGCCTAGGAGGTACAGCGGTTGGGCGTCTGCCTTCGGCTCAGGGCGTGATCCCGGCGTTGTGGGATCAAGCCCCACATCAGGCTCCTCTGCTAGGAGCCTGCTTCTTCCTCTCCCACTCCCCCTGCTTGTGTTCCCTCTCTCACTGGCTGTCTCTCTCTGTCAAATAAATAAATAAAATCTTAAAAAAAAAAAAAAAAACCTGGGATGCTTCGTGAGACTCCTTGAGAAGTTCTGGAAGAGCCTGCGTTTGGATGGCCCCCTCACCGAGGGCAGTGCTGCCAGCTGCTGTGAACCAAAGCCACAGAGATCAGAAGGGTCCTGCCCACAGCCAGACCCTGAAAGAGGAGACGTTTCCCTGGGAGGAGCAGAGCAGGCTCTCCTTCCACCTTCCACATTCCTCTTGCTGACACCCAGGACCTGGGAGATGACATCAGACCCGGGTTTGAGATTGAAAATCTAAACCAGAGAGTACTTGTCATAACTCAAAGTGACTAGAAACGGATGGAATCGTCTGTTTGTAAGGGGACAGGAAATGGGAGCCCAAAGGGCTTAGCGGAAAGAACTATGTGGAGGAAAAAAGTTATTTCATATTGAAAATAGCTATTACATATGCACACAGCATGTCAGTGCCATTTTTCATAAAAAAAGAGACCACACCTCATCCTTGTCAGTAAACCACTTCATATAAAAGGTATCCGTGTATAACGTACACTGATTGGGTCCATAAATATTCACTGGAGACATCATTTTAAATAGCGGGATAATATTCTGTGACACGCCGGTAGCACAATTTAGAGTTGGACGTGTAGCGTGTTCTCATTCTTTTCTCACTAACGTACACGGTGATAGGACAAATACCATACTCGCACACATTCTGAAATAATTCCTCAGAAGGCAATCTAGGAATAGACCCGCTGGATCAAAGGGTGTACATATGTTCGTCTGTTAATGATATGCCTACCGACAATATTGTGCTAACTGATGTGGCCGCCAGCACGAAGAGCACCTCTATTGTTTTCTTTCTTTTTTTTTGTTTCTAATTTTATTTTATTTTTTTCATAATGATATTTTTTATTCTGTTAGTCACCATACAGTACATCCCTAGTTTTTGTTGTAAAGTTCCATGATTCATTACTTGCGTGTAACACCCAGTGCACCATGCAATACGTACCCTCCTTAATACCAATTAGACGTCTTCGTGAATTGCCCTGTGAGTTATTTCATTGTATTTGCGTGAAGAGGATTGGCCGACTGCACTTACAGAGTCTATGGCTCTGTGCTTAACCAGCCATATGGAATGTCTGTTTGGTAAAGGAGACGCTCTCTCATTCGCTGCTGCCCGATGCCTCTTGAGAGCTTGACCAGACAAACAGCAATTCGTGGAGGGCTGGTCATCTCCTTACAGATCGTTGGAAACTTGTCCTTGGATCAGCCAGTGGATTCATGAGCAGACTTCCAGGGTAGCCTAATTTCACGACTCAGTTCTGCCCTACTCCCCATGGGCTGTTTTGCCCAGTGAAATCCAATATGATGTCCTCATCCTATACCAAGGGAAATTGTAAGTGACAACTCTGTGAAATCTGTCACGTGTTTACAGAGAGGATTTTGTTATTACTTCCTATGGTCTCCTTCGTATGAGGAGTCTTGGCGGGATCAGGGGAGGAAGCTGTCTGTCTCACTATAAGAAACCATTGTTCTTTTCTTGAACTAATTTGATTTAACCCCGTGGACACAGTGAAACTTTAATGAGCTTTTAAGAAAAATCAGATTTTAGCCTACATTTAGCAGGAGGAAAAGATTTCAAGCTATCCCTCTTTTATTCTGGTTCTGGGCTACATTGTTTAACCTCTTATGTATTTTCTTTCTTATCTTGAAATATAAACACGTCTTTCTTGTCCTCCCTGGGTCCTCTTTTAAGTCAGTTTGGTGTAAATAAAGTGGCAAAAAAGATAAATCCATTAAAAACAAGAAAAGTGGGCCAAGATAGCAGGCGTCCTCTTTCTAGGGACTGAGGCAGATGGGTGGGACCCTGGAGGAAGGGGTTTGTAATCTGGGATAATTAAAGGCATTTCGATGCAATAACATTTCAGTTAGGGACTTTTTAACTCGAAAGATGAGTAGCTTTGCTTTGATACTTTGGTTAAAGAAATCACAGGCTGTGTGATGAGGGAGAAGCAGCTTAAAAATGCCTGTGTGCCTCTTGGCTAGAAAAGCCATGTGAGGCCCAGATGAGAAGTGACAGAAGGCTAGTTGCTCGGGACCAACTAGCTGTAAGTTCCATATTCTACAAATGGAGCCATTAGCCCCCCTGGGTTTCATCTGCAGGGCTCTGTGGGGACCTGAGAAGGGAGAGGGCAGGATGAGGAGCAGGGAGACAGACGCGGGATTTCAAGAGGTGCTGCTCGAAGCAGCGTGTGTCCTTGCAGAGAGCACCCTTGCTCCACATCTGTTAGCAAGCGTGATGGTGAACGGCAAGCTGGAGCGCACAGCCCACCAGCCTCGTGCTCTTTCGTCGCTTGAAGCTGTTCATTTCCTCCCAGTCCTTGTTTGAGACCATTTCGTCAACAGAGAAGAGTGGTTTTAGACTTATACTTGGTTTTCTAAAGGGATGAAGTCATCATTCGACAAAAAATAAAACGATTGAAAGAGAGGGAGAGAGAGAAAGAAAACACGTGCTCGAGTTGGGTGGGAGGTGGGGACCGCATCCTGGCCGTCATGCACAAGCACAGATTCTTCACTTTACTTGGGATGGTTATGATGGGTTCACATGTGGCTAACCCAACCCGCAGAGGCTCAAACCATGCAGATTTGTTTCTCATTCCTGTCACACACGCACCAATGGTTGTGGGGCTTCTGCTACAGATGTTCTCAATCCAGGACTTCAGCAGACGGAGCAGCCACCACCCGGAACATCGCCCCGTGTCCTGGCAGAGGACACCAAGGCCATGGTGAAGCTCAAACAGGGCTCCTAACGGGCTGGCCAGAATTGGCCCTCACATCGCATCGGCCGAAGCAAATCTTATGGCCACAACTCACTTCCAGCCGATGAAGGAGATTCCTTCCACCCAGAAGGAGAGTCAGAATATCTGTGAACAGCCCCCAATAAACGTTGTGTCCTTTTGTTCTAATCCAAATATTAAATCCTATTATAGTGGCTATAGCCTTTGAGGAATTCTTACAAGATACTTGAGGAATTCTTCCCGACACTGCCACAGGGAATTTATCTTATGGAGTTGGGACACTCGAAGAGACCTCTTTGCTCACAAAGGGTTCCAGATCTAATAGAAGAAAAATTTCCCCATGATTGTAAATGTTCCAGATCTTTCATCTGAAAGAGTAAGTGGGTAAGAACAGCCAAGAATATTGGAAAAAGAGAAGAATTAGAGAAAATTAATTTGTAATAAGGACAAGATGGATTCTTCCTGAGTTAGGTTCCCTGATGTGTGAGATTCCCATCAGCTAACCTGGAGTCAGGAAAGGAGAGAGAAATCCCAGGCAGACATGGAGGGGAGTGTACATAAATTTGCCCCTGACAGCCACAGATATTCTGGGAGAAGAAGTGGAGCAAAAGGCAGGAGAAGCAGAAGCTGGGAAACCAGAGGGAAGCTGTGCAAATCATGGCGAAAACTGAGCACAGGGTGTACTTGTTTCAATTTTATTGGAACTCAGAGGAAGTCACCTCGAGAGCTGCCTCTGCACCTACCCAAGTGAGGCCCCATAGCAAAGTGACAATGTGACACGCCATGTCCTATCACACTTTGGCGAGCTACACTCAATTTCTCATGGTGAGGTCAAGTTGGCACGGGCCCTGAGGGCGTTACGCCAAGGCCACTGGGGTTGCTGTGAGGTCCCTGCAATGGGGACAGTGCAGAGTCCTGGGCGTTGATCGCCTGGCGCAGAGGAGGACGACTGGAGGGCATGGCACTAGCCCTGAGGTGTTCGTGGCTCTCCGGTGAGGTAGGCTGGGGCAAGGTCATGGAGGCTGTCAGACACGTCAAATCATGTTCCACCCGGGACCAGCTTGAGCTGCAAGTGACCAGGAGGACACATGATGTCATCCGGAGGAGCCAAAGACAAACCACCCAGCCATGAAACACAGTAGGCCACCTTCACCCACCCAGACACCATCCGACGGAACTGAAAGAGGAAGGGAGGAGCCACAAAGTAAGGGGTTTTCATGTAAAAGGAACTGAGTTATTTAGAGAATGATCAGTTTTGGGGGTCAAATCGAGATCACTGAGTGGAAAAAGAGTATCCCAAAGATCAGCTCATCTAGAAGACTCATTTTTAACCCTGGTTGCACATTGTCTTTTGGAAGCACCAGGAGCTTTCAATGCTGTCAACCCACGCCCACCGCACCCCCAACCCCAACTCTTACATCAGAATTGCTGGCGGGGGGCTTGGGTGTGGGTGTGGGTACATACGCATGCAAGGTCACATCTGTATGCAATTTCCCAGGGTTTATAATGTCTAAGTATGAACTATCTAATCACCATAAAGCATGTCATTAAAGGGCATGCCCGGCAGACACTTGGGGCTGGCGGGACCTGCTGTACGACTGTTGTTGTCCATTCCCGATCGCCAACCACAGGGGCCTTGTACCCCCAGGCTGTGAACTCAGCCCCCTTCTTTCTCTCTTTGACTCAGTCTCCAGTGCTGCCAACACCACTTTGAGCTGGCCCAGGCACCTTCCTCACCTCGTGTGGCCCCACAGGCAGCTCACCCTAGACCCGCCAGTGCTTTGGATGGAGAATAGACAGAAGTAGCCAAGAAAGCCGGATGCCCATTGTGACAAAGGCCATGGGGAGCCGGTCAAGGCGCGAGCATACGCTCAGTGGACTGGTTGATTCTCACTGCAACAGGTACTAAAAATGGGGGCTGTTGTCAGTTCTTCTGTGGAAGGGAAGATAGAATTCTAGACTTTTATCTGAAATGTTCTGATATTTAAATATCAATTCATTTTTTAAAAGTGTCTATGCTGGAGAGAAAAAAAAAAAAAAGCTATTGAAGGGCCAGTGCCGGTCACTGGGAGATGGGGAGCAGGGTCCCGCTGAAGGAACCTTCTGGAGCAGCAGGAGTTGCTGGACGAAGGTTCGAGAGGCCAGGATGCTGCCCGCCTTCACGTGGGTTACAAGGCGGGCAGCTAATTGTTGGAGCTTCGACTGCACTACAAGCTAGGCTTCCCAAGGGGCAGTCTTATCATAATGATAATAAAAACCAGCAGCCAAAACAGTATTGGTGATTACAGTTTGGTTTTGCATACCTGCTTTAGAGAGGCCCTGAAAGCTTGCTGTGGAGTGTTTTAACCCTTCCAACATCTCTCCGGGTGGGGGTGGGGGAAATGGCAAGTCAGATTTTCATTTTACAGCTGGAGAAACACATGGGAGGCAAAAAGAGGTACTGATTTGACGAAAAATCCCCCGTTCTTCTCAGAGGTGGAGAAACATGTGGGCTTCAGGACAATACTTTGTTCATGATTTTGAATCTGTATTAAAAACCCTTATCATGTGGCATATTTGCTCATGTTATCTCTGTGACTCTCCTATCCACGCCAACCCATCCACATTGCACCCATCCTCCTGGGCCAAGTTCAGGGTCAGCTACTCTCCCTGGAAACCTCCCAGGCTGCTCCAGGCCTCGGCTGCCCCTCCCTCCTTCCTCTGCACCATGGCATTTGGTGGCATCTAACAATTAGTCATCCCTGTCTGCACAGAGATCGCATTGCCTTGTGTTTTTATTTCACTTTTTAAATGCTACTTAACTCCTGGTGATTCCTTCTGGGCTGGGATGGAATCCTATCCACCTGGCTTTGGGTACCTCTCAGGGCCCCAGACAGAGCAGGCCTCACAACACACTTGTTCCCTGGTTTCTTGATCTTAGCACTGACTTTCAGTTTTCCACGACAATGGAGCAGAGAGAACAGAGCTGGATGTGAGCTGGCTGTGGGTCCTAGTTCTGTCCCTTACCAGTTACCCAACCTCCAGCTACTCTGGGGCTCAGTTTCCCTATCCATAAACTGGGAATAACCATACCTAGCCCTTGTGACTGTGAGGAGGATATGAATGAATGTAGATGGTGCTGGAACATTACGCAGCACCCTGTGAGTGTTACCTACACGCTACCAGCTTTTTTATTGTTATAAATTATTATTATTACATCTGTATAAGGAGGTCCTAAGGTGCCCTAGTTAAATTATAGCAGTAAATTTCTTCATTTTAGATCCCATACTCATATGGTGGGACAACTCATTGAATGGGACATATTCTGCTTTTGGCTTACATTTATTCATTTAGTCTTTAAATATCTATATAATATTTAATATATATTAAATTTATATTTATATATATTTCTGTAGACCCAACACATGGGGACATAACAGTGAATAAGACGGGCAGGACCCATGGGCGCGCAAGGCTCACCCAGTGTGGCAGGGAACAAGGTTGCTAAACCAACCATTACAATGGTACACGTTTTGTGAACAGAGAAACAGCAAGGGCTACCGAGGACAGGACAGAGGGGCCTAACCTAACCCAAAAGATCTGAGAAGAGTTCCTTTCACCTTCAAAAGTTGTCATAAAATGTCCATGACAATAAATGGCCTATGGATGCTGGTATTTGTAGAAACACTCCCCTTGAAGTTTGAAGTCCTCAAGGGTTGAAGTAAATTGACGCACACCGAAAACAGTAACAATTGCAACAGCTTTTTCACTCCTGCAGGTGAACTTGAGAAGCAGATAGAGAAGGAATGGATGGGCACTTGGCCCCTGCAGAACACATGCCAACCACCTGCAGCCACGTCCCCACCAAACTTATCTACTGACAACTGCAGTATTGGCCACATATTCCAGAAGATACCTAGAAGCGTCAGAAGAACCGGGAATTCTCATCCTGGGTGGCCATTGAGTACTTCTTTGGGGGGCTGGGTGCCCTCTGGCAACTGTTCTATCTCCAGCCCAGGCTCTCCTGACAGTCACCTGGTCCCCTCTGCGGTAACCTCTGGGCTCTGACCAGCTGTGAGCGAAAATAAAGTGGAGATGTCGGAACAGCAGGGATAGAGGAAGAGGGCCCTGCTGGGGTGTCCTCTAGAAATTACATAGTACAGCTTTCTGTTCTAGACCCTGGAATCCTCACTTCTCCGGGCAGCTTGAAGCTCCTGGCCCCCTGGTGAGTTACATACCCACCTTTGGATATTTCCTTGACACCTGAATAACCTGAATCCCAAACTCAATATTTCTTGAGGTTATAAAACATTCCACTACCTTCTTCTGCTCTATAACATTTCCAATGTCAGCACTTTTCTAGCTAGGCTCTGGCCTAGAAATTGAAGTTCACACAGGCTAAGGGAAGGGCTGCTCGTCTAATAATTTCAGTCCTACTAGAAATACCAGCGTTGTCTGGGCCTCGTTCAAATCATAATAATATGTTGGGCTTGTTTTTGACATTTCATCTGAGACACTCCAAAAGTCTGTGGAAAATTCAAACTCAACCAAACCCCTCCTGCCCTTAGGAAGAAAAAGGAAGTTTTGAATTCTTCTCCTCTGGCTATAAATATAAAAGTCAATTCAGGAAGAGAAAAGAAACCATTGCTTGGTCAAGGCTCCCCGGTTGCTGGGAGCAGGAGGTCAGCATGGGCGAGCGCAAAGGGAGAGTGATGCACGTCAAAGCCAGCCAGGCTGAGGATAATGTATTGAAATTGCATTTTTAAGCAATCCCTATCCTGCAGAAAGCGAACTGAGGGCAAGGCTGGATGTAGCAAGACCAGCAGGGAAGTGTGGTGTGTATGGAGAGAACTGGATGGATTTCAGAGGACAGATCTGTAGGGCTCGATGCATGATGGCTTGGCTTAGGGGAAGCAGGAGAAGACAGTGTCAAGGATGACATTTAACAGCTAGGAGAGAAAGATGGGGCACCGAGAGGCCAGAGATGCCAGGGGACAGCCATGGGGTGTGGGGTGCCATAGAGGTCCAAGGGTAGAGCCAGTATATTCTCCTGGGAGGTGATAATAATATTCGCAAAGTGACTACTTGTGTTTAGTCGGAGGATGGTGTCTCAACACCACGCCCTAAGATTAGACCAACTGAATACAGTAAGTTACCTTTTAAGCAGTCCCAGTAAGGTGCCAGGCATGACGGATCTGATGTCATCTGCATCACGCAAGCTGATACTCGAAAGTGCAAATGGCTCTGTCAGGCAGGGCTGACTACTGCTCTGTCTTTCGGAGGAGGAAACGGGGGCTCTGAGCACATACAGTTGCCGAAAGCCACTCCACGGCTCACAGCAGAGCCTGGCCTCTACTCCAGATCTTTCTGACTCCAAAGCCCAAACGTTTCACCACATGATTCTATGCTCCTTCATAAAGAGTCTAAACATGAAGTGCCTAGGAATTTGACTGAAATAAATAATTGAGCTTCACAGAGGGAAGGACATATTATAAACTGTATTTCCAAACCAGGCAGGAACTTTACAAATACACGTTATTGGTCACTGGGGCTCTGGATGACGCGCGATGCCCGGATCAGCACAAATTCATGTGCTGTTTATTAGGAAAAGCACTCCCATCGCAGATCGCCGATTGGTGTGTGTGCAGCCTCGGAGTTACGAAGGACAGCGCACATACCTACACAAGGAAATGGAAAAGTAATGATCTGCCCCATTGAAAGAGAACAACCGACTTTCCCCCCTAAATGAAATATTATTAGATTTTGAAGGGCATTAACATAAAGGAAATGCACCGAGGAAATGCTTTTTGCAGCCTCTACATGTGTTGAACATATGACCGGTACCCCCAAGTAGTTCCAGCCCACATTTTGGCCAATTCCTGGGGAGGAGTTTTGCTTAAGGGTAGATGAGATCCAAGGTGTTTGTATGGAGACCCCGTGGAAAAAACACAATGGGGGCAAAGGGGGGTAGGCACAGCCTTAATGAGAAGAAAAAGAACTCAGTTACTGAGGCAGAAACTCAGGCGTGTGGGAACATACATGTAATAGAGACAGAGGTGATCTTTTCTCGGTCCTCACTTTCAAGAGTTTTTTAGGTTTCATGTGGCTAAATGTCAACAGAGACCCAAAGAAGGGACCCAAGGCCCCGGTCTGAATAACACCTTCCCTGATTGACTACAGATTGAAGATTCCTTGTCACAGAGAGGACAAGGAGACAAAAGGACACCAGATGATGGGGACCACTCGGGGCATTTTCAGGACAGGCTCCAGCAGTGAATAGTGAGACGTTCGCAACAAGAGACTTGATGTCGCTTTTAATTTCACAGAAGTGTAAGTCTGTGAAGTCGACGGAGCAGGAGGTAGCAAGGAGCAATGTGGGTGAGAGCAGAAGCCAGTTTGCTATAGGACCAGAAAGGGAAATAACCCGATTTCCCAGGTCTGCTTCCAGAGAACAACGAGGAGCCCGAATCCACCCCCATCACCAAAATGGTGAAGTCAAACCTCTTCCGATCGTTACATGTTTGGTTCAGAGAACCAAAAGGTCCTCCTTTTGGCCCCATCTGCTGCACGGCTCTCTCTCCTACACAGAGCGCAATGGGATAACGGGGTGCTGGCCGCATTGGGGGTGCCATCTGGTGGAGCCGCAGGACATGCTGCAGACCCAGACAGAAATCAGCCTCCCTAATCAGAGGGTTGCAAAGGATGCGGCTAATTTTGATTTTGCTCGCTCTGTACCATAGGCTCTTGGCTTCACACCAGTGAAAGGCTACTGATTCAAATATTTGTATACGACAAAGCTGAGACCCTAAACTTGGTAATGAGAATTACAGCCATTTCTCAGTCCTCTCAGATGTATACATAAAGGCTATGTGCAAATTAGACATGTACAAATGATATGCTCAAATCCACCTCTAGAAAGGGATAAAGTGGGGACCAAATGAATACTTGTCATAAAGAAGAATGCAACCGTTTCTGAGAGCTTGCTCTCTGAATGCCTGTATTTTCCCAGTGTTTTTTTATGTGTTAAATCTTAGTGAAGTCAAACATTGTTAGGAGGACCGCAGATGAAAAGAAGCAAGACAGTATCACAGTTCCAATTAAAAAGAAGATTCTTAGCTACATTGAAAATGATGACTTAAGTCTGACATTGGCCCCGTGCCTCACCTCAGAGAAGGTCCCGCAACGACAGTAAGGGACGGTGACATCACTTTGAAAGGCTAGTCTGCACCGCCCTTCAAGAGTTTTTTCTTCAGCAAGAAATGCTAGTGATGGATGGAGAATAACATCCAAATCCTTTTTGCTGGAACTGTCCCTGCCTCTAGCTGGCATTGCTCGTGACTTGTGTGTCCTATGAGTTCTTTCTAATATTCGATATTCCACGAAATAGTTGATACAGCAAGAGAAAGACAACATATTTTTGGCCGTGGATTTTTTTTAAATCATATTAAGCGGGTTTTTTTTTCCCCTAAACCCACTATTTTTGTAGGGTTCTAACTTTCACACCGGTCAAGATTGTATTGTTATATCCGGTGAAATCGAATGGAGATACAGTGGTTTCTGATGTCTAGTCCCCAGTTCCTTGGTGTAAAGGAACTGGGAGGAAAGGTGAGTTCTTATCTGGTGTAGACATCGCATGTCCTCTATTATTCATGACTGTTGGGCTTGGTGTGCTGGGAGGTCCGCCTCTTGTTTCGGAGACCAGACGACTTAATCTTTTGCTTAAAGAGGAGTCTCTGGAAGGACTTCTATGCATGCCTTTGTTGATCTCCATGAAACGTCATCAATTTTAGCTTTAACTCTGCTGTGCTGTGGATTTCTACCTCCAGCTTGAGAGGTCTGTGTCTCATTTCTCCCTCTGGGCTTGGAGTTCTCACTGCAGGATGGGAAAATGTTAAAAAGCACACCGTGGAGGTGCAGTAACGTACTGTTTGGAGTCAGAATTGCAAAGGGATCCTTTCTTGCAAGGCAACGTGGTGGCCAGGCATCATTCGTGTAACAATAAACAGCATTTCTGTTTCTGCTCTGCCCCAAACAGCAGATCAGTATACAACTGCTTAATCACTTCATGCTCAATATTATGTGTTACATCATACCAACACCTCCTTCTAGTTTCATCCAAAGATAGTGCACATCGCAGGAACACTCCATCTTGCCTTCTCACGTGGCTTCCCCAAGAACATAGCACTTCCATTTCGGATGACAAACAAGATTGGTCTCCAATCTTCTTTGAATGGCAGGCCTGGCATGGTCACTTCGCAAGGGAGCTGTCAGCTCTTCACTGAAAATCACTCCTTGAAGTGATTTATAACTCTGCTATAAAAAGCTTTCATTTCAGCTAAAACTTGTACTTTTCTTTCAAGTTTTATGACAAACACACACAGGCAAAAGCGAGGGTGTCTGCTTGAGCACAATATGCTTGCACGCGTGCGTGCACATGGACGCATACACAAGAACTTCTCTTATGAAAAAAGAACAGTGGATTTTTCAGAATGTTCTAAGACAATTTAAAGTAGGTGGGGGCCATTAGCCCCCTTTAAGAACTTTAAGAACGGCCCTTCGGCACTGCCTCTGATTGCCCGCATACCTGTTTGGGACGGCACGTGTTTGATGGTTCTTCTGAGTACCGTACTGTTGCAGGGTCTTTCATACTTGACCTTAGTGATGGCAGGAAGGTGACAACCAACTCTAATTCCATTCAAGGCATCCAAAGAAGCCAACTGCACAGTCTTGCCAAAATGTCTCGTCTCTTGTGTTCAGCCTTCTTCCTGCCACTCTTCCACGTAAATAACCCTTCTCCCATTATGGTGGCACATTTTCCTGCTTCCAGGGCCATATGATGCTGAGCTAACAGGTAAGCGGGCTGGGACCTCTTTGGTCCTGCTGCTATGATACATGCAGGAATTAAAAAGAAATGTACTCCTTATGACTGGCCAGACGCAGGGCTCTGGCCTCTTCGCTGGTTTCTGAGTTGCCCCCAACCCGAGTTCTAGGTACCTTGAAAGGCCAATGCAGAGGGAAAGGCAATGTTTCCAAAGCATACAGCAGCAAGGCACTGAATGGAAGTCGACAGCTCTTGTAGAGGGACATAAATTGCAGAGGGGTTCTGAGCCACATTCTCCAAAGGGATATATTTACTCACTGTAAATTAGGAAGTTTGGTAAACTGAACTGACTCATTCAGATCAGGTACTTGACTCCACCCGGCAGGAAACAATGAAACCCATTTTGCCTCAATTTCCTAGGTGATCTCTGAGAGAACCTAATTCACGACAAGCATTTTGGTCATCGTTGAGGGACGTGCTCGGATTCACTGCTATGAAATGGTGTATTCCACACCGCTCCCATATGACTTTTCTTTTATTTGGCTTAATCATCTCTCCAAATCAAAGGTGAGCAGCTCAAGTTCAGGATAGATCTCTAGCTGGCTTCCGCTAGTTAGGACCATTTCATTTGATAGCTTTATCTTGCAGTATGACTTACACTCCTAACCTGGGAACACAAACTAATTCCTATATTCTCTTGTATTATTTTATAGGCACTGCCACTGGGGCTGAGGGTGGGAGGGCACATTACAAAGCTAGTAGACTTCAAGTACTATTAAAATTATCAGAAGATTTATTAAGCCCCAGGAGCTGGCAGAGTAGTGGGTCAGGACTCTCATCTAAAAAGGAAAAAGAGATTAAAAACAAATGAAAAATTCTAACTATTTATAGCATGTAAAACACATATTTGTGTCTACCATGCTAAACAACTTTACTCCTCTCCAGGGTTCTGGAGGGGAAAAAAGACTTTCTAAGAGAGTCTAACTTAGGACTTAGTGCTAACTCGACTTAGGACAAGCCCCTAATTGTAACCATCTGCTCCAACACCTTTAGGAAGTGGGAAAGCACATCTACATCCTTATTTACTTTATGGATATGTCACCCTATGCCATCTCATAATAAAAGTATATGGAACTAGTTTTCATGTTCATGTCACCGGTTCTTGTAATAGGAGTGGAATGCCATAGGGCATAGGAAGGTCACGTTTGGAAAGGAGCCCATTTCTGCATTCAGTTAGCTGATTGATATCTTGATTGGAAGTGCATTTTGTTTAACATGAATCGAAGTGGCTCTTGCAGGTGGCATATTAGGTGATAGGAACCTCCTTTACTTAGAACACAATGAAATCCAAGCAAAACGTAAAGATCTGCGGAAATAAAATTTACAGACCAAGAGTCTCCTAGGATTCATGCAGAGCAAACAGGGTGCTACAGAGATAGCTAAAGATGGAATGCTATGCCAAGTGGACATGCTCAGCATCAAGTCTAGAAAGGGATTCCAAAGTACCAGAACTGAGGTGTCGACCCGGGGAAGAGGCACGTGGGTCATATTTTGTTATGGGGCAGAAAGGGCAGATGTCTCCTGATGAGCATTGAGTCTTATTTAGGTGCCTACGCAGAAAAGGGGATGGTCTTTCACAGTGTCTCTGATACTTTACATCATATAACATATATCTCAATTTGTGTATATTTATGTATAAATTACATTTACTTACTACTGTTATTGGCTAATACCTCCAGGGACCATACATTCTTAGAGCCAGATTATCCTTAGCGAGTCTTGTAAATTCCGATCTAAAAAGTTTTCTTGCTAACTATATTTTTTTGGTCAATTTGTTATCAGATTAGAATGTACTGTTATGTTTTTAACTTCATGATGTGGCAGAAGGACTTGGAAGAAAAGTAATTGCCATACTTTTTAAATGTTTTTAACTTGGTTTGTATTATTAGAAATATCCTCAATTCATGATTGCTTTGTGGAAATTTTTAAAGATCCTTGCAAATACTTGGTTTAGTTGGAATGTGATAATATAGCGTAATATGGTGAGTTTATAAATGCAAGTCTCAGTCAGAGCAAATGACTGAGCCGATTGTCCCTCTGGTTTCACATCCACATTGGAGAAGGGAGTGAGACTCTGACATGCACACCCCGACACTGCACATTGTAAGTTAGCAAATTTCATCTCTTTCCTATTTTAACATCAAAATGGAAACAGAAATTTCCAGTCTTGTCCTCCCGGCACCCAGTGGCAGGTCTTGCATCCCTGTGAGGAGACACAGCCTCTTAATTACAGACATTAGTGTCTCAGTCAACATGATGATAGGTCCCGTACCATTAATTAATAAATCCACACTGGAAGAGAACATGATGATGGGGATTGTGAATAATCTGGACAAAGGGATAAGGTGTCTTTTTATAAAATAGCAAATTATTCCAAGATAAAGAGGCAAAGGCCAGTCTCTAGACCTGAAATCCAGACATGGATCCAGGGGCACGGTGTGGAGATTCAGGGTATGCCACGGTCTGCTGGTTGCCCAAATGCCAACAGGGTCCGTGCGGCCCCTTAGAACATCACAGTCTCAACTGCAACCAGCCGCGTTGTCCTTTGGACATGCCATGTGACAGGCTCTTCCATCAGTTAGCTGCAAAATGAGGGAATGTAAAAGACCACCCAGGTCTTTGTATCTGTGGGAGTATCTCTGCTTCATGCTTCTAAGCATTTTTGGAGGGTGCTACAAACATGAAAAACTTGCTTCAGTCTCGTCAGACCACTGGCTGCCTCCTGAATTAGCTCACATTTCCTTTAGCACCCCTGACGTGGTACCCGGGCCTTCTTCTCCCCGTGTGACATCTCCGGCCCCTTGGTAGTTCAAAGGCAGTCTTAGCCACAAAGCCTTTCTTATCTCCATAAAAAGATTTCTTCCTCCTCTATACTTTGGTAACGCTTTGTACTCAGTATAGCTTTTATTATCTTTTTGTGAGTTTCTTTCTCCTCATTCAAAGTTAAAACTCCTTAAAAGCAAAGATCATGCTTTATGGTCTTCCAAACATAGGGTGTGGTGCCTTAAAAAGCAGGCGCTCTGACTGAGTGTAGAAATGTATTACATTGACCCCCATGCTTTGGGATTGCTGGGCACCCTTTTCTAGTACTTTCGTTTTAGGCAGTAGGTTAAATAGCTCATATTTTAGTTGATACCATAAAAGATAAGATTGCCAAATACATGATAAGATATCCAACGTCAGGTCTACATAAGTTTAATGGATTAACTGCATAGACTGGAATGAGAACTTAAATTCCACTGGCACCGGTCAACAAGACAATCTCATAACTCCAAAGGAAAACCCCTTCGAAACATGCTTTTAAAATCACCCTAAATGTTTTGGCACCAAAATGGACCTTGCAGAACAATTATTTTGATGCATGAAGGATCAGCTAATCAGAACTATTGAAATACGGGTGTTTTACAGACTTAAGGAGAAAACATTTACAGTGTGTGTTGGGTGTGATGAGAACCTAGTTTGAGAAGTTCCAGCAAAATAGAATGTTCTCCAGTCTCCAATTCCCTCGTTTTGGAGCATCCCTGTGTTTCTTCTAGTCTATGCCATTTTTTGGTGTTGTAGAAATAGTAGCTTCCCCATGAAGAACGATATGTGTTCAACATCCCCGAAAGCCTTGCAGATAAAGGCAGTAAGCTCTGATCGGGAGTCTGGAGGTTCAGTGCCTGACTCCATCCTGGGCAAACTTCGCTCATGGGCTCTTCACTGTCTCCATTATTCAAAGGAGAGGAATGATCTCTGCTGTGGTTGGAGGCCTGGGAGATGAATAGGAAGACACTAAAAAGACTCTCTGAAATCTCTACTAGAAAAGTGTGGTAAAATGATAAATACATACAGTCCAGTTTCCCAAGGAAATTATGCTAGCAGGGAAAAACAGTACAGTCAAGAAATACTGTCTAATGTCAGTTAGTCTATAATGTATTCTAAGTGGAAACCATGAAGTCCCTCGATTTTTCACTTTAATGGGGCCAAGTGAATTTTTTGAAAGTGTCTCACAGTCTCAGTGAAATCGAAATATTTTTTTGAAAGGAGACACCAAGGCATACGTTAAGAAGCAACTCAACAAGAGTTGCAAACAGTTCAGTGCGTGAGGTCTGGACTTAGTCATATGAACCTGTCCATGTAACGTTACCATATTTCCTACAGTGAAGAGTACATAGGAAAGAAAATAATGTCAAAGCAGTGGTATAAGACACTCTCGTTTGTTTCGAGATGTTTTAATCAAGAAGCCAACAGACATACACAACTCCCTCAATAGGCAATAAGCACTCCTTCTCGTTAAGCATTAGATGACTGCCTTGTGCATAAGCCATTTACTCCCAGTGTGAATTATTGGTAATCATCTCCAAGGCTCCTGTGTCTGCACTGTGCTGTCCTTGACCCAACTCTTTGATGTACTGGATATAAATTCACTTTTTCACTGAATCAGCATGTGTTACATGTTGGCTTCTTCTTCCCAAGTTGTTTTGGTTTTCTGCACTAGTGTGCTTACTTTGGCTGCAGTCAAGCTGTCCTACCTTCTGCATGGCCTCGTCCACAGTCTACGAGCCCCTGGGAGCCATGATGAAGTGGAGGGGAATCTGTTTCCAAATTGATGTTTGTTTGTTATTTTTGGAGCTCTCAAGAAAATTATAGGAAAATTGATTCTCTTCAGTGACCTTCTGCACCTACTCAACCCCCTTCTGTGGCTCTAACATGGTTTTATTTCCTTCTCTGGGCAGGGTTTTTGCATATGTGCCATGAAAGATTAATAGAATTGATGGAAATCGTTTTGCCTCATCAGAGGGAGTTTTTGAGGCTCATACAACGAAACATTTCCTATCTAAGATCTACAGATGAAGTGTTCCATTTATTTGGATATATTCACTTGTCATGAAAACTTGAATTACCTTATCCTATTAAAAAAGGGGACTGCCTTCTGCTCGTATCTGATCTTTAGGATGGATGTTCACATATAGTGCCTGTCCCTAAGTTATTTCTAGTTATTAACCAAGCCAACCAACTGTATTTCACTTTGTATCTCAGATATCCAGTTTTATCATACCATGACTTCAAAATGATGGTTTATCTTGAGCTCCAACTTTCCTATAAAGGAATTTGCCCTGCCCGACCATGGTGCCACTTTACTCATGCCTGGGCTCCTCCCATTTCTTAGCTCCTCAAAGCAATCCTTGGGAAACCACCCAACTATGAGGAAGTCCACTCTCCTTGAGGAGTGATCTTGGGCAGGAGCCCTGCCCTCTCCTTGGCTACTTAACTCCAAGCTAGTAACCCTCGTGTCCCAACAAAGATTAAATTCCAACCTTGAACCATATCTGACCAAAAACTCGGGTATTGGAGAAGGAAAGTGTAACTGTGGACTGGAAGTAGTGAGTTTCAGAGCCCTCAGTCCTGTCCTGTCTTCGGGGATCTTCACACAGTCTGCTCCTTTCTCAGGCTAGCTCCCAGCTCATGTGACTCGAGATCCCGCCACCCTCAGGCCATCGAGGGACTAGTCATCCTCAGAATCTAGGCCCACTTAAGCTCCCTTAGGTCCTGAAAGAAGATCCCTTCCCTCACTCTGAATACCATCTCCTCCCTCCTCACTTTCCTAGGCTGAATGTCCTATTCTCCTGTTGACTGACATGGAAATATTCCTTTCCTCTGGAGGAAATTCCCAGCAGAAAAATTACATCAGAAAACCTGTAAGACACATCAAGTGCCTGGTTGATCTGCTTTTCTATGGGTACTCTCTTCCCTCAGTCCTTGCGTCTCAGCCCCGGAGTTCTGGAAAACACTGGCTGCATACACAGAGCTGCAAGAATAGGACACAGTTCGAAGCAAAGCGCCCTCAGAATCAGACAGGCCTAGAAATGCTGGAATGTGCACCCCCCACCCAGCCCACCCCTGTCCAGACAACTATGTCTCCCAGACAGAAATTTGGCTCAATCTTCTCCCCAAATTTATGTTATCAAATGGAACACTTAACTTCTCAGTCTCAAACATCTGTGCTCAGGTTAATACTGACTTTACATTTCCCTCTAGGACAGTGGGTGAATATTTGATTTACATTTTTGTAAATAAATGGCAGACTCAAGTGGTTTTCCCAGACCAAAAGCAACAATTTGCCTCTGAGGTAAATTCATGTCACTACCCTTAGAGACTGGAAATTGCTTGCAGCTTTAAATGTTTTCCTTCTTTTCCCAGCTACTAAAGATCAAGTTTCTAACAATATCTTAGGGCCCGTGCCAGCTAGGGTAACCCACTGCATGTCTGTGGAATTATGGGAACCATGGCTATTTTGAAGTCTCTACTGACTTTACAATCATATACACCAGTGGTTCTCAAAGTGTAGGCCTCAGACGAGCAGTATCACCTGGGAACTTGTTAGACGTGTGAATTTTCAGGTTTCATCCAAGACCTACCTACTGAATGAGAAACTCTGGAAGTGAGTTCCAGCAGCCTATATTTTAGCAAGGCCTGTGGGTGAATCTTAACACTGGTTACACCAGCCATAGCAAAATGCTTCTACAGGAACGATTGTGTTCCGGGGGCAGACTCACTGGGGGGATGCATATAATATCCTCTAGGTGCACCTTCTGGGTTCTGCTGGTGCCCTTTGGGTCTAGTTAAGAGGGTCACTACCCAGTGCACCCCAGGGATCACAAACTCTACAATAAAAGATGCCTGACTTTTCCTTGTCTATGCCAACAGATTTTAGAAAGTTCAGGAACTACTTGAACAAACAAGGATTATGGGAGAGGATGGTGTGAGCTAAACTGAACTACCAGGCCAGAAAAAGCAGGGTGAGAATGCTTGAGAGTGTGTGGGGGGGTGTAGGGGTGGGGAGGGTTGGCCATGTTCACAGCCACTGCCCCAAGAGAACAGAGAGTGTCTGCTGTTGCTTAAGTTGGCTGCCCTCCATTGCCCAAAGTAGATGTCTAGCAGACCAATTCTCCAGATATCTGTTCTCTTGCTCCCCTATATTTAGATGGTGTTGTCCTAGAAGGCCCTTAGAGCTACCTAGGAGTCCTGAGTCAGACAAGGGTGGCATAAGGGGAAGGACCCAGCCCAGCCTGTCTCCCCAGGAAGCTAATTCACTACTCACCCAAGGTTCCCTCAGGAATAGCTTTCACCTCCCTCTGTTTCAAGAGGTCCATGCAACCTGTCAGGCTGAGGACAGGGGCTGGGCGGGGGGAGAGCATTGCCTTCAAATCATAAGAGCTAATTCAAAGAGCAGGCTACATAAATCGTGGAAGGAGCCGAGATGCCCTTCAACAGATGACTGGATTAAGAAGTTGTGGTCCATATATACAATGGAATATTACTCAGCTATCAGAAAGAACGAGTTCTCAACATTTGCTGCAACATGGACGGCACTGGAGGAGATAATGCTAAGTGAAATAAGTCAAGCAGAGAAAGACAACTATCATATGATTTCTCTCATCTATGGAACATAAGAACTAGGATGATCAGTAGGGGAAGAAAGGGATAAAGAAAGGGGGGGTAATCAGAAGGGGGAATGAAGCATGAGAGACTATGGACTATGAGAAACAAACTGAGGGCCTCAGAGGGGAGGGGGGTGGGGGAATGGGATAGGCTGGTGATGGGTAGTAAGGAGGGCACGTATTGCATGGTGCACTGGGTGTTATACGCAACTAATGAATCATCGAGCCTTACATCGGAAACCGGGGATGTACTGTATGGTGACTAACATAATATAATAAAAAAACATTTAAAAAAAAAAAACAAAGAGCAGGCTACAAGTGCAGGGGTAGAAAGACAAGCCAGTGTGTAGACAAAGTTTGATGTGTAGCCTTCACATATTTAGGCCTGGGCTCTACGGACCTCCATTTGTGCTTTTCTTGCAGGCAATACGGAAGGTATGCCTTCAAGTTTTAATATAATTATTAAGAATTTAAATTCGGTTCAATCAATTAAGCAGTGCAAGGCCCAGTACTAGGTTTCATGGCTCATGGAAAGATGAAGTGAGTCTATCTCTGTCCTCAAGGCCTATATTACCTAGTAGCTGAGGGCCTAGATGTGCACGGCCAACTTAGCATACACCAAAACATAGTATCAACTCCAAGATATCTACCAGGAGAGTCCTGTGGAAGAACCACAGAAGGAGAGGTAGTACTGACCTTGAAAAATCCGAGAAAGTACTTGGAAGACATAAGATTTCAGTAGCTCGCCAATCTAAACTTTCTTATAGCCTTGGGGGCCACCCTGGGAAAATGCCCCATGCCTGTCCTTGCCTGACAAAGAATAGTAAGCGGCAGGCCCACCTGGGTGGTATAGTTGGTTAAGCATCCTACTCTTGGTTTTTTTGGCGCAGGTCTGATCTCAGGATTGTGAGATCGAGCCCCGTGTCGGGCTCCGTTCTCAGTGAGGAGTCTGCTTGAGTTTCTCTCTCTCTCTCTCTCAAATAAATAAATCTTAAAAAAAAAATAGTAAGTGGTAGAAAGTGGCTTCTTAAATCCAGCCTTCCCCTCTACAAGACTGTCTAGCTCAGGTTCCAGAGGGGAGTTTGGAAGGGCGGGTCAAGCGTGAGTGCTCCCATTCTGGTGATGACTGCGTCTGTGCTATGACTGTCTGCAGGTAGAAAAAGGAAAGTCTTCTTCCAGGATATATTTGATGAAATTTATCCCCCAGAATGACTTCCCATATACAGTAGTCACCTCGCATTCATATAACATGCTTCACCATGCATTCTCCTTTGTAACTATCTTGGAGAATAGCACTTTGTTCCCTTCCTTTGGAGTCGGAAACTAAGTGAACTAACTCAGAGGCTGGAAAATTGTGACCTGTGGAACCAAATCCAGCCCCTTTCCTGTTTGTATAAAGTCGTTTCGGGCCATATCTACACCCATTTGTTTAATAATGGAAGAATCGGTAGTTGCAACAGAGATGGCAAAGTCCACACAGCCTAAAATATTTGCATAAAAATCTTGCCAATCCCTCATCCATCCAAAGTCAATCAATAAGCTGGCAGGAGAAAGTCCCTGAGCTCCTCATCAAACCCTAATATCTGCTCTGAATAGCTCTGTTTATAGTTCAGGGTTGAAGAATATTATAGTTCCTAACAAATGAAGGCCAGAGAGTGAGGCAGGAAGCACACGTATCAAAGTCCTGGAAGACAGCACAATTCCCTGCAGGTGGTTTGAATGAGGAGACTTTGATGGAAGGTCACTTGTGGAGGTATGGCAAACTTAAGGGGACAAACGTGGGGCATTGGGGTAGCCAGAGGTGGGCAATAGAGGCCACCGTACCAGCCCGGGGCTGAAGAAACAAGGCAGGAGAGAGGTATAGAGCCAGGGAAGAAGGTCCTCTTCTGGGAGCTACAGTCATGGATGGGCACAACTTCTTCAAAGGCAGAAAATGCAGCTTCTAAGCTGATAGGAATGTTGGAGAAACACCCTCATGTCTTCTTCTGTCCTCCCATATGTTACTGGTGCCTGCCTCCAACTTGTTGAACCTAAACCCGAAGCCAGAAATCACTAGAACCCAGGTGATGCAGTCCAAAATGTTCAACTTTCTGAGGGGCAGAGAAGGGCAGGCCGATTGAGGTGTGAGCAAAAGAGTGACTGACAAGCACACAGACGCCCAAATCCATAAGACATGAAGCAAATGAATAAATGTCAGGGTATATTAATTAGAATTTCTGTTACAAGTACAGAAACCCAACTCAAACTGGTCTATGTAATGAGAAAAAAATGCATTGACTCACATGAGAGGAAGCCCAGCAGTTAAAGGGCTGCAGGGTGGGTTGATTTAGGAGCTCGTGATCGCCATCAAGGAGATCTAACGATTGGCGTCTCCCTACTCTACCCGTCCCAGTAGCTCAGCTTGATTCTAAGGCTGGTTTACCAGTAGCAGTTAAGAAAACATGCCTTCTTGTTCATGACCAGGGATGGCCAGGGCTGAGGAGACAAGGAGGCAAGCGAACAGTGTTCAGATTGTTCCCTCTCCATTCCCACCAGCTTCAAACCTGTTTGTGTTGGCAGCTGGATATGTATACATATTTTCTCTCTTGCTTTCCTCTCTCAACTAGTGTTTTGTTTTGTTTTGTTTTTTTAAGCTATCCTAACTCTCCTTACATTTTGCTAGCTCTGGTTGATTTAGGCCCGACAATTCTGAACAAGTCGCTGGGTAGGGGGAAAATTACTTACACTGGGTGAGAACAGCTATCTAAAGAATGGAAGAGATGCGAGAAGGGGGGAGTGTCACCTACGAAGTCAACCATGTAAGATATCATAGCAAAGCACAAGATTATCTTCTTCCAGGTGTGTTTCCTCTGTTTGTGTCACTTTGCTTATAGGTATCTGCCACCCAGACCTTCATCTGACACATGAGGCTTCTTCCCACAACAGAGTAGCTTACACTGTGGAAAGGTGGTATGTGCTTTTGTTCAGAACTGGAACCGATTTCCTGACCCAAGCAATTCATGAGACCCCAGAAAAGCTACAAGAGAACTTATGGGAAAAGACAAAGCTACCAAGTTTAAGGTTCTAATTAGATCTTCTCCCAAGTCTTTGATAAATCACCCACCCTTTGTGCTTGAACTTCCTCCTACATAATGAAGTTTGCCGCCCCGCAGCAAGAGAAATTACATAATGTGGGCTCAGAGGGTTTAACAGCTGCAATTAATTTGAAGGCCTTTTAAGAGGCGCTAGATGTTTTTCACACCTTTCCCTGCACCTGGTAGGTGTAGGGTCCCATTGCTGAAGTCTCCATTTGGTCCTTGATGGGTGAGTTTTACGTCAATGTCGTAAGGCAATCTCAGAACTTGCCTACATGGAGACTTTTCACTTCATCATGAGCACCCTATTGCCATTGACCTAATCCTCACCTTCATCTTAGCCAGAAACGGCCTGCGATTTTAATTTAGTTTGTACAGGAAAGCGTCAACAAAACAAACTACCTACTATTCCCAGATGTTGAGAGACTGAACGGAGGCACTCTGAGAGGAGAGTGTGATCATGATCTTGGGACTTACCTGTCACTGGCAGTTGGCTCCCTGGGATCAGTGACCATGAGAAGGCAAAGCCTCCTGTTATGTAACAGCAGTTTCCTTGAATATATAACCAACTAACTTTGGGTAAAGCTGCATTAACATTGGGAGGCTCTTTATTTTCCCGACATATTTCTAATACTTGGACAGGCTGACAAAATTGTTGACCCTGGCTTGCCGGACCAGAGTAGACTCACCTCCGGGCTTTTAAAATCAAAACACCCATTCTATGGACAGGCACGATGGCAGGCGCCTCAACAGGTGCTTAGATATCCATTTCTAAGACCACTCGGAGTCCACGAACTCCGTATTTCTTAGGACATCAGTAACTAAAGTCCAGGCCAGTATAAATAAGTCAGTATCCCAGCTTCTTCTTTTCAAATCCAAATTTCCGTGTGCAAAACGCAGGCACATGTTTATAGTTTCCAAGTCATTTCTCTTACAAAAAATTAATCTAAAACTTTGACACATACCACAGTACTTTCATGAGTTTCCATCGTGGCTTTTCTATACACAGCGCAATAAATTCCTTATGAAAATTATAATTATATTAATCAGCAGTGACTCACTTAAATTATAGTTTGTGATTTTTTATTTTTAAAAAAGTCCAATTTCATTTTTGTCACTGCCCCAAGTTTATTTTTTACTTAAAATTCACATCACAACTCAGAATGGGAAATGCCACGGGAAAGTTGTTTTTCAAACCAAGAATTTTGCCTCCAAAAAGAGAGAATGCGAGAGTAAATGAACATGATAATGCCAATAATTATGTGCTACGTGATTTTTATAACCAAGCACTTTATTGCAACTGCTTTTGTGGGTGATGCAAAATATTTGAACAGGTTTTCAAACCAGTTGGCAATTTATTAAATATTAGTGACTGTTATTACAGGTTGAGTTTTATGATCTATGGTCGATTTACTTGTATGGAAACCAAAAGGACACAACCAGGCTAGCATTCTCTTTTGAAAGTGTTACTCAGTACCTGGCTCACATTGGAGCCACTTATGAATGTGCTTTCAGGCTCCAAAAGGGGGAAGTTGCTGAGAAAGCAAGTAGGTTTCAAAGAACGAGGAAAAGCTTTTGAATGGTCTTTGCAAAGCCAGTTGGATATCTATGCACGACCATAAACTTGACAGCCAGCCAAAAAGAAAAACAAACCTTAGATGTGTATATTTACATTGATTTTGGAGTATCTCACCTCACCAAAACTAATAAACATCTCATCAAATAACAACCAACTCATATATGATGTTAAGACAACCGAGAATCCCAAAATTGATGGGCTTAATCATTTTCTACTCCTTACTTCGTAATACCAGCAAAAAAAGTAGGTGGAGAGATTAATCTGATAATAGGCTAGGTTAAATTTGCCACTGTCACGAAATAAATACATTCTTGTTTTAATCACAATAAGTAGTGAAGAAAAGGATTTCTTTAGCAACTCATAAAATTGTTAACAAGTTCAGAACTTAGGAAAATGTTCATAAGAAGGCATTTCAACAGTAGCATGAATTGGTTGACTGCTTTCAATTGCCAATTCTTAAAAACAACAACAACAACAAAAAGCAAATAAAAAACCGAACGACACAATAACTTGGCCTGGCCACCTTTGGGGATGACCAAGCTGATCATAGATCTGGTCAGTTTACATCATATCAAGTGTTGTCTTTAACTCAAAGAGGAATCCTCTCCTCTCTTTCTGAGAGTCTGTAAGTTCCATGAGGGCAGGCATCATGACGATCTTCCCCATGCCAAGTAACATGTACTCAAAACGGCCATGCAATAAATATTTATCAAAGACATGACGGAATGAAGGCATGAGTGAACAGCAGACAGAAAGTGCCCAGGAGTTCTCTGTCCCTCTTTCTGTGTCTCTGTGTCTCTGTGTCTCTGTCTCAAGAACTACAGAAGCTGCAAGGGTTACTAAAGGATCAGCCCAATAAAATCCAAGGATTTGGGACACCTGGGTGGCTCATTTTTAAGTTAAGCATTTAACTCTTGGTTTCAGCTTAGTTTATGATCTCGGGGTCGTGGGATCCAGCCCCACATTGGCCTCCGCACTGGGCATGGAGCCTGTTTGAGATTCCCTCTCTCCCTCTGCCCCTCCCCCACCTCCCTCTCTAAAAATAAAAAAATAAATACTTTCTGGGTACTTTGTGGAAGAAAGGAAAGGAAGGGGGCAGGGATGAAGGAAGGAAAGGAGGGAGGGAGAGAGGGAGGGAGGGAGGCAGGGAAGAAGGGAAGGAAAAAGGGAGAGAGAGAAGAAGAGACAAAGGAAGAGAGACAAAAACAAACATAAAGAGACAAAAACAAAATAAATAAAATAAATAAATAAAATAAATAAATAAAATAAATAAATAAAATAAATAAATAAAATAAATAAATAAAATATAATAATAAATAAATAAAATATAATAATAAATAAAAATAAAATAAAATAAAAATAAAAAATAAAAATAAATAAATAAATAATAATAAAAATAAAATAAAACTCAATTATATCAAGCACAAGGGTAGTCTCGCAGCTCACATAGCCAACAATGAACTGAGAGAGTAATAAAATTCTTTTTCTACCCAACTACATTTTTATTTTAATAAGTATAGAAACACTTATTCAGCAAGAGTAATATTTAAAGCATTAAAACTCATAATTATCCTCTTAGCACACAATGTAACAGAAACATTTTATTGTTTTTTAATCAGATTTATCAATTTATCAGTATTTCATTTTCTTATTTTTTTGCCATGCCCCTAAAGGTCTTCCTTTTACCAGTATTAAATAAAAATTCTCTTTCAGTATTTTTGTAGTTTCCCTGTTTACACTTCATCTTGCATCTATTTTGTGTTTATTTTAATGTGGAAAGGGATAAGAATTCCATGTACTATTTTCCCCTGATAAATATTCAAATGTTCAATGTCATCAATGCTATGCCATGATTGTTTTTTCACATATTCAATCCCCGTATGTCTTTGGACCAGTTTCTGGAGTCTTTATGCACTCTATGCTCTTATACTGATCTGTTTATTTCTTTAAACTCCCATGCCATGATGTTTAATTACTGAAGATTTATATTATAAACATACCTCTATACTCCAATTAGTTTTCCTGCTTAGAATTTTCTGGCCTTTCCTCTCACAGTTTCTTTACCCATGAACTTGAAAGTTAGTTTATCTGGTTCTAAAAATATCGCAGTAGTATTTCTGTTGGGCTCACAACAAACTTACAAACTGACTGAGGGAGAACTGACCTCATTAGGATAGTGAATCTTCCTACGGAGGGTAGGATAGGCCCTTCCAAGTTTTCCATTTTTCCTTTGTATCTTTCAGTGATTTAACACTTTCCTCACATAGATTTTGTACAATTCTAATTTTCTTCCAAGACATTTTCTTTTTTATCGCCACTGCCTTTTTTTCTTTATCGCGTTTTTTAAACATGAGGTACACATTAATCAAAACCATTTAAAACAGAATTCAACAGTCTTGAAGATAGAGACCTACAGGGGTTTTGCAGCTCCCCAGTAGTGGGCAGGGAAAGATTAAAACTGTGAAATGTGTGATAAAGTCATTCCTGAGAAGTTTATGAATGAGATGAAGAGATGCTATGAATTCCCATGGCCACTACAAATATGGGGGAGTTGTCCAAGTGGAATCAGAACTATTAAGAATCTGAAAGTCGATTTTATCCTCCTGAAAAGGCGAGGAGGAGAAAACAATGAGTCACAACAGAAGGATGAAGTCCTACACAAACAGACTAACCATTTCCTTTGTAATGAGCAGCTGCTGTTTTCCAGAAAGAAATGAAGGAGAGACGTTCTTAAAATCCTCAAGTGCGTGGATCTGAGCTGGAGCATGACACAGGCTCTTTACTAAAATAACAAATGCTAAAAAGTTGCAAAAAACAAACAACAACAAAAGTCATATTTCTTGAGGCACCTGGGTGGCTCAGTCCGTTAAGTGTCTGCCTTGGGCTCAGGTCATGATCCCAGGGTCCTGGGATTGAACCCTGCATCGCATTGGGCTCCCTGCTCAGCAGGGAGAGTGCTTCTCCCTCTCCTGCTCCCCCTGCTTGTGTTCTCTCTCTCTGTCAAATAGATAAATAAAATCTTTAAAAAAAAATAATGCTTCTTGTCTAGCTTGATGTAAAGAGTGACCATTCCAGGGTAGATTTGTACCAGACGCCCAGAAAAGGATCAACAAAGAACCCAGGTTATGGATGATGAAACAACAAAATGAATGGAATTTAGACAGAGACCCAACGCGTACCATCCGTATATACTTCAGCAATCAGAACCAGAAGGAATTAGAACTTGTAGTCAGAATAATTCTTCGGGTTACTTCTAGTGTGTTGTATTAATATGATGACTATCGGTATTATAAATGAGTAATTCACATATAGTCTTATTCTATAGTATGGATTCAGTCGTTCTTAATTTTTTCTTGTCTTTATAAAGTGCTATATTAAAGAACCCCTTTTGTATACTAGTATAGACAGATACTAACTCTCTGAATCCCAAATGGCAATTCAGAGGATTCTGGCTTTTATAGTGTTTGGTTAAATAGTAAAGCACGCCCACAAAACAGAATACTTTTTCACAGAATGTTGTTGTACCAGGACATATTTCTCCCTATATCTGCTAAACATTACACTTTTATCACATGCCGTCTAAGTACAACTAAGAAGTACGATTGACTTTTGTGGGGGCTCCTGGGGGGCTCACTCAGTTAAGCGTCTGCCTTCAGCTCAGGTCATGATCTCAGGGTCCTGGGATCAAGGACCACGTGGCGTTCCTTGCTCAACAGGTAGTCTGCTTCTCCCTTTCTCTCTCCCTCTGCTGCCCCTGGCTCGTGCTCTCTCTCTCTGACAAATAAATAAATAAAATCTTAAAAAAAAAAAAGAAAGAAAGAAAGAAGTACAATTGACTTTTCCATATCGGTCTCATATCTGGTCAACTTGATGATTCATCGATTATTTCTAAGTAATTTTTCCATAGAAACATTTGTGTTTTCTATGTGTATAATGATATTATCTGTCAATAACGACCCTCTTCTCCAGACCTAACCACCTTAATATTTTTCTTGTATCATTGTGATAGCTAAGGAGTCCTGTATAATGTTGACTATGGGAGTGATAGGAAGCAGTCTTACATACTACCTAATTTTAAAGGGAACGGTTCCCTACCCACAGTTCTGTAATAATACCTTGAAAATATAATTTTAAAGACAACATTTACAATAGAAAAATCTATAAAATTTCTAAGAATAAATGGAGCAGAATATGAATAAGACCTGTATACAAAATAACCCTTACTCAAAGATATTAAGGAAAATCTGGATAAGTCAAGAGAAATTACATTCATGGTCAGGAAGGCTTAGTAATATTCTAAAGAATTTGACCCTAAATTACCTGTAGATTTCTTATAACCTTGATTCAAATCTCATGTCGCTTGATAGGCTGATTTTAAAATGTAGCGAAAAGAGCAAAGGACTGGGAATAGCAAAAACGCTTCTGAGGAGAATAATTATGAAAGACTCATTATAAAGTGATAGTAATTAGGCAATGTAGTATTTGTCCAGGGACAGATGAATTAATCAGTGGAACAGAATAGAGAGTCCAGAAACGGATGCATTGATGTAATGGACCTTTGATATGTGACAGGGTGTGGCATGGCAGATCATCAGGGAACTGAGGGCCTATTCACAAATAAATATAGAAAGATTATTAACACATAGATGAAAAAGAAAGGAAATTACGTTCCTACACCAGCTATAAATAAAAACCAACTCTGGGGCGCCTGGGTGGCGCAGTCGTTAAGCGTCTGCCTTCGGCTCAGGGCGTGATCCCGGCATTCTGGGATCGAGCCCCACATCAGTCTCTTCCTCTGGGAGCCTGCTTCTTCCTCTCCCACTCCGCCTGCTTGTGTTCCCTCTCTCGCTGGCTGTCTCTATCTCTGTCGAATAAATAAATAAAATCTTTAAAAAAAAAAAAAACCAGCTCCAGATGAATTAAATGCCTAAATGCCAAAAGCAAAATCTTAAAATTTTAGGAAAATATTTAAGTAAATATGTTTTAGACTTTAAGGTAGGGTAGTCTTTCTTAAGCAATCACAAAAGCATAACTACAAAGGAAAATATTGTTAAGTTTTAAATATTGCTACATTTAAAAGTGAATGCTTTTGTTCATCAAATAATGTCATAAACTTGAAATACATATTTATAACACATCTGCAAAAAACATATCAGACTATATAAAGAACTTCTATAAATAAGTAAGAAAAAAGAAAAACAACCTAACAGAAAAATAGAAAAAATAGCTCGGCTGACATTTCACCTAAGAGAAAGACATACAGCCAACAAAAACATGGAAAAAGGTGCTCACCTTCACTACTAATCTGGGAAATGCCAAGTGTGCGTAAGGATGTGGAAAGATGGGTACTTATGACACAGTGCTGATAGAAAAATAAATTTGTACAACTACTTTGGAAAACAGGTGGGTACTACTGATGAAATTGAGATGTAAATTCCCATTACCCAGGAATTCCACTCTTAGGTACATGTGTGTATTAGAAGCTGTCCTTGCTTTGCACCATGTCCGGTTAACTGAAACTTTTGCATATTAAAACTGGGTCCTCACTTTGCATAGTTCCACAGCAACCGAGGTAGCATCGGTCACAGTTACCACAAACCTGCCAAGCCCAGACACAGTTGGGATATGCACGAGTTTTCGTCAACATGCTTCTGTGCAATGCAAAGACTGCCCATATATATGGGTATGTGCAAGTGTGCATGCACACGTTTCTGTATAAATTCAAAAGAAATTTATGCATATGTGCACCAGGACAAGGGACAATTACATGACTGCTAATAATATCCAAGACTTAGGGGAAAAATCTAAATGTTTATCCGAAGTAGAATGGGTAAATGAACTGTGGTCTATTTAGACGATGGCATATTATACAGCAGAGAACAGGGCTGAACTACAGCTATGTAATAATGTACATGGGTCTTATAAGCATAATTTGAACAAAAGAAGCAACACCTACAAGAGATCATATAATATAAATCAATGTACATATCATTCAAAAATGAACTCTTGTTTAGAAATTCATACATAGGTGGTAAAACTTAAGAAAAGCCAGAAAGTGATTATTGCAAGAGTTAGGATACTGGTTCCTTCTCCTTGGGAGGGAAAATTGTGCTGGAGAACACACGGACTGATTTCTACGGCTCTGGGATTGTTTATTACTTGGCTTCAGTGTTATTGTATACTGTACTATTAAGTGTGAATTGTTTTACAATTTTTTTAAGCCACAGAATTTTAGAACTTAAGGATTGTTAAGTGTAATTTTGGTCAGTCCGCCTTTTCTAGTCTAAATTAACAACCAGACAGGAACCACTGAATGCACTGATTCCCAAACTTGTACGCCTACCCTAAACGCTTGGGGACCATAAACACAGATTCCTCATTCCCCGCTGGAGATTTAATTTAATGGATACTTGAAAGGGGCCCTGTAATCTAAAATTTTAAAAATTTTCTAAGTGATTTTGATGCATCCAGCTCAAGGATGACATTTTAGAACTAATGGTCCAGCTGGTGGTTGAACATCTGTAAATTTAGGAAACTCAATAGCCTTTGGACTTTGAAATAAAGCCTTATGACTGAACTCATACATTTAAAAGAGTAAAGGAAATAAAGGCAAGTTTTTAAAGTCTTCCAGAAAAGCTTTATTGTTATTTCAGGGAAATTATCTAATATCAGATCCACAAACTTTTAAGCAGTGTTACCTAATTTTCATGCCATAGAGTAATACTTTGAACTGAAAAGATATGATTTTTTTTTAATTGCACAGTTTGTTAATTTTTCTGCTGATTATTTCTATTGAAGTACCTACATAGAAAATTTGCTCAAGTAACTTTCACCAAAGTTTTAAACATAATTCAAATATGAGAATGAGGATCGATTTAGTTTTGTGCACAAATTAGATGACAGGTTTTTTTAAGACCTTCTCTGAGCAATTTTTTTTTACTATAATTTTTTAGGTACAGTGTTAGGTTTACAGCAAAATTAAGGGAAGATACAGAGATTTTCCACATACTCCATGTCCCGACACACGGACAACTTCCTCCATTACCAGCACCCCCACCAGAGCGTATATTTATTGCCATTGATGAACCTACATGACACATCATGGAGGCTTGGCTATTGGTGCTGTACATTCCTGTGCCTGCTGCCTCTTACTGTGACAGTCGGTTTTGCACAATTCTATGTGGCATGGTAACCTGCCTCACAAAAAATTAAATTCTAAGAAGTTTTCTCACCCATTTTGGAAAAACCAAAATGCAACCTAGTCTCTGGGATCAATGATGAGCGTAGGAAGTAGTGAGAGATTAAGAAATTAGATCTTGGCGTTCCTGGGTGGCTCAGCTGACTGAGCGACCAGCTCTTGATTTCAGTTCACGTCACGATCCTTGGGGTCATGGGATCAAGCCATGGGCTTCACGCTCAGCGGGGAGTCTGCTTGAGATTCTCTCCCTCTGCCCCTCCCCCCACTCTCTCACGCATGTGCATGCAAACTCTCTCTCTCTAAAATAAATAAATAAATCTTTTTTAAAAAAATTAAAAGAAATTAGATCTTAATGCAGCTGTTTTCTATATCGTGTGTATATATGAGTATGTTTAGAGAAGCCCTTCCTATTGAAATAGTTGCTTATATTTTTATCCAAAGTCAGTTGAGATTTTGATGTATGAGGCCAATTCTTGAAATTTTCATGCTCGAAATATTTCTAATGAGGAACTGTAGCTCCTGTGTGTTTTCATTTTTTTTTTCATTTTGAGAACTCAGGGGCTTACATCCCTATAGTAAGTTAGTGGTAACGTTCAAAAATAGGCCGCAGCCTCCCAGTTGTGGTTCCACGAGAGAGAGACTTGACCAGCTCCGCGCCCCCGCCTCCACCTTCTAGGCCCAGGCAAACCCCTCTTTCACATCTTCCCGTTGACTTCTTTGGCAGCAGGTTTCCAGGAATGGTGGGGCCAGATGGAGAAATCAGCTGGGAACTTTATGCCTCATTGACAGGAGAGGAGGGTGGGGAAATCCTCCCAACTGAAATGTTAACTCATTGCCTATTGTGGTTACTTCGGACTGTCATCAGGAAAGTTTCAGCTGGCTGGTAAGGAAGTGGGATGTTTTTCAGCTTTCACGCTTGTGCAATCTGATTTCAGAAGAAATAAACAGAGAAAACTGGTGTTTGCATGTGTGTGTGTGTGTGTGTGTGTGTGTGTCTGTGTTCAGCACAGAAACACAAGATCATCTGGAAGTATACAGGTACGTAAGGGAAAAGGAAGCAATGGACGAACCATGACAGCACGCTCATGAACGTGACCCAGGGCTTTTTCTACATGGTTTGTCTTCAACAGTCAGTGTCCAACAGTTAAGAGCCTGGACTGAAGCCAGGAGCTGCGCAATGGTGGGTGGTGACAGGGCGTGGGGTAAGGACGCACTGGCGATGAATTTAAAGAGAACAATGCTTAGGTACATATGGAGCCCTGCACTTGTTGCCACTGCAACAGTCTAGGAAATGAAGAGTCTCTCCGGAGTGGTGGCTGATCTAAGCCAGCCTTCCGTTCGCCTCCAAATGATACGTGCACACATGTGCAGACAGAAACTTGAACTGAACAGAAGTGAGAGGTGACGAAAGTCCTGCTGACTTCTATTCATTCAAAGTAGGAAGAAGAAGAGGCAGTCCTGGTCAGGAAGGGAATTCCCTGGGTTGAAATGACTTGTCTTCAGCCTTCTAAGTGGCCCATGATGTGCAGCAGAGTGACGACCTGTCTGGACACCTCAGGGCTTTGGGGCCACAGCACAGGCACAAACGTCATGAAATAACCAGCAAATGAACCCATGTGGGAAAGAGCTTAAATCAAAGGGAACCCAGCTGACTGCCTCCTGAAGCAGACCCTCACATCGCACCTGCTTCTTTTCACCTTCCCTTCCACAGAATTTTAGCAAGGATCCCAGTTAACTAAAATTAAGATTTCTGCCTCATGCCTTCCCTTTGATCTTCTCTGGAAAATTCAACGAAGGCAGACACAAAGAAAAAGGATGAGTGAGTTGTAAACTCTATTGTCCGCTAGGACCCTCAGTACTCACAGCTTGAGCTGCAATCTCAGCGTCATGTGGGAGCTTGAGAGAAATCCAGCATCTCAGGCTCCGTTCCTACTTCCTGAGTCAGAATCTGTATTTTAACAGGATGCCCAGGCCATCCCTGCGCACTGTAACATTTGAGAAGTGTTGTTCCAGTACCTTCTTCCCACTATGCTATGGCCTAAATGTTTGTGTCTCCCCTTCCCCAATTCATATGTAGAAATCCTGACCCCCAAATGTGACAGTATCAGGAGACGGACCTTTGGGATGAGCTTAGGTCATGGGTGGAGCCCTCCTGGATGGGATTAGTGCCTTATACAAGAGGCTCCAGAGAGATCTCTAGTCCTTTCCACCGTGTGAGGACATTGCAATAAGACTCCAGCCAGGCACAGGAAAGGGGCCTTTAGCAGAAGACAGCCATGCTGGTGCCCTGATCTTGGTGTTTCCAGCCTCCAAAGCTGTGAACCAGAAATTTCTGTGCTTCATAAAGCTACGTCTTCTGTTGTATCTTATTGCAGCCACCCAAGCAGACTAGGGCTCACTGTCTTTATCCGAATGGCTAATAACAATAGTAAGAGTTTGCTACATTTACTTTTGTTCTCATCTTTAACCTCAGAGGTCCTGAGGGTGCGCTACATAGCCATATAGAGAAAGCAAAAAGGGGGAAGAGAAGGTAAATATCTCTTAGTTCCAACTACACGAAGTGTGGACCTTGACGGCAGCATCCCCATCACCTGGGAGCCTGCAGGTGCTCCACCGCAGACCTACTCAATCAGCGGCAGCATTTGACAAGGTCCCAGGGGACGTGTGTGTATGTGTGTTCGTTTGAGAAGCCCTGGCCTGAAAAGTGATGAGACTGAACATTCCCATTTAATTTTGCTTCTGGCTTTTCTTCCTTTGAGTACAACCTCTCCTACAAAGTTAGGTCGAGTACTCACAGTGAGAGCCCTTAGATCCTTCCAACTTATTTTCTCTGCTTCTAGTCCAGTCCTCAGAGGTGCTGAGAAGCCAGGAGTGTGGAAAGTATTGACTAATAAACAGGGCAATTGCTGCCACTCACTTTGCTGTGGGCGGGTGCAACCGTCACCTGTCACCAAGGTTAGAACGCCAGGGCTTCGGCAGGACCCAAGAGACAAGCTAAAGTTTTCCTCTTTTTCACCAAAACATCTCTGCTATATAACCTCTGACTTACGTAAGTCTACAGAAATCAAAAATGATATGGAAAAAAATCTATCTAGAAATCAAACTTGAGTTTTGCTACTTTTATGTCATCAAGTCTTCCTCTCCTTAGGATCTGGGTTTTAAGTTTATTAATATTATGACTAGAAACTCATTATGATCTTATGTGTAAACACTGTATTCACAATAGAAAGATATATTTCTGGTTTTTGTTTTTTATTTTTGGTGGGGTGAAATTTTTAGGGTATTGAAAATTCCATGGATAATGGAATTTCCATTATCTGCTCTATGCTCTGTAGAAGAAAACCATTCAGAAACCATTTCAAACTACACTGATACCTAATGTCTCAGAACATGGGAGACAGATGTCCTGATGTCTTCTTCCTTGGACAGCCACTGACAGTAGAGGAGGGAAATGATTTTATCTACATTAACTTTACACCTAAAGGAGGGGCTTCATTCTGAGAACATTTGTAACCACCATTAGGATTCCCACAAGTTGAGGCAACTATAGAAGGGTTGGTAGCCCTTGGCATCTACATACTTGAGAAAGAAACTGTGTGAAAAGCTTCCTTGCAGGGAAAGGAGGAGGAGTTGATGCTTCTGAGGCTTTATTTATAGAAGAAATGGGGAAAAGGTACATATGAGAAGCTATGATTCTCCAAAGCCCAGGAGCCCAAGGGGTGTTTTGAGTGTTTAGGTGCCAACACTAAGTGATTTTAGAAGCAGTAGAGATCAATGAAAGGGCCCTGATTGAAAAAGTATGCGGCAACTGTCAGCTAGTTCACAAAATTTCATCTCCACAGACTTCCTGTAACAACTGGGCAAACCGTTGAAAGGGTATTGAGGAGTTTGCCTTGCACAAGCCAAGGGCAAATGAATCAGGGGTTAGTGGGAAAGCAATGGCTACCAAAAACTTATGAGGTCTAGGGTAACTCTTGTTACGAATCAATTCAGGGCAAGCTGTCCTTCCAGCACCTCAGCATATGAATGATGTTCTCTAGGTCAAGAAGCCATGTGGCTCCTCTGGCGGCTTACAGCCTCTTCAAGATAGCACGTTTGAGTGTAGAATCTTTACCATAAATCAGGGAGAAGAGTTATCATTATCATCATTGGGCCAACAAGGAAAACACAACACAGACGTCCAGTAATTTATACCAGCCAGACCATCCTACGTCTTCCGGGCTTACTTCTCTTAGAAATCCATTTCAGGTAAAATACATTCACCTGAAAAGACCTTCTGCTTGATTACATGAAATCGGCTACACATTTTTATTTTATTTCATTTTGAGTCACTGTCAAGAAGGCCAAGTGTTGTTCCCTTTTGAGTGAAGAGGAGGAAAATTGTTCATGGAAATTATAATTGGGGTGGGAGGGAGCAAGCAGAACTGACCTTAGTCAAAACAGAGAGTTTTTCCTGAATCTTCCATCTCTAGATTTCTAGTTCCTCAAACTACCCATATATGCTATTATGAACTAGGAAATGTCTTCTGACCTCATGGAAATCAGAACATTACAGGAGGTGTAAGTTCAGCAGCCTACATCAACACCTCACAACTGAGTACATGGCTTGATTCTTCATAATGATCCTTGTAGGAAGGGGAAATTCCCATTTTTTGTATCTTTCTCAAAGGAGAATAATCTAAGTTCTAGGCCTAATTGAGTTCAAATAATTCCCAGAAAACAGGATCCTAACCAATTTCTGGGCACTGAAGTATTTCCAAGTAAAGGGATCTGTATTAGACAAGACCAGCCTGGGGACTTGACCAGCCTACAAAAAGCTACAGATTTATTGGAATTCAAGGAGTCCTGAGGACCTGCCTATGCCAAGTGCCAGCATATTTCATAAAAGCTATGTGATAGCATTCTGAATTTTTATTTTCCAAATACGTGTTAAATAAACTTCATTCAGTCATGAGTTACAGTACTATTGGCCAGGAGTTCAATGTTAATAAATCAGTAACATAGATCGAATATGGCGTCTTTAAACAGAAACACACTTAAAACCAGGCTTTATTGATCTATTGATGAAAACATGGTGGCCAGCAGCTTGTAGGAATGACCCTTACATTTCTCCTGGGAACAATGCCTCCGCATTTGCTAATTCAGCACTCTCAGTGACTTTATAGAATAATACCTACCACAGATAAGGTGAATCAGCTATACATCCATGTAAAGCAAGAAAGGGAGGAAGAGAAAGATTGAACAATCACAGCATCCCTCCCCACTTTTTTTCTTTACATTTTTGTTGTTGTTCATTGTTTTAGGGAGAAAAGATTAAAAGATTAAAGAAAAGTTATATCATCGAAGAATACATTTTAATAATTCTACCTAGAAGTAAATTTCAAGCCTCACACCTCTTAGAGTTGAGAAGTTTTACTTTACAATCTCAGTTCCCTTCTGCTGATAAGATCTTCTTGACGGGCACGAAGAGCAAGCTCTTCCAGTCCACCATACAAAATTCTTGGAGTTATTTACTCTATAGTTCATGCCAGGAACACTGGGTGATTGAAATGTTCCTTTGATTTTCACAGACTTTATAAAACATTTCCTGAAAGATGCATTTGTGAGTTCTTTCAAGCCATGAAACATTCCTTTTTTCATTTCAGCCATTATTTTTCAGAGGGAAATTTCATTAACACCAAGCATGTTTTTCAAATTAAGTAAGAACTGGTGCTAGGAGAACAATGAAGATTCTTGTTTGGAAATTATCTTTGGTTAAGCTTATAAGGCTGATGGGAGATGAAAAGTTAAAAAGAAAGAGACTTTTAGCCAGTCCCCAGGACCTGCAAGCCTGTGAACGGTGTTTTATATTTAGCCATCCAATATTTTGAGTAGTTCTGAAATTGGAAAGCAATGTTTTTCCACGAATTCCCTGTAATAATTTTTCCTAAGGCAACTCTAACCAAAATACCTTTTGGTCGTGTTTTTCCTTTTCTTTGTGTTTTTCCAAGTCTAGAGAGAATCACAGAGTTTCCCCCTGCTACAATTATATCTTCCCTTAGAAGGGTGGAGAGGTTTGCCAAGCAGGGCAGCCCTAGTCTAGTCAACCCCAGGACTAAATTCATGATGAGTGGATGGACACTACAGACAGATTCCCTCCGCTGAGAGGAACAGCAAGCCACAGGATTGCTCTCCACCCTCCAAAATGCAATGACTTCCCAGAACTTCCACCAAATCCGACAGACATTTTTTCCTTGGAGTTCCATTTTCCCAGGTGGAAATCCATGACATCACCATCACTGACCACCTACATCCTGTGTGACATTTCTGGGCACGTCTATTAGCACCACCTACAAATCCCTCCCCTGCTCTCCTCCAGGAACCTAAAAATAATCATAATCATAATCATAATAACAACGAGCTGTTTCTCAGATACAGTTTTGATTAGAAGTCTTAATAGTTACACTGAGAATATCCTCAAAAGCAGTCTTGGAATTGCAAAAAGTCAAACGGGTACTCTTGGGTTCTACCTCTCCTCCAGTCTGGAAAGTCTGTGCCTTCGAAGTATCTGCCATGGACAGATTGCTTCGACCCTTGGCGCCGTACTACTCTACTCTATTTCTCCACCCGGGGCTGGCTCCCAGGCCAGCCAGCCGTACCCTCTCCTCATACCATCACACGCTTGAACACAAGTAGAAGGAATATATGTGCTTCATCTTGGTTGTGGGCACTGATGGAAGGTAGCAAAGGAGCACCGGTAAAGCCAATCACAGAGCTGATATTAGGAAAAAATGAAAGGGTAACAGCTCCTTCCGGGAAGTGTACGATCAGGCCAACAGCAAGAGCATCTTAAGCCAGGAAGGATGAAGCCAGAATGTGATCGAGGGGATTTTAGTGAGCGTTGGAAGAGAGCAGACTCTGAGAACTGGAAACTTAGGACCATGTATGCGGGTCTCTAGAAGTTCTCTGATACAAAGGAGAAAATTGCAGCAAGTGGAAGACCAATGATTTCAGGGATGTGGTTTGTTTTTCAGGGTTTTTCTGTGTGTGTTTTGTTTTTGTTTTTTTCCTAGCTTTCTTTTTTTATGTTTTTATTTAAATTCTGGTCAGTTAACTTACAGTGTGACATTAGTTTCAGGTGTACGGTTTAGTGATTCAACACTTATATAAACACCCAGTGCTCATCACAGATGCACTTCTTAACCCTCATCACCTATTTTACCAGTCCCCCCTCCCCCCTCCACTCTGGTACTCTCCAGTTTGTTCTTTCTAGTTAAGAGTCTGTTTCTTGGTTTGCCTCTCTTTCTCTCTCTCTTTTTCCCTAGGATTATTTGTTGTATTTCTTAAATTCCACATATGAGTGAAAGTATATTGTATTTCTCTTTCTCTGCCTTACTTCACTTTGCATAATACTCTTTAGCTCCAACCACATTGTTGCAAAGGGCAAGATTTCATTCTTTTTATGGCTCAGTAATAGTCCACTGAGTGTGCGCACGTGTGTGTGTGAGTGTGTATACACAGAATATACTGTGTGTATATATGCTGCATCTTCTTCATCCATTCATCCGTCGATGGATAATCCAGCTTCTTCCATAATTTGGCTATTGTGGATAATGCTGCTATACACACTGGGGTGCATGTATTCCTTTGATTTAGTATTTTTGTATTCTTTGGGTAAATACCCAGTAGTATAATTGCTGAATTGTAGGCTAGTTCTACTTTTAACTTTCTGAGCAAACTCCAAATGTTTTCCACAGTGGCTGAACCAGTTTACATTTCCATCAACAGTGCAGGAAGTTTCCTTGTCCTCCATATCCTCGCCAACGCCATATTGTTTCTTGTGTTGTTGATTTTAGCCATCCTGACAGGTGTGAGGTTGTCTTTTCATGTCACGACTGTACTTTAGTGAAATTTGGATCTCATCACCCCCTACCTAAACCCCTCGGGGGTGTCCTATTGCATTCAGAATAGAATCTAAGTCTCAGCTCACTCCCTACATTCAAGCCCAATTGGATCCATTCTCTTCCCAGAACATGCCAAGCTCTTGACCATCTCAGAGCATGCCCACCTGGTTCTCTCCACCTGGTACGCCCTCCCCTGGGCTCTCTGTCTGGCTGTCTCCTTTCCGTGTTTTATGGTCATCCTATAACACAGCCTCCCCTATTCCAATTACTTACTCCCTCCAATATCACTGTTTACTTTTTCACTAGCACTTCTTGCAACCAAAATCTGTTTTAGTGATGCAGTTCTTAAGTCTGAAAATTTATTACTGAATCCCCATGGCCTGATAGAAGTAGAAAATCAACAAAGATCTCGTGAGTGAATAAATGATGAATAGGGACTGAAAAAAATTGAATCGATTTCTATCATTAGGGGAAAAGAAAGGGTAAAACTGAGTCTCTCAAATAAAACTAAGAGTACAAGTATTATTCAAGCATCATGCAATTTGGAATATTTAAGAAGAGGCACTCTGTGAAATTTTAGCAAACAAGATCAAGGTGATATTTCCTTGTCACTGGCTCTTTTTACCTTAAAAAATTTCCTTAGAAACTCATAAATTACCAATTTGTTCTGAATCTGACTCCTCTTCACCCAGATTTGAACTGTTTTTTCTTTGAACTTTGCATGTGAATATTGACCTAGGCGATATTTTCACCAGCAAATGTCTTATGACTTCCCAGGTAGACTGTCTGAGCAATGAGGTCCTAATGAAAATGAATCATCTGCCATGACTCTGCATGGGACGTGGGGCATGAATGAAAACTCCGCACAGCTCCAAAGCGCTGGCCTCACCCTCCGCTGAGAGCAGCTGGTGTCCCAGTGACAGCAGAGAAGTGAAAAGAGAAGTCTGTCCAGTGGAGAGAATCCCCCCTTGCCAGTTACCAAGCTTGCAAAACTTTGGAAATTCATGTCTTCTGACCATTATCTTTTAAAAAGTAGTCTCCAGGAAATTACTTTTTAAAATTATTATTATTTTTTTTTAATTTTTAAGTCAGAAGGCTAACATTTTGGCCTCATGACAGGTTTCTGAAAAAGTAATTGCTTGATTTTAATTAATTTCAAAATAATTGTATTTCTGGCCAGTTCATAGAGGATTATAAAACAGACACTTGTATCTACAGAGAGAAAAAGGCGCTGGGTAGCATGAAGAATCCTCCTGGTTCTCTCAAAGCCCAAATGCAAATGATATTCATGTAAATAATTACAAATTCAAATCTCCCAAGGAAGGAAGAGCTGTCTGAGTCAGTGTATGCATCAGTATAGACGGATATGGCTGTGCATGTGGAATTGGACACTCATTTCTGTAAACTGATGACAGGATCAATATTAGTCAAATGAATAGAGAATTGGCAAAGGTCACTAGCTTTCCTCCAGATCCCTACAGTTGTTATGGTAAAGAGGGTGGGTTATTTTTTAAATGCACTAGTCAATTAAAAGTACTATTTAAACTAATAATTGTTAAATTTTGTATAATGTTAATACCACAGATATAAATCCAATTAAATAAATACAAAGCCAGTCTTTATGTATTTTTGAAAAAAAAAAAGTTCCCATCTTTTGGAACTTCCTTATAACATAGGAGCTTCCCTGTGAAAGATACAAACTTTTTTTTTTAACTCCTTGAAATGACTCGTCAAAACGAACCATTTGGAATTGAAATCTGCAGCTTACAACAAAAGAAACCTAGTGGATTTAATCTAATTTATTGAGATTTAAGGAACGAAGAAGAAATAATTGTTTTTGCAGACTCATCAGGAGCTTATTTCCACAAAACATCCAGAAGACGCTTTCCCACCACATGTTTGTTTCCATTATTAGGCACTTGGCTGGGATGTGTTTAGTTTGGCAGTTCACCAAGCACCGTTCACTGGGTCTCGGTGGTACCGAATTTGACAGAAAGCAAAGCACAGGGGGGAAAAGGTATTTCCAAATCACTATTTTCACATCAACAATATAAAACCAAAAACCTCTTGGAAAATAAAAAACTTGACGATGCGTCTTTGCATTCTTCTATGATGGCAAACCCAGGCGTCCTGCCTTCCTGGACACCTCCGAACACTGGCTGGGTGGAGGAGGTCCCCAACCTGGAGAACAAGAATCCTGCAAACTCACAAAGTCCAGTCTAGTAGAACTGCCACACGCTTCTCTTTGCCGTGTCCCTTTGCCACCACAGAGCCTTTCCTTCTCCTGCACACTTGGAATCTTCCTTTACTGTGCATTCCAGGATGCCTTACGCAAGTGATTTCTGAATGTAAATTAACTGGTGGAGATGAATTACCGATTTGCCGTAGCCCTGACATGGATATCTGCTAAAGATTGCAATCTTGCAGCTGCATTATTGTTCATACTCACTCTTCTCTGCCTGTAAACAAAGGACACATCACTGTCACTTGCTCTGGGCTTGAAGACTACTGTGCTTATGTGAGCAGATACAACGTTGCCCATTCCAAGTTTCCATGAGTGCGCTTCCCTTTTCCCTCTGCCATAAGAAGGACATACTCAAATAAGGGCTGAAACTTTAGGATTGGTCCTGGAATGAGAAGATGTGCCAAGGAAAGCCATGACGGACCACGCAGAGCTGCCGACATGTAATGGGAACAAGAAACGAATGTATTTTTTATAACCACTGAGTTTTTAGGCTTGTTTGTTACTGAGGCAAAGCTAACCCATACATCAGTTACATCTATAACGTCATTTAGGAGATGCATCCCAGACTATGACAAAATACTTATGCTACATAATATCAGAGTCTCAGGACCACAAAAGAAGAGAACTTCAAAGGTAGACTCCAAGAATTCAGGCTCCAGAGACAGATCTGAGTTTAAAGCTGACTACCATTTACTCTGTCTTTGAACTTGGGCAGCTGATTTCTGATTTCGCATCTGTACAATGTGGATACTGGTAGTAGCTGTGTCATAGAGCTCTTGAGTACGTTTGGAGAGATGATCTATGCAAAGCGACAGCACAGCACAGGGACCCCTATGTTAACAGTGGTGTCATCAGTGAGGTTCTCTGGGAAACAGGAACTAAGATTCATGTGAGTGGACAGAGACCTACGGGGGGTAGTCCGGGGACAGCAACAGCTGTAGAGAAGTGAAGGGAAGAAGGGAAACTGCAGCGGAGCTGTGGCAAGGATGCAGAGGATTCCCCAGGGAGCTCTGGAGCTGTGGGGGCCCTTCAGAGATGCCCCCAACTGAAGCAAGGGGCCAGGCTTCGTACCTTCGCATCAGACCAGTCATTACATGTGGGTTGTCCCGAGAGGAAGGTAATAGCTGCAAGCAAGTCTGCTCTGTCAGCCAAGAGCCGTTCCTAGAGAGACTTGGCTGCCAGCCAAGGCAGGCAACACTCCAGCAGCTGGAGGAAGGAAGGCCTCCATCCAGGAGGGGCTGTGTGTCTGGGATGCACCCCGCAGCCACCACAGCCCACCTCTGTGTGACCCAGGGGCACTTCCTTCATGTGATAAGTGGACCCCAACTGAATAAAGGTCTTGCAGAATCCTAAGTGGATGCTTTTCCAGAGAGAATTATACACAAATTTCCATGGGATGGAAGACAATCTCGCTTCAGTATCTGGTCTCAGGACCTGCACTGGGGCTCATCCTCTCCCTCCCCTATAGCTATTCTAGATTCTTCTGACCCTCAGCTAGCACCTTCCTACTCTAGGTAACTTTACCTGGGTGGTATTTTTCAGACCGTACGGCCACAGTTGCTAACCTTGTGCGTTGACTGACAAAATTGGGTAGGAGACTATGAAGAAATGGCCCAGTGGGTCATGTGTTTATTCCTACCCCCACTTAGTAACAACAGCCCCTTCTCACCCCATAACCAGGCTAATTTTCCTGGGCCAGGTTGCCAATTCCTTCCCTTGCCTTCTGGTCTACTGATGCAAGGGCCGACAGAGACTGGGCAACCGCTGTAGCTTACAGCTTCATGCCTTCTAGTGAAAATGTTCCTACAACTAGAACTACGACTTCTAAACCCACAGATTTTTGAGTTACAATAATAAGAAGACGTTCACAAGTGTTTTAACATTCATCCCTTCAAAAGGTGGACCCACCGTCCCCTCCCCTTGAATGTGGACCAGTAATGGTGACTCCCTTCCGACAAATAGTCTGTTGTGTCAGTGACAGCTGAGACCAGGTCTTTAAAAGGGTAGCCTCCCCTTGGCATACTCTCCCTCCCCTCTCCCACGTTCTGTAGGAAGGCCAGTGCCATGTCATGAGGAAACGCAAGCAGCCACTTTGCTTCTGACAGTTAAGCCCCACCAACTGTCCTCTTATTATTTCAAGATCCCACTATCATTCTGTAACAGCATGGCCTCTGGAACTTTCTAGTGATATTGTACAGTTCTCCCTGGCATGCTCTTTATCGCTTTGGGGAATGAACTTCAAGTTGTCTTGAGGAACAGAATGGGTAGCTGAATTTTCTGGCCTTACTCCAGTATGTCCATTTCTCTGAACTTTTTGACCTTTTTGCCCATGTAGGTGACAAAAGGCTCATGGTTTCTACTTCACTTGCTGTGGCTATTGCTATCTTCAAGCCTCAGAAGCCGTCGTAGCAATGTGTTAGTACTGCTTCTTAGGACCCTTGCTGGGGCAAAGCTCCTGCATCACAAGAGAGTACTTCTACATTGAGAAACTCTCGTCTTATCCAAACGTAAGCTGCACCCCTTTTGAGCAAACATCTTCAGCATCCTTCTATGTACACCCCCTCCCCAGCTTCCGGCTGGTCCGTCTTGCAGCTCTATGGAGATATAGTCCCTTGCTTCCTTTAGCAGAAAGGATGTTCCTTTTTAATAAGGATGCAGCCTTATTACATTGTGACATTAGCCCAGTGGTTGGTCTGGTGGCCAGGAAGGGATATGGGGCAGATCCTAAAGGAAGGGGGTAGGATGTTTTAGACAAAACCTCACATTACCTTCAAGCAAGGGGAGAAGGACTAGGCTTTTATAGGGACAAGTGGTCATTTCTGTAGGCCCTAAGTGTCAAGAAAGTCTGAGATAATTCCAGATTTTGAGTGCATCCCAACCCCAGGGGCCCGGTCCTTCTCAAACAGGGCTCTGCCTAAAGATTTTATTTATTTATTTATTTATTTGTTTGTTTGTTTGTTTGTTTGTTTATTTATTTGAGAGCGAGAAAGAGCATGAGCAGGGGGAGGGGCAGAGGGAGAAGCAGATTCCCCGCTGAGCAGGGAGCCTGATTTGGGGCTCCATCTGGGAACTCCAGGTTCATGATCTGAGCTGAAGGCAGATGCTTCACCGACTGAGCCGCCCAGGTGTCCCTTAGAAGATGAGTCTTTTTATGCTGTCGGTGAGGTTCTATGGTTTTCACGTTTCATTTTAATTTGGAGATTAATCACTCTTAGCCTTTTGCTCTGTTGTCACAATAGAATATCCGTTCCACACTCCTTACCACTTTCCTTGAATTTTGGAGGCACCTGCCAGTGCATTTCCTTCCCAACCCAGTTCACCACCAGAAGTTTAAGCATTGATTGCCCCACTACTGCATGCTCCACTCGCCCATTGCTAACCAGCTGGTGGTGGATCCCTCTTCCAAATGTGGGAACATTAAAATATGTTTGCTAGCCCCCTGTCAGCAACTGCTCTAGGTCAGACTCCCAGTGTAGTTGGCCGAATAGTGGCCCCTCACCAAAAGATATGTCTGCCCAAACCCTATTAATATGATTTTATTTGGGAAAAGTGTCTTTACAGAAGTAATGAAGTTCAGGTTCTTGAGAGGAGATCATTATGGTTTACCTTGGTGGTAAATCCTAACCCCAAATCCAATGACGATTGTCCTTTTAAAAACATGCAGAGGAGAAGGTGATGTGAGGACAGGCAGAGATTGGAGTGATATGTCCACAGCCAAGGATTGCTGGCAAACACCAGAAGGTAGAAAAGAGGCATGGAAGGGTTGGCCCTGAGCCTCCAGAAGGAACCAACTCTGCCAACACCTTGACTTTGGACTTCTGACCTTCTGAACTCTCAGAGAATACATTTCTGTTGCTTTAAGCCACCCGGTTGGTGGTACCATGTTATTGCAGCCACAGGAAGCTAATACACCTAGGAAAACACACTGAGACAATAGATTTGCATGCAGGCAGAAGCAGGATGGGGCAAAGAGAAAAGGTGAACTCCAATGCATTTGCAGCCTCTCTTTCAACTGATCCCACAGGAAGCTTGAAGCTGGCATGGGCCTTCAAATATTTCCTCCAGGATAAGGCAGATCCTGCCAGCCAGGGCAGTTCCGGGCCACAGACTTCATTGTGATCTGTCAGCCAGCAACATGCCTGGCATTTGGGAAATGAAGGCTTCAGTCCAAAAAAAGAGGGAATGTGGTTGGTGCTTCTTGGAAGCTACTACAGGAGGCTGGGATTATTATCGTGAGGATAAGAGCCACCTCAATGTTGGGGACAGTGTGGAATGGACCAACCAGAGCAGATCTGAGTGTATTGATTTTACCGAAAAAATATGTTTACCAGTTGAATCAGAACTTCATCTTCTCTGCTGACGTGGAAGGGGCCACGGATGTCACATAGTAGACAACTCTTTCTTATTAATAAAAGTTCTGTTTCTAAAACCAAGGGGCAATAAGCATGCGAAACAATGCTCCACAACCTTAGTCATCAGGGAAATGCAAAGTAAAACTCTGATGAGATCCCAGAGCCCATTGTCTCACCTGGCTATAATGGAAAGACAGACAATAACAAGTGCTGGAGAAAACATGGAGAAATTGGAAGGCTCAGACCCTACCGGCGGGGATATGAAATAGCACACTTGCTTTGAAAAACTGCCAGGCCCTTCTACAGTTAACCACTGATTGCATGACTCAACTGTACCTTCCCCAGCTCTCCACCTATGCCCACGCAAAGACCTATGCACCAGTGTTCAGACTAGCTGCATTCACAACAACCTCAAACCAGAAATAACTCAAATGTCTGTGGACAGGTGACTGGATAAACACATGGCGGGACAGTCCTACGATGAAATGCCACATGAATGAATGTCACAATCATTAAGCTGAGTTAAAGAACTCAGGCATCAAAGGATATGTACTACATGGTTGCATCTATACAAAATTCTAGAAAAGACCCATGTAACATATAGTGATGAAAAGCACATTAGTGGTTGCCAGGAGCTGGCAGCAGGGGGAGAGTTCCTGGGAAGGGCACAAGGAGACTTGGGGGGATGGTGAAGAGCAGATTCTATTTCTTGAGTGTGGCAGTAGTTACACAGGTGTATGTGTGCCTCAAAATTCCTCCAATTGCACACTTAAAATGGGTACAATCACATTGACTTTTTAAAGAAACTGATTACATAGGAGCCTCTCTGCCACTTGTTCTGGAGAGAACTGGAGCTATGGGCGGAGGCCAGATGACTACTCTTTTCTTAGCTCCCACAGTGATCCCAGAGTTACACATCAAAGGCTCCCTCCTCCTCCCCACAAAGCAAAATGACAGGGCTGTCTGCTGCAGCAATTATAAGTCCCCAGACCAAAGAAGCCACAGAAGGTCACCAGCACTCTCAATTCCAATATCATCATGTATTTACCTAGGAGACCTCATGGCCAGCTTGATCATGTTACTTTTTCCCACTGCTTCTTTCCATGTGGGTTCATTCACTAAGACACCAAAAGGTCAAAAGTCTTACTCAGAGTTGGTGACAATGAGTCAATGGCCATCTTTCCACCACTTCCAGCCTGCAGTCTGAGCCCCAACCCAAAGTTAGGCCCACTGACAAAGAGCATCATTTACAATTTCCACCCCCCCCCCAGCCCTCTCCCCCATTCTTTTTCTTCCCTTCTTCCATGTTCCTGTCCTGCCGCCGAACACCCAAGGACACCCTCACATAAATTTACTAAAGAAACATGAACAAATGTGTTTTCATGTCACAAATAGCTGCCATGAAAACGGACTGGCTGGTGGCCTCAGGGGAGTTGCTGAAGTGCCATGTTTTATAAATATTTAGAATAATGTTCACCTGAAAAAAGGGACATAATTGCATGTGAATTCGCCGCATGGAGGCTGACCTGGTGAAAAGCGCCAAGAGAATCAACGTGGCATCTTTGTTCAAGCAACCCTCCACACTGTAGCTAGTGGACAGCCAGCTGTGTAAATTCCAGAGTTATTAGAGAGATCTGGTGATCCAAATGTCAGGAGAAATCATCCAGCTCCGTATGGAAGACGTCATTTCCGTTGCCAAAGAAAGACATGATGAGCTCTGACTGAGGAAATTCTCACTGGCAATCATACTTAGAATATACCCAGCAAGTAGAGGTAGGAAAGAGAAGATGCTTCAGCCCACTGTCCATGTGTGGGTCCAGACGTAAAAAAGGTTTCAAAAATATGGGGGCGCCTGGGTGGCTCAGTCATTAAGCAGCTGCCTTCAGCTCAGGGCGTGAGCCCAGAGTCCTGGGATTGAGCCCCGCATCAGGCTCCTCCACTGGGAGCCTGCTTCTTCCTCTCCCACTCCCCCGCCCTGTGTTCCCTCTCTCGCTGGCTCTCTCTCTCTCTCTCTGTGTCAAATAAATTAATTTTAAAAAAAATACAGATTCCTACATCTCATTACAAAGTTCCTACTTAAGGGTCCTGGGGTAAATCCCAAGACTGTATTTCTTAAATGTTTCCAGGTGATTCTGATGTGCAGATGCATTTAGTCTAACCTTGGCTTCTCTGTGCCTTTCCTCTTTTGAGCACTGTGCCCAGAGAAATCCTGTGAGATGCCTTAGTCTACAGGAGAAGTACCCAAATGTTTAGGGGAATTGCTCCCTTATAACCGAGTACACACCCCCAATATGGGGATATTTATTTAATTGCAAATGTATCCCTAAAGGCAACTCATTCAAAGGAATCATGCTTAAAACCAGAACTGACTCCCAAAAGCAAGCAAATAATTCCGCCCGTCTTCAGATGTGGGCATCTCCAAAGAGAGCATAGGTTTATCATGCCTAGAGTCACCATCAGCAATCCGTATGTCCCTATGACAACACATGTTGTGTTCTTGCACAGCCCCTGTCTTTCATTTTGAAATGGCATTACTTCCAAGTGCAATGTAACTATTGCCACTTAAGTAAAAAATGAATCCAAGTTAAGTTTGGGGATCTTTAACCTTCTTCCTCAAGAGACTTCTGTACCTCATTTTATTTTATTTATTTTTTTGCGATTTTTGTGTTGTAATCAAACCATAAAATGATATATAAAAATACTGAATTTTTTTACTTAGTGACATGGTCCCAAACAAGCGAGACAAGAATGAAGCAAGACGAACTGTGAATACGTGCCTTTGTGCCGCGCTGGAGAAGTCCAGATCATGGGCCCATCAGACTTGGAGTCTTACATCATCTCTGAGTATGAGGCAAGGTTGAGGAGTTTCCGTCTACATTTACAGAGCTTCCAGAGCGCGTGCTCTCTGGCAGGGTTTAAGTGCCTCAGAGTGAAGCAACCAGATAACGAATTCCCCAAATCGGAAGGAGACAAGCCCCAGCCCAGCCACCGGCCACTGGGCACAGCCCTTCTCGGAGAGTCTCTCCAGACCCAATGCAGAGTTCCCTAGCTCCATTCGAAATTTCCTCTTGCTTCTTTTCCTTTCTGTTACCAAAATACAACTCCATATTACAAATAAACAGGGCTGTGTGGCGACAGGTCTCTGTTCTCCTTTCAGCGTTCTGAGCAGCTCTGATGGCTCCAGATCTCCAACTGCTTGGGACCTCAGGACAGATCACCATGCCCTCTCTGACCTTCCTTCCTTCCTTCCTGGCTTCCTGTTGTCTCTTTGGGGCTGCAGCTTCTATCCCATCTCATTTCTCTCCTTCTGGGTGCCTCCCTGGGTCTCTCTCACAGCTCCCTTGGCCTGACTTTCTCCATGTAGCTCTGCTTCTCTTTTTCCATCAAACACTAAGCATCCCTTTGTTGCGTCCCCATGTAAACACAAAAACAAGCTGGAAAAGTGAAGTCCAGGAAGAGACAACCGTTGTGTTAGAGCTTTACGTCCTGCAATTCCGGGGGGAAAGCCCCTGGCCCATCCCAGCCCTGTCAGCACCTTCTGTCATGGGGACTCTTTGCAGCTGCCCCTGGAGACCCACTTTCTGTCCGCATGCTTGCCTCCTCAATGCACGTGGAAGACAGGCTCCTGGCACGCATGCAAGAGCAGTGTCTGCTGCGGAAGATATGGTCTCTAACCTCAGGTTGAACTAAAAAGCACTGGAAATTTTAAGAGCCTGTCTTGACCTTTCAGGGTCACTTAGGACGGGGATCTGCCTGGCAGTTGTTAATGGCGGCTTGATTGGGCTCCAATGCTGTTTTTAAGTCTCTACTTAGAGTCTCGCCAAGTTAAACACACTTTCTTTTCATCTCTGGTTGCAAGGCCAGCCTCAGCCCCAGGTCTTCTCTGGATTCCCTCCAGTTTGTTGACAAATCCTTCCAGTCTTCATTCAAAATTACTTCTTAGCTTCTCCCCGATAGTATCTCACAGCGTTTCCTCAAGATCAGCATTTTATTCTGCTTCTGCCCACACATCAAGTGGACTGTGGGAGGAAGAGCATTGGGAGAGCAGCGCGGAGCTGCTCAGGGCCGGCCAGACTGATGCGGGGCCTTTCCAAAAAGCATACTCATGCTCTCCTGGGGCTGGCAGGATTCTTTGTCTGTTCTTTTTTGAAAATGAATGCCCTTGCTTGATTTCAAAATCCACACCAATCACTGCTGAAAACTTATAAAATACAAATCTGCAAATGAATATGAAAGTCGTGGGCAATCTACAAACTACAGATAATTTCTGTTCATATTTTGTGCTTTCTTTCATTGCTTCCTATATACAGATTTCGCTGTGTATTAAGGACATTTTTCTGTGTGATCTCCTGTGTTTCTCTTCCAGCTTCCACCTTATGCATCAGAGAAACACTATTTTCCTTATCGTAATTGTTCGAAGCACCATACGATCGTCACTGGTGGGCGGAGTAAATCCCCAACCACTTCTGTTTCCTTTTCAACATTTTCTTGACTGTTCCTTTATTTATTTTTTTCTTTTCAGATGAACGTTGGGTTCACTTTGCTGGCATTTGGAATAGAATTTCATTCATCACGAAAGTTAATACAAAAAAAAATATTTGTTTAAAGAGCTGGCAAAAAACTAAAATAATTTTTAAAAATAAAATAATAAAAATCTATAAAAAAACAACTGGCATTTGCAATAGTGTCCCTTTCAGTCCCAGAACATGGACATACCTTCACCTGTTCATCCTGCTTATTGGGTGTGTCCATACAGTGTTATTGATGAGATCTTCAGATTTTTAATTTCACATCTCTAGGATTTTTTTTAAGCCTTCAGTTCCACGCCTGTGCCTGTGTGTGTGACTGGATACCATTTTTCTCTTCTCCTCTATCTCTGGATAGAAAAGCCTCTCATTTATTTTTACTGTGGTAAAATATACCTCATAGAATTCACCATCTTAAGTATATAATTCTGTAGCATGAAACAGATTTCTATGCACTGCATGGCCATTAACAACATCTATCTCCAGAACATTCTAATCTTCCAAAAACTGAACCGCTGTGCCAGTGAAACACTAATCCCCAATCTTCCCCTCTCCCCAGCTCCTAGAGACCCCCACTCTACTCTCTGTTTCTATGATTCTGACTACGCTAGGTACCTTACATCAGTGGAATTGTACAATAGTTATCTTTTAGTAACTGGCTTATTTCCCTCAGCACGCTGTCTTCAAGATGCATCCGTGTAGCGTGTTAGAATTTCCTGTCTTTTCAAGGCTGAGTTGTATTATACAGCATGTAGCTATTGCTTTTTGTTCATCCATTCACCCATCAATGGACGCTTCACTTGCTTCCATGTTTTGGCGATTGTGGATAATGCGGCTATGAACATGAGTGGACAAATATTTGTTCCGGTCCCTTCTTCCAATTCTCTTAGGTATATACCCAGAAGTGGAATTGATGAATCATATGACATTCTGTGTTTAATTGTTTGAGGAACTGCCATACCATTTTGCACAGCAGCTATACCATTTTATGCTGCCAACAGCAATGCATAAAGTTCTAATTTCTCCACGTCTTCACCAACACTTGTAATTTTGTTCTCTTTTTTGAAAATAGCCCAACATAAGGCATTTCCCTAATGCTTAGAAATGCTGAGCAATTTTTCTTGTGCTTATTTGCCATCTGTGTATCTTCTTTGATGGGAGGTTTGTTAAGATCTTTGACCTATTGTTAATCAGGTTTTTGTTTTCATATTGTTGAGTTTTAAGAGTTCTTTGTATATTTCGGATAACAGTCCTTGAGAAATGTGTCTTCTGTAAATATTTTCCCCCAGTCTGTGGCTTATTTTCTTATTCTCTTGATATTGTCTTTTCCAGAGAAGAGGTTTTTAATTTTAATGGAGTTCAGTTAATCAATTATTTCTTCTGTGGATTGTGCCTTTGATGTTGTACCTAAAATGGCATCACCATATTCAAGGTCATCTAGGTCTTCGCCAATGTTGTCTTCTAGAAGTTTTATAGTTTTGCATTTTGTATTTAGATCTATGATCCATTTTGAGTTAAGTTTTGTGAAGGGTGTAAAGTCTGAGTCTAGATTCACTCTTTTGCAAGTGGATTTCCAGTTGTTCCAGCATCATTTGTTGAAAAGACTATCTTTGCTCCATTGTATTGCCTTAACTCCTTTGTGAGGATGAGTTGACTATATTTATGTGGGTCTATTCCTGTGCTTTCTATTCTGTTCCATTGATCTATTTGTCTGTTCTTTTGCCAATACCACACTGCCTTGATTACTGTAACTTTATAGTGAGTCTTGACATTGGGTAGCGTCAGTCTTCCATCTTTGTTCTTCTATTTCAGTATTGTGTTGGCTCTTCTGGGCTTTTGCCTCTTCATAGATATTTCGGAATCAGTTTATTGATGTCCACAAAATAACTTTCTAGGATTTTGTTTGGGATTGCATTGAATCTATAGATCAAGTTTGGAAGAACTGGTATTTTTACAATATGGAGTCTTCCTATCTATATACATGGACTATCTCTTCATTTATTTAGTTCACCTGTGATTTCATTCACCAAAGTTTTGCGTTTTTTTTCTGTAGATCTTATACATATTTTGCTTGTTAGATTTATACCATAGTATTTCATTTTAAGGGGTGCGAATATAAATAGTAATGTGATCTGCTTGTTCATTGCTGACGAATTTTGCAATCGAATTTCGCATATTAACCTTGTATCTTGCAACCTTGCTATAATCACTTATTAGTTCCAGGATAGATTTTTCTCTTGATTCTTTTAAATTTTCTACATATATGATCATGTTATCTGAGAGCAAAGACACTTTTATATCTTTCTTCCCAAACTGTATACCTTTTATTTCCTTTTCTTATCTTAGTGCATTAGCTAGAACTTCCAGTACTATGTTGAAAAAGGGTGCTGAGAGGGAACATTCATGCCTTGCACCTGACCTTACTGGAAAAGTTTAAAGTTGCTTACTATTAAATATAATATTATCTGTATGTTTTTTGGAGACATTCTTTATTAAGCTGATAAAATTTTTCTCTAGTCCTAGTTTTCTAAGAGTTTTTATCATGAATAGGTGTTGGATTTTATTAAATGCTTTTCCTGCATCTTATTGATATGGTCATATGACTTTTCGTTTTTAGTCTATTAATGTGATGTGATTTTCCAAATGTTGGACTAGACTTGCATACTGGAATAAATCCCACTTGGTCATTGTGTATAATTCTTTTTACATTGTTGGATTAAATCTGCTATTTTTTTTTTAAGATTTTATTTATTTATGTGACAGAGAGACAGCCAGCGAGAGAGGGAACACAGAGGGGGAGAGGGAGAGGAAGAAGCAGGCTCCCAGCCCAGGAGCCCAATGTGGGACTCGATCCCGCAACGCCGGGATCACGCCCTGAGCCGAAGGCAGACGCTTAACGACTGCACTACCCAGGCGCCCCTAAATCTGCTAATATTTTGTTGAGAATTTTTGCATCTATGTTCATGAAAGATTTTGGTCTAAGGTTTTCTTTTCTTGTAATGTTTTGTCTAGTTTGGCATTAGACTAATGCTGGCCTAATAGAATGACTTTGGACATATTTTCTCCATTTCTATCATCTGGAAAAGATTGTAGAGAATTGGGATCATTTCTTCCTTAAAAGTTTGGTAGACTTATTTTATCATATATGCATATAATGCTATAAATTTCTCTCTAAGCACTTTTCACTGTATCCCACAAATTTTCATGTTATACTCTCATTTTTATTTAGATCAAAAAAAATTTTTAATTTCTCTTAAAATTTCTTCTTTGAGCCATTTGTTCTTTAGAAATGCATTGCTTGGGGTGCCTGGATGGCACAGTCGTTAAGCGTCTGCCTTCGGCTCAGGGCATGATCCCAGCATTCTGGGATCGAGCCCCACATCAGGCTCCTCCGCTAGGAGCCTTCTTCTTCCTCTCCCACTTCCCCTGCTTGTGTTCCCTCTCTTGCTGGCTGTCTGTCAAATAAATAAATAAAATCTTTAAAAAAAAAAAAAAAGAAATGCATTTCTTAATCTCCAAATATTTTGTTTTTTGATCCATTCTTACAATCTTTTTCCTTTAATGTGCATATTTAAAACATTGATTTTTAAGGTGATTTGAGATATATTTGAATTAATATCTACCATATTTGTAATTGTTTCTATTCATTATCCTTGTTTTTTTGTTCCTATTTTTGTCTTCCACTACTTTTCTGCCATTTGTGGTTTAAATGAGCTTTTTGTAAGATTCCATTTTCTCTCCTTTCTTAGCATATAAGTTATACTTATTTTTTCCTTTTTTTAATGTTTGCCCTAGAGTTTCTAATATACATTTACAACTAATCCAGTCCATTTCAAATAACACTATACTACTTCATGGGTAGTCTTTGTAATTTATAATAACAAAATAGTCCTAATTATTTTCTCCTACTCCTTGTATTGTCACTCATCTCTCTTATATATAAACATATGTAAATATATACATGTATAATCAAATACTTCACTGCTCTTAATATTTTGAACAAACTATTATCTGTTGAATCAAATAAGAATGTGAAAAATGTTTAATTACCTTCATATATTCCTCTTCTAATGTTCTTTCTTCCTTTATATAGATCCAAGTTCCCGATCTATACTATTTTTCTTCTTTCCAAAGAACTTCTCTTTACATTTCTTGCAAGGCAAGTCTACTGGTAACAAATCCTCTCAATGTTTGTCTGAAAAAGTCTTCCTCCTTCACCATTGAAGAATTAATTTCTCAGAATGCAGAATTCTAGTTGGTAGGGTTTTTCTCTCAACACTTTAAATATTTCACTCCATTCTCTTCATGCTCACATGGTTTCTAAAAAGAAGTTGAATGTAATTCTTATCTTTGCTCCTCTATGGGTAAGATGCCCCCACCCACCCACCTTGGGCTTTTTCAAGATTTTTCCTTCATCGTTGATTTTCTACAGTTTGTATATGATATGCCTACGTGCAATTTTTTTTTTTTGGGCATTTATTCTTCCTGATATTCTCTGAGTTTCCTGAATCTGTGGTTTGGTGTTTGTATTAGTCTGTTCAGGCTGTTGCAACAAAATACATAGACTCGGTAGCTCAAACAAGAAAGATTTGTTTTCTCACATTTCTGATGCTAGAATTCCAAGATCAAGGTGCCATCAGGGTTGCTTTCTGGTGAGGCCTCTATTCCCACCCTGTAGAGGGCTGCTTTCTCTCATATAGACTCTTCTCTGTGCAGGAATGAAGAAAGAAAGATAGGATCTCTAGTGTCTCTCCCTCTCTTACAAGGACACCCGTCCCATCAGGTTATGTCCCCGCCCTCATGACCTCTCTTAACCTTTGTTTACTTGATTATAGGCTCTATCACATTAGGTTAGTGCTGCATCATATAAACTTGGAGAAGGACATAAGTTGGTCCATAACAGTGCCTGATATCAATCTGGTAAATTCTTGGTTATTATTGCTTCAAATATTGTTTTCATTTCTTTCTGTCTTTCTTCTCCTCCTAGTTCACATTATGCATATGTTCCACTCTTTGTAGTTGTCCCACAGTTCTTAGATACTCTGTTTAATTTTTTTCAGGCTTTTTTCCCTTCGCTTTTCAATTTTGGAAGTTTCCAATGATACATCCTCAAACTCAGAGATTCTTTCCTTAGGTGTTTCCAGTCTAATAATGAGCCCATGAAAGGCATTCTTCATTTCTGTCACAGCATTTTTTAGTATTTCTTTATTCTTTCTTAGAAGTTCCACCCCTCTGCTTACATTACCCATTTGTTCTTGTATCTTGTCCAGTTTTTTCCAATAGAACTCAGTGTATTAATCACAATTGTTTTAAATTTATAGTCTGACAATTCCATCATCCCTGCCATATCTGAGTCTGGTTCTGAGGCTTGTTCTTTACCTTCAAACTATGTTTTTTGCCTTATAGTATGACTTGTAATTTTGTTGCTATTGTTGTTGTTGTTGTTGTTGTTGAAAGCAGAACATGATGTACTGTGTGGAAAGAACTCAGGTAAATAAGCCTTTAGTAATGTGATGGTAAATTGAGAGAGAAGGGAAGTATTTTTTAAAAATTTCGGGCTAGCATGTAAATACCAACTTTTTAAAAAAAGGAGGAAAGACTCTTTATATCTTATTTATGGGAGAACAATGGAAATAATGGAATTAGGACATCAAATAGCCCTTAGATTTTCTTTTTTCTTTTTTTTTTTAAGATTTTATTTATTTGACAGAGATAGAGACAGCCAGCGAGAGAGGGAACACAAGCAGGGGGAGTGGGAGAGGAAGAAGCAGGCTCCCAGTGGAGGAGCCTGATGTGGGACTCGGTCCCAGAACGCCGGGATCACGCCCCGAGCCGAAGGCACACGCCTAACCGCTGTGCCACCCAGGCGCCCCAGCCCTTAGATTTTCTTAATCTAATTTAAATGATTTGCAAGGTGATATATCCAAATGAAATTTTAAAGTAGTATATTCCGCTCATTCTCTACTGCTCCAGGAGACTTCCTATTTAACATGATAGGCCATAGGAATGCAGGTATTGGAGAAGGGTCAGAGAAAACAAAGCTTGGAGATAACCTGGAGACAGTCATTAGTTTAACAGGGTGGAAGAAGCAGTTTCAAATATTTTAGGGACTGTCACTTAGCATAGGTACTAGGAGTATTAAATTTATAGAAGAGAACAAGTCCAGTGAGTGATATTTGCAATGAAACAGCCTTGGTTCAATGTAAAGGAAAACTTTCTGAGGATTAGAGCTATTCTGACAAGGAACTCATGAGTTTCTTGTCTCCAAAAGTTTCCATAAAGAAGATGAACACTCACTGACCAAGAAGAGAAGACTTGGGATAAAAATTAATTAGATCGTCTCTGAACTTCCTTCTGACTCAGAAAGTATATGATTCTATGCTTCTAATACCTCTTCAGAGGGAGGCCACTGGAATATCTGAATTCAGCTGACACATTGTCCTCATTATTTGGTCAAAACACTGCAGGTTCCTTCAAGCAGTCCTCGTCAATGATATTTTTTTCTTGGGCTTGTTCCTCAGACTATTTTTGGCTATTCTAATAATTCAGTCCAAGTCCATTTTTAGTTTTTTTTCCTGCAGCTACATGATCCTGGTTTAGTCCTACTGAACTCAAAATTTCAGTTTTGTTCACACATTAGTAGAGAGAACACAGGCATTTGAGTGCAAAGAAGAGCTGACACTTACTATTGAACGTGGACAAATCTCTTAGTTTCTCTCACCATGAGTACAGGGGATACTGTTACACACGGCCAAGATCCAAGATCCCAACACCACGTGTTGAAGACCACGACACTGCTGGCTGGTATTGTCTGCTGATGGTTCACAGCCATCATTCCTGTGGAATTCCTCCCAGACATAGACGGTTGTGCAGATTATTCCCCTTACCAAGAGATAGCCCACATACAATGAATGCACACTGGAAGTCCAAAGGCTGGACCCTCTTACTTCATGCAGAATATGTCTAATAAACCATCTCAGTTCCAGAAAGCCCCTAGGGGATTAAATGAAGCCTCTGTCACAATTGTATCATGGTTCAAAATCTCCCTCTACCCATCTTGTCCCTTCATTGCTTTAGAGGTTTTGTTCCTAGGAGCATTCCCAAGTAAATAACCTGCACTTAAATATCTGTCTGAGTCTCTTTCCTGGGGAAACTGACCTAAGAACTATCAGTCTTTGAAATGAGATTAACACTACCTATTTTTTCATATCAAGAGGACCAAATGAAATTACAAAGATGAAATGATTGAGCACGGTAAGAAATAGTTCTATGTAGAGTTAATTTCCACTCATTTTCTTCTTTGAGCCACACTTTCTCTACCAGACACTTTAATAGCTCTATTTAAAAACTCAAAAGGTTATTGGGACACCTGGGTGGCAATGCAATCTGTTGAGCGCCAGAGTCTTGGTTTCAGCTCACGTCATGATCTCAGGGTCATGAGATCAAATCCCGTGTTGGACCCCATGTTCAGTGTAGAGTCTACTTAAGGCGCCCTTTCCCTCTCCCTCTGCTCCTCCCCCACCACACATGCATGCACATGCTCTCTCTCTCTCTAAAATAAATAAATCTTCTTTAAAAATACAAAAGGTTATTATATAGAGGAATAAGGTTTGTGCTATACTGTTCTGTGAGGGAGAACTTCAACAGTGGCAAAATTTCAGGTGCCAAAAAATGCTTGGTGCATAGCTGGCACTCAGTAAATGCTTGTGAGCAAAGGATGATGGACGGGTAGACAAATGGATGGATGAAAATATTAGCAAAATCTTAGAAAATTCTATTATGGTTCTTGCAAAACGCAGTGGATTGCTACAATAACCTCTTAAACACAACTATTTAATCCTTTATGTTTCAGTTTCCTCATCTGTTAAATGGGAATAACGGCACCATAAACTTCCATAGATTAAATGAGATAATTTGCATTAAGTATATAAAATTGTTTCTCCTCACATAGTAAGCAAAATAATATTTATTACTTGTTATTAAACATTAATTTCATGCTAGGTACTGAATCAGGCTTTTTATAAATACTGGATCAATTCTTCCTTATACCAACACCATAACAGATATTTCTTTAATTAAGTTTTTAGTTTTAATTCCAATATAGTTAACACATAGTGTTATATTAGTTTCAGGTGTACAATGTAGTGATTCAACAATTCTATATACAGTGCTCATCATGGTACGTGTACTCAAACCCCTACACCTATTTCACCCATCCCTCCCCCCGCCCCGGTAACCCTTGGTTTGTTCTTTATAGTTAAGGATCTGTTTTTAGGTTTGTCTGTCTTTTTGTCCCTTCGTTCATTTGGGTTTTTTTTCTTAAATTCCGCATGACAGTAAAATGATACGGTATTTGTCTTTCTCTGACTTAATTTTGCTTAGCTTTATACTCTCTGGCTCCATCCATGTTGCTGCAAATGGCAAGATTTCATTCTTTTTTATGGCTGAGTAATATTCCATTGTATTATATGTACCACATTTTCTTTATTCCTTCATCTTATCAATGGACATGAGCTGCTTCCGTAATCTGACTACTATAAATAATGCTGCAATAAACAGGAGAGTGCGCGTATCCTTTCAAATTAGCGTTTTTTGTATTTTTCAGGTAAATACCAAGTAGTGTGATTACTGGATCATAGGGTAGTTCGATTTTTAATTTTTTGAGGAATCTACTCTCTGGCTTCCACAGTGGCTGTGCTGATTTGCACTCCCACCAACAGTGCACAAGTGTTCCTTTTTCTCCACATCCTCACCAACACTTGTTTCCTGTGTTTGGGTTTTTTAAGCTATTATTTAAATTCCAGTTAGTTAACATACAGTGTAGTATTACATTCTGACAGGTAGGAGGTGGTATCTCATTGCAGTTCTGATTTGCATTTCCCTGATGATGAGTGATGTTGAATAACTTTTCATGTCTGTTGGCCATCTGCATGTCTTCTTTGGAGAAATGTCTGTTCATGTCTTCTGCCCATTTTTTAATTGGATTATTTGGTTTTTGGGTGTTTAGTTGTATCAGTTCTTCATGTATTTTGGATACGAACCCTTTATCAGGTATGTCATTTGCAAATCTTTTTCCATGTAGGGTAACTAGTTTTGTTGATTGTTTCCTTTGTTGTACAGAGGTTTTTTATTTTGATGTAGTCCCACTAGTTTATTTTTCCTTTTATTTCTCTTGCCTCAGGAGACATATCTAGAAAAATGTTGCTAGGGCCAACGTCACAGAAATTATTGCATGTGTTCTCTTCTAGGATTTTTATGGCTTCCAGTCTAACATTTAGGACCTTAATCCATTTTGAGTTTATTTTTGTGTGTTGTGTGAGGGAGTGGTCCAGTTTCATTCTTTTGCATGTTGCTGTCTAATTTTCCCTATACCATTTGTGGAAGAGACTGTCTTTTTCCCATTGCATATTCTTCCCTCTTTAGTCGAAGATTAATTCACCATCTAATCGTGGGTTTGTTTATGGGCTTTCTATCCTGCTCCATTGATCTATGTGTCTATTTTTGTGCCAGTACCATACTGTTTTGACTACAGCTTTGTAGTATAACTTGAAGTCTGGAGTTGGGATACCTCCAGTTTTGTTTTTCTTTTTCAAGACTGTGCGGGCTCTTCAGGGTCTTTTGTGGTTTCATACAAATTTTAAGATTATTTGTTCTAGTTCTGTGAAGAATACTGTTGGTATTTGATAGGGAATGTATTAAATCTGTAGATTTCCTTGGGTAGTATAGACATTTTAACAATATTTGTTCTTCCAATCCGTGAGCATGGAATATCTTTCCATTTGTTAGTGTCATCTTCAATTTCTTTCATCAACATTTTATAGTTCTTAGAGTACGGGTCTTCATCTCTTTGGTTAAGCTTATTCCTAGGTATTTTATTATTTTTGGTAGAATTATAAATGGAATTGCTTTTAATTTCTCTTTCTGCTGCCTCATTATTAGTGTATAGAAATGCAACAGATTTCTATGCACTGATTTTATATCCTACGTCCTTACTGGTTTTATTTTTCAGTTATAGTAGCTTTTTAGTGGAGTCTTTAGGGTTTTCTATATATAGTATCTGTCATCTGCAAATACTGACTATACAGGTCATTTTATATTTCAGAAGTAGAACTTAAAACTCACAGGGCTTAAGAAACTTTCCAAATTCATTTTTTTATCCTCAATCTTCTACTCTTCCTTACTCTCAATCAGGAGTTAATTAGAATTAATTTTCTTCTGGTTACTCCCATGACAAATTTGAAAATTATTAGACTATTCCCTCTCCTTTATCTCCTGCATCCAACACTTTTTTTTTAAAGATTTTATTTATGTATTTGACAGAGAGCGAGAGAGAGAGAGAGAGCACAGCAAGGGGAGCAGCAGGCAGAGGGAGAGGGCGATGCGTTGCTGAGGGTTCATGACCCGAGCTGAAGGCAGATGCTTAACCGACTGAGCCAGCCAGCTGTCCCACGCCCAATGTCTTATTCATTCTGCCTCTTAACTTGTCACCTCCTTTTGCAGACACTGTTGGTGCCCTGCCTGTATCTCATTGACACTTATTATTCCTGAGTACATCAATGGCTTCTGACTTCAAGCACTCACAATTCCCTGCCTGAAGGCCTCTATCTCTTCAGAAGCTTCCTTTGCATGTCTGTAGGATGGGCCCAAAGTGTAAGCGAGCTAATGCCCTTAGGAGAGCTTCCCACCTTCCCCCACAGATGCCTCTCTCCACGTACAGATCTTGCCTTGTCATGAATGGGTCTTCAGTTCTGTTGCCAAGATAGATTTGACTGGTATTTGAACAAGCACAACTGTGATGTAATCAAGTGCAACTTACTATTATGTTTATTACTTATCTCCCATTATGTCATTACAATTATGTCGGGAGATTACCCTCCATTGCCCCTTTATGAAAACTTCAGTAGGGCCAAGAATTTTCTGCCTGTCCCCAGGTAATAGACAGGTAATAGCTCTTATAATAACTTTAAGAAGCCTTGATTCTGAAGTCAGAATATGCAGACCAAGATTTAATCAAAACGTCAAACTTTTAAATATCCGATCTCTCCTCCCTCATCTTGAGAGCTGCGTTTTTAGGGAAGATGATAGGTACTTCTTCCTTTTCCCTTCTGACCTTGCTTTCCCTATTGTCCTGCACTTCCTAGATGTTTTCTGATCAGGTCAGAACAGGCAGAGGATGGAATGGAAAGAGGAAATGAAAGGTCATATTGACAGGGTACTGATGAGGGCTGACCGCATGCTTGGGCCTGGAAGATGAGTAATAAGTCTCACTCCTCTTCCCTTCCCTTCCCTTGTTGACACTTTCTTTGTTCTCAGGAGTTTCTGTCACCAATGACTTTATTTGTGTTGTTATGTGTTTGATCCTAAAATTCACATCCTATTCCAAGCAGAGAACCCTTAGGGATCTTTTATTATTATTATTATATTTTTTTATTATATTATGTTAGTCACTGTACAGTACATCCTGTTTTTTGATGTAAAGTTCGATGATTCATTACTTGTGTATAACACCCGGTGCACCATGCAATACGTGCCCTCCTTACTACCCATCACCGGTCTATCCCATTCCCCACCCCCTCCCCTCTGAAGCCCTCAGTTTGTTTCCCAGAGTCCATATGAAGCATGAGAGACTATGGACTCTGAGAACCCTTAGGGATTTTATGTTAACCTTCTTACTGCTGGGTTTCTTTACTTTCTTCCAGACAGCACCCAAGACAGTCATGTGCGTGGCCTTGTTCTCCCTCTGTCTCTCTCTTTCTCTCTCTGTGTCTGGCTGTCCCTTTATCTCCCCACTCTGGTCCATGAGAAATGAACAAGCATCCCTTGACCCAACAAATATTGGGAGCACAGGCAAGTTGCAGCAAACTACATCTTGTCATGACAGGCTGATTTAGTGTTCTAGGTAGCGGACTCAAGCCCTCCATGTCTCCCAAATGCAGGGGATGCATTGCATGCTCTCCAGTTGGCCCATGGAAGCCTCTCACTGGGCTCCCATGATGAACAAGCAGCACCCTGTCCCTACTGGAGGAATGGGAGATACTGCAACCCCTCTTTACAAGGATATCTCCTTCCAAACCCTCCCTTTTTCCCTGTTCTCAATTCTTGTTTTATTTGAAGTCAGTGAGGGGATTCAAAAACCAGGTAACTACTTTACAAACGATTTCTGTAAATGTTGCAGGTGGACATCTCCCCGATATTCACTTTGGTGGATGACATCTCTTAAACTCACACCCAGGTCCAAACTGCAGGAGGAAGAGACTTCTTTTAACATCTTGATCCTGCTGCCAAGTTGTAGGAGGGCTCGGTCCCTTCCAGTATCTAGGCTACTTTCTGATACTCTTTATTTTTACAAACTAGGAAATGAGGCTCTGAGAGGTTAAGAAACTGCTCAAGGTCACCCAGCCATTAGACTGAAGAGCTGAAATTTGAACCCAAGACTCTGCCTCTAATCCTGGTGCTTTTAACCTCTTGGTCACGAGCAGTTTCTTAACCTCTCAGAGCCTCCATTTCCTAGTTTGTAAAAACTCTGCATCACGAGCAGTGTTTCCTTCCTGACTTTGAGGAAAGTACAGAAACACAGACTTTCCCCAATGGTATAAATGTTAGCTGTGTCCCACACTCCCATCAGGCACCGGGACCAACTTTGCTACAAGGTATCAATCACAGTGTCCCATGGCCAACTTGACCCCCGAGTCTTCAATACTTTGTTCCTCAGAGAGTGATCCAAGGACCAGCTTCAGTGTCTGAGAGCTTGTCTGAAATATGTTCTCAGTGCCTCCCATTAACATCCTTATGAGAATCTGCACTTAACAAGCACATAAAGATGGAAGACACACTGGTCCCCACTATGACTCCGAGGAGACTTAAGGAACCTTCTAGCACATCTACAATCTACTTCCTACAACTTCTCAGGTGTCCTTTAAGAGACCTGGAGATTAGGCTACTCCCCATGATCCTCACCACATCTGTTATTTTATCATAGCAGGTTATGATATTAATATATCTTTATCCTGAAATGCCACTTTGTTAATCTAATCTTTCCGTTTGCATAGTCTATCCTCTCAAAATAAATTCTGTTCTTTATCTTGAAGACTATAAACTGAATCTCTAGATTAAAAATAAATCTCCAACTGGCTAGTTGATGTAGCCCAGCAGGGCAGGGAGCCCTAAGGATAAGGAGTCAAGCCTAACTGAAACTAGAAAATGAGCCGGTTCTTCCGTCCTCATCGTCACAGCCTGGCTACCCCACCCTCTGTGTGTTTGTGCCAGTGCGTCTCACACCCGTTTCCTACACTCATTTATTAAATGAGTCAATAAGTGTTTAGTAAGCAACTACTGAATGCCAGGCACTGTGACAAGAGTAATAAATTAAAACATGGGTCACACACAGATTCCGTAAGGAGCTTATATTCTAATTAAGCGGAAAAGACACATCTACAAACATTGATCGTTTAAGGCCGAATATGAAATCTCTTGTCTAAATCATCTCTTGATGGACTACATTTCGATGCTACAACCACAAACACTCAGTGGCTCCCCACAAGTCTTGTCTGGAAGAGTCATTCCTAGGTCAGCTGCATTTCTGCTCCATGCTATTGACATTCCTGGAATCAGGCAGAAGGAGCAGCCCCTCCTGGGACACGTTGGCTGCACAGCCACCCCACGTGGAGCTCCTCAGAGCTACTTGCAGAGAAGCAGCAAGTCACTCCCTCTCACGTTCTGTGGGGCTGAGGAAGTGACTGGCCACGTCCAATGCCAGTGTGACCAGGGAGGAGCCGCAGGGTTGGGCACGGCTGTGAAGGCAGCAAGTATGTGGACAATATAACACAATCCGTCACGCATGTGATGAGAGAGGAAGAGATGGAGGTGCTTTGGGAATTTAGAAATGGGAAGAACACCGCTAACCGAGAGAAAAACGGAAGACCTCCCAAAGGGGTCTTTTTGACACATGGGCCATGGTGAGGAGAAGGGTGAAGGGAGTAGGGTTGGCTTCCTGGAGCTGTGGAAGCAAAGACCTGGGAGCCATTACACAGATGGAGCAGAGAATGAGAGGGGGGAAGGCAGCAACAAGAATAAAACTGAGGTACAGTTGTGGGAGGTCTTCAATTCCAGCTGACGGGATCTCACTGTGGAATCAATAGGTGGAGAATCAGGGCAGACAGTGATGTTTTATAAGCAGAGGAGACGATTAGAGCCATGCTACAGGTAGATTAATCTGGTCTGAATGCAGTGCTTCTAGGATAGGTCATGGATTTCAGAGCCTTAGCCTTGTCCTCTCTCTCTCTTTCTCTCCTCCCCCACCCCCACCCCGTCTCTCCCTCTCTCTCTTGTCTGTCTGTGTCTCTGCCTCACTTCTTTCTCTCTCTCTACTCTGTCTCTCTCTCATTCTTTCTCTTCCTTTCTTTCTTTTTCTCACACTTGCTCGCTTTCTAAGACCAGCTCAAATATTCCATCATTTGTCCCTGAAGACTGATCTGACCCTCTGAGGAAAAACGGATTGAGTTTTTTATAACCATGGTCCTTGTACATTTACGTTTTATCCTTAAGTTGTGTATGTGTGTGCATGTGTGTACCTGTGTGTATGTGTGTTTCCCTTACAAAAACATGAGTTCTTGAAGACAGAAGTCTTGTCTTCTTCATTTTTGTGTCTTCAATTCCCAGTCAGGGCTGCATATCTCTTATTTATTGAAAGCACAGGTTGAATGAGGAAAGATACAAAGGCCTAGTTTGAAAATTACTGTAGTAGGTTATTAACAGACTGAACACGAGAATGGAAGATTCAAATGAAACATAGGGATAGCATTAATATATTTGTGTACGTGCTTTTTACTTCCATTCTGAGATTTATTTATATTTTCATATGCTGCCCTTTGTCTTCCAATGTAACAGCATACAAGTGAAGCCAGATCCTTAAGTCTGGACACCATGTGCTTAATCCAAGATTAACTGAAAAGTCTTGTGGGAGCAAAATGCTCCAGTGAGCAGAAATCCATTTCCCTGATTCAATCTTATGTGCAACCAGTATAGAAGGGGTCAAGGCAGAAGCTCAAATAGGGACGTTCTAAATCCTAAGATTCACTTTAATATCCACAAGGTCGATCAGCCATGAATATTTTCTTGCCTGAAATTCTCCCAGTTGTCATAGATTGTCCACTAATGGTATTTCTCCAAGGCCTTCCGGATTTTGCATTTCTCTGCTTCATTAGGAGTGGAAACCTATCTGATCTCAGAGAGCGCTTGAGCGGTGAGGTTCAATGGAAGAAAATGTCTGTACTCCTTAGAAAGGATACTAGAGGTGACTTTATTTTTCAACAGCCTCTCTGAACAGGAATGGTGCAGATTCTAGAAGTCCAAGTCCTACCTCCAGGCCCAAATGAGGGTTACTAGAGAATTGCTGCCCAACTGGCACAGCCTAGAGGTTGGTTTACGTAATCATCAGTAAACACCCAGGACCTTTGCATGAGCAGGTGTTCATTTCCTGGGGCTCCCGAAACAAAGGACCAAAAACTGGATGACCCCAAACAACAGAAAGGCATTCTTTTTTTTTTTTAATAATAGTTTTTATTATATTATGTTAGTCGCCATACAGTACATCCCTAGTTTTTGATGTAAATTTCCATGATTCATTACTTACGTATAACACCCAGTGCACCATGCAATATGTGCCCTCCTTAATACCCATCACCGGCCTATCCCAGTCCCCCACCCCCCTCCCCTCTGAAGCCCTCAGTTTGTTTTCCAGAGTCCATAGTCTTTTATGGTTCATTTCCCTTCTGTTTACCCCCCCCCCTCCCTTTTCTTCTTCCCTTTCTCTTTCAATTCTGCAGACTGGAAGTCTGAGACTAAGGAGTCAGCAGGGCCATGGTCTCTCTCAGGACTCTAGGGGAGGATCCTTCCTTGCCTCTTCTGGTGGTTGCCTGCAGTCCTTGCCATTCATTCCTTGGCTTATGATAGAAGCAGATGTCTATCTTCAACCTCGGTCTCCAGCCTCCCATGTCCATCTTCCCTTCCCATCTGTGTCTCTGTTTTCTCTTATGAGAACAATAGTCACACTGGATTCAGTACCCACGCTGATGCACTATAACATCCTTTTAACTTGATTACATCTGCAGAGACCCTATTTCCAAATAAGGTCATAGTCACAAGTTTGAAGGTAGATAGGAATTTGGGGGGACACCATTCAACCCAATGGAGTAAGTCTTTGAAGGAAGAACTGAAGTACAGGGAGGTGATTGTCGGGTTCTTTGTTATCCAATAAAACTGAAAGCCAGCCTCATTAAGTCTGGCACACAAGGGGCTGGAGAGCTGAAATCACGTGGCCATTTTGACGATGCCAAGGAAAAGTAATAATAATCGAATGCGCATTGTCAAGCACTGTCCTAGAATTTATCCCTGAGCTCTTTGTCTATCCACGAATTCATGCCCTGTTTTATGCAAAAAGGATTTGAGACAGTCAGTCATAGAGATGACAACAGATTTTCATATTCTTCAAGGAATAATATTCCTCAAGGAAACCAGCATTCACTAGTAGATACTAGGTGCCCAGCACAATTCTCGATGCCTTGCTCATGTTATCTCATTGAATTATATCAGTCAAACCAAGTATGAGTTCGTTCCCCCACAAAACAGGTAAAGAAACTGAACTAAACAAATGGTCTCCTTTTCCCAAGATTAGTCATGCACGTATGTAATTACTTTTGGCATTCAGATGGAAGTAAACATAAAACTCTACTTAAAAATTCATTTACAATATTTTCTGCAAAACAGTATCTAAAGTCACACCTTCTATGGACGATAGATCCAGACATTCATATCGTGTTTAGGTCACACATACTTTAGGGCAAAAGTTCTCTTACTCTTCTTTGTAATGTCCATGATATCTCAGTACACAGAGAGTGCACAGATGGCCTCTGATGGTGAAATTGTAAATTATTTTCATCAATTTTCAAAGCAGAATGCACACTTTAATCCCAAATAAGCTGGAAAAGACTACTGGAAGTCAGAAAAATGCCAATTCTGCTCTGAAATCTGCCACGTAACGATTACGCCATTTGGGCACACTCCATTCTCTTGTTTTCAACTCTCTTGTTTGTAAAACAAGCCCTGTCCTGTTCTATCGAGGACCCTTTCACCTTACTGTCTTATGATCGTAAGCATTTTCAAGTCATAATATCTTTCTTAAGCTTCCATGCAACATGCCATTGTTAGTGAGAAACACATCTCACAGCATTTTAAATTCAAATTCTTATTTGACCACAGTCTGATTTCTTTCAGACCCATGTTAATTTGCGGGAACGTGTGGCACCATATTGAGAAGAGACGAAATATGTATTATCTCTGTGCCATCTATCGATATATATATCTTCACTCTGGATACTTATTTTCTTCTGAATATTGTCTTCCTGGATATTTAAAATTTTGAACCTGTGCATACCTGAAGAGAAGGTGCTCGCCAAAGGGTACTTTTTGCTCCTCGTGGGTAAAGTCATTCTCCTAGACTGCCAATAAGATCGCCTCCCTTTGGAGGAAAACCTTGGGTCCATGTGTTTGGCAGATGATGAAAGCAAGCTCTGTTTACAGGTTTTTCTCTTGACCCAGTAAAATCAGAAAAAGAAAAAGAACACATTAGTGACTTTCCTCTCTGCAGGGATTTTTCAACCTTAAGTACGTGGACATGATGTCTCTTGAAAATGAGTACTTTGGATTCATGTTGGCAAGCATGCCAGTAAACAGCAGAACTGGGGAATACGCCTTTAATAAGGCTGTCTTTTGTTTGCAGCCTTGAAATAGACCTGCTTTTTAGATGTAGGATAAGATTTTTACAAGGGCTGAGGTTGCAAGGAGTAAACTTTACCTAGAGAGCCTGAAAAGTCATTGCTCACTGATAAGGAGATGTGTGGACTCCCTTGTCCTGCCTTAAGATTATCAGGTAGCATTTTAGAGCCTCTGTGTTCACTTATTACAGACATTGAATCTGAGCCTTTAGTATCTTTGGCCACCTGGAAATCCCAACAGAAATGTTACCGTATTTACAATGCCTGGATTTAAGCAGCTCAAAACAGACTATCAATTTTCTAACAGCAATTTTAAATGGATCCCATGGATTTTTATAAAAATAAAAAATTTGACTACCTAATTATCTAATATTTATGTCTTAGCTTCAAGTGCATGCCTTTGGGCAAATATAGTGCCCAAGCAATTACTTCAAAATATGTTTTGGATTGAAAACTAAATATTTGAAGGAAAGAAACGATCTCATCTGCTTTGAAACAGGTTTCTCAGGGGTTAGGATGTGGTTGTTACCGGAAAAAAAAAAAGGTCCAATGATGATAAGCCTTTAGACTGGAAGAGAAGTTTTGGACTCACAATGTAATACACCAACACTTGTTTCTAATGAACAGGATGAGTCAGTTACAGAAAGTGTTTCATCATTTAAGGACCCCAGGGTCTCAGGCGAAGCCATGAATGGACTATGTATAGAAAATAATAGTAAGTTTTGAATGTGAAATCTGAAAGTTGGGATACTATACTTGATTCCACAAATAATTTAAGAATAAAATAATTTTTAAAACCAATGAAAATATGGAGGCCACAATCCCCACGTTGAAGAAAAGAAGAATCAAAAGAACAAACCGTGGATTAGTTAGTCGGTAGAGTGACCATTTGGGAAATTACTAGTTTGCGGTAGGTAGCCCTGCTAGCTAGACACCATCCGGGCACGTGCTCAGGCGTATTTTCTGTTCCATGATTTGTCCGATCCATCCATTGCACTGGGCTTCTACCAGCCTCTTTTGGCCATATGTCTTAGGGAACTAGATTTACAACTTTTCCTTGAATTCCAAGAAGGGCCTTGACATCCTGCCAATAAAAGTATTTGTAAACTAGCTCACCAGAATCGGTTTCCAATACTTTCGATAAAAAGAAATTGGACAGGAAAGGCAGCTATCAGCGTCAATCAATTGCTGGCTCGGTTACGTCTGCTCTGTTGTCAATCAGCGGTCATGGGTGGGAACGTCCTTCTGTCCCTTGCGACGAACAGCTTCCTCACAGCGCTGTCACTTCTCTTCCAGGAACAGAAACTCACTCTGGAAGGCGGAGTGCTCCCACAGAGGACTCGTCAGTGGTGACACCTGTCTCTTGAGAAAGACGCGGTCCTAGAATTAACAAAGTGAGAGCGAGGTTGCAAGGTACTCTTTCCTAAGCTCAGCAGTGATGTCCCCGGACTCAAAATGCCTTCTTCGCTCCGGGTCCGCGGTTCTCGTGTTGGTCACCACATTCTATGGATAATGGGCAGTTCAGATCAGTACCACTTGGAACTCATTTGGAATTTATGGCTTCCCCCAACTCCTGTTTTCTGGATTCAGATTCAATTTATGGCTTGGAACACAGTGTTTCCTACAGGAAAAACTTTGAAATGTGCAGAAGAAAAAAGGGCTCTTGGAGAATATTAAATATCTTACAAAACATCATGCTGTTGAGTAAATGAGAGTGTAAATGAATCCAGATAAAAAGTATTGTGTTTCCACTGAAATACTCAGGGGCTTAAGAGTTAAGGGAACAAGTTTTGTGGGGAAATGTGTTTTAGGTTATGCCAAATGTGAAACGTGTGCAAAAGCGTTTGAGATGTTTTCCCTCGATTAAGATGCCGCCACATTTCTCCCTCCCAGTAATTAGTAAATTAGACAAGCAAAATTTATGTGTAAATTCAATGCAACTCATCAGCATGAATAATGATCTCAAACTACAAACTGCAATTAAATACAGAATATCGGCAGAGTTGCCCTGGAGTAAATTCCAGACTCTAAAGAAGTTGTGAATTAGGCCATGAAGAAAAAGAGGAAGGCACGGGCTCGTGCATTTTGATTTTATTTTTAATGTGGCTTTTAAATTATTTGGAATTCAGTCATTTTAGGAACGCCAATGGGAGAATAAAACCGAACGAACTATTTTAAGTGGGAACACAGGTTCAATTCTCATCCTCCTCTGTAATTGCAGGAGGGGCAAAAGCCATTGGACTTTGGTGCAGCGCAAAGCAGGATGGGTGGGTGCTGAGTAACGTGCACAGGCCCGTCCTCCCTCGGCCTCCTCTTTGACACTACGGAGCACAGCGCATTCTTTGGTGTCTTGTTTTCTTTTCTATGTCATTACACTGAGCCCTATTGCCCAGTGCGTAGAAGGAAGTAACAGCAAGCTAGTTCTCACTCTCTCCTCAACTAACATGCACGGAAATCTCTGTAGCAGACGCGGAATGTCTGCTATGCAGATCCAGCAACACGCAGCCACGTTGTCTGTCTTCCAGAAGGTGATGATGTCAGCGAACGGGGAAGACGAATCCAACAGAAGACAGGTCTGCAGGTATCGAAACAGAGAAAGAAAACACCATGAGGGGCTGGTATGAAAAAAAAAAAAAACACTTATCTATTTTACTTCTCTGACGAACCTTCTCAAAGAACTCAAGAACCTTCTCAAAGAACTTTAATCTGATACTTTTCTTTTTCTGAATTCCTCATTTCCTTGCCACCGAAATAAGCAAGTGTCACCCATTCACTGTCAGGTTCCATGGAGAGGCTTTTGGACTCTACACATGCTGGGCCCAGTCGAAGCTTCTTGGCTGTGATGTGGATTTCAAGTCTTCCTCTTTGAAACCCCGTCTATTGTTTGTACATCATAATATGTAATAATTGTTATTTTTTTAAATAAAGCAAAGGGCTATTGTGAAACTTATTCATTGAGGTTCATAAATTGTTTTATTAAGTTAAATGCATAGTCTACCATGTAATAAATTCACAGTTCGAGAAGACTATTGGGTAGAATTCTCGCAAAGAAAGATGGATTTTGCCCATGCGAGGTCAACTTAGTTCTGTGGGGATCTGAACAGAATTGTGCGTGCTTTTATTTGGCTGGTAAAGATAATCCCAGTTCAAATCAATCGGCGAAGCAGGGTGATTCTCCTGGGAAGACAAACCTTTAATGAAAATCGTACCCCTCACATTTTCATTATGGCAAACACCAACTTTGACCGTAATTTACTTGCAGTGTTTCCAAGCAAACCACAATTCTATGGAGGGAATTGCCTCACAGGGAGGAGGTCCCCAAGAAGGCTTCTGAGGAACACCGACTCCGCAGTTGGCCCATCTTGCTCCAAGTTCTTATTCTAAACATAATCTACTTATTTAGTCAGAGGGGTGGGTAAAGTCGAAACGAGGCCAGTTTTAGTCTAGTACCATCAGCAAGAAGAAAGAGGTCCCAAGATCATGTGGGTGGGCTTCCAAATTGCCTTTTCAAATTGTTTCCCTGACACATGGCTGGAGTCCAAGTGAATACGCTTGGGGGAGGCATCAAAATAACACTTCCCAAAAGCTCCCGAATGGGGCCTATTTCTGGGGCATTCTGAAATGCTGTAGCTGCCACAAATTACAAAGACGGTGTGAAAATAGAACATCAACCTTAACGGGAATTGTCGGGGGCTGAGAAAAGTGCAATGAGATAGAAGCAACTCGTCCCAGGCAGAAGGTACCTTCTCACTCGACACTACTGGTAAGATTACGCACCCTTGGGAAGAAATCCCTCTGGAGTGGAAAGAGCAGAGAGATGCCATTTCTTTGAAATTGGGCAACTCTTTTGAGCTTATATTTCGGTGTGAGTTTGTATGTCATGTTGGAGCGAGTCGTATCTTTATTTTTCATAATCCCTTCGAGAATGATCGCTACTTGGCACTTCGGCAGTGTGTCATTTCTTTCTTCCCGGAGCATCTCGCACATGCCGGACATTGTGCTCAGCAGTGGGATTGCGAAGATAATGAAGATGCCGTCCCTGACCTCAAGGAGCTTATTGTCTAAGGGAGTAAACAGATGGCCCCCAGATGACTATTCCAAACTCTGAGTGCTGCTAAGCAGCGTTTCTCAACCTTGGCCCTGATATTCGGGTCAGATATTTCTTTGTTGTGAGGGACCACCCTGGGTAGTGGGGAATGATCAGCAACTTCCCTGACCCTCACCCAGCATATGCCAGGGGCATACCCCCGGTGTGCCAAGCAAAACTGTCTCCAGACATTGTCCAATGTTCCCGGGAGGCGAAATCATGCCTGGACGTGAACCAAGGCGTCAAAAGCACAGTCAGAGAATTGTGGACGCACAGAGAATAGAGTCCTTCCCCCTTAGGAAGTCAGAGAAATGATGCTGGAGTTGAGTTTTGGAGTTTATTCCTTCAACAAATATACCGAGCACCTACTGCTGAGTGCTTGCTTATGCATGAAGGTAAATGGGCATTTCCTTAGTGGCGGGAAGTGTATGTACGTGGAACAGCACAATGTGCTCAGGGAACTGTCACGCTTTTGATATTTTGACCTGAGGCATGTGGGATGGGCAGCAGGAAAACGAAGCCAGAGAGCTAGAGATGACCAATTGTAAGAAAAGTCTTGGGCCTCCCGCCAGGGAATTAGGAGTTTGGGATTTATCCCGTGGGTGTTGAGAGGCTACAGAAAGATTTTAAGCAAGAGACTCTTATGCTCGAATCACACGGGCTGGGTGTACAGTTGGCAAAACAACCTTCTGAAAAGTCAAACATCCTGTCAACTCCTGTCTGCCCCACAACAAATGACCGTTGCGTCTGGGCCTCCTCGCCGAATGAATCCCACAGATGATGGCTCAGCGCTGAGTTCCCTGAGCTTACAGCTCCTTAAGGAAAATTCATCTCTGCCCCTTTCTCTGGAAGGTTTGCCTTTACAATAGCTGTGAGGTAAGAGATCATTGCCGTGTGCGCCAGCAGCTGGAAGAGAAGACAGAGACGGAGGAAAAATCTAAATGGATAAAGCGAGTTGCCGAGCTCTGTTTTCCTGATGCCCCGATTTCTGACTTGCAGCATATAAATTTTTCTTTTCGAAAAAGAAACTCGGCCCCTTGGATCTAGGTGGTTTGTGGCAGCCTGCCAGGCTCCCAGATTAAGTGAAAGTCATTACAAAATGTTTTACACACATGAGAAGAACAGGGCTGGTTTGGTGGTAGTTTGGCCCCCCAACATTAATTCTCATTATCTCAAAATGCAAACATGCTCAAATTTCCAGCAGATGACATTGCTTTCTCCTTGATATCAGACATAAAAGAAAGAAAAATAAACACGGGACAGTGACAACATGAAGCTGCTAGTCATTTTTCTTTAATATTTCAAATTCAATTCCAGACCAGATTCTCTGTTTTGTCCCGGAGATTAGGATAGGAAGATTGCTGTTTTGGTCTGATGAAAGCCTTTCCTCTCCAGTTAGCTTAATTAAGGGGAAAAGAGAGGGAGCCAGGAGCAAAACAGTCTGGTTTAGATCAGGGTAAGACTCTTCGTTTTTTTTTTTACAAACACACCACAGGTTTTTGTTGTTTTCAATGTTTTTCTGGTTCTTGGTAGAAAGTCCAGTACCGTTTTCAAAATAAACTAACCCCATGGGTCCAGTGACTCGGCACTTTTGGTAAATGTTTGGTATTTCTCCTGCCGGTAGACTGGAGTCGGTAGGTTCCAACATGGTCTCATAGACCTGAGTGATGATGGGTAATCACTACGTCACCCTCGTCCTCACAGTCCATGAGTATTACCAGCGATGTGCAATTAGACCATTTATCCGAGCACTCCTAACACCATTTGAAAAATCACTTACTGTGTAAATTCTATCGACTGCGGAGACTATGCTATAGTAAGTGCGTAACCTGGTCTCTAAAATCCCACCTTAATCCTGGCTCTCATCACCTCTCGTTGCTAGGTAGTATGCTGTTTACTGTGCACAGAATAAAACATGTTCTGTGTGCTCATGTTATCCTCGTATTTAGGGTAACTAGCTCATCTGCATCCGTGTGGGACTTTCCTGGTTGCCTGAGACTTCTCTGATTTTAGCACCGAAAGTTCCTCATCCTGGGAAATCCCTGAGTCCCTTGTAAACCAGGATAGTCAGTCACCCTATCACACATGACATTGTGAATTATAATCTGTAGGGAGAGGGTGATGGTATACTAAGTGTACTAAAGGTCCATCTCCGGAGACTAAGCATGATCCCTCTTTGACGTTAGATAGAACAGTTATTTTGTGGATCTTAATTTTCCACTATTTGCGCACTTAGTGAAACTGACACCCCATCCGGTCAATGTTAGGCCCGATGCAAGTTTCCATTCACTGCTAGTACTAGACAACAAGCAACACACTGAGATCAAGGCAATCATAGACATCTTACCTCTGATGTTTTGCCAATACAATGGGAGCGTTCTTTTCTCATGAATAGTTTTCATCCAATTCCATAAGCCCACATGGGGTACCATAGTGCTATAGTGGGCATGGCAGCAGTGAACTTGCCATCGGAATGAGGAAAAAGCCACCAAAATTCAGAGATGGTATGCTATGAATACATACATTACATAGTTGGTGTTTGAGAAGGGCTCATTAATCACATCCGTCTCTTTTCTAATTATTCATTTTTTCAAATATTTATTGAGTACCTGGTCTGGGCAAGATGGGGAGGATCAGAGAAATTACTGGTTACTTTCTTCCTCAGGGAGATCCGTGATACTGCCTAATTCTTGACATTGACGATCAGAGGAATCAGGTGGGGTTTTCTTCTTTTCTTTTGAGTTTATGCTTGTATATGTAGTGAAATGATTGCTACAGTAAGTTAGTTAACATCTTGTCGCTATACGTAGTTACAAAAGTTTTTTTCTTTTAAGATCTACACTTAGCAATCTTCAAATATGCAATACGTTACTAATAATGATAGTCGCCTCACTGTACATTACATCCCCATGACTTATTTCTCTTATCACTGGAATTTTGTTACCTTTTGATCCCTTCCCCCCCTTCACTCGCCGTCCTGTGTCTGACAACCACCAATCCATTCTCTGAATCTATGATCTTGTTTTTCCCCCCCTTGGATTCTACATTTGAGTGAGATTATATGGTGTTTGTCTTGATTTATTTCACTTAGCATAAGGCCCTCAGGGTCCATCCATGATGTCACAGGTGGCAAGATGCTTTTTTATGGTTGAGTAATATTCCCCACTACACATATAACACATTTTCTTTATGCGTTCACCTACTGATGGACACTTAGATTGTTTCCACATCTTGGCTTTTATAAATGACGTTGCAATGAACATGGGGTGCACATATCTTCAGGTGCCTTTTTTTTCCCCTGAACTTGAATAAATATCCTAGTAGAATTGAAAACTGTGTTCCTACCTTCTAATAATCTAATGAAAAATCGTAAAAGAAAACAATGGGGGGGAGTAGGAGATACAGACTTCGGGTTATGGAATGAAGAAGTCACGGGGATGAAAGCTACAGCACAGGCAAGAGAGTCAGTGGCACTGTAACAGTGTCGTATGGGGACAGATGGTAGCTACGCTTGCCGGGAGCACAGCATAAAGTATACACATGTACAATCATTATCTTTTACACCTGATATGAATGTCACATTGTGTGTCAACTACCTTCAATAAAAAAAAGGAAACAATGTATAATAGAGCTGGAAACAAAAGAAGCAGCACAGAAACCTTAAAACAGAAAGGAAAAACATGGGGAAGTAAATGGAAGTGGTAGGAGGACGGTGTTCTTCTGTGACCATAAATGAAGGCTGAAAATATGACCGTATTTCATATACGACAGACACACTGAAAATAACTAAATATAAAGAAGGTTTTTCAAAGAAATCAACTGTATTGATATATAGTTTGTATACCATAAAAGGCACTGATTTTAAGTGCAAATTTCAATGAGTTTTGACAGATTTATACATCACACCAGCATTACCACAAGCGAGAGAGAGAACATATCCATGATCTCAGAAAGTGCCCCTTCCCAGTCGATTTCCCATTCTCCCACCTCTGGCATAATTCTGTTGAATTTTATGCTAATAATTTTGAAAATCTCAACTGGAGAAATAATTTTCTAAGTCTATAATTACTAAAATAATTGGGTCAGAAATAAGTAAGAAGACTAAATAAACCAAAAACTGTGGAATACATTTTAAAAGTTGGCAAACAAGATCAGATAATTTCAAGGAACATATAATTTCCAGGCTGTTTGAACTATTATAATGCATAGAAAAGGGTGAAAGTGTTCTCAATTTATTTTCTCAAGTTCAGAGTAAAATCTGACAAAGGTATAAAAAGGCAGAGAAAGGAGAGACGGAGACTAAGACTAGATGCCCATCCCATTTGTCAATTAAATGTAAAAATTCTAAATCGAATCGTAGCCATTTGATTTCAACAGTGTATTAACTGAATAATGCAGAGTGATCTAGGACGTTTAATTCCAGGAATTAAAAAAGTTATTTAATATTGGTAAATCTGTTAGTGTAATATCTTTATCAATTTGTCACTTTTACCCCCCAAAATCTATTAACTCAATGCAATTTAAATAAAATACAAATGGAATATTTTTTTTTCTTGGAATTTGACAAGTGAATTCTCAAATCAATCTGGAAGAACAAATGAGCAAGGTGGCTCAGACACTCTTGATTTCAGCCCAGGTCATGATCTCAGGGTGGTGAGATCGAGCCCTTTGTTGGGCTTTGCGATGGTCATGGAGCCTGCTTAGGATTTTCTCTCTCTCTCCCTCTGCCCCTCCCCCTCTCTAAACAAATTTAAAAAATAAAATAAACATAAAAATAAAACCCAAATGAGCAGAGATAGCAAAGAAAATATTGGGGAATGTGATCTAAAATACGAGGCTATAGTAATGAGAGTATTTAGCCCTGATATCAGAATATACAATTCCCTGTGATAGGACTGAATGTCCCAAAGGAGATCAACCAATATTGAGAAATGAGTATGCTGAGTTAAGGCCCCAAGATTGGGGGTTGTTATTCTAGTAACTAGTTAGTGTTTGCTAACTACTAGTTAGTGTTATCCTAACTACTATGCCATATAAATAGCTCGATACTTAGAAAAATATTGAAGCAATCTACTTCACTTTAGTGATTTAGCTGTTAAATCAAAATTTGACAATGTAATGGAGAGAAGGAAACAGGAACTTTCCTTTGTAAACACAGACAGTACATAATTGTCTTGCGTAATTTTCAACATTTTAATCAAAACTCAATTAATTAAACAACAACCAACAAATAAGTGTGTGAGCAAGTTGAATTTATTATAAGAATGCAAGAACCGTTTTGGGTTAGAAACTCCAAATGTTAGCCCAGTAAATGCAAGAAGGAAATCTTACTAGCATTGTAGGAGATCCTGAAAAAAAGGATTCCTTAGCATTCAGCACCCATTCCTCATGTCCAAACAAAACCAGCAAAACCTGTACCAAGTGGATATTTCCATAACATAAGAATGAATATGAATACTTAAACCAACAGCCAATATCATATCCATGCTGGAATGTGAGATCAGGAACAAGACAAAAAAGCCCATCCTTTCTTATTTTATTTACTATGGCTCTGAAGTCCTGGCTATGAAAATGAACAAGAAATGAACACTAACATGTAAGTCTTGGGAAGGAGGAAGAAAAAAATTCCTTGTACTTAAGGTTGTACATCCAGAAACCCTAAGATCAATGGAAAATTTATTGGAAATCAATGTATACGAGGAAAAAAAAACCCAGCACAAATAGCTGTTATATCTTGCCCAGTAACTTTCAGACCTAGATTGGAATTTGAGGACACAAGATGCTTCTACCCATGCCTGCAGAAAATGCAGTAAGAAACCAGAATAATTTAATAAAAAGTTTCCTTTGACTGAATCTCATCTCTCTTTCCAGGCTGTACATCTTAATTCTATTCTATTCTATTCTATTCTATTCTATTCTATTCTATCCTATTCTATTCCCTCTCTCTCTCTCTCTTTCACACACACACACAGCCCTTGAACCCCTGCTAGATAGGAGAAAAAAAATTTCTATAGTTTTCTTTTCCTTATGGAGAAGAGTGAAGGCGGAAACCTGTCTAATATTTGTATTTGAATGGAAATACTGTGAAGGGGGAGAGGGAAGCTCATTTTGAAGCTTCATTTAGTGGACTTTCCTATTTTTAGGGATGGATAGATTTTAACGTGTAGCAGATCACTCTTCTGAGTGTGATCCCAGGAAAGGGCGTGGTGACCTTGAGGAGAAACAGTGCAAAGAGAGACTCGGAGTCTGACTTGGTCGGAGAACAAAAGACTTAGCACGAAGGGAGAAGAGATATTTTGGAGCAATTGACCAGACTCCAGGCAAGAGGAAAAGGGAGGGAGTGGGTCCCACAACGCAGTGGGAAGGCAGGTGGGTCAAGGAAAGAAGCTAAGCTCCTAGCCTATTTCCCTTCTCTCTTTCACAGTGAAGCAGTCTCGAAGGTTATCCTCACAAGTGTCTACTTTCTCACCTCCACTTCCATCTTCAAAGAATTCCAATCTCCCTTCCTCCCCAAATACATCTCTGATCCGCCTTTGTCCAGAGTAACTATATTCATATCTCCAAACTCAACGGTAATTTTCTGCCATTATATCTGACCTCTCTGCAGCATTCAAGACCATGAACAATGCAGTTGGCTACTCACACTTTCTGGCAAATCTTTCTTGCCTGACTTCTCTGCTTTTTTCTGTTTCACTGCCCATTCCCTCTTGGCACAGTTTGTGGGGCATTGATAATCCCTGATGTGCAAAGTACCTGGAGTTATAGTAAAAATTATAGGAAATAATAGATAGAGGGGCTCAGGTAGTGATCTAAAGTGACCCTAGACTTCAGATTGGACAAAGCTTATTTCACAAAAAAGTATGCTTTAAGTAGAGTTTGATTTAAATGGTAGTGATGCTAAATTCTATAGCATTCCTCACTGGAGTGGTCTGTGTTCTTATCTGCAGGAGAGAAAGGGGCAGATGGAATATGGTCCAATATCTACCGTGCATCATCGTTTGGGTGAAATGCAGCAGATGGAAGGGAAAAAGTGCTCCCCGGAAGGACGGTGGGGGTTCCATGCTGCCTCATGTTGTCTTACCAGACGCACCTAAAGCCAACAGATCAACAGTTTATTTTTGCTCCGCCACAGACTTTGAGTTCTTGTAATGCAATGGACACCCAGATAAGTGTCCTTCCCTGCCCCCACCATGCCACACAACCACCCCCTCTCGTTTCTGCTGTGACCCTGTCAACCCCTTTCTCCTCCTTCTTCCAGAGTCCAAGAGTCTGGTTTCTTATTCAGCTAAAACATTTCCCCAAAAACTATTCAGTGTGGCCACATGGGGACACTTGAGGGCTCAGGAGGCTCAGGGAGCCTCACAGCCTTCCATGTGGTCAGTTCCTGAAGGTTCTATGCTAGGTGTTGTGAAAAATCAAAGTGGTACAGAAACAACCCTTCTCCTGGAGAATATAACCACATAACTGGGGGAGACCAGACAAATATCAATGAAAAGGAAAATAGCAATGCAAGGATACATCAGTGAAAGTTCATAGGCTGTGAGTGTCCAGGGCAGAGGGACGAGCAGGGGAGCCATGTGGACGGAGGGGATCGTGGAAGCCTCCACTGAAAGATGGGGCTTGAGCTGGACTTGGAGGGGTCCATAGGATTTATAGACATGGTGAGAAAGGAGAAGGTGCAGGTGACAAGGACGGAGGCTGGGCTGACTGCTGCTTCCACATCTATCCAAACAGCTCCTCTCCTCGTCGTATTGGCCACACTCAGCCACTTTCATTTCCCGGAGAGAAGCCTCATGCCTCACTCCACACGAGATCCAAATGTCAACACTACGGAATCAGGGAGGGGGTAAGTCCAAGAGAGGCCTGTAGCCGGTCTCCTCACCATGATAAAACTGGATTTCCCTGCCCTAATTTGCTTTTTTTTTTTTTCCCCCTCTTATGACTTCTCTTGGTGTGACTACTGCTATGTCCGCTCTGTAACACTGTTCTGGTGGAAGACACATGGTTCATATTAGAACTATTCAGAAGAACCCTCTGTTTGTCACTGCTCTGGAACCCCAAATATGCTTTTATAAGCTTGTGTGTAAGATGGGATTACAAAGTTTAAAGCAAAAGAGAAAGCTACAAATAATTAACCACTGACACGGCATGGGTAATACCCAATCAGAAGGGACTGCAGCTGGTAGTGACACACGCCGGCTGCACAGTGGACCTGTCAGGGAGGACTCAGCGAAGCCCCAGCTTCCACTCTGATTCTGCAAAGACGCAGCGTCAGATGCTGGTTGTTTGGGATGCTGTGGCTGTACACGTCAGTCTGTAAAAAAAGAAAATGCAGCCAAGTACATTTGAAGATCTAATGCTTTTATTAAATAATTCATGAATTGGGCAGCGCCATATCTAGCGAATAGAAAGGAGCTCCAAGGAGTTGGACAAAATGGAAGGTCTTTATAGGAAGGAGGGTGGGGCGAGAAGTTATTTGAAAAAGAGAAGGTTGTTTCAGACAAGGTCACTTTCCCTGAGGGGGGAGGGCAGGGGGTCTTACTAGGTGGATGACCTCATCTTCCTTTGAGGGATGCCCATGTGACAGATTACCTCATTGGCGCTGACCAGAAAATTCCTGACTGACTGGTTAAGACTACAGTTTGTGGAAGGGGTGCCAAAACTGCAATTAGGTTAGATATTGAGTGTGGTGACACAGCCTAGCATAAGTGACTCCATTTTGGACCTGTGGTTTTTCTTTTCGACAGCACCATTAGAGACGGGTTCCCCCAGAGCACTCAGAACATTTGCTACCCCAGCTCTTGTTCCTGAAGTTAATTTCTTGTCTGCAGCCTTTCAGTTTGTCTAGACATCTCAACGCCCAGTTAACACTCGACGCCGTGTCCAGTTTCCCCTCTAGAGCGCAGCAAGAGCTGTTAAAACTATTCTCTTCACTTCTCTTAGGATAGCCTGGAATGGAAACTCCAGCCCCCACTTCAATTGTCTACACATCATTTCCACGGGCGGCTCCGCTTACAGTGACCCCATCCCCAAAGACCTCCTTCCACACACATTCCCCACTTTTGCCACCATCCAGTTCCGTTGGCTCTTCCACTGATGTGTACGTTTGTATCTAAGAACTTCCCCAAGATGGCTTCTTATCAGGAATTGAGACAATTGGGTCTGGGATTCTCCACATTCCTGTTAATGTTACTGTTCAGGGGTTCCCATAAGAGGTTGAAATTCTAGAGTCACCTTCTCCAGACTTCCATCCCAACCTCGTTTCACCCTACCCCGTAGGTGCATGGGCACTGGGAAACTTTGCTTTCCAGGTACTCACAGTCCTAATTAAATTTCTTCCTGTGGGAATGCCATAACCAAGTCCTCTCTGAGCAATTGCTTCATGGGGGTGAGAAAATACCTTTGAGCTAATTCAGGCCTTGAACTGAAACCACACATTGTCGTATTGAAGTTAGTTTACAGCTTGCCAAAGCCTACCTCCAGGTTCAAGGAAGAATGCTTTTAAAGTACCATGAAAAAGCTCATAAGACCTCTTGAACATCAAATAAGTCTTACAACACAAGGTTCTGAGGAGTTACTGTAATCGCAAATGAACCAGAAACAGAGGGACTAAATTTCTTTTACAATACACAAGGGATTAAAAATTTAGAGAAAACAGTGATTGGCAAGATACGATTTGGGGCTTGCCAAAGGCCAGCCATTTGGAAAAATTGTATGTAATATGTGCCGCATCCAGAGTGTAGCCAGGTCGGCTGCAGGATGCTCTTTGGAAATCCAGGGCTGAGTGGCCGATGCAAGTGGGGCCTGGGCCTATAATGGAGAAATTCTAGAATATGGTTGGAAACCAAGGAGCAGGGGAGGGAAAGGAAAGAGGTGGAGAGGGTGGGATAGAGCAGAGGAATGCTTTAGAGAGGGCCCCAGCGGAGAAAGCCCCAGCGGAGAAAGCAGCTGACTTTGTAGAAGCCCTGGGAGGGGAGAAGCCCCACATCCCCAGCCCACTGTGCCCCCCACCTGCCAGGTGTGAGAAAGATCTTGTTCCTTGAAAGGGTCTCCTAGTCTAGAGCCTACAGGTGGGCTGGGCTTGCAGACGTGTGTGTAAATGCAGTGACTGATTATAACATGTTTGGGGGGAGACTAGCCTTAAAAAGTGGACAGAATAATTTCTATTTGTATGTATTTCATGCATTTTTGAATAAAAATGAATTCAGACAAAATGAATGTCAGATATGAACTATGGAAAAAAATGTTTTGTTTCAAGTTTTCTCCGAGTTAAAACACACACACGCGTGTGCACGCACGCAATTTTCGGAAGCAAGATTTACAGGAAGAAGAAATCATTGAATTTTATCGAAGATATTAGCACCAAGGGGGTTAGCCCAAGAGGAAGGGAAACAAGAGGAGCCCGTTTTACCGCTAGGAGGAAGCGGCTTAGGGCGCCCTTTGATAGCCCAGCTGGTAGAGCGGAGGACTGGAGACTGGATTCGTGTAGGAGGAAGTGGCTTAAAGTCCAAGCCAGGTTACTGCAGAATTTGGAAGCAGGAAGGACTTCCCTCTGCCTTTCTTCCAGCCTTCCATCCCCTGGCAGATGCAATGGCAAGAAATTCTCAGGTTAAGGCCAACTTGCCCGCTTCTCTTGGGCCACGTCTTCCCAGGCTTCTCATTGACTCTCAGCCCTTTGTGCCCAGGACAACGACTAGCTAACAAAATCAAACTCATGGGGATGCACTCCAACCACGTGCCAACAGGCCATCAACACCTATATGTGTTCAGCTTTTTAAAGTACCACACACACCTTAGCCTCACAATATCCATGTCACGGGTATGTGCCCAGGTCCTTCATCTCACAGAGAATAGACACTTGATGTAGAACTTGAAAGAGCGGACAAATGGAAGAAAGTTAAAGAGTAACACCAGCCCTATTCATGGGAATGGTAGACAAATAAGAAACCAATGAGACGGTCACTTCCTGAACATTTTCCAGTGACTCTATCCTTCTGCAACTCATTTTTGGTACAGATTTCAGAATCTCCGAGGCCACTGGATTTGGATTACATTTTATAATGTCATAACCTTATAATTACCATATTGAACACGCTCTTGCTTTTCTCCTACTCTGCCCAGCTGCAGAGTTTGGACAAGGGAACTATAGATAAGAAACTATTAATTATCTGCCAGAAAGAAAAAAAAAGGCTACTTATCTTTTGGGGCAAAACAGATCTGCTGAGCACAGATGAAAGTCATAACTACTTTTGCATAGAATAAATAGTTTCCTTTCTGTATTCTCTAGAAGGCATGGTGGGCTGTGATTTATCTTCTACTCCCAGCCTGTGTTCTTGATCCTACTGTCACCCTTATTACTTACAAGAGATGACAGCAAGATCAGAATTCTCTGGAGCTGAAAACTGGACCATAGTTTGGTTGGAACAACAGTGTGTCCTTGAAAGCATCTCACTCTTGATGACTGTCCAGGTTATTATGATTCTCTGGTATTTGACATTTGGTATCAAGTCCAACTGGGCAATGTCATATTTGGGAAATCGTCATCTAGCTCATGTCAGTCCTCCAGGGGCTCCAAAGCCCCAGTCACCGGGTAGACCTGCAAGTCCCAGGGACTTCTCAGCCCTGACTGATCACAGTACACTTCAGGGGGTCCCACTTCGAACCTGGTCTTATTTGTAAAGCTCCAAACCTGGAGAAAGAGAAGCCAGGAGACAGCACGCCTACTTGATTCACCCACCATGGTCAAGTGGACAGAACAACAGTGAACTTCTGCTTTCTTTGAAGACAGGTGCACACCGGGCTCTGTCCTTAGAACTCCTCGCCCAGCTTATCCAAATGCAGTAACATTGGAGACAGCAAATTTGAGAACAGATTTATCTATACAGATTCACAGCCCTGGGGATTTAGGAGAGGTTGCAGCATTTTCCGCCCTGTCCAGGCAGAGAGACTTGGGAAGGTGGGGAGTCATACTGGCCACTTGGACATTCAGAAGAAGAAATAAAGTGCATAAACTTGAGGATGCAAAGGAAACTGTTCTCATTTTTCCTTCCCCCCAAAATAGTTGATCACAGGAGAGTTTTACAAAATTGTCCAAGAGCGTGCTTAAAGAATGATAGATTTAACGTTTGCGGTCTTTGGCCTGAAAGTTTTTCAGACTCTCCTATACCCCTTCTTGATACATAGTGTCCTTTCTAAAGGGTGCAGGGAGAGGTGGGTGGCAACTTGGCGTGATCTTCCTTGCATGTAAATCCTTAAACTAAAGGGAAAGCTGGACAATACACTCAGACAGGCAATGGGAAAGGAAATCAAGGGGTAAAAACAATCATCTGTTAATGTCAGTAAAACTCTGGCTTAATCTGGTATAACCATGCTGTGACTAATTAAAGCACGCGCTAGATAATGAGAAAGTGCTTGCCTAAAAAGGCTTTCAGTGAACGTAGTAAGCAATAATCAGCTTTGCTTTATTATCATAAATGTTGCTGCTAATAATCCCATGAAATCAGAGAACGTCTATGACCACACTCCTTGCTCTGATTTGCCACATGTGGTTGGACCATTTAGTCACAAATATAAGATGAAGGCTATTTATAGATACCATTTTCTTGGCAGGCTAATGAAGAATGGGTAAAGTAGTGAGTGACCTTGATAAATGAAGGGAAAGGGGAAACGAGTGGCTCTCTTCGGTATTCCCACAGCTCTGGCCTTGAAAGAAGGAACAAAGCAGGAATGTCCGGCAACGTGGGCAGGAGGCTGAGGGTGGCAGAGAGGGGAGCTGAACGTGCCTCACACTCAGACCGGAGAGAACGCCATGGGACCCAGACTAAGGAAAAACCAGAGGACCAGGAAACGGAGAAAAGCCACAGTCCTTCCTGCTGTACTCCTTTTGGGGGTAGGATGCGACGTGGGCTCCTCTCACACCCTGGGTCTGGCATCAGCTCAATGCCAAGCCAGGAGCCAGCCACAGGGACAAGTGGCATGCTTCCTGCTGGCCGCCGTGCCCGGCTCCCAAGCTTACCAAGGCCGGCTCCCAAAAGCCAGTATGAACACGGAGAGCCCTTTAGGCCATCCTACACCAGCTCTGGTCCTGGCAGTTTTCCAACTCACCTTCCTGATTCTCTGCCTGCCTGCCTGCATTTTGAAGGACCAGTAGAAGGTAATAAACTCTCTCTCTCTCAAATAAAAAAAGGAGGAAAAAAATAAGACCAGCTTAACTACCGTCTGGAGGACAGTCAGTGGCCTAACCAGATTTGGGGGGGCCGAAGATTATAGAATTTGGAGAGCTCTCATTAAACAAAAGAATTTAGATAATTAGGTACAAAAACAAAAATGTATTTAGAATGAGAAAATAAGCCAAAACAAAATAAAAATTTTAGAATGGTCATAAACACCACAAACACAGGTGAAGACATGGCAATTCGAATAAATCTATTTTGTAGAATGCTCATCGAGAGACAGAGAAAGAGAGAAAGTATGGCACCTTTATAACGAAATACGCAGCATGACCTACTATACTCCCCAAAGAAGAGAACTTCTGCTGTGATTAGTTGTTGTTGAAAACAAAGTCTTCTGTTTACAATTTTATATATCTGACATTTGGAAGACTTTTCCACAGACTAGTTCCTGCTTTGTACATTTCAAACTTTGCTTCTCCTTGACTCTACACAAAAGTCTGGTGTCAGACACGATAGGACACTCTGTCATGACATGAGAGCTGGCCTTCTGCTTTGTGTCCCAGAGCTGGGTGCATCGGAGCAGGAGGCCAAAAGAATATTCCTAAGAATATTCCCATCCTACACCAGAATGGCCAGCAATACCCTAGCTGCATTTGGAAACAAATTCCTCCCCCAGAAGAATCCTCGATGAGGGGTGCCTGGGGGGCTCAGTTGGTGAAACGTCTGCCTTCGGCTCAGGTCATGATCTCAGGGTCCTGGGACTGAGCCCCATGTTGGGCTCTCATTGGCCTCTCTGCTCAGCGGGGAGCCTGCCGCTCCCTCTCCCTCCGCCTGCCGCTCTGCCTGCTTGTGTGTGCTCTCTCTCTCTCTCTCTCTCTCTCAGTGTCAAATAAATAAATAAATAAATAAAATCTTTACAAAAATAAAAATAAATAAAACCTCCTTATCAAAAGAAAGAAAGAAAGAAAGAAAGAAAGAAAGAAAGAAAGAAAGAAGGAAGGAAGAAAAGAAAGAAAGAAAGAAAGAAAGAAAGAAAGAAAGAAAGAAAGAAAGAAAGAAAGACTCCTCTGCGAAACCCAAACCAAATGTATTCCCAACTCAATTTCACTTTAGCAAAAGCATCCCAAGTGCCCGTAACTTTGCCAACACTCCAACCGTGGAGGTTGGGGAAGCTGGAATGCAAAGAGAAAACAGTTTTAACCAATTATGGTTAAATAGATCGTACTTTTAATACATTTAATATATATATAACATTTTGATACGTTTTGATACACATACATATATATGTATTAAATATACACGTGGACACATTGTTAGAGCTCTTCGGGCTCTGCGCAAGGGCGAGCTGAAGCCCATCGGGGTTTACTAGCTACGAGGCACATCCTTCTCTGAGGACACTGAGTGCGGTCTGGCTGCCGCTGAAGACACCCTCTGGAGGGACAGTAAATGACCCGAGACGGTTGTAGTAAGAGAACAGATGTGAACAGCAATGGGCAAGGAGCATCAGAGTGATGTGCTGGTGATTCGACATGGGAGATGCCAGAGAAAAGAGTGTGGCCTCATCTGGTCTGGTGCTCACCCCTCTCGACTTCTCCAGAAAATTCATCAACACCCAATTATGACGCGCCAGGCAGAGTTCACTGCTGAGCAGAGCGGGTGTGTCCCCACCACGCCGGCCGCCCTTGCCAACCTCAGCCACAGTGTCTGTTTCTGGGGCCACTTAGCAAGTATGGGAGCTTTCTCTCTGTTGCCATGAATGAGACCACCCAGCAAGATGTGTCTAGATCTGTGGCCCTCCATCTGTTGGCTCTTTTTGTTGCAAGGTATCCTTTCTCCCCCAACCTCGCCAGATCCCAGGCTCATGCCTAACTTCAGTTTGCAGGGTCCACACGAGCATGACACAATTTTACATTTTTGAAATATCTTCAGTCTGATTTCTCACTCTGGACCCCCCGTCCCCCGCCCCGGTTAGTAAAAACACAAGCCGACTATAGACAGGAAGGAGAAAACTCATCCATAGCCCCTGCACACGATCCTGGTACCCTGGAGGGAAATGGGAAAGCATTTTTCCGTCCTTATAGCTATGCTACTGGAAGGTTCTATACCCCTGAGAACACAGAAACCAACAAATGGGGAAACCCCACTGAAAATTTTAGATAGGCGATATTGGGATGACTCCCCCAGGCACTCAATCTTTGCACAAAGTCTACGGCAAACGTGCTCTTTTCACAAGACTTCACTGCTTCTCAAATAATCCCCAGAGGAGAACTGCTGGATGTCGCGTAATGAATAAAACTGCTGATAGGGATGGAAAAAGTTTATGAAGGATTTTTAAACCCAAAATACCATATGTAGAGTCAGAACATTTTATTTATACCTTTGCCTGATACTTCGCCCACGCACACAGGATTAAGGAAGAAATATATGACCGCCGGCTGGCCCAGAAGTCTCTCAGGCCGTCTCTGCTGGCCTGAAGGGAACGCCGCTGACCCAGGGCCAAATGTCGATCCGTCGCACAAAACTCCTTTTCAAGTTGAAAGGAAAAGTAATAGAGAATAAAATCTTCAATAGTAAACATCGTCCCATATATTTTGGTTCTGTTGCAGTCTACAAATAAAAATAAGCCTAAGTGGCCTCTTCTGGCATAAGATTACAGGTTAAAAAATAAATCCACAAACTATTATATCATAATAAGATAAGAATAATTAAGAATAATATATTTCTTTTTAAAAACCTTGACGGATAACCTTTCAGATGTTCTAAGGGTTGTGTTCGGGCCACACGCATGATAGGCAATATTTTTTCTTCCCTTTCTATAAAAAAAAGAGAGCTAATTTTGCTTAAAATAGAAGGAGGTCTGGGGGTCTTGCATTGAAGCGTTTTTCCTAATCATACAAAATTATCTCTGACTCTTTCAAGGAAATAAAACAAAAGCCAAATCACAGCGACATGTGTGCACATCACTAGTAATGCTGGTGGACGAAGAGAAGTTGCTCGGGGGCGCTCCGTGGAAGTAAAATCTGGTGTTCTGGCCTTCTGTGATTCCAGAGGCTACGCGGACCCAGATCCTCGACAGGGGCGACGAAATCTACTAGGTGCCAAATTGGGTTTCATTTACCCTTCCTACCCCTTGGGAGGCCATACGCAACTCTGACCCCAGCAATTTTCATCCCATCAATCCCCTTTTCCACGAGGGATGGAAAGAGAATGAAGGAGCCTCTCTCAGTCTGTCCCTAGGAGCAAGGGAAAGAGTGTCCTTCTCAAGAGTATCCCCCTTCACGGAGACTGCTGTCGAGGGAGCAGAAAATGCCTGGCACTTAAAATCTCAGCTTCCGTGTGGCCCTGCCTGTGGGGCAGAGCGTGGTTTGGAATGAGAGGGAGGGGAGAAGGTGAGACCCTTGCCTACTAGGAGCCCAGCAACGCCACGGCCGTGTATCAGACGTGACTCCTCCAGTTCTCACCACAGTGTGAAGTGGACAGAGGCTAGGAGACAGAGGCCAGATCACCCATGTGATGCTTCCCTTTTATGTGTCAACTTGGGGGGGCTCTCTTATCGAGCTATCTGGTCAAACACCAATCTGGATGCTGCCGTGAAGGTGTTTTATAGACGTGGTTAGGATTGACATCAGGAGATTTTGAGTAAAGGGGGCGTCATCTATCCAGCTGAAGGTCTTCAGAGGACAGAGACTGAAGTCCCAGACGGAGAGGGAATTCTGCCTCCAGGATGCCTTCAGACTCAAGCTGCAGCCTCTCCCCTGGGTGTCCAGCAGAAATTGGATGTGGCAGCCTCCACAATCACGAACGAGTAATTCCTTACAATAAATCTCAGTCTCTCCCTCTCCCTTTCTCTCTGTGCCCTCCTTTCTTACATATCTCCTACTGATCCTGGTTTTCTGGAGAAAGCTGACTAGCACATCCTGTCCCTACTGGGCCTCGGGTTTTCCAGTACAAGCCCTTCCTCCTCAAATTGTACCAACTGCCAGAAAGCTTACAGGCGCTCTGTTTAATCCACTTCCTCATTCACTCAGGACACACTCAGCATCTGCTATGTGGTTAGTCCTGTATTGGGTTCTAGAAATCCCACAGAACAACAGAAGCATGGTCCCGGCCCTCCCAGAGTGTAGGCATGATGCCAAGTACACGCACGATTACAAGCCCCAGTTGGAGACTCCAAAGCAACGGGGAAGGGAGTCAGCAAATGGGTAGCTGGGAGATTAGGAAGGGCCTCCTAGAGGAAGTAGATATTGAAGTAAAGACCTGGAGAATGAATTTGAAATCGCCACATAAGAAAGAAGAAGATTATTCAGGCAGCACCAACCGTGTGTGCAGATTGAGAGGGGAGAGAGGGCGAGAAATTGGAGACGCCCCAGAAGCCAGAGGCAGAGATGGGCCGGCTCTCCCGTGGCCTGTGAAGGCCTATGGGGGCTTCGGACTTTAGCCTGTTGGCAAGTGGCAGCACGGAAGTTCTTTCTATAGCGTCACAGTTAAAGACAACTGAATGTGGCTTAGGGTAAGATTGGGGGAGGGGACACCAACCAGGTGGGGGTGAGAGTGGGCACAGGTGAGACTGAAAGCAGTAAACTCAGCCAGACCTGGTGATTGGATTACTGGACTGGGAACAAGGCCAGGGGTCCCGGGGAAAGAGGAACCATGTGGGGAATAAGGACACCAAATGAAATTTGGGTTTATTGTGTTTAGAGATTTTTACATGACACCAGGAGACAGATGCCCAACTAGCCCTTCTTCATCTTCACTTCTCTCTCCTCACCCTGTCACTCCTACTGCCTGCCCCAAGGTGCTGCTGGCAATATCCACAAGCACATGCACGTGTGCGCGCGCGCACACACACACACACTCACACACACACACACACACACACACACACGCACACGGGATGCCGGGATGCCCGGAGGATTGAATCCCCTTTGGCCTGAGAAGCAGCAGGGCTGTGATGCCTACCAAGTCCTCAGTCTCCACCTGTTAAATGCAAATGAACTCTTCTCCCAAATATTCAGGTTTTGCTCTGGCTGAAGATTTATTCAGCTGGGACATCCGTATGACCCAGAAGTACACATACTTCTGGATCTCCCTGCCTCCCTTTGACTCAAGAGTGCTCGAAGGAGGCCCAAAGCACAGGCAGGTCCTTCCCACGCGTGGCTGGAGGCGGGGACTAAGAAACACACCACCTGCCGCAGCCCACCCAGCATGGCCCTGAGAGCAAGAGAATGAGGATCCCTGACCCGGCCACTTCTGGCTCTCCACTCCCTACCGGCCTGCACCTACCACGGCACCCCTGCAATCTGCATCACGCTCCCAGAATCTACAGGCTCCCTCCTGACAACCGGCACAGGCTCAAGGTCCAGGAGAGAACGTTGCCCTAAAGAATGACGGGGTTTGCTTGTGAAAGCCCCGGGGCTGGGCTGGGTCTGAGTGTGTTTGGCAACGGCCAGGGGAAGCTGAGAAGCTCCTAGGGAAACGCGCCATGGGCTCCCCCCCCCCGCCCCGGGCCTCAGACACAGCATTCGAACCTTTTTGCGGGCGCCGTCTGTGGCCCCTTCTACCCAGGCTGCTTCTAAGGGGCGCTATTAACGCTTCACTCATCGAGAGCCGGGGGTGCGCGCGCGCGTGGGTTACGAGGCGGGGGGTTGGTGACTGCAAAACACGAAGAGTGGAGAGCCGAAGGGCGGCATTTCCTCCTCCTTCGATCTCAGCGTCGCATTCCGAGAGCTTCCAACAGGGAATTAAAGGCGGGCAGCAGAGGCGTCTTTCTCTAATTGCAGGTGCGGAGCCCCGCTGCTCCGGGTCGGTGGGCCTCGGCGCCGGGGTGGGCCCCGCTTCCGCGGCTCGGGTCCCAGGCGAGCCCCCGTCCCCCGCGCCAACACTGACCGCCCCGGAGTGGCCGCCGTCTAGCCCGCGCGCTGGCTCCGGGCCGCGAAGACGCGGCCGCCGGGAGCAGGGCCGGGAAGGCTCCCGCGGGGCCGCGAGCGGGGCGGCCCGGGCCGGCGCTGCCGGGAAGGCCTCCCCGGGGGCGCTGCGACACCCCCACCCCCCACCACCCCGGCCGGCGGCTGGGTCCGACCCGCGCTACCGGGCGGCTGTGGGCGGCGGTACGGGCTGGCCGGGGCCCGCTGACTCCGCCAGCCTCCGGGACCCCCACCGCTCCCCCCGACCTCCGGGCCGCAGGCCAGGTGCCCCGGGGGCGGGAGCTGAGGCTGGCTCCTGGGCCGCCTTCCGGAAAGCTGCCGAGGAGATAAGGACTCCGTGGGGCCCTCGTGGCTTTCTAGAGAAGCAAGCCCCGTCGTCTGGCTCTAGCCTTGCCACTACCCTGACAATGGAAGCTTGTCCTGCTGCCTTTGGCACCCACGGATGCCCCCATCCTGCGACTGGTTTGCTTCCCTGTTCATACGGGGTAGAGCCCATTCTAGTGCATTCCCTGTTCACAGGGTATGGCCCGTTCTAGCCAAGCTATAGCAAATTACAGGATGCATTTTGTCCAACAACCTCCCCTCAGGATTCCTCTTGCTCTCTGTATCCTCGCTTTGCCTTCTTTCTTCCCTTGTTTTAATTGTATCTTGCTGCTTTGTGTCCTCTTGCTTCTCTGAATTCTCTTTAGCAACCACGCGGGAAATAGGCCCTCCAGGTTCTCAGCCATCGGTCTGGCCTGCTGGCCTCCAGGCCCCGGCTCCCACTTCCAAAGCCTGGAACAGAAAGCTAGGTCTCCTCCAACTTCTTTACATCCCCTCTGCCAGCGCCAAGCAGAAGTTAGCAAATCGAGTTCCGGAAGGCCAATTTTAGGCCCAGAGCCGGTTGGCCTTGGGCTACACAGACTGGGAGCTTGAAACTTCAGATTAGGTCCTCACAGGCCAAGGGGAAAGAGCTGAAGACCTGGTCTGCACTAACCACAACTTGTGACAAGCTGCTCACTTTGGCTCCCCGATAGCCTCATGTGTGGGAAATGGAGACCAACTTCTCCAGTTGGATGTAAGGAGAGCCCCCATCTCTCCTGACCATGTGCATTCTTGCCTCCCAGCAGCACCCCCCCACACACACACACCTGTAAGGCCCTTCCTCACCGCTCACCACCGCGTCACCTCCTTTGTGAAACCGTCTCCAGCCAGGGGTGAACTTCAGTATCTACAAAGGGCTTTACAATTTACAAAGTGCTTTATGTACACGGTCCCTTGGGATCTTCGTGGGATTTTAGCGATCAATCCAGACAGGTAGACAGATTTAAGAAAACTCTCTCATGTAAACCCAATACCCCACAATGGATTCCTTTCTTTCCTTAGGGCTCTCGGTGGGTGTGTGCCAACAATATTCCAAACTTTCTTTTTAGGTAAAGATCACATTATTGGTTAGCTGCCCCTTGCTACAGTGTCCTCAGCCAGAAACATACAGACGCAGGCATGGTCTGCCGCATACATCCCACGCAACATAGAACACATGTCCTTAATTATCCCCATTTTTAACATTGGGGCATCTGATGGATGGTGCCCCTCTTTCCAGCTTTGATGGCAAAATTAAAAGTCCGGGAGAGGCGAAAGGTCTCCTTTGCTAGTTTTCCTGAGCTTGAGATCCTTGTCACAGAGTCAGGAATGAGTACACAAGTGTCACGGATCACCTGTGGGTGTTAGAAGTCACTAACCCAATAAAACCCAAAGTGTTCTTTTCTGAAAACAGCAAATAAGGCTGTCTCCCAAGGTTTCTCTCCTACTTCTCAGCTTTTGTCTCTGAAAAAGAATGCCAGGCCAAGTGACAGAATGTATTGTTACTCTCTTTTCTCAGATGAAGAACAGCAAGACGTGGTAAACCGCACCAAATGTGTCATGACCAACCATGGGCTGAGCCATGCCCTCAGCTGAAACTCTGGGCCCTGAATGCAAGGGCCTCCTCAGGGAAAACCTCTCCCGCTGTGCTCCGTTTACCATTAGAGAAAGAAAATGGGAACATTTTCCCACGCAGAACCCAGCCAGAGCCGGCCTGACGGGCTCTCTCTTCGACCCATGAGTCCCATCATCCGCCTGCGGCAGGTGTGAGGGCTCCTCTGAGTAGACTGGACATTGCTGACTGGGACAGGTGCAGTGCTGTGGGCCAGAGCTACGGAGCTGAGCCCCTGCGTATTTGGTATACATCACACACATGGCTGGCCCTCCGGAGAGAAACACCATGAACCAGCTAACCCACACTACCTCCTTCCTGTCCTAAGGGTGACCTCTAGGGTTTGCACAGCAGGCAAAGCAAGCCTGGAACCCCCGTGTGTCAGTGCCGCCGCCTCCTGGAAGCCCCATGTGCTCTACACCCCACATCCTCACACCTGCTCCTCTCATCTCCTGGTTCTCTGCAAGCCAGGTGCCCACGCACCTAGTAAGCAAGCAGTTTGAGACGTAGGTATTCATTAGCTGGAGAGGCTGAGGTCCTTCCAGGGACTTAAGAAAGAGCAGTGGCCTTCCATCATCATGGTACAAATCAGCCAAGTGGCTCAAATGGAAGGACTTCAGGGCCAAGGAGAGGATCCTGACACTGGAATCCAGCCGGGGAGAGAGAGTCCTGGGCTGATCTCATTTTGTTCTTTGACTTCTCAGATATGAGCAAAGGGTGTGGTGCAGAACTGAGGAGGAAATGGAAACTGATCATAGTTCCCTTATCCTTCCTGAGCGCCCCCTGTGTACCAGATGCTCTGGTCTCTAGTGAAGCATACCTCACTGTAATAACCTGCTATGACATGTAATATTATTATGACCACTTTAAAGATCAGAAAACTGAGGCACAGAGAGGCTGAGTAACTTGCCCAAAGCTGGGACATGTTGAGGCTGGGATTTGAATCCAAGAAGCCTGACTTCAAAGCTCCTTTTCTGAGGTGGGCACTGTGTGTGACCCCCCCCCCCCCCCCGTTATCCATTGCTTCTTAGTAACAGGACACCCACTGCTTCTCAGCTTCCTTACAACCCGGATGCCTCTGTATGAATAAGTTCTTCCCCCTACAGTATAAGTGGCAGAATGATGCAGGAACTCTGGGAAGTTTCTTTCATAAGGAGGGACTTAATTTTTCCTTCTCCATATTCCTTTTTGGAACATGGATGTGATTGCTGGAGCTCCAGAAGCCATTTTGGACCAAGAGGTAGCCTTGGGAAAGCCAGAGTGGAGAGTTAGAAAGAGCCAAGGTCACTGATGACATCACAGATCTGCCTTTCCAGCCCTGATGAGTCTACCTTCTAGGCCTTGGGATGGAAATAAACTCTCATCTCGTTTAAACCATTGCAGTCTAGTTTCTCTCCTAAGTGGATAAATCTTTCCTAACAAACTTTCTATCCAGATATCATGCTTTCATGGTTACCCGATTTAATCCTTACAACCGTATTGTTAGGTGGTGGCATCTGTGTGTGTGTGTGTGTGTGTGTGTGTGTGTGTGTGTGTGTTTTGGCATCTGTTTTATACATGGGAAGATGGAGGCGTAGGGAGATTGAGTACCTCCACCCAAGTTGCCCAGCTAGAAGTGGCAGACAAGAGCACTCTGATGCCCAGGACAGTGGATGCCAGGGAACAAGCCAGACAAGGGCAAGGCTCACTACATAAAAACCAGCAGAAGGAGATGTAATCCAAGAGTTCTGGGTGGGGACTGGGCACCTGGACTGGAAACAGCATCCCATGAGATTTTAACACACAGCTGTAATCGCTGCCCCTTTTCATGTTGAATAATCATAATTCAGGAAAAGGGTGAATGGAGATGTGAGATTAAAGCAGGAAGAACAGGAGCAAGAGGGAGAATCCCTGTGGATCTGACATATTCTGATGACAAGGAGGGAGAGAGAGGTGTGAGCTTGCAGGCCAGACGCTCCCATCAGCTAATTTCGGAGAGTTAGCAGCCAATACTCCCAGCAGGGAGGTGGGTGCCTCTTTCACTCCTGTGGTCAGTCGGTGTTACCTGAGCTCCCACCGTGAGCCAACCGCTGTTCTAGGCTTTCAGATACACTGTCAATCATAAGCTTAAGGTGGTGTAAGGAAGACTCACATTAAACAAAATCCAGAGTGGTCCTCTATAGACTGGACACAATGGGGGGTGGAGGGTTCTCTTTTGTCTCCTCCGCTCAGCCCTCTCACCATGCAAACACTGCCTCTAGTTCAGACCTCCAACAGGAAGGGCCTGTGTCCTGCCTACCCCAGACTTTTCCATGGCAAAGCAATGACCAATTAGAGCAACTCAGGCCCTCCTGCCATACCAGGTTTATGAGAGAGAGAGAAAGAGAAAGAGAGAGAAATGAACATAAAGAGAAAGGGAGGGAAGGGTGTGATTTCTAATGAGAAATACATATTTAGTCTTCAGCCTTTCCTAGGCACAAATCTTTTAAAACCCTTGGAATTTCCTATGAGATGAGAACCATAAAGGTGTATTTTTTTATGTTAATAAGGTGACTTTTGGAAAGCCCCTAGATTACCAAGGGATAAGAGTTGGTTGCCAGGGGAACCAGCCACTTGATTGGAACTTTCAGTCCAGACCCCTGACCTCCAGTGGCTAGAGATCGAGTTCAATCACCAGTGGCCAATGATTTAATCAACCATATCTATGTAATAAAACCTCTATAAAAACCCAAAAGGGAACAGTTTAGAGAGCTTCTGGGTTGGTGAGCACATGGAGAGTGGGGAGAGTGTGTGTATGGAGAGGAAATGGAAGCTCCACTCCCCTCCCCACGAACCTTGCTGTCTGCATCTCTTCCATCTGACTGGTCCAGAGTTATATCCTTTTATGATACGTTGGTAATCTAAAATGTTTCTCTGAGTTCTGTGAGCCACTCTAGCAAATTAATCAAACCCAAAGAGGGAATCATGGGAACCTCCCATCTGTGTAGTAAGTTGGTCAGAAGAACAGGTGACGGCCTGGACTTGTGATTGGCCTCTGAAATGGGGGTGGAGGGTGTGCGCAGTCTTGTAGAACTGAGCCCTTACCCTGTAGGATCTGACACTATGTCCAGGTAGATACTGTCAGAATTGAGTTCAGTTGTAGGATACCCAGCTGGTATCAGTTTGGCTTGATGTGGAAAAAACCATACACACACACATTGGAATCAGCATCACAATTATTGGGAACAAGGGGAGAGAAATAAGAAATCAAACCCCGGGACCAAGACTAAGTAATGTTCCCACCAGCCCATTTCCACAAATTAGCTTTCAGGGTTGGCGTGGGGGAGGGGACAAGACATGAAGAGCGAGAAGAGTCTGGCACTCTTCCCTGAGGACCAATACCACTAATCTTGGATCCTATGGAAGGAAATAGAAGACATCCTTTGTGGACACAATACAACAGTACTAGGTACCCCAAATTGCACTCAATGTAAAGAATAAGCCCAGTAAGAAATGACCTTTACCCTCCAAAAGCCTACAGCAGAGGGTCTTATGATCTGCTTATACCCCAAAACCAGAAAAAGACACTGCTAGAGAACTACAGGTCAAGACCCTGATGAACACAGAGGCAAAAATTCTCAATAAAATACTAGCCAACCAAATTCAGCAACCCACTAAAAGTATCGTTCACCGTGATCGATTGAGATTTATTCCTGGGATACAAGGATGGTTCCACATAAGCAAATCAACCAATGTGATATATCACACAAATAATGAAAGGAAAGAATCATATGATTTCTCAATAGATGCCTAAAAGAGCATTTGACAAAAACCAACATCCATCCATGACAAAGATTTTTAACAATTAGGCATAGAAGGAACATATCTCAACATAATAAAGGCCACGTATGACAAGCCCACAGCTAACATCATCCTCAGTGGTGAAAGATTAAAATCTTTCCCTAAGATCAGGAACAAGAAAAGGGTACCCATTCTTACCACTTCTTTTCAACATGGTTCTAGAAGTCCTAGCTAGAGTGATCAGGCAAGAAAAAGAAATAAAAGATATCAGATTTAGAATGGAAGAAGTAAAGCTGTCTCTATCTGCAGATGATATGATTTTATATATTAAAAAAAAATCCTAATGACTCAAATAACCAAAAAAAAAAAAAAAAAAACAAAACCTGTTAGATTTAATCACTGAATTCAGTAAAGTTTCAGGATGCAAAACTAACACACAAAAATTAGTAGCAATGAGAAATAGATCTCATTTACAATAGCATCAAAAACAATAAAATGGTTAGGAATAAATTTCACTATGAAGGTGAAAAGTGACACTGGTAGAAGAAATTGAAGATGCAAATAAATGGAAAGCATCCCATGTTCACGGATTGGAAAAATTAATATTGTAAAAATGTCAATACCATCAAAAGCCATCTATAGAGTCAGTAGAATTCCTATCAAGTTTCCAATGGTATTTTTTACAGAAATAGGAAAAAAAAAACCACTCCTAAAATTTATGCAGAACCACAGAATACCCCAAATAGCCAAAGAAATCCTGAGAAAGAAAAACAAATTAGGAGGTATCACACTTCCTGATTTCATGCTGTACTACAAAGCTATCACCATCAAAAACAGTATGGTACTGGAATAAAAACAGACAGACCGATAGAACAGTGGAGAAAAGACAGTTTCTTCAACAAATGACTCTGGAATAATTAGATATTCGCATGTAAAAGAATGAAAGTGGACCCATATCTTACACGGTTCACAAAAATTAACTCAAAATAAATTAAAGACTTCATGTAAAATCTGAAACCCTGAAACTCCCAGAAGAAAACATAAGCATAAATCTCCTTGACTTGAGTCTAATGATTTTTTTGAGTCATTTGGACACTAAAGCACAAGCAACAAAATAAAAAATAAACAAGTGGGACTACATCAAATTGAAAAACTTCTGTACAGCAAAAGAAAACATCAACAAATGAAAAGACAACCCTACAGAATGGGAAAAAATATTTGGAAAGCATATATATGGAAAGGGTTTAATATTCAAAATATATAAAGAACTCATGCAACTCAAAAGCAGAGAACCAATTAACCTAATTTTTAAAATGGGCAAAGGACCTGAATAGACATTTCCCAAAGAAGACATCGAGATGGCCAACATACCCTCGTAAAGGTGCTCAACATCACTCATCACCAGGGAAATGCAAATCGAAACCACAATGAGATATCCCCTCACACCTGTCGGAATGGCCATCATAAAAAAGACAAGATACAACAAATGCTGGTGAGGATGTGGAGAAAAGGGAAACCTCGGGCACTGTTCATGGGATTGTAAATCGGTGCAGCCACTCTGGAAAACAGTATGGAGATTCTCTAAAAAATTAAAAATAGGGGGCAGCTGGGTGGCTCAGTCGTTAAGCGTCTGCCTTCGGCTCAGGGCGTGATCCCAGGGTCCTGAGATTGAGCCCTGCATCGGGCTCCTCTGCTGGGAGCTTGCTTCTTCCTCTCCCACTCGCCCTGCTTGTGTTCCCTCTCTTGCTGGGTGTCTCTCTATCAAATAAATAAATAAAATCTTTTAAAAAAATTAAAAATAGAACGGCCATATGATCCAGCAATTTCACTTCTGGGAATGTATCTGAAGGAAACGAAATCACTATCTTGAAAAGACGTCTGTACCACGATGTTCGTAGCAGCATTATTTACAATAGCCGTGACATGGAAGCAACCTAAGCGTCCATCAGTGTAGAATGAACAAAGTTGTGAGATATATATATATATATGTATATGTATATATGTATATATATACACACACACACACACACACACATGCATACACAATGGACTAGTATTCAGCAATTTAAAAAATCTTACCATTAGTGACCACATGGATAAACCTTGAAGGCATTATGCTAAGTGAAATATTCAGACAGAGAAACACAAATACTGTGTGATCTTACTTACAGGTGGAATCTAAAAGAAAAAAGAAAAAACTCATAGTAAAAAGAGATCAAAAAAAGACTATGGTCTCTGAGAAACAAACTGAGGGCTTCAGAGGGGAGGGGGGTGGGGGACTGGGATAGGCTGGTGATGGGTAGTAAGGAGGGCACGTATTGCATGGTGCACTGGGTGTTATACGCAACTAATGAATCATCGAACTTTACATCAGAAACCAGGGATGTACTGTATGGTGACTAACATAATATAATAAAAAAACATTAAAATAAAAAAAAAAAGAGATCATAAAATCACATTGTGTTGGGGCACCTGGGTGGCACAGTGGTTAGGCGTCTGCCTTCGGCTCAGGGTGTGATCCCGGCGTTATGGGATCGAGCCCCACATCGGGCTCCTCTGCTATGAGCCTGCTTCTTCCTCTCCCACTCCCCCTGCTTGTGTTCCCTCTCTCGCTGGCTGTCTCTACACTCTGTCAAATAAATAAATAAAATCTTTAAAAAAAAAAAAAAGAAGAAGAAGAAGATCACATTGTGATTATCAGAGACAGAGAGGTGGAGAGTCCGGTGAGGAGGAATTGGAAGAAGGTTGTCAAAAAGTACGAAGTTATAGATAAATAAGTATTAGGGATATTAGGTACAACGTGATGACTGTAGCGAGCACTGCTGTATGATATAGAAGAAATTTCTCAAGAGAGTAAATCCTAAGAGTTCTCATCACAAGGAGAAATCTTTTTTCCTTTTCCTCTTTCTTCTTTTCATTGTATTTATATGAGAAGAGAGATGTTAGCTGAACCTATTGTAGTAATCAATTCACAATATATTTAAATCAAACCATTATGCTGTATGCATTAAACTTATGCAGTGATATATGTCAATTATTTCTCAGTAAAACTGGAAAAAAGGATTCATTTAAAAAAATATGAACTTGGAACCCAAAGGTTGTCTGATCGCTGTGGATACAGATGTGGTCAGATTCATGTTTATGCCCAAATTTCAATGGCTCCAAGTCTTCCTCCATCTGACAGCTCCCCGCCCCCACACCCCTGCTCCAGGTGAGAACTTACCTTGCAATAGTTACTTCTGGGAGCCCCCCAGTGATGCCGGGGATGTACACCCTTTGGGGAATCTGTTGCAGCTTCTTGCAGTGACCCCTTCTTTTCCATCTCAACTCCGGCTGTCAACACTCAGCCCCTGCAGCCTTCCACCGGTCTGAAGGAGCCTTCTCACTGGCTCCTGGGAGCATCAGCTCACCGCTGTGTTCATTAGGATGGGAGACTGGCCTCCCTGAACTCACCTTTACCGCCATCCCCTGCCCCTATTTTTCTCCTCAGTCCAGGGAGGTGATTTTTATTCCCAAAGCCTCACAAAAAGAAAATGTACTTGGAAAACAGTTCTATCAACTTCTAAGTCCCCCAACCCAACGTCACCCCATGTCTGCAAAGAAACTCAGTGTGTTTGAGAAACATCTATCTGCCTCATTCTCCTCTCGCTCAGCCTGCAAAGGACATCACTTCCTGCCCCTTCCCAGGTACAGGAATAAAACTTCCTGTGTACTAATGAAAGCAAACAAATTGGGGAAGGTGGGGGCGCCAGAAGGATTCACCTGCCACGTCTCAGCACCAGGTCCAGCAGCCAAAACGCCTGGGAGGTGCTTCAGTTCCTACTTTGCTCTAATGCAAAGGAAGACAAAATATGGACTCTTCTCTCTGGACCCCGCAAAGGAGCTGGAGACACGCCACTGAATGCCTGCAGGTGTGAAGAGACAGTGAAAGTGTCCTTCACGCAGGAAATAACCACGATGGGTTAAAAGCTGGCCGGCTATTTTACTTCGTATTATTTTACCGGAGAGAGACCAGTGAGGGAAAGTGCATGGTAAAGAATATTCTATTTGTTTGTATTTAATTTTTGCAGTCAATAACTCATGTCGGTCAGAATTCACAGCGGGTGCATGAGGATGCCGTGAAGTTTCCCATCTCTGTCCCCAAACACCCAGTGTCCTCTCACACACACCCAACGCTGTTTTTGCATATTCTTCAAGACACATATTCAAGCAAATGCTGTCATGTATGTTTTCCCTTTTCTTACACAAATGGGGACAGATGTACACAAAATTCTACATCGCATTTTTTCCATTCAAGGATGTATCTTGACCGGATTTCCGGACTGATGGATAAAGGTATCCTCATTCTCTTTCCTGGCTGCCTAGCATGATTCCATGGTCTGAATGCCCTATGGCTTCTTCGACCAGGCGTACTAATGAGCATTTTCTTGTCTCCTGTCTCTTGTTATTCAAACAATGCTTCAATGAATAGCTTGTAGAGACATCAGTACAATCATACCTCGTACATATATCCATGCACTTAGAGAGACCTGCGGAGCTGAGACCTGAGATGGCTGGGACCAAGGGAGGGGAGCAGGGACTGCCAGTATCAGCCCAGCAGTGGGAGCAACCATGTGACCCGCTCTGCAGGGGACCCCAGCAGCTCTCATCACTGAAGAAACCGAGGGCTAGCGCAGCTGCTGCAGACCGCCTACGGACGTCCTCAGTTGTTGCCCCACAGGTATTTTGTGTTTGCAAACACCAGCCACACCCTCTTCCCTCCCTTCCTTCCACCACTGGAGCCTGAGATCTGCACCTGCACCAGCAACCAGCCCCGGCCTTCGTGGCTGAGTGCCAAATGCCAGCTTGATAGCCCTAGTTGAACTTCACTGCCCTGCCCGTGCTTGGGACTAGCCCCTCCAGCTGTGCACCTGCGGGCCACCAGTCGGACTCCCGTAACTGGCCTCTACTACTGCGCACCCGTGGTGAGAGCCTGCAGCCAAAGGAGTGCACACCAACAGCACGGGGCCCTGCTGCCGCTTGTGGATCTGCTCTGTCTCCGGTCACTGACCTGCACCGCTGGGCGCCCCGGCAGCTAGCCCCCCAGCCATGCGCCTGCATTCTTGGCCCACATCCCCAGCCTTTACTGCCATGCCATGCCCTTACTGCAGCCACAAAAGTGCATCCTGACAGCCAGGGGCTCCGAAGCGGCCAACGCACCTGCAGTTGGCCCTGACCTTCGCCACTACGCGAGTGTCTGCCACCGGCCTCTGCCGCCACCCAGGCACCTGCGGCTGGCCCCCACAGGGGAGTGGGTGCACGCCACCCATTTTGGCCGTTCCCCCGCCTGCCCTGGCACGTAGCCCCTGGGCCTGGGAGCACCCTTGCAGCTGGGTGGGAACTTTCAATTATAAGATGAGTACGTTTCAGAGAGCTAATGTACAGCGCGGTGACCATAGCTAGCAACACTGTATCACATACTTGGAAGTTGCCGTGAGAGTAGAGCATAGTGCTCCCACTGTAACAACAAAAAAATGGTTATTATGTGAGGCGAAGGATGTGTTAACTGACTTTATTGTGGTAGACATTTTGCAGTGTGTGTGTATATATATATGTATATTACATATATATCAAATCATCATTGAACAACTTAAACTTACATCACGTTAAATGCCCGTTATCTCAATAAAACTGGAAAAAATAATTAAAAACCCATATACTTGAAAAAAAAGCTTATGATATCATCCCATATGTGTAAAATAAAAGAGAAGAGAGCGATGCATGACTGCGTGGTGGGGAAGAAGGGAGGAAGGAGAGAAGAAGGAGGAGAGGGTGATGAAGAGTGGAAGGATTTACTCTATGATATCAGCAAAGGTACTTTCTGAGAGATGAAGCCGCAGGATGTTTTAAATATTTTTTCTTGGCTTTTTTATATTTGCTAAATTTTCCTAAAAGAACTTTTTTTTTTTTAGATTTTATTTATTTGTTTATTTGAAAGATTGAGCACGTGAGCAGTGGGGGTGGGGGTGGGGGTGGGGGAAGAGCAGAAGGAGAGGGACAAGGGGACTTGGTGCTGAGCGCAGAGCCTGATGCAGGGCTCTGTCTCAGGACGATGAGATCATGACCTGAACCGAAATCAAGAGTCAGACGCTTAACCAACTCAGCTACCCAGGTGCCCCTGAAAGAACTTCAATTAGAGGGCCATCCTTCAGGCACTGCCTTCCTGAAGCAGGTATGTTGAGTTCCCCAGACTGAAATGTGCAGGATGACACCCCCCCCCCCCCCCAGCTGCTGACACCGACACCCTCCTTTGCTCACTACCGACCCCGGAACTGCAACTATAATGTTGGTCAGCCCTGCCTGGTCCCTGGGATCCAACTCGATCAAACAGTGCTCTCAAGGATTTTTAACTTAGAGTTTGGAGCAGGAAACATTGACAGTAACTGTTATCTCTTGTGAATCCGAAGTATATAGCTGTTCTTAAAGATTTAGTGTAAGGAACTTACAGAGTAAATAAAATACCAGCGTCTCTCTGATGAGGGCGCAGAAGGAAAAAGCTGAGGACGAAGCCCAAGCTGACACCGCACACCGCCCCCCTCCCAGGTGGGATCTGTGACATTCCTCAGGCACTCCTGACTGCCCTAAGGCTAAGGGAAGGAAGAAAACAAAGGGTTAATTTACAGAGATTACAGTCAGTCGTGCAAGTTGTGAGTCTCCCTCAGTTTATAAATGTCTTCGTGCTTTACAAGAGAAAAGCATTCTTACCAATAACCTAACTTCCAGAAGGAAATGTAGAAAGAATTCAATGTCCTTATAATGTGCAACCCATTGACAAATACTTGAGGCAGGCCGAGTATACTCTTCCTCCAGGAAGCTCCCAACTGTCTCAATGTTAAAGCCTTCCTAGACTGAAAACCAACCTTAACTTGACAATGGCAAGGCCTCCAGTATCTTGTAGGTCCTGCTTAGCATATGAAAGCTCTTTTGAAACCTCCCAGTTTCCTTACCTCCCCCAACCCCAGAGTATATAATCAGCCACCCCTCACAACCCCGGGGCAGCCACTTTTTCTGCCCAAGGGTCCTGTCCCTGTGCTTTAATAAACCACCATTTTGCACCAAAGACGTCTCCAGAATTCTTTCTGGGCCATCGCCTCCGGACCTCACCCCACCAACCCTCACCTATATTCAAAATTACATCACTCTCACTCCAGAGAGCTGTTACTGTATCCTTGCTTCATGAAACACTATTGCTTTACTTGCTCCCCTTTGTCCTCGAGATTCATTCTTGGATTCTGGAGACAAGAATCTCGCTCTCCCGCTTAGGTGAGTTTCAGGTGAGTTTCCATTGAGGAGGCTGTGTCAGCTCTTTCCCCCTCATCTTGCGCCCATGGCACTTTGTATCGCCTTCTGTTCTGCACTACGCAATTGTTTATGTCTTGGACGGTGTCTTTTCTTATGTTGGGAAATCTTCTATTACTTGAAGGCTGTAATTTTAAATGTCACACTTAGCAGCAAGGGACTTGAGTGAATTCGTAGAAAGGTTTAGCTCTTCCTTCTCAGCTGTGCACAGACCCGCGTGTGATGTGGGTGATATTTTTGAGATATTAACCCAATATATTGCCACTCCTGGGATGCGATGGTTCCAGTATCGGGTAGCAACCACCCCCGTATCCTCCTATTGAATCAAATGTGTTCCTTGCTTCCCACAGAAGCAATCTTCCCCAGAAGCAATCTTCTGGAAGTTAGCGCTTTGCTCTTTGCAGTAGACAGGCTTTTGCGTATCATATCCAAGCCCGTGAGTTTTAGGTCCTAGAAACACTCCAGAAATCTCCCACCAGCCTGAGGGGACTTCACACCCACAATAGAATACACAGTAGTAGCCCCTGGAATGTGCAACCCGAGCCCCCTTTCTTGATACTTCTCACTGTTGAGGCATTGAATGCCTACTCTGATGTGGGCTCACAGGGACAGAACACTAAAATTGGAGGAAATTACTAGCCAAAAAAAAAAAAAAAAGAAGGAAAGAATACATATGGGTGCTGTTTTAAAAAAAATTCAAATCCGTGGTAGGAGAGTTGACACCGTTGGTCAAGTCCCAAAGAAAATTCACCAATAATGCCAGGCCCAACCCCCACCCAGCATATTCACACGGATGTAGATTGCTCTCCCAAAGTTACACATCTTTTCCCCGCTCTTACAGAAGACCTGTTGACTATTTCAAAGTCAGTACCCCCTAGGTCCAAGCCTAGGGGTGCTTCTCTCTGAGATGGTGTGACAGGTTATCAAAGCAACTCTGATGACCATAACTCATTCTCAAGAGTCAGCATGGAATCCGATCCTTCTAATTAACTCTGCTAAGGGATAAATGTGAGGGAAAAGAAAGAGCTCTGCCCTCTTACATTCTAACAATAAATACGTCAAGGGCACAGTTACGATTATGGCTATGTTGTACTTACATATCAACTGTTGTTACAGAATTGCACAACCGGATTTTATTTTATTTTATTTTATTTTATTTTATTTTATTTTATTTTATTTTTTAAAGATTTTATTTATTTATTTGACAGAGATAGAGACAGCCAGCAAGAGAGGGAACACAAGCAGGGGGAGCAGGAGAGGAAGAAGCAGGCTCATAGCTGAAGAGCCTGATGTGGGGCTCGATCCCATAACGCCGGGATCACGCCCTGAGCCGAAGTCAGGCGCTTAACCGCTGTGCCACCCAGGCGCCCCAACACAACCGGATTTTAAACACGAGTCCTATCTTGGACTCTACAAGTCCGCCTTTGATAGAGACAATCTTTGCCTGATAAATACTTCTGAGATCGAGTGGGAGGAACCCCCAGAAAGATATTTTCATAATCATCCTGCAATTGTAGCTAAATTTAAAATGCCAGAATGTCTGAGATCAGAAGATCAGGGAGGTAAAAACTGAGTCACGAGGTCAAATATAGAAATGGAGCAGGACTCGAAGCAGAATCAAAAGGCAGTCATCGGGGGAAACAGAAAAGCCAACTGTCTTAGGTCACAAGCTGGGAGTACTTTCAGTGTTGCTGTGGGACCCAGGACTTTATTACTTGGCTGTCTGGATGACTTATTCCTTCAAAGTTCTGCAGGAACATTCCTACCAGGAATGGGACCGGGGGTCCTGCTGGGCTTTGGCTGGATATTTAAGATTATGAGCTGCTACATCTCTTCTGATAGTTGTATGCCAAAGAGTAAAACGATGTTTTCTCCCTACATAAAGTATTTTGCAAGTTTCTCAGGATAGTTTATCAAATGGACCTTCAATAGCCTTTCACTGCAACCAAGTCCATGGTCCCCACACCGTCTTCCATCAGAGCAAAACAGGCATCCGTCCAGGCAGCCTCGTGTCCAAGGCCCAGGGAGAGTGGTAGTTCCTCTCTCCTTTTTCAAGTCCGCCCGACATTTTTATCACAACTCTGTATTTCAAGGACCTTGCCGGAAAAAAATAGTTTTTGCTCTTGGTATTCACTGAAACTTTAACAAACAGTAGGAGGTGATTTAGTGTGCCTGACATGTGTAGAAAATTAACTACTTTGTTATTTTCATGTCTGAATACAAAAATCCATGGAGGCTATATTTTTCAGGCATTCTTGATGATTACCATTATACAAGAAAAATTATTATCTTTACCTCTCATTCCAACAAAGATCAGAACAAGAGAGCTAAGCCAAGGCTTCTGAAAAACTAGAAACGAAGTCACCAAAACACACTAGCTGGCAACTAAATTGGGGAGGAATCTGCGAAATGAACAAAATTGCAGATGTCAGCTTTGAAAGGAAGCTGGTGATCAAACAATCCACATTTGTTTCTCTTTTATGTTCTCCCTGAGGAATTTGCCTTTTAAGTACTATTTTGTTTTGTTTTTTAACTTAATAGCATACTCTGTCCATGACCCATTATCTCCATCCAAGATGGAACAAAGAGGCTATAGGGACTTTCCCCACAGTTTTACTGAGCTGTAAACGACAGGTAACATTGCATTGGTTTAAGGTGGAGAGCATACCGATCCGATATCATTTAGGGCGAAATGATCACCACGAAAAGTTTAATTAGTACTTATCACTTCACATTGTTACGATTTTTTGTTGTTGTGAAGAGAACTTTTAAGTTCCAGTCTCTTCGCACATTTCACGTAAATGACACGGTGTTGTTAACTATGGTCACTGTGCCGTATATTACATTTCTAGAACTTATTCATCTTATAATTGAAAGTTTGGACCCTTTGACCAACATCTCCCATTTCCCGCACCCCTCAGCCCCTGGCAACCAGCATTCTACTTTCCGTTTCTACGAGTTCCATGTTTTTAGATCCCACATAAAAGTGAGATCATATGATACTTGTCTTTCTCTGACTGACTTATTTTACTTAGCATAATACCCTCAAGGTCCATCCATGTTGTTGTAAATGGCAGGATTTCTTTCTTTTTTATAAATAACATTTCATTCCCTATCTATCTATCTATCTATCTATCTATCTATCTATCTATCATCTATCTATCTATCTATCTATCTATCTATTTATATCACATTTTCTTTATCCATTCATCTGTTGGGAGGGTTATTTCCATGTCCAGGCTATTGTGAATAATGCTGCAATGAAATGAACATGAAGGTTTAGATATCTCGAGATAGTGATTTTGTTTCCTTCATATATATTCTCGGAATTGGAATTGCTGGGTCTATTGGTAGCTCAATTTTTAATCTTTTTAGGAAACTCCATAGTTTTTCTCAAGTGGTTATACCACTTTGCATTTGCATGTAGTGATTTTTTTTTTCTTTCCTTCAGCTCAAATGGTCACTCATTGCCTCCCGATTATGTCATCATATCAACATTTGCCACAGGATGAAATCTTCGGAAAGCCAAGAACACAGAAACAGCAAGAGAGCAAAGGCTGGTCCTCCCCACCTTTTAGCTTCTGTTTGAGTTTATCCACACATATATGGTACCCACAAAGATTTTTACCAAATTCATATGAAAATGGGTTAATCAGGAACGTATAAGTGCTATTTCTTCAAAGAGAAGTGTCATGGATGCCGTAGTTATTCTTTGAAACTTTACAAAAGGACGTTGTGCTCTGAGAATCAATGTGTGTTTGCTTACTGCTCCCAGGTGTTTGCAAGATGTTCATGCTCGAAGTGCAAGGGAAAGGTGAGAGAGCATGGCCTCATTGTCAAAAACGCATGGGATGGAGCCGGGAGGGGCAAACCCTCGCCCTGGTGAAAACTCTGGTACTTGTGATCCAAGAAAGTAACCATTAGTGTATCTGGTTCCAAACGTGCTCAAACGTCTTCCTCCTGGTGGGCCGTGACTCATGACAGAGTCTGTGGTTGCTTGCAACGCGATGAGAGATAAAATAATGTAATGGCCCTTGAAGGCGTTTTTTAAGCTGATTGATTTCCTTTAAAAACCATGTTTTGGGGCGCCTGGGTAGCACAGTCGTTAAGCGTCTGCCTTCGGCTCAGGGCGTGATCCCGGCGTTCCGGGATCAAGTCCCACATCGGGCTTCTCTGCTGGGAGCTTGCTTCTTCCTCTCCCACTCCCCTGCTGTGTTCCCTCTCTCACTGGCTGTCTCTCTGTCACATAAATAAATAAAATCTTTCAAAAAAAAAAGAAAAGAAAAGAAAAAAAAACATGTTTTATTCCTTAATCACGTACTTTCTATGTTTTAGTGGTAACATATATTTTCATTAAGAGACTGGTGACTATTAATGATGAGTTTTTGTTGGTGTTTTAGTATCTGTACTTTGCAAAATAAAGAAGCTGGTGATGCGGAATTCTGGGAGCCACCTACGTACAGCGTTTTCCGTTCTGGAGCCTTTACCCCAAATCAATTCCATAGACATTTCTGCAGGGGGTGCTCTGCATTACTATTATTTCAAAGCTTCTCAAATAACCTTAATATGCAGCCAGTGTTCAGAATTCTGAACTGGGGGCTGCATGCAATGCTGTTTTCCCCCTTTCTGTCTCTCTTTACTCCAGAGCATTACCAGGTAACTAATTCCTAGATGTTATGAGGTGTCTATTCAATTGAATCCTAAGGCTTTAAAATGCGGTTCATAGCATCCTTTTCATCTCTTATTAAATCTTGTTCAACCTCATAGTCTCTAAATGAAGAGCAGGCCTTCAGAAATTATTGCAGAAAGAATAGAGAAATATCCTTTTGACAATAGGAGATTAAAGTTTAAAGGAGGATCCCAAGAAACATTGTTTTGTTTTCATAGAAACCATTTTAAAAGGTCTTTGAACTTCCCTGAATATAAGTAAGCCCAAATGAAAAAAATTGGAGAAAATGTGGAAAGAATTTTTGGGAACATGAAACCTAGGAGAGGGAAAAAGAAGCAAATAGATAGTCTAGCAAGAAATTTAAGACAATATGAAAATCGTTACAATAGAAAAACTCACAAAGTGCTACAGTCCCTAATAGAAGGAGTGCCTTGCCTGGGTCCTTGGGTTCCTTCCAATCACTGCCATCCACCCCCAAGGGAACCACTGACCTGATTTTTGACATTCACTTCCTTGATTTTCTTTAAAATTTTAATGTCTAAGCATTTATGTAATAGGCTAAATTATCATGTTCATAGCCCTCCCTGTACCCATGCCCTTTATCAGTCAGTCCCACTAAGGTACAGTACGCTTCCTGGTCCATTGACTTTGGGCCTGGCCATTGGATGAGTGTTGGCCAATGGACTGTGGGTAGAAGTAACAAGGGGCCAGGTCTGAGCCCAGGACTTAAGAGGTTTCCTTTCTTTTTTTCTTTTCTTTTCTTTTCTTTTCTTTTCTTTTCTTTTCTTTTCTTTTCTTTTCTTTTCTTCTTTTCTTTCTTTCTTTCTTTCTTTCTTTCTTCTTTCTTTCTTTCTTTCTTTCTTTCTTTCTTTCTTCTTTTTTCTTAATGCTTTTAAAGCTTTATTTTCTACGGAAAAAAGAAGACCGAATCGATAGTCGTTTACAGAAAAAAATAGTATTTCCATAAATAGTCATCATGCCCCAACACACTTTTTTTTTTTTTTTTTTTTTTTTTTTTCCCCACTTGGACAAAAGTTTATTTCTTCTACTTTACTCCAGTCAGAGCTAATAATCAAAATGGTTTGAATGGCCTTACCTAGTTTTCCCAATTTGGAGGGGTCCCATCCTGTCATTTGTTTTTTTTTTTTTTTTTTTTTTTTTTTTTTTTTTTTTTAATTAATAATGATTTTTTATTATATTATGTTAGTCACCATACAGTACATCCCCGGTTTTCGATGTAAGGCTCGATGATTCATTAGTTGTGTATAACACCCAGTGCACCATGCAATATGTGCCCTCCTTACTACCCATCACCGGTCTATCCCATTCCCCCACCCCCCTCCCCTCTGTAGCCCTCAGTTTGTTTCTCATAGTCCATAGTCTTTCATGTTTCATTCCCCCTTCTGATTACCCCCCCTTCCTTTATCCCTTTCTTCCCCTACTGATCATTCTAGTTCTTATGTTCCATAGATGAGAGAAATCATATGATAGTTGTCTTTCTCTGCTTGACTTATTTCACTAAGCATTATCTCCTCCAGTGCCGTCCATGTTGTAGCAAATGTTGAGAACTCATTCTTTCTGATTGCTGAGTAATATTCCATTGTATATATGGACCACAACTTCTTAATCCAGTCATCTGTTGCAGGGCATCTCGGCTCCTTCCACGATTTAGCTATTGTGGACATTGCTGCTATGAACATTGGGGGCCCAACACACTTTTAGAAGGGAACATGCATTGTTACAATCTGATTTTCCTTTCCTTTTATTTTCTAAATGCCTTTATTGAAATGTAATTCATATGACATACAATTCACCAATTAAAATGGTACAAATCAATGACCTTTCGTTTATTTGGTGGTATTTAGTTCATTGTACATCCATTCTCACATCAAGTTTAGAACATAATCATAACGCTTAAATAAAAAATCCATACCCATGACTCCTCATTTCTCCCAAGAGGCTGCATGTGTTCCTGCTTGCTCTCTTGTGCCCTAGGTTGGCACACTAGTTCAAGAAGAATAGGAGACATATACAGAAAGTAAAGAATCAACCTGCAGCTAGAGCCCTGTAACTTAGAGGCCAGCAGAGATCAGCCAACCCTCAGCCCACCCACAGATACGCTAGAGAATAATGCCATGTTACAGACTACTAGGACCGTGTGGGGTTTTGTTATGTAGCGATAGCTGACTGATACAGGCAAGCCACAGACAGAAAATATTTACAAACAGAGACCAGAAAAAGCACTCTCACAGCTCAAAAATACAGTTTTTTTAAAGATTTTATTTATTTGACAGAGAGAGAGACAGCCAGCGAGAGAGGGAACACAAGCAGGGGGAGTGGGAGAGGAAGAAACAGGCTTCCAGTGGAGGAGCCTGATGTGGGGCTCGAACCCAGAATGCCGAGATCACGCCCTGAGCGGAAGGCAGACGCTTAACGACTGAGCCACTCAGGCGCCCCCAAAAATACAGTTTTAAAAGCCTAACTTCTTTAAAAATGGAGAAAACATTAAAGCAAAGATTTCATCAAAGAATATAAACAGATGTTGAATAAGTACGTGCAGAGATATTCAATGTCATTAATCGTGAAGGAAATTACAAATTAAAACCACGATGAGATACTACTACGAACTGATTAGAATGGCTATAATATAAACAAACAAATAATCTGGCACTACTGACTATTGGAGAGGATGCAGAGTGATGAATCGCTATAACCACTTTGGAAACAGTTTGGCAATGCTTTACAGAGTGAAATATACATGTAGCTTATGAACGGCAATCCCACTCCTAGGCATTTCCTTGAGAAAAATGAAAATAAATGTTCTCACAAAAGTCTGTGCATCATTGTAGCCACTCTACAATCACCAAAAACTGGAAGGAATTCAAATCCCATCTACTGGTGAAAGCATTAGTAGACCGCAGTACGTTCATACAATGGGATAATATTTGGCATTAAAAAGAAACGATATGCGGCCCCTGGGCGGCTTAGCCCATTAAACATCTGCCTTCAGCTCAGGTTGTGATCTCAGGTCCTGGGATGGAGCCCCACATTGGGCTCCCTGCTCAGAGGCAAGTCTGCTTCTCCCTCTCCCTCTCCCTCTGTGATCTCCCTCGCTCTCACTCTCTCTCAAATAAATAAATAATCTTAAAGAGAGAGAGAGAGAAAGAAATGAACTACTAATTCATGGGTAGCATGGATGAATCTTAAAAACATGCTGAAAGAGAGAGGTCAGGCTCAAAAGCTACATAATTTATGTGAGTGTGTTACTCGTTTTTCATTAGTTTAAGAATATTCCTCACCTTTATCCAAATATATATTCTGCACCACGGTTTTCTCCTCTTTTTCTGGACTCCAATTCCTCATATGTAAGATTTTCTCACTCAATTCTCCATACATTTTTATCTTCTACCTTCCCTCCTTTGTCCCCTCAGTAATGTTTTCTGAATATTTTTGTCTTTTATCTTCCAGTTCACAAGTTCTGTCTATTTTGTGTTTAAAATGCTTGGAAATTCATCCTCTTGAGTTTTAATTTCAGTTAATGTATTTTTCCAGTTGTTTATTTTCTTTTTAGTATCTTTTATACTTTCCAGGTACCTGCTAAAATGTTCAGCCAAGGGCCACCTGGGTGGCTGAGTCGTTGAGTGTCTGCCTTCTGCTCAGGGCATGATCCCAGCGTTCTGGGATCGAGCCCCGTATCAGGCTCCTCCGCTGGGAGCCTGCTTCTTCCTCTCCCACTTCCCCTGCTTGTGTTCCCTCTCTCCCTGGCTGTCTCTCTCTCTCTGTCAAATAAATAAATAAAATCTTAAAAAAAAAAAAAAAGTTCAGCCAAGATTTCATCAGAAGCATAGTGATAAAACTTTGGGATTTGATAGCCTCCTTGTCTGTGGTCCTTTATCTTTGCCTACCGTCCACTGTTTTGGCTGAATTCTGTGCACAATGCCTTACTTCTGTGCATTGCTGGTTATTTTTTTCACATGTCAGAAATTATATTTGCAAATTGTTTTAAAGAAACTAAATTCGGGTCTAGAGTGGGTTTACATTTGCTGCTCTCAGGATCACCTGACTGTAGTGTCAGAGATTGAAATGATCTGAGGTCAATCCTTGCGAAGACCAGGATACTTCAGTTTACTCTTGGTCCTGCTGTGTGGGGCTGTCGCTCAAGGTTTCTTCATGACCTTATTTGCCCATTCGTGCCTTCAAGCATATTTTTATTAATATTTCGTCAAGCTTTAAACAATGTCTTCGGTGACAGGTTGGTTTGAATTACTTACTCCACTATGAACAGAAGCACAAATTCCCAATAGGTTTCCAAATATAAATGTGTCCAAAGCAAATCACATGATGTCCCTGACACCAAGGCCAGCTTCGCTGCAGTCTTTCCCATCACAGTGAACACTGACTCCATCCTTCTAGATTCTCAGGCCAAGTCTTGGTGTCCTCCATAAGTCCCCTTTTTCTCTTACACTGTGACCCGAACCATTAACAGAGTATTGGGTCAACCACCAAAATATGTTCAATAATGCTGTGTGACCAGCAGCTCTGTGACACTTTACAGGAATAAACACGTATTGTCTTACTCATGGGTCTGCAGATGTGCTGTGGCTTGGCTGACCGAGGCTGGGCTCGGGATGGATCTCCTCAAGCTGCAGTGTTGGCTGGGCATGGCTCATCACTGTGAGCTGGGCATGGGTCTACCGCCAATGTGCCCACTCTCATGACAGGTTTGAAGGGTCAGCAGATACTGGGGGGAAGTTCTTCTCAAAGTGATGGCAGAAGCACAAGAGGGCAAGCAGAAGCATGCGATGCCTCTTAGGTCCAGATTTGAACTGGTGCATTCAGGTCTATCTCTATACCCCATTGGCCAAAGTCACACAGCAGACCCCAGACTTAGGAAACAGAGAAGCACATTTGACCTCCAGCTGGAAGGGCAGTAAAGTCACGTGGCAAAGGGCTGGGTATGAGATGGGGTAAGTAATTCAATCTACCAAAAGGGCCCTAATAATCACTTCTGTGAGCACCTCCTTGTACTGTCTCCTTTACTGAATCTGCTTCAGCCACTTTGGTCTCCTTGGTGCTCCTGAAACGTACCAGGCTTACCCCTTGGTCCTCACACGTGCTGTCCCTTCTGCCTGGACCACTATTCCCCATGGAGTTGTCTGCATGGCTTTCTTCCTTATTTCTTTAAGGTCCGTATTCAACATTTGACTTCTCCGTATTTAAAATTGCATTCCCTCCATCCTTGGCATGTCCCCTATCCTGTTTAATTCTCCTGCTCGGAAGCATAGTTACTTTTGAGCAAGCTGTGTCTTGTCGTGATCGTTGTCTGTTTCCCTCACTAGAGGATAAGATCCATACACTAGGCAGCTTTTGCTCGTTTTCTTTACTGATGTATTGCTTTTGCACCTCGGGCACTCAATAGCTACTTAGACATATTTGTTCATAACTCAACAGCAATAGAAGACATGGCAAAATGAAAAGCAAAGGCAATTAAAAATTCCAAGAGAACAAAGAAGTTGTACATTACAGGAAATACAACCAATTGGCTTTGCAGCAAGTAATATTTTCATAGTCCTATTGCTATAAATACCATTTATGAATTTAAGTAAAAATAGTAATTTAACCACAATAGATGTTCTCTTCACTGGCCTCAATACAATTGACTTGCCAGATTTATTGACACCTCCCCTTCCATCTGCAAATTATACTGACTAATTCCCATGCACACTGAGTGTAAGCCTTTAGTGTATCATTTTCTAGCACTGTGTTTCCTTGGACAAATATTAACCATTCTTATTATCTTCATCTGTAAAATGAGAATGTTAAAGTATAATTTTCAAGAAGAAAAAAGCACGACTTTTGTACAAATATGAAATAAACAGGGGTCAAAAATTTTGTCGAACTCGTTAAAGAAGGAGTAAAGCAGTAGGATATTAAACCAGTTCAAAGAAAATTTGAAGAGACACACAGACACACACACACACAGCTTAATGACTAGAATATTGGAATAAGATTGGTGGATTAAACACAAAATTAGTAATGCCCAACCCAGCCACAAACCATAAACTTTGATATTATTCCTATTCTCAAAAATAAATTATCTGCTTTTCTATCAGGCAAAAAAAAAAAAAAAAAAATCTATAAATTAACCTCTTCCCCTGCATGTTTGTAAAATAGCCCAGTTAATCGAATGTCAAATCTCAGTGTTGTGCTGAAAGAACACCTCATCGTGTCTTCTGGGTATTTCCAAATTTCAGGTTCTTTTTCTGATAGGGATAATACTAGGAGTCATGCATGAGAACTGTTAAAAGTTGTAAATCAGTAAATATGTCTAAACAGTGGGAGCAGGTCCTGGCATGCGGTCAGCTCAGTGCACGCCCCCCAGGACAGGAGGCTCAGGCGTGGCAAGGGAGTTTCGTGATGTGTACCAGGCCTCCCACTGGGGACTTCTATGCTTTTCCAAAGTCACTGGGTTTGTTTCCAAACCTGTTTATTCTAATTGTATTTATTATGGTAATTCTTTGATTTTGCTTCATGTTACAAAAACTAATGAAATAAGGGTGTTACAAAGAGTTCTTTGTTTCTAACGAAGTAAAGTTGAAAAATTTGATAATAACAAATCACTAAAAATATTCTTAAAAATATGAAAGACACTTGTTAATGACTGTGGGGGGTGGGAATGAACCTCTACAATAATTCTCTGCTCAGTTTGCCTTGTAAACGTTTTTAATTTTTGTACCACTTTAGAGAAACTGAAACTAGAAATCAATCATAGGAGATGTGCCCTGGGTTTGATTTTTTTGCAAGAGCCACACTGAAGGACCCTACATCAAAAGATCATTTGCTGTCAGTTAAAACTAAACACTTAAGAAATTCTACATGTATTTTTTATGAAAACCTGCTTTTTTCAATTAAATGATCAGCTACCAGTTCTGGTTCTGTTGGTAAGAAGATCTCTACAATAAAGGGGAAGGACAGAGGAATTAAGTAAGGCTAACATGTAAGAGAGGTAAGTTCTCATCTATCGCAACAATTAATGAATAGAAAATGTCTCAATTGATGATAAACCAGAAAATCATAGTAAAGACATACCACTTGGAGATGTGGGGTTAAGTTATTATAAGGTATCAGCACAAGAACTAAAGTGTTTGCCCCTAGAGTGTAGGCTTATTAGCTGGAAGGCTTGGAGGAGGAGACAATTGCACTGTAAGACTTTAGTACTATTTAGTTATTTTTAACATGTGCATATATTCAAAAAGATTCTTCCATGAAATCGTTCTTTACATTCATTTGAGGAAGCAGCTCTGAAAATAGCTTGTGTAACCTATACCATCTCTTATAGTCTTTAAATAAAGATATGATTTTTCATTTCCATCAAATGGCCTGTTCTGCTCATCAAAGCCTGCTCTCTTTTTATTCTTTTAGTCGATTAAATTAATATTGTTAGTCATCTTTGTATTTCCATTATAGCTATCTTTAATATTTACTACCCGTGGTGGTCTTAAAATAGTTCCCCAAATTTCTGACACTCCTCTCGTCCAAAGTTGGGGAGCTTAATTCCTGTCCCCCCTTAAAGGTGGGCTCATGCAGACAAGACAGTGAGACATAAATGAAGGAGAGTGACTTCTGATGATAGATCATGAAAGCAATTTCAGCTTTCTTCTTGTTCTCTCTTGGATCACTCGCACTGGGGGAAACCAGCTGCCATATTGGGAGGACGCTTGAGCTAACCTGTGGAAAGTCCCCCATCAGGAAACGAGGCCTCCTGACAACAGCCTCCTGAGTGAGTTTGGGGCAGATCCTCCAGCCACATTCGAGTCTTCAGATGACAGGCAGCCTGGAAGACACCTTGACTGTACCACAGTCAAGAAACCCTGGACCAGCCTCACCCAGCTAAGCCATGCCCTCATCCATGATCCACAAAAGCTGTGAGGTGACACGTTTAATGTTGTATGCTACTTATTTCTGGGGTGATTTCCTAACCCAGCAGTAAAATAACTAGTACACCATGAAAGCCACGTGGACACAGTCCATCTGGCTTTTTCTCAGGAAGTACTCCAATTCAAAAGACGTGGATATTAAACACTTTCGACTGAGGAGAGAGGAGCAGTTCCTCTCAGCTTGGAAGGGAGGTCACCCTAGAAGCGCAGATTCTGCAAAAAGTACCAGAATAATCCTTAACACTTATGTAAGGTTTACTATAGCTTTTTCAGCTTTAGACTCTCCTTAAGTCATTGGCAAGTTAAAATATCACGGTTTAACTGCTGGTGTTTTTAAATTTGTCTCATTGCCATTCTTTCTTCTTTTTTTTTTTTCTTTTCATTATTCACCTGTCTAGTTGCCCAAAGTCACTTGGCGACACCTGAATTATAACCTCAGAGAGGAAAGATAAGGAACTCGGAGGGGCAGCAAGCCTGTAGGTCAGAAATGGTCCTCGGGTCATATTATGGAAAGCAATACCAAAGCAGGACTCGCTGTTTGCTGTCTGCATGGTTTGTAAATGATACTATCTCTCTTATTTTTTTCTGTCGCTAAAATTCCAAATCTCACTCATGGGGACTTCTGATATCTACATGGTCTTTTTCGTCTTTAAAACAAAGGGACCAAAGGATAGACTGCCAGAGGAGGATGGAAGAAGAACAAAGAAAGGTACAGAGAGATGACACAGAAGAGAGATAGAGAAAACACGGCCACATTCATGCGGGAGACGAGCCAGCTGGTTCTGACAAGTGGTCTCCATGGAGGGCTCTGCAGAGTGTGCTGAACATGAGAATGCCCGTGACTCACCGTACCTTGACTGTCATCTCTTTCCTACCTCAAAGGTGGTTTTACTTGTTATTTCATATCATCGATTCATATGTTATGATTCACTGTCATCTGCCATTCATTGCAACTACTTTGGAATGACTCTCTTCCCTGCAAGTCTCTTTCCCATAAACTCAAACATTTTTATCCTGTTTACCCATATGTGCTAGTCTGTATTTTCCCAAATTTGACCCAGTTATATTTTCCTTGCATTTCTTCCCACAGACTCAGTATTACAAACCCTCCCTATGCAAGACTTGCTGGTAAAGTCTTTGATAAGCTGTATACTAACTGCATTAGTCAGGAAGTATTACATTTCAAGTGACAGAAATCAAACTCCAACTCAATTGAGCCTAAAAATGACCTTGATTTGCTCCCATAACAAGGAAAGGCAGGGGTATCGCTGGGGACGAGTGGAACAGGGATCTTGACAAGGCCACAACTCTGTCTCCGTCTTCTTTGCTTCTCTGCTTGTGAATTTCATTCTCTCCTACTGTCAAAGGGCTTTGTGCCATGTGCGGAACATGAAGGAAGTAGTTCTGTTGTTACATACTCACAGGGCTGCCAACAGAGAGGAAAAGGAACTTTAACCTCCAACCAGAGTGAAAAATTCTGCAGTGGGTTTTAGTTGGATCACATGCCCATCCGGAACATGAGGGAATGGGGCACTGAACAGAGAAGGGAGACTGGCTAGAGACTCGTAGATGGAATAGGAAAGGAGAGCGTTGTCAGATAAAGAGGGGGAATGAAGAAGTATCGTGTAGACAAAAATAATACACATATACTGCACTGTCTAGCTTCATAATTGTATGTCTAGATTCATAATTGTAAATGATCCATAACAATGACCATCCACAGAATTTGGGAAAATATTTGCAAAATGTGTATCTGATAAGGATCTAATATCCAGAGTACACAAAAGAAGTCATACGACTGCAAATAAAAACAACCCAATTTAAAACTGGGCAAAGGACTTAGACATGTCTCCAAAAACAGTACACGAATGACCAATAAGCACATGAGAAGATGTTCAGCATCTTTAGTCACTAGGGAAACACAAACTAAACTTGCAGTGAGATACCAGTCAGAAGAGAGCATAAGGAGATACCCACAAGGATGGCTGTCATCTTTTAAAAAGAAAGAAAGAAAATAGTAAGTGTTGGTGAGAACGTGGAACACTGGAATCTTCATTCACTCCTGGTGGGAGTGTGAAATGGTGCCACTGCTGAGCAAGACAGTTTGGCAATTTTTCAAAAAGCTAAAAAGACAATTACCGCATAACCTAGCAATTCCGCTCCTAGGTGTATACCCAGGAGAAGTGAAACCACACAGAAACTTGTACATAGATGGTCGTAGCAGAATTATACTTAATAGCCCCCAAATGAGACAACCCAAATGCCACCAACCAATGAATGGATAAATAAATGTGCTAGATCCATATAATGGAATATTATTCTTCCATAGAAAGGGGTGAAGTACTGATTCGTGCTGTAACAAGGAGGAATCTTGAAAACATCATGCTAAGTGAAAGATACCAGACACAAAAGGCTGTATGATTCTATTCATATGAGATACCCAAAATAAGAATATTCATTGAGAAAGAAAGGAGATCACCAGTTGCCAGGGGTTGGTGGAGGGGGCATGGGTTATGGCTGCTAGTGGGTATGGGGTTTCTTTTTGAGGTGATAACAATGTTCTAGAATTAGAGCAACCTTATGAACTTATGAACACACTAAACACTACTGAAGTATTCACTTTAAAATGGCTAATTGTATGGATAAATATCAACAAAAACTAATTTAGCAAGTTTTGGAGTCAATTAGGACTATTATTTAATTGGAGTTCGTTTTAGTCATGATATTTTTGTGTCTTTCCCAATTGGAATGAAATTTTCAAGTCCCAGTACCAAATGATTTTGTTAAAAATACATGAATCAATTGGCTCTTCTTCCTACAAAGAACCAGAAAGAGCTTCTAAGAACTGTAGTCTAAGTAATATCTATATCCCTTTATAGGTTTTCATTTAATCCATTCTGGAAGGATTCTTGTCAACACTTTTCTTAAAGGATTTCTTAATCATCTTTGGTCATGAACATGGGCGGTATTTTTTCAAGCTGTAATAATGGCATTATTCTTCCAAAAGGGCTTGCCTTGTGATCCTGTTAATGTATTTACAAAGAGAGGCTCAAATACTTTGAATTATCCATCACTCCACTAGTGGAGGTGGAACTAAAAATGATAAGTTCTAGGAATTAGAAATAGTCAAGACTGTTGAGCAGTGTGCCTTTTACTGCCCAAAACCAATAGATACTCAAATATGAGAAGGAGGGAGACAGAGAGAAAGATGAAGAAAATTCTTGGAATTATCTTGGTATACATTCCTTTTGACCAGAAAATAAGAAATCATCGATACAAGGGTTGAGTTTAACTACATATATTTTAAAAGTTCAAACTATAATTTTCTCACTCAATGAAAAGTAATTTTATATTTAATGTGTAAGGACTAAATGCTCAAAATGACAATTTGTATTATTTAAACTGGTTCTCATAGTGAACAAAAGCAGTGATGAGTATTATTTATATATTCTTCCACGACCACTGTTGAAGTATATGGTGGACAGAGTTCATCGGTCTTGGAATCTAAGTCACGAAATAACTATGGCATCTTTTAGTCACTAAATTCCCTTCAGTCTCAATTTTCTTATCTATGAAGAATATTTGGCCCTATCTTTACAGAGCTAGCTCATTATCACTTATGTCCCATGCTAACATGTCTCTGCTCCAAGATGCCTCCCATGACCACTCATCTAAAGTAGCTATTCAGGCTTTCTATCTCACAGCCACACATTTTAATTCTCTGAAGAGCACCTGGGGCTCTTCCATTTTTTAAATTTTATATAATTAGTCATTATCTATTCATTCTTCCATTGCCTGCCACCTCTGGTACTGTACAAGCTTCAGGAGGGCAATGAACCTGTTTATCTTGTTTGCTAGAATATTGCCATTGCCTGGCACAAAATGGCTGCTCAAATACAGTTAATGAGTGAATGACTATGAAAGGGACTTATACTAGCAGCCCTGCCAGCTTTCAAAGGCTCTAGTGAGGATCAGAAAAAGGGAAGAGATGTGATCAAGGGTTTTGAGTGATGAAACACTACTCAGATAGAAGATTTTATAACTCTAATATTGGTTTTCCTTAAAGGTTAGACACACACTTGTACCTCGAACTAGATTTTTACATCTAACAAATTCTACACATGGAAAGTGAGAGGGCTCTGCACTTTTCTACGGCAATTTCATTTACAAACCATAAAAGAGAACAAAGCGAAATTCACAACGACAATTTTGACAGGGTCTGTGTCTTTCCGAATTGTGGTTTATTAGCCATAGTTAGTTCAAATATCTTTATTTGTCTCAGTAGTCAATGGAACTGCAGGAATTGAGTGTTTTCCCACAGCATTCCATAAGAGGTCACTAATAAAAGGAAAGCAAATAATAGCGTGCCTTTATGTGTGCATGGAAGTCCTTGATGTTTTCTCTCATGGGCTGGCTTTCTGACTCAACTGGTCAAGCGATGACAAAGTAGGTGGTCAGTCACAGATCTAACCTGATGATGCAACTCTCGTCTCTGTGGTCTTTTTCAAAGTTGACTACACAAAGTCCTACCTCTTTCTTAAGGCTTCGTGATTTATAGAAGGCTCTAGAATAAATAGCAGGCTGGAGCCTTGCTCAACATGTCAGTGCCTTAGTATGAATTCTTTCGGCATTGAGTCACTTGCTTTTCCTACTGGGAGTTGATGATTTGGAACACTTTGAGATGTCAGTGTGGAATCTTCTAAATCCACACGGCTTCCTGAGTATTAGGAAAACATAGTGGTTAAGACTAGAAGCTTTGGAGTCCACCAGACCTGGGTCAGAAGCTCAGCTCCTTCACCTATGAGCTCTGTCACTTTGGCCAAGCTCCTTCCTGCTTTGAGTCTCAGCTTCTTCAGATTCAAATGGCGTGATAGGGTCAACCGACTTAACGAATCATTACTAACATAATATAATAAAAAAATTATTAAAAAAAGGAAAAAAAATGAAGAATCATTGTTAGCGTTAATGGAGAAAATGCATACAAAACCCCCATGGGTAACTGGAACATCATGCGTGCGTGACTATCATTAACTTATATCACAAGGAAGAAAAGAGAGAGGGATACATGCAAAAATTGTAGGTTGAAAGAAAAAGCAAAGTCTTGTAAAGTATACTCTTCAGTATCCGGAATGCTTGCAGCAATGGAAGTTGCTGCTTGACTGAAAGTTAGTTTTCAAAAATCTTTCTGTGGAATATTTTTCTCAAGTGTATGGGTTTAATGTTTCAATGAGTAAAAAAAATTATATATCTAATTTTTATAATTAGATATACCCCCTCCATGGATGCTTCCCAACTTCCATTTCAATTTAGATACATAATTCAGATATATAAATTAGATATATAATTTTTATTTTATTATATGCATAATAGTTATATATAATACATTATATATTATTATATATAAACTTATATATAATATAAAATATATATAGCATATATTATATATATAAACTTAGAAAGCTACAAGGCCCATTTCACCAAGTACACGGAAATCAGAAATCAAGTCTTTAGTCTGTATCTGTATTTCCCCTTGGGTGTGTTTCGTAGTTTTCACAAGCCTTAGTTTACTCTTTATGACATGTGGAGATAGGACTAGATCACTGATTGCCAGAATGAATTCTCCAGAACATCATTCTGTTAGATAAGTGTTTACTGGTTAAATTTTGTTTGGAAAATCTTGGATAGCAGGTGTCTTTACCATAAAATTTCCCAAATGTTTTGAGCTCTGATTTCCCCAGGGGAGTATAGTTTTCCACATTTCCCAAACATAATTGATTAGAGTTTTGGTTTTTTGTTTTTTGGTCTTTTTGTCACTGAGCATCTTGTGAGACAAGAATTCTGAGAAACATTTTATGAAATGTTGGGCTAGATAACACCCAAGATCCCTTCCAGCTCCAAATTCTCAAGCTCTGATTCACTTCTTCCTTCTTTAGGCTTAGACTGGGCTTTGCCAGAACCATGCTCCCGGTCTTCTCCTTCCTGCTATTTCACTAAGACCCAAGCTGCTAGACATTTCCATAGCCATTCTGCGCTTTCCAGTGTGCTTCATGTAGCTTGGCAATCAGCAGCGCATCAAATCAGGGTGACCATTGTGTCCCGCAACACGAAGGAAGATGTGGAGAGATGAGATCATTGTCTACAGGGAAAGGGTGGAGATGGCAGTCTCGGGGCCTCCCTGAGGACTGCTCTCACTACGTGTCTGTTGGCTCTGGATTCCCAGGTAACACTTCACTTTATCTCTTTCTTGGAGGACTGTGAGTGCTGCTGGGGAACCAAGACCCAAATGATGTTGTCCCCCTCCATGGGTGCTTCCCAACTTTCATCACATCGTGACCCACTTAGAAATTGATACTATTTCTACGGGGTGCCGAGGATGCTTGCAGCCTGAATGGAGAGGTTGATTCAATAAGGACACGAAGAAGGCCTGTGGTTTTATGTTTATGCTTAGGAAGAACTTAACTGAAGGATTTCAGAATAGTAGGGTTGTAGCATCAGGGATTTGAGGGTCAGGGATTTTTTTCTACGATGAAAGATAGTAAAGACTAATTGTTTGATATCAGGAATGATCCCTGACAATACCAGAGACTGAGAGAACAACCTGACAGGCAACGTCACTGAGATGGTGAGAGGAGCCCAGCCCCAGAGAGCACTGGGAGAGGGTCCCTCCTGCACCATAACATGAGGTGGGAGATGGGTCCGTAGGCAGGTGGGTTTGTATTTGGGTCAGAGAAAAACAAGGGATGTCCCCATTCCTGTTGGCTGGCTTCAGGTTTTCCAACAATGTAAAACGAGAGAGCACTCCCTGATCGTGCAGCTGAGGGAAGCAAGGTGAATGCTCCGTGGATATCCATTACTGCTTGTTCTTATTGGATGACTGTGTCTTTGACCTTGCATGTGGTGGTTCCCATTCCCACATCTCTGATGAAACGACCATCAAGAATCTCCTGACCACCAACCCTGTTTCCATCCTCCTCCCCCTCTCTGCAGTGTGGGTAAGCAGCCTGGTAGGAAATTTCTCGTCTTTGCCCTTTTGCACTCAACTGTCCTGGTTTCCCTCCTGCCTCTTTGTTTCCTTCCTTCCTTTTTCTAAAGCAACATCCTCAACCTTTTATAAGTTCTGTTAGTTCCCCTTCCCATTCTCCCATTCTCTCTCTCTCTCCCCTCAGAAATTTGTATTTATTTCAGGGATGTCACTTGCCTTTCCAGCTTAATTTCTCACCACTGGGCAATTCCACTTATACATTAATTGTTCTCCTAAACTCTCGTAGAATCTCTAAATACTGGTTTCTTTCTGGATGTCCACCCATTATCCCAAATTCAACATCTTCTCAAACAGGTGTTTCACCTTTCTACCCAAAGCAGTCCTTCTTTGAAAATACCTCCAGATTCATCTGGAAAGAAGTTCCACTCTCATTACCTCTGTATTCATTTCCAATGACTGCTGTGCTAAATTACCACAAACTGAGTGGCCTGAAACAACACAAATTGGTTATCTCCACCATTCCATAGGTCAGAAATCTTAAAATCAACATGTCAGAGAGGTTATATTCCTTCTAAAGGCTCTAAGGGAGTACATTTCTTGCCTTTTCAAGCATCTAGCGGCTGTCTGGCTTCTCTGGCTCATGGCCCCTTCCTCCGTCTTCAAACCCAGCAACAAAGCATCCAAAGCATCTTCAGATCGCTCTACCTCCCTCTCTCACCTTTGCTTCCATGATTACCTCTCTGACTCTCACCCTGCTGCCTCCCTCTTTCCTTTATAAGAACCTTGTGATTACTTTGAGTCAACCCAAATAATCCAGGATAATCTCATCTCAAAATCTATAACTTCTGAAAAAATCTCTTCTGCCTTATAAGATAGCGTATTCGTAGGTTCTGGGGACCAGGACAGGAACACTTTGGGGACGTGTTACTCTGTCTACCACAATCTCCGTTCTAGGTTAGACCCATATGAATTCCCACGCATACAATAGCTATTTAACCAGGCGCCCATTCTCTGTCCCCATTCAAATCTCTTCATGTAGTCTTTAATAAAAATGCTCTTGCTCCCAAATAAAATTCTCAATTTTTAGTAGATAATTCAAACTTTTAATATGTAATGGGTAAGTCCTTAGCCTTTTCAACCTGGCTAACATTCAACCTGTATGCGATTTTCCAACCATTATTTATAATCTCCAGTAAAGCCAGTCTCTTCACACCTTGAGTCTCCCTGTCCTCATGCCTTGGTTTTTCTCCTATTCCTCAGAGAACAGTGACTCTCCACTTGAGCTGTGGGCTAAGAGGGGGTGAGTTTCAAGACACACAGCGTCACTGGAGGTCCAGGACCCAAGCTCACATAATGCAGTGGCCTCTTGCTGCTGGTGTGTTATTGTGTCATGAAAAAAATACGCAGTTCCTCCCTACTTAGAAAAGTCTCCTTGCCACAGGCCCACCTCTCGAAATCCAACCTTCCTCTAAAAGCACAGTTTCAAGCTTTTCCTTGAGGAAGCCTTTTTCATCCACCCAGCTAGAATTATTTTTTTGTTTTTCCAGATTCTTAGAGCACTTTCTGTCTATACAAATATCTCCTCAGTAGGCAAGGTATTAGCATTTGAGGAGGGAAAACATGTCCTTCTGCCCAGCTGTCCCCTGCATTGGAGATATTTAGCATCACGAGCCTCTGCCCACCCAGCCCCTGCCAGTCACTGTGAGGACCCCCATACTTCCATATGCCCCCCAAGAAAGCAAGGCTGCCCTCTTTTGGGAGCCACTGGTTTACACCATCCATTTATCAATCAACAGTTAAACTCTTCAACCCCTACTTGGCCATAAGTCCCCAGTGAACAGGGATTATGTGCTTCGAATATCCTGAACTGTGAGTCACACAGAGAATGAATTTTACTTTCCCAATATGGTGTAGTAGGCAAAGCGCTGGATTTATAACATGAAGAAAGTTACTTGACCTCTGGGAGTGGCTGATTCATTATCTGTAAAATGAGAGGACCTGCACAGAACCTTCCACAGTGCCCAACACAAACTATTCAAGGCACATTCTAGGTTCCTTCACTGCCTGCTTTCTCTCTTTTTCCTTTATGTCCTTTCATGTCATATAAACAAATATTTTTTTTTTCTCACCATTAAGTTGGAAAAAAGAGGTAAATGGACCACTCATGTCCCATTCACCTATCAGCCACAGGACTCAAGTAACAGACTTCGAATAGTTTTCCTATGGGAAAACTTCTACTGCCTCAAGAGAATTTCTTTCTCCTTTCTCCTAAACTAAAGTAGTTGCATAAGCTGTTTCCATTAAGAAGGATAAAATCCTTGCACTAATGGTTTGGATAAAGTATAGCTGAGGGTTGTGAATAAACATTAGTTCTCATGAGGGGAACATGGACGCTATTTACATGAGTCACAGACACTACGAGGAAAGCACCAGAAAGAGAAGGAAAGCCACACTTCTATGATACATTCGGAGGGTGGGAAACTCAGTAAATTAGGATAAATGATGCCCATAACCAGAAATTTTCTGACAACACTCATCCCAGATGAGGACTTCCTTCTGGTATACTCCATAACCACATCTTCTGATCTAGATTCCACAGAGAGATAAGGAAAGGGGCCTGGGGCACTATTCCCATGACCTGAGATCCCAGGTTTCTGAAAGAGATGGATGGGCTGGACAGGGTGCTGGGGAAATGACAGGGGATGGGCTGTGCGGTCACACAGTGTCAAGGTGAGGTGGAGACACTCCTACACTCCTGGGTCCAGGGAAGAATTCTCCCAGGGGGAAGTGCTGGATTTTCTGATACGACATGTAGGTGGGAAAAGTACGCATACTTAAATCCCCTTCATCATCATCATAACTCAGAGAGGAAATGATTATTATCTCTGTGTTACAGATGAGGAAGACTTTAGTTCATAGGAGTTAAGGGACTTACACAAAGTCATAATGTTAATAAGTGCAGGCTTGAAATAGCCTTGCTTATTCTGTGTCATGCTCTACGCAACATCCTGTTAATGATAAAAATGGTCCCTAAAGCAATCCTTACAAAACTTACGAGTAGATCATAAATTCAGAACACAGAAATGAAAATAAAGAACCAGCGTTTTTGCCGTAAATGGTTTCCGTTAAGATATTTCCAGAAAATAATCAGAGTTCCTCCAAGTTCTACCTTGACACGAAATATCTGTTTTAGTTAAATTCCAAAATCTTATTGGAGTCATCTGGATGCTAAAAAATCAGTAAGCTGGTATGCCAAGGGCTAACTAAGGGTTCTCTTACTTCTGGTCAACATAGAGGACATGTTGAAATGACAGCAGAAAATTGAGGAGAGAACTTTCAATAAATTCCCCCAAAGCAGATATGCCCCTCTCTAGTGGGACTTTTGGCTTTATCGGGAGCCCTGGACTGGGAGTCAAGCAAAGTACATTCTACTTTGAGAATATCATTCCAGTTAATCTCTACATCTCACTCCTTCCACTGAATTAAATTCACTTCTTCCTGAAGTCCAACCAGTAACAGACCTGTGGGCAATAAATTCTGTCAGTCTCTGTCCAAAGTGTCATTATTTCCCCCTCACCATCAAATTATAATTTCAGGGTGTGTGGAATTCTAAAAGAACAGCTATGTTCGCTCCACACTTTGAAGATATGTTCTCATTCATTTGTTTTACGTCCTGGTGGGAAGGCTTCCGTGAGTCTAATTTTTGTTCTTTTCAAGATAATCTGTCTTCTCTTTCTGATACTGTTAGGATTTTTTCTTTAGTAATTCTACAGTTATTCCAATGTGCATATGTGTGAGTTTTTTTTTTTTTTTAATTTGTCTGTGTTTACAGTCTTCAAGCTGTGGTGCTCCAATCTCAGGATTTATGTATTTCCTCAATTCTAGGAAATCATCAATCACAATCTCTTCCACTGGCCTCCATCTGACTCTGTGCTACTTTGTGAATTATTAGTGGACAAATGATGAATCTTCTCTTCCACTTATCTCTTAACACCTTATTTCTTCCTCTCTTTGTGAGGCTTTCTGGGCAATTTCTTCTGTTCCTTCAACTCACTGATTCTCTCCAATAATTTCAATGAGCATTATTTTCATTTCTGCTCCTATGAACATACCCGTCTATTTTTTTAGTGCCCAATTAAAAATATGTGTTTATATTCCTTCCTTTATTTCTTTAGTCATACTTGCTAGATGTATTAATACTTTTGTGTATCAGTTATTTCCCTTAGCCTGGGTTAGCAGGAGTGTAGCCTGGTTGCGTACAGGGTGCTCTGGGAGATTCTGCAGGTCAATAAAGGTCAAGGTAAGATGTTTTAAGCAGGGACTAGCAAGTACGATGACTCCGAAGAGGCAGAGATCAGATTCTGGGAAGCTCTTACAATGTTCCAGAAGAGACTGGTTGGTCTTTGGCAGTGTCCACGAGGCTAGCATGGTGGGAAAGACGTTTTATATTTCCCTCAGTTCGACTTCCTAGAGAAAAAGCACCATTCAGCCTCCCAGTTATAATAGTGAAAATGTAACTAACATAATATATCTATGTCATTTTTTAAAAAATTTCTACAAGTTATACACATTTCCAACTCTTTTGTTTTCTTTGACACACTTTTAGATTCATTTACGTTTCCTTCCTACAAAATCGTTTTAAAGGCATTTTACTATGGACTCTGAGAAACAAACTGAGGGCTTCAGAGGGGAGGGGGTGGGGGAATGGGATAGGCCGGTGATGGGTAGTAAGGAGGGCACGTATTGCATGGTGCACTGGGTGTTATATGCAACTAATGAGTCATCGAACTTTACATCAAAAACCAGGGATGTACTGTATGGTGACTAACATAATATAATAAAAAATCATTAAAAAAAAAAAAAGAATGTTCTAAAGCTAAAAAAAAAAAAAAAAAAAAAACCAAATAAAGGCATTTTACTGACTGGACATCACAGGCTTGACCTGAAATTACTTCGGTAGTTACTAGACAAGGAATTCGTTATTCTGGAATTTTGCTTCTGGTGTTTCTTCCAGACCAGCTCAACCTGGTGACAAGATAAAATTTCAGGTGAAGTTCAACCCGTTCTCATTTTGCTTAGAAAAGAAAGAAGCAGTCCCTGCCCTGTGGCAAATGGAGTTTTAGACGGCAGGCAGCATAGGGCAGCATTTACAGTAGGTAAACCCTAAAGCATTTCCTGACCCCCCTTTCCCACTCGAGGCCTTGGCTATGTCTGTCCACACTGACTCAAGGCCAGAAGCCTTGAGGGCTGAGGAGGCAGTGTGGGTCCTCAGCTTGGCTACTTGAGCCGGAGGCAAATTAGATCTATCCAGGCTCCATGGAAGCAAGTGTTGGCCAAGGTTAGGTCCCAAATAAACTCCTGTGGGTTGCAGATTCCTATGCAAGAACGGTCCTTTTTGAGAATTGGGATAATTTGTTTTTGGCAAAACACTGTTGCTTTTTTTAAGGGTGAGAAGAAAAGGGGTGTGGGAAAGGCTCTGGAAATCTCGCAAGACCTCTTGGACATGGACCATGTGTTACAAAACACATTTTTGACGAGTTAAGTGTTAACCAATCAAAACCAGACAGATTGTCTTTCCCGTATTGGCTTCAAAATGCATCAGGGGAAGTGCTATTGCTGAATATGGCTGGGAACTTGCTGAACCCAGTCATTTGCAAGAGTGTCGGAGTCCACATAATGAGAGAACAGAACTGGGTTTTCTAGTTCCTCTTTGCAGGATGTGATTGCAGCCTCCTGGGAGGGGAAAAAAAAAAAAAAAAAGAACAATACCAAATCAAAAGCAGCTCCAACTGTCGGTGGAGGGTGGTCCAGAATTAAAATTTAGGAGAAGAAAGAGATTAGTGTTAAACCACCATGAATTCTTTTTGTCATTGAAAACTCATCCAAAGAAACATTTCATGACAACTTTTGACAGGCAATGATCTGGAAGCTGGATATATAGACAGTTATTTCTTGCCCTCAAATAGCTCTGAAAGTCTCCCCGGGGACATAGATTTGTAAGCAGAAAGTTACAATATATTGTGATTTGATGGAATTCGTGGAGGCAAGGAGAGAAGTGCTGATTCTGGTGAAACTGGGAAAGATCTTGCAGAATTGTTGGTCATGAAGAGGGTCTTGAAAGATGTTCGGGCACACCAGGAGAAGGAAATAGCGTCTGTAAAGACTCAGAGCCATGCAGGAACATGGTGTTCACACACTAAGAAAGGGAAAGTGTGTGTGTGTTGCAGGTGTGGCTGGGAGTCACGGGTCAGATTGGAGTGGTTCCTGCAAGGCACACTGAGGGGTTACATGAGCCTATAAGACAATAGGTGCTGAAATAAGGGTTTCAATCTTTAGCTTATAACTTTCACTTTCTGGTAAAGACGTTTGCTTTACTTTCATGTAAAAAACACCACAGTCTTAGGGTACTGATGCCATGTTTAGAAGAGGACAAGAGCCCTGTCCTCTGCATCTAACAGGGTTAATAACAGAACACATCATAGAAAGACACAAAGATTGAAAAAAGTAAAGAGAAAGAAAGTCCAGTTTAGAGACCTGGAGTATAATTCAAATACTCAGAGTATGTCTGAAAGAAGTTTCAAGAAAAGGAAAGGAAGAAATGGTAGGAAAGCAGCAGTATTAACAAAGAATTTTAGAGAAATGAAGAATAAAACATGTCCTTAGATTGAAAATGAATTCCAAATGCCAAGAATAAAGATGAATTCACACCCAGAAATGTCAATATCATTAGCTTATAAAATAACGTAAAACTTCACGCAAGGGATAAAAGGGAAAATAAAATCAGCTAAAGAGAAAATCTTGAAGGCGTTGAGGCTGATCAAAGAAATCACCTAGAAAGGAATGAAAACTAGATAGCAGCCTTCTCAGTGACGCCTTCCAAGAGTGAAGGGGAAACAGCCATCACACTTGGAGTTTATACCCAGCTAAACTATTATTGAAGAATGAGAGAAAAGTAATGGCATTTTCAAGCTCGTGAAGATTGTGGAAGTCTACTCTCTGCAGAGTCCCCGAAAGAACTTCCAGGAAATGTGCTATTGAAAGAAGAAAAGCAAGAATAGGGATATGGAATGAAATATTCTCTTAACTATTTCCAATTTTTAAATTTCTGCACTTATTATTATTTTTTCATTGTTTTATTTTGTTGTTCATATTCATTCATTGTGATTATTATCTTTTAACTGAAAAAAGTACTCAATTTTAAAGGGCAAATTAAACTCTTGACAATAAAAACAAGATTGGGGGATAGGAGGACAAAGTATGCATAGGTTTTAAAGGGGTAACCAGGAGGGGACAGTATATGGAATAACTTTAGCCTTGGTTGGAAAAATGTATAATTAAAGTATATGTTAGACATTTAAAGTAACAACTAAAAAATGAAAATGTAATTTATACATTCCAATCCAGCAGAGAATGAAAAAAACATTAAAAAAAAAACCTTTTTAGTTCAGCATAACACAGAAAAGGAGGAAAAAAGGGCATAAGAGCAAAAATGTTCCATAGAACAAACAAAACTATATGGTTGAAATTAACCCAAATATATCATTAATCACAATAAATATACACAAATTATATGTAATTGAAAGGTCCCAATTAGCACATCAGGTAAAATAAAACAGGATCCAAAATGCAACTTACGAGGTATATGCCTAAACCTAAAATATGCAAAAAGGTTAAAATTAAAAGGAACAACAAATATATGCTATATAAATAATAATCTAAAACAAGCTGATTCGGCAGTATTGGTACCAGAAATTTTTAAAAAGATTTATTTATTTATTTATTTATTTATTTATTTATTTATTTGATAGAGAGAGAGCACAGGGGAGGGGGCAGAGGAAGAGAGAATCTCCAGCAGACTCCTCACTGAGCGAGGAGCCTGATGCAGGGCTTGATCCCAAGACCCTGGGACCGAGACCCAAGCCACAACCAAGAGTCAGACACTCATCTGACCGAGACACCCAGGCACCCTGATATCAGACAAATTTAAGGCAAAAATCTTAATAAGATTAAGTAGGGGCACAACATAATAATAGTAGAATGATCATCATGCAGTTATAGTAATCATTAATTTGTATGTGGCTATGCAAAAATTCTCACAATAGAGATATTCTAAATTAACAAAATTAGAAAGAGAGAAATATTGCTGGGTCAACAAAAATTTAGTACAATTCTATTAGAAATCGACAGGGTAAACCTACGAATCATTAGTAAGAAGAGAGATTCTTGAGCAATTACATTAATGTGTCTCAAAGATCTCCGTAGATCTAATTGGAATATATGATTGATCTAACACGGAACATTCTATCAACAACTAAAGAATATGTGTTTTTTCAACAACACTTGGAACTTTTCGGTGACATACCTTTAAATGAATGTTTCTCAGGATGTTTCTAATTGATCTAATTGATCTAATACGGAACATTCTATCCACCAACCATAGAATGTGTGTGTTTTTCAACGCTTGAAACTTTTCAATGACATATCTTTAAATGAATGTTTCTCAGGATATTTCTTCTTCTGAACATATGTTTTCTCCTATTTTTCACTCAGATTTACTTTCTATGACTTATGTCTTCCATGTGTCTACCGAAGAGTCATCAAGCCAATAAGATGGTGTCTGCTGTGGCTGTGATTTGAGACTGATGTGTCTCCTGGGAGCTTCCCAACTTGACCAATGTCTTCCTCTTCAGCCTTTGAACAGTCATTAGTAGAAGATTTAGTCACACTGATGTGAATTAAGTTTAAACTTGTGGCCTTGAGTTCTGAGGCGCTCACGTTAGTTTTCGTAAGAAGAAAGTTTCTGTCTGGGATCCTGCCTGCCTTTGGAGTAAGACGCACAAGTCCAGCTGTTATCTGTGCTCTTTGGAAGTCTTCCTGAGGGATAGTGCGAGGAATGTAGCGGAATAAACCCAAAGATGATGGACATTCACCAGTGCCCTTTAGTGTCATTGTGAGCCCCAAGTACGTTAGCATTTTCTGGTCTTTACCCAAAAAAAAAAAACAAAAAAACAAAAAAAACCATAATTAAGTTATCATGATGGGTCAGGATGAACACATCCTCTGACCCAAACCCATCACTCCAGGCTTCCACAGCGGGCTGGGATGCTTCCTGTTTTCCTTTTCCCAGTAACGTCGAAGAAGTTAATATGCTGCCCTTTGTAAGTGATGGTGATACTCAGGTCCTATTCTAGGCTGGTCACTCATTGTGCCATGAGAAGGGGTTTCCATGGAGCTATAACCACACTCCTTCACAATTTACCAAGCCCCTTTCTCCTAAACCAGTTTTATCTGATATGACACAAAATCCAATGACGTAGATGAGAAAGGGGCTGTTATCTCCATTTGAGGAATTTGAGACCAAGAGAATAAAAAATGACACCTAGAATTTTCCATGGCTTTGTGGAGATAAAAGGATGACAACCTACATTAGCTAACTCAAATTTTACTCACTCTGACATACATTGCGAGCTGGTTTCATGGGGTAGGGCGCCCTAAACGTGGCTGCCCAGGAACGTGGTTCATTCTGCCATGGGGGCTTGACAACACCGGAATAGCCTCAAATCATGCTTTTGGCTAAGAGCACACACTCTGTGGCCAGACTGCTTAGGTTCAAATTCTGACGGAGGACACAGTCTAAGCTGGTGACACTTGGCAAATTTCTTAACCTCTCTGAGCCTCAGTTTCTTCAGCTGTAAAATGAGGCTATGAATTTTACCTACCTCCTAAGGTTGTTGTAGGATTCAATAAGGTAATAATCCATTCCAAGTGCACAGAGTAGCACCTGGCAGGTAACCAGTGTAATTAACAGGTGTTTGCTGCTGTGGTGTCGTGATGTTGCTGTTATAGCATCGGGGCTATTAGGCTCAGGCAACGAGCTCAGTGTTTACCTGCTGTGATCTAAACACCCCCACAGGTCGTGATAGGTGAGTTTAGAGTAAAGGGAAACACTTCCTCCACTGATGACACAGAAGATTGTGTAACAACAAAGGCAGTTGGGTTTGCCCAGATCAAAGGTTTAGCTGGGCACACACGCTCTTCTCAGAGTTGCCATGTTCCATCGTGTTACCATGGCAACACCCCCACTGCGACAGGGGTGATTTTTGTCCTCAGTGAGCCTTGTCTTCATCTCCATGACCAGCTCACTAATCTCATCTCTACTCACCAGCACGTGCCTTGGTGACCCCACCTTTTGGACTGTGGTGGAAAAGAAGGAACTAGAGTACATGAAGTGTCCTGAGCCCAATCCTGTGGATGACAAAGGTCAACGACCAATCCACTGTGGCCTAGACAGGCTCACTCTCTTTTCTTATCCACCAGCTGGTCCACTTCAGTCCAGACCTCTTGCTGGTTCAAGTGTAAAACTCAGGTGTGCCACAAGGCACAGATTGAAGCCAAATAAAGCCAAGAGGGACTGCTGGATGGCTTGAACTTTCTTAATTGTCTGGGAAAGATTTTACTTCCCAAACATCCCTTTCTGGTCTTCCTTTGTCTGAAAGTCCACCTGAACGCTCATGCCCAAGTCGGGATTCGCCATTGGCACGCCAGTAGACTGTCAAGGAAGCAGGACCTCCACTTCTTGGGCTCTGTGAATAATTCTTGTAGCTTCGTATCAGCACTACCTGCCCTCCAGCCACCTGCCTCCCTGACCTCACACTTCTTCCAGCAATCCTCTTGCTTACCTTTGTTCTCTCCAGTCTGCGCTCCTACGCTCCACTTAACAGGCTCTGGGCTGCTGACTTTCTTCACCTGACTTCCTCTGCCTCCCTTAAAGAGTGCATTGCTCTGGTCCTGGAGGTCAGTTCTGCATGTCTGTCCACCCCACTCCTCACCTGCACCATCCTTCCCATAGCCCATCCCAGCGTCACACGTCTGCCAGACTCACAAAGGCAAAATCTGGTTCAGCACCACCTGACACGTCGGCACACATCATCCTGACGACGCCAACCTGCTCCCGCTCTGAGGTCACCATCTGCTTTCTCCACCATGTACAAAATCATAAGACGCCAAATTTATGTTATTAAAGCAGAAAAATTTGGCAGTCAGGGGGTTGTCTGCCCATCAGTTTGTGACCCATTAGGGAGGAAAGTGTCATCATTTGATGTCCTTGACGTTCAGGTGTCCAGCTTGTTCCCACCTCTCACTTTAGACACCATCCAAAGGACATCCCATTCCAGAAATGCATATTACAGTTGTCCCATACTTCTGAGAATTGTGACCATGCATCGCCCAGCTTCAGTTTCTAAGCAGATGTAATCGGTGGCAGGAAAATTAAATTTTAAGTACGTTTCCATTAGACATCAAAGGTCAGGCTAAAAGTTGTTTAAAATAAATGTATTGGGGAAGAAATGGAAACCCCATGAAACACAAAGTATCCTATTTTCTCTGATTTATAGTTGACCAAGCACAGCCGTCACAGCTACGTGAGCCATTTAGAGCCTCTGGTATTTGCCACAGAGGCTAGTGCCGGTCAAGAGCTTGTAGCTAATGAGAAGTAAGGCGTAAATCCGAAATACAACAGCAACCTCCTTCTCATCGCTTTAGCTGTGTGACTTCAGGGAAGTTAATAAAATGCTCTGTGCTTCACCTTCTCTTCTATAAAATGGGAATGATGCTACTTTTTATCGAAGAGATAACACTGGGATATTTACAAATTAGAATTTCAACACTGTATACGGAATAGTAATAGCAGTACTTACAGTTAAATAAACCATCCTTCCGTTTCTCATCTGTACAATGGTAACAGTACAGCACTTACAGAACGGAATCACACAGTTTACATGAGCTGAGATGTACAAAGTACTTGTTACATAGCAAGTAATCAGGAAATACTAACTACCACCATGACTATTTCTACAGAATCTCATATTCTGTTTTTCAGGGGAAACAAAATTGGGTAGCAGAGAACAGCTTCCACTTGGAATCTCGGCCATTAGTCATAATCAGAGCCCTGAGTCGGTTCGGAAATATTCCAAATATAGTCATGAGGGTGACTAACGGTCCCCCCTCCTTCTTCCCATGTGCCGTGGAGGCAGGTAGAAGCGGAGAACCCCGCTGTCAGTGAAGAGGGATGGGGGAGACAACTATATTTCAGGAAAACCCATCTCTGGCTTTTTTCAGTCCAGGCAGGGCTATGAGCAAATTCTTCCTGGCTGCAAAAAGGGAACACATTCGTAAGCTGGAGACACAGGGCTATGAGGTGCGCGACTTCCTGTTTCCCTGGTGAGTGCTTCAGAAAACATTCGGTCGGGATTTTAAAAAGTCCCATTTATTGTCACCCCTCCAGAGCTCGCTGAAGGATGGATGGGGTGAGTCAGGGAGCCGGTCTGGGATCGTGGGCTGCGGGGAGGCTTGCAGACTCTGCCTTGCTTTCTCCGTCACTCAGGGACGCCAGTGACCTCTGGATCCTGACCCCACCTCTGGGTAAGACACTGTGACTGTTCACGCTCACACACTCAAAGCATCCGAACACCATAAGGTATTTCACGCAGGTCAATGACTAAACCATTCAGGGAAAACGAAGGCCTATGTGTCTTACAAAAATTTCTCCTGGGAGAGTATCCCACTCCGATGGCTCATCACCAAGCTGTAACTGTTTAGTGAACTCAAACAGTCTCCTTTTGACCCTTTCTGACATCTCGTGGCCCTTGACAACACAGCCATAGGCTCCATCTTGAGGCCATTCTCCCGGGGCTTCAAGGACTAGACTGTCTTGCTCAGTTTCCCCTTTTCTTTCCCCTATGGCTCGGCAGCCCCTCCTGCACCCTTTTTCTCTAACTGCCCCTAAAATGTCTGGAGTTTCAGGCTTTCCTATTTCCTATTCGTTCACTTTTTAATTTGGACCAGCGTTTCTTCATCTTTCCTGGTCACAGTCCACTTTTAAGGATCTAATATATTTCATGGATTTTTCTCTGTGAAATTCACACTCTCGCTCTGAAATGTGACACACGAGTTCGGGGACTCACAAGCCCACTGGTTGTGCCCATAATTTCCCATGGATCCACATGAGAAAGACGGAAAGCAGCTCCTGATAACCAAGGACCCGCCCGGCCCTCGGAGCTGGCCTCGGGGTTGGCAGGGGCTCGCGGGCATTCGCAGCTGGTCTGAATTATTCTCCGGGTGGACGTCAGCAGTCTCACAGAACGCCAACGCCACCACCAGACATGGTCACTTTGAGACCATAGTGAATCGAGACAAAACACGCCTACTGCATACTTCTGTCTAAGCACAGACAAAAACAAGGTCACTATGAGAAAACACAACCCACCCCCCCCCTTGGCAACCGTACGTGACTTCACCACACACTGCTTTATCAACCACAGCTTTATCCTTGCTCTACGCCTCTCCCCTCTGTAGACAAGATTCATTTAGATACCCCATGATAGAATTGAAACTGCTTTCTTTTCACTGTTTCTGTAACAGCTTTATGAAGCTATAATTCACATACCAGGCAATGCACCTATTCAAAGGATGTCATTCAGTCCTTTAGTTTATTCAGTTTTCAGCGATCAGAACAATCCGTTTTAGAACATTTTCATCACCTCAAAAAGAAACGCTGCACCCCTATCTCTCACCCCCAGTGCCCTCACTTCCCCCCAGCTCTAAGCAACCACTAACTCATTTTCTGTCCCTCTTTATGTTCTGGTTCTGGCCATTGCCTATAAATGGGATAGCGCTGGATCTGATGACTTCAGCCCGGCCAGTGTCTGTGTCTAAGCGCGGAGTGAGAACTGATTAGCTAAGCCCAGTCGCCCCCTAGCACTGCGAAGAGATCATCGTAGTGGAAGGCTGTCGTTTCGCTCTGCCACATTTGGAACGGTTTGCTCTACAGCCATGGATAATGGGACCAGCCCTAAAGGAGCTGTGGGATCTAAGCAGTGTGGACTAGCAGGAGGAAGGGAGGGAGGTATGGTCTGGATCCTGGGGAGTCAGAAGCGCTGGGAAGAGCTTGTGCATCTGAAAGCCCTCTCCTGTGATACAAGGTTTAATGTGGGGGCAAGTCTCCAGCAGATAGGCCTGACAGGCTGCTGGTTTAGCTCTTGGGAGCTTGGACACGCTAACTAGAGCAGAGATGCCAGAACTTTCTGTGTCAAATGGTGGAGAAGGGAATCACAATGCCCAGAGAAGTGAGCTTACTAGAGAGGAGATAAACTATATAAGGTCAGAAAATCTACCAGCCAACTCTGTTCCGTGGGCAGAAGGGAGGAGGGCGAAGGAACTCCAGGGGGAGAGATCTGTGAGTCCAGCTGCTGTTGCTCAGGAATACAGCAGGGAGTCTCTGGGTCAGACAGCTCCAAAGAACAGCCTGGCTTAGGGTTTTTACAGCCCGGGGCTTATCTGTGCTGTCAGATGTGGGGTGTAGTTTGGCAGGCGGTGCAAAGCGGGCAGGCTCTACATGGCTAAAATTATTTGAGTTATGTTTAATACTGTTGGACATGTAAAAATTTGGGTTCGGTGCCAGTGGGCTGGTGAGCTAATCAGTCTCAGCTTGCTGTGAGGAGCCAACAAGCCGGTGGCCCCTACGCGAGGCCATCTTTGGTTCACGTGTATCACGATTCCGCAGAGCATGGCATTGTTCTTTGAGTGGGGCCAAGAGCAGATCAGGACTCTGTAACAGATGCAGGCCATAGTGTAGGCAGTCTGTCGCCATGGGCCACATGACATCAAAGACCCTACGGTTTTAGTGGAATCTGTAGCGGGAAAGAGATCGTGTAGAGTTCTTGGCAAGCCCGGATAGGACAATCCCATTGTACATCCCTAAGGTTCTGGAGCAAGGCCATCTTAGAAGCAATAGCTCCCGTTGCTGAGATTTCACAGAGGGCTGGACCATAGGACATCAAGTGACCAACCATGCAGCCAGAACCACCCATCATGAGCTGGCTTCCATTAGACCCATCTGGCCATAATTTGAAGTTAGACGTGGTACCTCTAAGATCAGTACAAACAGGGATGGAGGGTACAAATAAAATGCATGAGTATGTGGCCTGGACCATCATGCCAACCACCCCTGTTGTCCTGGAATCTCTTCCTCAGCTCTTGATTGAGGAGGAAACAAGCCAGATTTGGTTCACAAATGAGTTGGCTAAGTACGTGAGTGCCAACTGGAACGGACTGTCCTAAGATACAGCCAACTTACGTGGTCGTTCTAGAAAGTCAGCGATAAGGCTGAATCTTCCTCATGGGCAGAGCTTGGGTGGCGCATGTGTTCATTCATGCCATGTGAAAAGAAAATCGATCTGAAGTAAGACTATATACAGACCAGTGGGCAGTAGCGAAAGTTTTGCCTGTGGGTCATGGCCCCGGAAAGAGAAACCTTGGAAGATCAGAAATAAGAGAAGGTCTATGGAAGAGGCACGCGGATAAGCTTGTAGAGTGGCGGGCACAACATGCGAGGATTCTGTTATCACCTGTCAACGCCCACCTGTGAGCAACCACCACTGAAGAGCCAGTAGACAGCGAAGTGGACAGAATGACCCTAGGAATTGCCGACAGCCAGCCTCTGGTACTTGGCCACCTCAGATCTGGTGCAATGAGCACAGACCAGTATATTCCGAGTAGCAGAGAAGGAGGTTGTGCACGGATCCCAGAGCTAGGTTCCCACTCACCAGTACTAACTAGCTCCTGCTCCTGCACTACTTTTGATAGACCAGCAATGGGTGCCCATGCTGAGCCAGGGCATATGGCAGCATTTCTCAGGGTGACCAGATGCCTACTTAGTGGCAAGTTGATTACACTGGGCCATTTCCTCCCTTGAAGGGGTAGAGATTCATCTTCACTGAAAGAAATAGATATTCTGGGTACAAGTTTGTTTTTCTTGCCTGCAGGGTCTCTGCCAGCACCATTACCCAAAGACTTGTGGAGTATTTGATCCGCCTATATGGGGTTCCTCTGAACTGCTCCAGACCGAGGACATGTGACAAAGCATCTGTGTCAGGAAGACACAGGCCCGTGGAACCCACTGGTCCTTTGACATATCACACCTCCAGAAGCTGCCAGCCTGACAGAGCAATGGAATGACCAATTGTAGCGCCATCTTGGAGATGATGCCCCATGACAATGGGACTCTATCCTCCAGATTCAGTACAGCAGTAAATCATATATCATGTTCCAACCCTGACAAGCAGCATACGGAGTCCAGAACCAAGAGGTTGACATAGAAATGATCTTGCTTACCATTATCTCCAAAGATCCACTTTGGAAATCTGCTCTTCCCATTCCTGAAATCCCAGGGTTGATATAAGGAGAGGTGCCGATTCCCAGAGGGGAAATCATGAGGAACACTGCAAGGGTCCCTTTAAACTTTAAGCTATGTCTGAAGCTTGGTAACTTTGGAGGTCCTTGTGTCAGGAGTCCAGCAATTGAGGAAGGAATCACCAGACTTGAGGTGTCATTGACCTTGATCTTTTGGGAGGAGGTAACAGTGGGTGTTACACCATGAGGGCAAGAAATGGATTTGGCCCTCAGGTGATCCAGCACAGTATCTCTTGGTACTCGCCGGCCTAAATTTGACAAGAAATAGGCAAGTATAGCAGCCACAAATTGAGAATGTCATGTACTAAGGCTCAGATCCCTCAGGGACAGAGGTCACACACCAGTAAGCTACCCACAGAGGTGCTAACGAGGGATGAGGGGCAGCTAGATAAGTAATAGAGGAAGGAGATGGTGAGTACGTCTAGCAGCTGAAGGCTGTTGTGGTGGTGGTTATGGTTCCTTCCGCTGGCTTTCTTCCTATTGGTTTCCTCAGGAAAGGGGAGCAGCCCCAGCACTGGAGTATCTGGTGAACTCACTACATGGAGTGAATGAATCTGAACAGCACAAGGGAAAGATGGTGGGAGATGCCATGATGTACTGCCAGGACCCGTCTTCTGGCCGCAGGGACCCAATCCCTCAGCTGCTGGGAGTGTGGGGGCAGTGGGGCAGGGAGTAGTGATGGTTCCAGATCAGTCCCTTTCCTGAATTGTCCTCAGCCAAAGGAAACTGCTCTCCCAAGGTTACGCCCCCTCCTTGGGGGTAGCCTGCTTCCGCTGACAGCCTTTGTGAGGACACACAGGCCTACAGTTCTCGGGGCTGTACCAGCGACCCCTGTTGAAACTGTGTTGCCATTCAGCTTTTCTTTTTTTTTTTTAAATAATAATTTTTTATTATATTAAGTTAGTCACCATACAGTACATCCCTGGTTTTTGATGTAAAGTTCCATGATTCATTACTTGCGTACGACACCCAGTGCACCATGCAATACGTGCCCTCCTTACTACCCATCACCAGCCTATCCCAGTCCCCCACCCCCGAAGCCCTCAGCTTTTCTCTCTGCTTCTCTCCTCCTTCACAGGCTCTGTTCAAGACTGCCCCCCAAAACACATTTTGTACGAAAAGCTCAGGGTCTTGGTCTGTTTTCCCAGAAAAGTGATCTAAAAGTGGGTAAATGAATACTTAAAAAGAAGAGATTATCAAGTCCACTGAATTCAACTATCACATTTTCAAGGAAAGAAACGGAAGTTCAGAAAAAGGAAAAGATGTTATGTTTAGCCACGTGGGACTTCAAAGAGGGGATGGAATAGGACAGCCGTTCATGACTCGGCTTATCGTGCTCCTCTCTCCCATCTTCACAGTCTCTAATGTTGTCCCCACTCACTTGTTGTGTACCTTTTTTTTTTTAAAGATTTATTTATTGATTTGAGAGAGGGAGAGAGAGAGAATCTCAAGCAGACACCCCAATGAGCACACAGCCCAATGCGGGGCTCAATCTCATGACTTGAGCTGAAATCAAGAGTCTGAGGTTTAACCAACTGAGTCATCCAGGCACCCCAAGCTAAGTGTCTTTGCTGTGTAATCTTAAACAAGTTACTAAACCTCTCTGAATTTTAATTTCCTCATTTGTAAAATGGAATAGAATAACTCTCTCTCGGGGTGCAGGAGGAAATAGATAAGACAATACACTTAGGGTCCTTCGTAGAGTTAATGGCTTAGCATATAATATCAAAGACACAGAACACCCTGAATGTAAAGCTATTATTTTAAAATATGAACTATTTTGATTTCAATCAACTTTACCTTAAGAGTCCTGTCCTATCTCCTTCTTTTCTGCCTCCATACCCAGAAGCTTTTATGGCAGGAAGTTCAATGGAGGGGAGAGAAGAGAAAGAAACCAGAAAGGGGACTAGGTAAGTAAAAATTGCCCCCCTGCCTCCTCTGGGTCGGAGAATCAGTGCAGAATGAGGGAATGTTCTGGGGGCACAGAATTGGGACATCAGTGGATGACGCAAGCTTTGCCTCCTCAAGTGCTCTATAATATTTACTATGTGTGCCTCCTCCAAGTCCAAGGGCGGAAGCGAGTGCTTACTATGAAGGGAAGTGATTGGACACGGGCAAGTTTAAACTCCAGGCGAAAGGTATTCAAGAAGAACGGGGAAACTGGCAGCCAAGTCATGACCGCCTGCATAATTCTAATATCCCACCCTTGTTTCAGACACTTAACCCAAAAGGAGAAGCATGAGAGAAAGAAGATCTATTATATACTCCAAAGCAATACATTTTCTGCATTGGAAAGGAGAGGGGAAGGCGGACCTCCAGATCACTTGAGAAGCCTACTGAAATCGCACATTTCTGGCTGCCAGAAATTCAGATAGGACAGGACCTAGGAATCTGTTTTACTGCTTTCCCAGTAGTCCAGGAGATTCCGCGTGGATGATCTCTGAGCCAGCCTTTGACAAGCACCGATTTCGAGTCTCCTAGGGTCAAAGAGGCCGAGCGGCAGCTCCAGCTCCATCACAGGGCTAGGAACCGAGTCAGGGTCTTGGCCCCTTCCATGCCCGAGGACAATGCATTCTAGCACCGTGCTGTCCAACACGGAAGGCACGAGCTCTAAGGCTACCAAGCGTTGGAAATGGGGTGGGTCCAAATGCGGTGTAGACACTGGACCATGCGGAGTTGGTGTGAACAAAAAATGTGAAAGCTCTCGTTCATAATTTTTGACATTGAGTCTGTGCTGAATTGACAATATTTTGCATACACAGGGTTACATAAAACTCTTATAAAATTAATTTCACTTTTAAAAACCTTTCCTCATGAGGCTACTCGAAAAATTGAACCCTGCGTTCGTGGTACGCAGTCTATTTTTGTTGGACGGTGCGGGTCTAGACAATCCCTCCCACGGACTACCGCGCCACCCTGTCCCCACACCTCCTGCCGTCCCCCACCCCCCGCGTTAGATCCCTTTGGAACCCTGATACCTATCACGTATCGCTTCTTGCGCGCCGGACATCACAGTAAAATGCTTTCTTCGTGCTATCTCAGGAACGTTCAGGTACCACAGTCCCCAGTCCTCAGATACAGTGTCCCCAAGACGCCCTTCCCTGAAGCCTATGGTGCATCACTGAGAATGTTCTCCTGTGGTCTAAGCGCGCGACCACCTGTCCATTTCTTTAGTAACTCGGCCTTCTAGCAACAGTGGCGCCTGAGCTCAGAACTCGGTTGACTGGATAAAGAAGGGGTAGCGAGAGTCAGTGACTTGCCCACTCTCTAGCTCACACAGCTGCTAGGTGGCCGCTGCAGATTTGAGTCCCAATCCGTCTGTCTGCAGAGCGTGTGCCTTTTAACCATCACACAAACCACTTTCCAGGCGGCTCCCGCAGAAGGGGACGTGCAGACCCCACTTCTACAATGTTTCTGGGATTATTTCCCCCTCCGTGGGGTTGTATGACTGCACCTGTGCAAAATAGGTTGGTAAACACCCAAACTGGTCCTCGCCAGGGACTGCTGGGAAGATCACTTCTAAGGAATGCAAAATACCAGGACAGATTGGTGAGGTGCGGGGCTGGCCACGCTGCCGCCCTTCCCGGCCTTTGCGGGCAGCCGCGGTGCAACAACCGCCGCGGTCACCAGGGGGCAGTGTGCGACCGCCGTTTCCCACCCGGCTCCCAGCGTCCCAGCCTCAAAGCGCGTTTCCCCGAGAAAGCAGGGGAAGCAAACCTCTCTCCGTAGGACTTCAGTAAGTGATAAAACTGAACTTCGTGACAACGGCCGCAGTCTGAGCCATTCTCAGTGTCAAAGGTGGCTTTGGCTGCCGGATTATTGCTAGAGCATAATCAATAGAGCAATAATGATCAATAGATCAATAGATCGTTGGCCATCAATGTGCAAGGGATGCCTGGCGTCTGTCCCCGAGGGCACCGAGTCCCGCCTGGGACGTCACCGCGTTTCTTTTGTCTTCCTCCTCCCTTTCACCCACAAGTACATAATTTCTGCTTGAAAAAACGCATCAAGGCCATTAGAGATGAACCACGAGCGGAGATGCCCACTCCCAGGAGCTCTTGGCCATTTGCACCTGATGCCCTCCTCACCGCCAGCAGCCCCCACGCTGCTCCCCCGCCCCCGCCCTGTGTCTGGCAGCCTTCCTTTCACCCAGACTGCCCCTGACCTTGTGCTCACTCTCACCTCCTTCCTGGACCCCTGCTGGGCCTCCTGGAAACCCCACTTCCCTTTCATGCAGGGATCCCACTCCCTCCACCCCGCACACCCAGCCTCTGAGTCTGTAACCCTCTGGCCTGCCCTGCTCTCCTCTGGGAGGCAGCCGTGAACTAGCAGATGTGTGAGCTCCACCCTCACGCTGGTTGAGCCCCTGGCAGAGCTCTGTCCAGACCAGTTAGGGAGTGTTGGGCACTTGCCTTAATCTCCTTTACCTTCTGCTCTTCCAGTCTGTGAGTTTACCTGTCCCTGGGCTTGCTGGGGGGCACACATGGTCATCACCATGATCTGTCCCTTCCCTTTTGGAGGGCAGAGTTCCATCCTTCTGGTTGTACAGACGTCACCTTTATCCATGTTGGAGAAGATTATCTAGATTTGCATATAAGGATCACAACCCAATTAAGTTTAAGCAGTCAAGGGAGTAGGGGAAAAAAGGACATTGCTAGGTGGCCTGGGGTGAGTGGAATAAAGAGCAAACACCTCATGTGATCCTTACAACCCCTCTACTAGGTAGAGATCACCCCCATTTTACAGATGAGGAATCAGAGGCTCCGTGAAGGTTGAATAACCTGGACAGAGCCCACTGCTCCTCCAGGGCACACAACTCAAAGTTCAGCCTCGTCCTGTTATAACTCGTAGCTCTGAACACCTGTCCTCACCCCCGTCTCACGGAGGGGTTGACGGAGGGCGTCCTGTTTGTGCCTTCCAAAACAGAAAGAGGCACAGCTTTACAAAGAGAAAGGAAATTGGAGGTAGACGAGGACACGCTAGGGAACGTCGGATCTGCTCACTCCAGGGGTGCGGGAGTATGAGGGCTGTCCTGGTTCGCAGAGCGGGATGGCACTGTCCAGGTGGTGCACAGGTGTGGTTGGTGGGGGTAGCGCCAGCACACACCCGCCTCTCCGCCCCGGGCAGCCCAAGGACTCCCTCCTGTTTATGTTCAGGAGACAATGAAGACAGTATCAGATGAATGGTTCAGATGAAGGGTTCAGATGAAGGGTTCAGATGAAGGGAAGTCAGCAGCAGCCGCGGAGAGGTTTCCCCAAATAAGCTCATACTGATTTGAAAATTTAGAATCCCAAGCACATTTGAACTGATCTCCAAGGATACCACTTTTTACCTAATATCTAATCCCTACATTACACTTCTAAAAGGGAAACAGTTTCATGTGTTGGGTCTACCAGTTCTTTCCCCATCAGCCCAGAGGGACTTGGGCGGCTCTGAACTAGGGAAGGGAGTGGGTGTAATTCCCACCTCCACCACAGGGTGGCAGTACAGCACGAGAGGAGGCCGGAACGGTTCAGTTCTGCGCTCTGAGAAGCCACTATTAAATGCTGTCCAGCCTGGCAGTTCCCCTCGAGGGCCTCCAAACGTGTGTTGAGGGCAGTGTGGAGGGAGGGAGAGAAGTGGCAGGCAGAAACTGTCTGCTGGCTGAGTGTTCTGGAAATACACCTTGCCTTCCTTTGTCTCATAGACCTGAGGACATAGAGTTAGGAATAGAGGGTCAGAAACTTTAGTCTTGCCAACATTGTGCAATGGACCTGCCTTGGACCCTGAAGTCCATAAGACCAGGCCTGTTCTCATAGCGTATGGGGCTTCCCTGCTCACTGGGCATTGCTGACTTGCTCTGGCCTTCTCGCTCTCAGTCTATAATGCTCTCCAAAAGCACAACCCCCAGCTCACCTGCTCTCCCCACTCACCCCCACCTCCCCCGCCCAGGTTCTGGTCCTTGAGGCCAAGAAGAGATTCCCTCATTGGGTGTCAGGGCCTGGTAAACTTAGCCTGAGTCTTTGCTCCTATCAACCCGTCCTGCCCACCCCTTTCTCCAGCCAACCTTGTCTCCTTCTGCCCCCGTCCACGGGGCACAGCCTTCCCATCTCATGCCATCTCTTATGCCTTCTTCTCCCACCCTGTCATCCCCTGGAAGGACACTGCTTGGTCCTAACATTTCACTCATGTCCCCGGACCCCTTCCCTGGAGCTGGTCACTGATGCAGTAACTGTCTCCTGTTGTCTTATTCTAGAGAGGGGGACACTGAGGCACAGCCCTGTCAACTTGGCCCAGGTCATACAGCTAACATCAGCGGGAGAGGGCCATAAATGCCCACCTCTGTTCAGATGAACATACTGTCTGCCCCGCGCTTAGCGGGGGTGACTGTCACCATGCTTCTCGGTGACCCCTTGTGACCATGTCTCAAGTCCTTAAACAGGAAGCGTGGGGAGGAGGGTTGAATCCGGGTTCTAGCATGTGCCATTTGAGGGCTGCTGAGTGGTCGCAGGCAGGGAGCTCCCCTTTCCCTGTTTCACGGTGGGTACACATGACAGGGCTGTTGGGAGCCCTCGTGGCAGAATACAACGCCAGGTCCGCAGCTGGTCCGCAGCCGGCTCTGTGAATACAGTAGCTGTTACCCTACTTCCCTGGATCCCCGTAGTCGGGGACTCAGCAGGGTCACTCCGAAAGAACCAAGCAATGCAACCGGACCCCAGTGGTTTGGTGAGTTTCTAAATAAACACAGGACCATGTGACAGGAGACAAGAAAACTATGGAGAAGGAAGAAGGAAAACATACTAAGAGGGATCAGACCGAGGCCGTCTTGACAACCGCTCCCAAACTAAGCAATATCCATGGGACTGGGGTCCCCTCGGAGCCCGGCGGAAGCAGCTGGGGTTCAAGGAGCTTCCTCTCATTTCCAGAGGGCACCCTCCTTCAGAGTGACCCATTTCCCTTCAGCTTCTAGCCTGTGGCCTGACATGAGCGTGCAGCCCCCAGAAGGTCCGCCCCCCCCGGCCCATGCACAGGGAGGGCTCTCCAGCCTCTGATGATTCAATCCTACAGCCTCCGCTAAGAGGAGCACAGCGTCTAACCTGGCCGAGCCGTTCGTACATCCTCCCCAGAATGTTGGAGCCGTGACTGAGAAAAGAATTGGTCTCTTGGTGACTGTCGCTCTGAACTAAGAGCCCAGGGATGTGGGCTGCCGCCTGCCACACCACGCAGAGCCAGTCTGCTGGGAAGGAGGCACGAAGAGAAGGAGGGAGAAAAGGAGGACGGAGAGAGAGTGCTCACAGTAACACTCAAGCTCAGCTCCCGTCTCTCCGAGAGCGGGTGCTTGTTCCTCATGACTCCCGACCACCAGTGGCCCCATGGATCCCCCACCCGATGCCTGCAAAGCCCTGGCTGTTCCACAGCCTGTCTGAGGTTGGAGAGCCCAGCATGCCATGCCGGCGGCCCCCAGTGCCCCACCACCCCAAGTGGAGGGGAAGGGCAACCCCTTCCCTGACCTTGCTCCCCACGAAGAAGATCAGAGATGCAGAGAGCCCTGGTGAGACTGTGGCCATAGAGAGAAGTGCCCCACACCTCCCAGTCATTGGCAGTTGAGCTCCTCTTGGAACAGGCAAGAAGGTGCCCATTCGTGGGAGCCGCAGCGTCTGCGTGAGCTGGGTCACCGCCAACCACCTGACGGCCGGCCGTCCCTGCTGACACTTGGGGCGGCTAACACCTGTGCAGCAGGACGTGCACGCGAGACCTGCTCCGGGAAGCGGAGGCTGAACGGCAGGTGCACGGAAAGCCCGGTTCGCGTTCTCCAGCCCTTGCCCGCGCTGGGATCTGGGCTAAGAGTAACCACCCGGAGTGCCCATCTTGTCTTCCCAGGCCTATGGCGTATGCTCCATCATCAGCACTGTCCCCGTCTGCCTCCTGAGATCTTGGGGACTGCGTGGCAGCAGCGGGCTGGAGAGTTTGAGGCATCCCCGAGTCTCTGCTCTTTTGACTCTACCTTCTGGCATGTGCTTCATTCATTACTTAGGTCCATCCTTACCCATTTCCCCCCCGAGCACGCGCTCAGCCGCTCTGCCCGCCTCTTCTGTATCTTACCCTGTGTGTGAAAATCATCAAAATGTTGCCGATACACAAGCTGGGGAAAGAAAGAGCACGGCGGCTGCGGCTCCAAGGCAGGGAGACCCGGCCACGGATGAGTGGGCTGATCTCCTGATCCCTGATCAGTGGTCTTTCCGTCCCCTCCCCCACAGCCACACGTTTACTTGTTTGTTTGTTCAAAGAACTTTGAAGTGTGGGGGGGGGGCACCTGGGTGGCTCAGCCTGTTAAGCATCTGACTCTTGATCTCAGCTCAGGTTTTGATCAACAGGACTTGAGTTCAAGACCTGCTTTGGGCTCCATGTTGGGCGTGGAGCTCACCTTAAAATAATCAAGAACTTTGAAGGATGTGGAAAAATGGTTACCATTAAATGCTACATGTGAAAAACCTATAACTAGATCATAGAGTGGTAATAGCGATTATTTCTGGGTGGTTGAATGACAGGTGACCTTTTTTTTTATTCTGATGGGGTTGTTTTTTGTTTTTTGTATTTTCTACAAGGAGTGTGCATTCATTTTATAATAAGAAAATAAGTGTTATTTGAAAAAAGAAATTCATCACCTCAAAAACTGGGAGTAAGCACATGAAAATATTAGGGGTGGCTGTCTTTGCATAGAAAGGTTTCTGGTCACCACACTTACCACTGAGTCATATTCTGGAGTTCTCTAGAAGATCGTTTACCTCAAAATCTAGATACCTAAAGCATCCAAAGAGCACATGGGTGATCAAATAATTGTGAAGAAATGATCGTTGGCTTTCCAAGGTCCTGCAGTGACATGACCGACATGAAGTTGGAACAAGGGGTTCGTGCGGCTTCGGGACGTCTCTGAGCCCAAACCTCGAGGTAGGATAAGGATGCCTGGATCCCGCAGAAGTGCCCTGGGATGGAGCCATCAGGGATAGCTGTGGGGGGGAGCCGTGGGAGGGCATCTTGGGGGAGGAGGAGCCGTGGGGGAGAGGGGGGAGCCATGGCGGGAGCGTTGGGTGGGGGAGCTCTGGGGGGGAGCAGAGGCTGAAAGGGTAGCCTCACGCATCTGGATTGTGCGATACATTCGTGGGTGTGTATTCATGATAATAAAATGTCTTTTTAAAAAAATCATTGCACTCTTTTGCTCTTTCTGAATTAAGTCCACATTCTAGCATCGCTGTTTGTTGGGGACCTTGTATACCTTGGACAAACCGGCTTTAGTATCCGTTCCTTGCACTTTTTGGTTCCTCTGTCTCAGGTCTGCAGGAAGGGGCCTCTGAGACCGCTGACCCTGGTGCATTCGTCCGTCCATTGGCACTGAGTCAAGAACGGACCAGCAGGCATGCTGGCTGGCGAGTGAGGGCCTTTGTAAGGGTCTCTGGCTCCCGGCAGCCCTCTCTCTTCCTGCACACTGGGGAACTCCTTTCCTGCACCTGTTGTGTGGAATCACTGCCTAGGTAAGGGAAAAGCAGGAACCCCAACAATAAATACTTTCATGGAGCATTTGCTGGGCGCTACTCAAGCCCTCCTCACAACCATTCTGTGGGAGACACTATAATTGAGCCCCTTTTGCGGATGGGAACACTGAGGCTCAGAGTGTAAGCCGCACATCAAGCCAGCACTCTGTCCTGATGCAGCGGGGCCAGCTGTTCTCCTGGGAGCAGGGACCTCAGCTCCAGGCACAGCTTATTCTCACCTATTCTTTCTCTGTTCTGGAAGTTTCCAAGGAGAAGCTTCCTGTTGCTTAATAAAGAATTTGGGGACATTTAAATCCCCTTGGCATTTCCCCCAGTGATAGCAGTATCTTTGTTATTCTTGAGGTTCTTGGGTCAAACCTTTTTATTGATGGGGTGACCAAGGTGGGTCCCTAGATAACGTCAGGATGGGGGCTGGTCACCAGGTGAACTAACCCTGTGATTCGAAGTTTGCAATCTTGAGCCAGCCTGATCTCTGGGGAGGGGGGTGCTGGAGATTGAGGTCAATCACATGGCAGTGATTTTATCAATTATACCTTCACAGTGAGACCCTGATGAAACCCCTGGGCACTGAGACAGGGAGACTCCCGGTTGGTGAAGGCACTGATGGGCCTGCCCCAAAGGTGACAGAGCCTGACTGCACAAGGTGGGGGCAGAGAAGCTCCGAGGTCTAGAACCTCCCAGACTTTGCCCTGTCCATGCTTTCATTTGGCCGGATGTGGCACTCTTCATAATAAAACTAACATCAGTATTTGTGAGTCATTCTAGAAAATGATTGACCTGAGGGGTCATGGGAACCCCTGAATTTATTATTGTCAGTCAGTCAGAGTGCGGGTGGCCTGGGGAACCCCGAACTTGTGGCTGGCTTCCGAAGTGGGAGCAGTCCTGTGCAAGACGGAGCTCTTGACCCGTGGGGTGTGTGCTAACAGCACCGTCCAGGTGCAGGGCCAGAACCAATTGCAGGACACCAGCCAGGGATGGTGTCGGAACATCCCTTCCCTTCACCCACGTCCTGCTCCTTCTTTGAAGGGAAACCCCAAGTCTGAATGAAGCTGGGATTCTAGGGCGCATGGCTGGCAAGGAAGGATTAAAATCAGCTTATTTTCAAAAACCTTCCTTTTGGCTGAATATTCAATCCACTTGGTTTATAATAGCTTCAGAACGCGTTTCACACCAGCGGGATCACTGCCATGTTGGAAGCTGTGCGGGCCTCAGTCAGAACAGTGGGAAGTGACACCCAATCTTCTAAAACTACACAGCAAGGGAAGACACTCGAGCTCAAGGTGGCCCACAGAAAGGTTGTCCCCTGACCTTCTCTCTTGGAGGTCAATGGAACATTGTCCTGTTCCCCCAACTGCCTGGGAGACGACGCAAGAGAAAGCATTGTTGGGTAGTGCCCCGTATGTGAGGAAGAGATGGGTGAGAGAGCATCACAGGTCACCTGTCACCTCCACTCAAGTGACACATTTAGCCCAGCCCACGGAGAAGGGGAGGGGCCTTCCATGGGAACCGCGGCTTTTGTTCTCCGCGTGAACTTCAGGGGAAACATTAATCATGATGTTTCATGATTTCATCTTCGGAAAGATCTAGGTGGAATGGGAGGCGTCCAGAGGCCTGGGGTCGTGGAGAAGCCGGTTTCTGAAGAACGGCAGGACCGACGCTGTGGATCAGTAGTGGACTGCCGGCCAGAGAGTGCGAGCTAGGTCCAGGGGGATGTCGTCTCTTGTTCAGGAGATCGGGGACGATCTTTGACCTGTGACCCTGGCCTTCTCCGTCCCTCTGTTAGCCGGTGTGATTTTTCTTGCCTTTTTGCTGCCTATTAAAAGTTGCCTCCGAGCAATGCGTCTAGGTATGTTTTGGGTAAACATTTGGGGGTGTCAGAATCTCCCTCACATGAAAACGCAGGTATTTCTGGCTTTGACTCGCTGGGGACATGGCCGCAGGCCCCTTATTATCCCGGTGGTCAGGGAAGCAGCTGGGTTCCTTCCCTGCTTCCCCGGAGCCCTGGCTCACGTCCACCTCTGAGCCTCAGCAAGGGAGGAGAAGGGAAGTAGCTAGCTGCTTGTCTCCATCCAAACAGCGACGGAATTTCTTGGCCTGGCTGCTCAGGATCCCTCTGCCAGCTGGCTGCATCCCTTTCCTCTGGGAGCTCAGTGAATCACACCTCCACAGTGCCTTTGGCCCTTGCAAGCCCCGAGGGCTGGGGGCCTGCATCTGCCAGCTCAGAGGGGCTGCCCCCCAGCTTCTGAGCGGGGGTCACGTGGGGCCATAGACCTTCTGAGCCCGGGAGGCTTCACAGCCGCAGGGGAACAAACAGATCCGCAGACCCCCAGAATTCAGAGCGCGCCAGGCTGGGGGCTGCTCCCCGGGGCTAAGCCTTCTCTTCCCCTCCTCTGAGAGGCCCCTGTGGGAGCAGAGGTCCTGGCGGGTCGGCCGAGCAAAGGAGTGGATCGCTGGGTTCTTTTCCTGCATCCCCGTTCAGCGGCCCTCCGAGAAGGCAGACTTCCCTCTCTCCTGAGCTCTGCAGCTGCTTGGTCAGGGCATTCGCTGAACAGCAGGAAGAATGCTCTGGGTCATAAATACCACCAAACGCCCAGCTGAGGGTTTATTTCAGTGGTTCAGGCATGCGGAGCTAGGAGGGAGGTGAAGCCTGCAATATCCCTCCTACCCCTGCTAGCGAAGGCCCACCTTTCAAGGCTGGACCTTGTTCAAAAGCAGGGACGGGATAGGGTTCTAGCTGCCTCTAACTGGAGGGACCAGGGAATTTTCTAGATGGAGCTTGAGCAAGCATCCTAATTAGACAGAAGTGGTGCAGGAAGAGCAGAGCCCATCCCCGTACACTGCCCTCCCCCAGCTCGGTCATGCTGACGCCCCCCCACAGCAGACCCAGGTCCCCAGGGAGGGCCTCGGGTGAGGTGGCTCACCCTGCAGCGTGGCTGCTGCTCCCTCCCGCCTACCAGGCCGCCTCCCGAGGCTTGGTCAGCCGGGACCTGGGAAGGCTCAAGCAGAGGGACACCAGAAGCGACACAGTGGGTTGAGCTGGACCTGAAGAGCTCTGGCAGGCAGCAAGCCCAGGCAAGCGTGGGGAAGTCAGCCTGGTGCCTTACTGGAATTGTCCTGTAAAAAAAACCCAGTTAACCCCCATGCACCATTGCCCGGGATTCCACGTAAACGTCCTTGCTTGGTGAAGAGCCAGTGATGGAAACCCTACAGGCCCTGGGAACCATCCTTTCCTTGGGTACGCTCTGCCTTTGCAGGGCGGGGAGGGAATCCACCTCCCGGGGAGTGGGAAGAAGCTGGGGAGGCCCATTGTGCAGAGCCCGCCTCGGCCCCTCCCCGGCCCCCTCTCCTGCTGCCCTAGAGCGGAGCAGCTGTGGGCCCTGCGTGAGTCCAAGGGCGCCTCCCTCCTCCCCTCACCACTGTCCTCCATGGCACCCACCACATCTGCCAAAGGTGGGTTGAAGAGTTGGTTTCCCTGCGGGCACCTGGGTGCCTCAGTCACCTAAGCCTCGGACTCTTGGTTTGGGCTCAGGTCATGATCTCAGGGTCCTGAATCTCAGGGTGGTGAGATCGAGTCCTGCCGAGTCGGCTCGAGATTCTCTGCCTCTCCCTCTGCCCCTCCCCTGCGCTCTCGCTTAAATAAATAAATAAATAAATAAATAAATAAATAAATAAATAAAGCTTTAAAAGTTAGTTTCCCTGACAAGATCAAAATAATTTCCCACTTCCGTCTTGTCCTCAGTAAATTCCATTCCACACATCTGTCTAAAGCTGCCCTCATCCTTATCCCCTTCCCTTATCGCCCGGAAGGGCAGGCGTCTATCCCATGATCCAGGGGGTTCCGAGGCTTGTTCTGTTCACCATAGCATCAACCACTCCTCTGTTCTGTGAGGATAAACACAGGCCTCTTGCATGATGGAAGGAAGGGAGGGAGGGAGGAAGGAAGGGAGGAAGGGAGGAAGGAAGGGAGGAAGGGAGGGAGGAAGGGAGGAAGGAAGGAAGGGAGGAAGGAAGGAAGGAAGGGAGGGAGGAAGGGAGGAAGGGAGGAAGGAAGGGAGGAAGGGAGGAAGGGAGGGAGGAAGGGAGGAAGGAGGAAGGGAGGAAGGAAGGGAGGAAGGAAGGAAGGGAGGGAGGAAGGGAGGGAGGAAGGAAGGAAGGGAGGGAGGAAGGGAGGAAGGGAGGAAGGAAGGGAGGAAGGAAGGAAGGAAGGGAGGAAGGGAGGGAGGAAGGGAGGAAGGAAGGAAGGGAAGGAGGAAGGGAGGAAGGGAGGGAGGAAGGGAGGGAGGGAGGGAGGGCAGAAGGGAGGAAGGGAGGGGAACAATCGCAAGAAAAATCCCACTTTCCACCACTCCTTGACCCCCGTCTTTCCTTTCCCTCAGAAGTATGTATTTCACACTCTGAGGCGTGCCCACCTCTCCCACCTCAGCGACACCACTGACATCGTAAGGAACCTTCTAGAGGACGGGAAGCACCATGTCACCGTGTGATTGCAGTGCTTCCTCTCTTGGTGGGGATGTGGAGTAACAGGTGTCTTAGTACCGATGCCGTCTCAGATGTGATGACATGTGTCACGCTGCTCAGAAGAGGCCACCAAACTCCCCTTTTGTTCGATGTTCAGCGGCTGCCACCTGGTTTCTGTTCCCAAGCACCCCCCACCGCCACCCAGGGGGTCCTAACTCCCAAACCTGGTATTTTTCAGTCCGTGTTTTGCTCGACCTACGTGTTGTTTTTGACCACGGTGATTATCCGTGATAATCCTGATAAGCCTCCTGGTTATCCACTTCCCTGTTTCTAGACCACACGGTCTCCTGCCTCCCAGCCTTCCTGTCCTCCTCTGCCCCCTCTTTCCCAAGTGCCCACCCCTCCTCTCGGCCCATGGGGTCAGCGTTCCTAGGGGCTGGTTCCTTAACCTTCCGCATTGGAGCCCGGTAATGGTGCTCTTACCATCAGCTTCATCCGTCACCTGTGCACTGAATGCTCCCGAGTCTGGGTCTGTAAGTGAGTCTCTCTTTTGGGCACCTGCCTGTGGTACGTCCCTCCTTGTATTTTCATCTCTCAACCTGGAAACATTTTCTCTGCACGGAACAGGTGGCAATGTCTGGAGACATTTTTGGTGGTGACAACTTGGGAGAGAGGATGTTGCTGGCGTCTAGTGGGCAGTGTTCTGGAATCCACTGAGCACCCTACAGCATATAGGGCAGCTCCCCCCACAAAGAGTTCACTGAGGCACAATGTCAACAATACAGGAGGTTGAGAAGCCTTGTCCTATGCACTTCTGAGGGACAGGGCCCCAACTGAACCCCCCCAATCATCTTCCACTGGGCATGTCGCTGTATTCTGTGGTTCCGTGTCTGTCCCTCCCACCCGGCTAGACGCTTATGGGCACATTGTGCCTTGCTCGTCTTCCCGTCCTAGTCCCGATCAAGGAATCTGAATAGAATATTAGCCTTCCAGCGCTCATGCCTGTGGCCACACAATGCACGGGAAATTTCAAAAAGCCAAAAAACAGTTCAGATTCAATGACTATTCCTAAAAAATATAAAGAGGTCGAATAACTAGGCAGGCGTAACCATCTTGGCCTATGTTGGTAAAATGAAGTTTTTTTTTTTTAAAAGATTTTATTTATTTATTTGACGGAGATAGAGACAGCCAGCAAGAGAGGGAACACAAGCAGGGGGAGTGGGAGAGGAAGAAGCAGGCTCACAGCAGAGGAGCCTGATGTGGGGCTCGATCCCATAACGCCGGGATCACGCCCTGAGCCAAAGGCAGACGCTCAACCGCTGTGCCACCCAGGCGCCCCAAAATGAAGTTTTTTAAAGGTAAAAGCTAATATTAACAGAGAGATGAGCCCGGATTGTACCTGGGGTAGTGAAGGCATTACGAAGTAAAACCAAAGGGGGAAAACTGCCAAGAAAAGAAGGAGAACGCTGGAGGAGACAAGGATGAATAAGATATTTGGGCAGTGGCTTCATTTTTCCATCTCTCCTCGCGTTCTCTTATGAAGCTCTCATTTGGTAATACAGAACATCTTCCAATTCCCCAAATGACTTAAACCTTTATGAAATACCGAATGGCTTACACCTCTGCTATTTAGCTCCAACTCTGCTTCTGAGTCTCCTTCTCGGGAGGGCGTTTGAAACAAACCTGCAAGCAGCATCTGTCTGCCCGCTCTCAGGAACTGCCCCATTCCTGGGGCATCCCATTTCCCTCCTGTTCCTTCTATGCGCCTCATTTTCCTTGTTTTACTCTGACTTACTATGTGGAATACATTTATAAGGTAGAGTATGAATTCATTTTTTCCTTCTTTTTTTCTGAATTCATTTGGACGCCTCATGTGAGGGCTCTAGTTACGAAAGCAAAGAATTCTGGATTTATGAGAGCAAGTCCTCCCTTGTGACTTAGGAGAGCAGGAAGCATCCTTACGATTGCAGAATCCCTGCGGGGGAGGACGCATTCATCACCCAGGGGATGGGAGTCCCCTGGCGGGTGCTGATGTACCTAGCAGCCTGTGCTCCAGGGCCACACCACCCCGGGAGGCCTGGGATCCTGACACCCAGGGGAAGCCGGCGGCCCAAAGGACACCCGCTGCTACTCAGAAAGAGGAAGGGGACCCTTTGGAGGCTTTTATGGTGATCTACAGAATATTGATTAAAAAAAAGATAAGAAAAGACAAATTAGAGAAATCGCTTCCATTTCTCTGTCTGAAGTCAGTTCTTAAAAGCCACACAAAAGTAGGTTTCTACCATGTCAAAGTTTCTGTTAATAGGTATTATACCGTATATCCTTTGAAAAGAGAGGATAATTTATAGAAGAGAAACAAGTTCAGTTGTTAGACACTGGACCATAGTCACGCTCCTTCCCCAGAGTTTGGCAAAGTGATAAAATTAAGAAAAACCATTACGGCTGCAACGGGCGTGCCTCCCAGGTACACACCCCGACGTCACCCCCAGGAGCGTGCACCAGCATCTTATTCTCAGCCTTGGGGATGAGGAATCTGAGTTTCGGGGTGGAAGTGTGCTCAGCTTGTATGTGTGTGTGTGTGGGGGGGGGAGTCTGCATCCCAAAGAAAACTCTGGAGTTTTCCCAAGGAAGCATCATTCCCTTTAGGTATGGGTCAAATAAACAACCCTGTAACCGTTTCAGTACAAAGCTTTTTTTTTATTGACATTGTAAGAAACATTGTTCTTTCTTTTTGTTACAAAAGGACTAGGTGGTTCTGAAAGCAAAAGTAGAGTCCACGTGTGGCGGGACGGCGGCCCTTGGCATGAGGTGGGCGTGGGGGCATCGCACGACTGCAGGCTGATCCGAGAAGGCCCAGGGCCGGCCACATCCGAACGCTATGCCTAACAATACTTAAATGTATTTACATGTGTTTCTTTTAAAAAAGGATTACACATTTTATTTTTTAAAAATCTAAAAAAGGTGAAAAAAATGAACTCGTCTTTTATTTTACATGTTTGCAGGATACAGAACGGTGACTTGTCAGAAGAGAACACCCTCCATCAGTTCAAAACAACACGGGAAACCAGGTTACAAGACCGCTCAGACTCTGCTCCGATCGTGTGCTCTCGGCTGGCGGGAGGTGGGGGGAGTGCGCAGCCTCAGGCTCCGATCGGGCAACACCAACTGGTCCCTCGCATCGACAAGATCAACATAAAATAAGGCACGTACATTGCAAGAATCACAACTCTGCAGCTCAAGAGGACGAGCCAACGTACGAGGAGCAAGGGGCAGTCTCATTAGCTCTTTAGGAAAGAAAACAAAATGGTTTAACTCATAAAAACATGGCTCACACAGGTGTTCCAGAGGAGTACCACGTTCAAGCCTGCACTGAGAAGTAAGATGTGACCCTAGTGAGTTCCTGCTGTCTCCCTCAACGCCAGGGTCGGAGAAGTGGAGAGAAGCCTGGAGGCTGGAGGCTGGGGGTGGGTCCTGCCAGAGGAGAAGCCAAGTCTACAGACAGGACGCTTCCAAGTGGCCCCAAAAGACCTTCCTTCCACTGACCGTCAGGACACATCGTGGCACTCCTGGAAAAATACACTTTCCTCCTCCCTCTCCCCTCTTCCCCATCTTTCTGAGATTTCCCCAGAGAGAAGCCAAAGACTGCACTGAACTACGACTATCTCTGCAAATCTAAGGGCAGAAGGAAGGAAACCAAGTATGAAAAGGCAAAGAAAGGGAGCAATGCAGAGAATCAGCTGAAACCACAGGGCAAAACAGAGACACAGGATGACAACAGTCCTCCCATGGCTGCCGTCAGTCCTTCCGTGGAGGGCAGGTGAGGAAGGAACTTAGGGTAATTGAGAAGCGCAGGTCACATCCGGGAGTTTTACTGGGGAAGGACTCTGATGGACGAGGAGGCAGGGTGGTCCCGGGGACCGCTGTCCTCACTCAGCAGGCTGCAGAACGCCCAGGTCCCGAGCTTGGAAACCAAGAACAGGATCAGGCCAAACCGTGAGAGCACGGAAGATAAGATCGGGGCGTAGAGGTTCTGCTGTTTGTGGAAAAAGGAGATTCAGGGAATGGACCACCGATTTTGCGACCGGGTCATGACCTGTTTGAGGAACACAGAGAAAGCCTGGCTTTTTTTCTGTTGCAAAGTGGTAGACTCCACTCCACTGAGCTCCGATCAGTAGCTGTCTTTTGCTTTTGGGCTCTGTTCCAAAGCAGATGCGTCCTTAAGAGCACGTGCTGGATGTGGGAGGGCAGTGGGAGAAGTCTCAGCACCCCTCCCAACGGTTTCAGGAACATTCAGTTGAATGCAAACCCAATTTTCTTAGCCACAAAGTCCCAAAGGGCAAATTTACCTCCACGCTGAGATTCTTGGTCCAAATGAGAGATCAGGAATGTGAGAAAAACGGGCTGGTGCTAACATTTTCTTCCTATCATCTAATGTTTTATTTTACTCGACTTTGTCTAATACTAATTTAAATGGCAGGAATAAAGGGGAAAAAGCCACACAATTGACTCATGAGTCACTCTGGATAAATCCAACTTCCAGGGTCAATGGGACAAAAGAAAGCAGGTAGTCCAAGGTGTTAATATTTTATTTTTCATAGTTTACATATTTTTAAATGTAAAATGTGGAGAATCCCTGTACTCGGTACACACATAGTATGTCTTTTATGTGTATCGGCCGCACATGGCCCGTAGCTGCACTTTTTTAGTCTTTAAGTGTTTTAATCCAAAACAAAAATTCAGATTAAGTCCACATGAAGGACTAACTGCATAGAACATTGAACTTCTTAAATGGATGCATCATTTAATAGGGTGTAAGAAAAGGCATCCACACCGCTACTAACCATTCTCCCCAGTGCTTTCAAATACTAACAACGGTTAAAGTGATTTATTCCAAATGTCATCGTATGTGAGCTTTTTCCTTTACAACTAAGTTTTATAAATCCCTTAAAATAGGGCACTTAGGATAGAAATACTCCTTCACTATGGTGGAATTAATGTATGTTAATGAAGTAGCCGGCTGTGGGGTTGTTTAAATACCTAAATACTCAGACCTACATATAATCAATTCTCGGTTATCTATGATAACGGGGAAAGAGATGGAATTATAAATCAACAAATACAGCAAACCCACAAATGTCCCCCAAACTATTTCTACCCAGTAGCTTCACTCTACAATCTACCTAACTTCTTACCAGAACAGATGGAAGTCGCAAACCCACCGCCCTTCCCCTCTCTCCCTGGAGCGCAGAGCAATACCGAATGGTCGTGGAGACAAAGGGAAGAGAAGCAACGTGGATAACTGAGAAGTGAGCACATAGACGGACCTGCCCTGAGCGCACCGACGGACAGGAGGAATTCTACACCCCAACCGTGAGCAAACTCGTGTTCATCTGCCAGAGCCCCAAATTCCCGCTTGTGTGCAACCGTCGAAAGCATGCCCTGACCTGAACTGAGGTGGGGAGCACATCAAATATTGGTTATGTCTGCTACAGCGCACCCACAATCCATATTCTGATTCTTGTGCCCAATGTGGGAATTACCAAAAAAAAAAAAAAAAAAAAAAAGAAAAGAAAAAAAAACAACAACCAAAAAAACACCCAAGAAAACAAAAAACAAAAAGAAACACAGAGCACATGTAAAGGAAAATTAAAAAAGCTGGAAGTGTCACCCCTTCGTCAAAAGCACACCAACTCCTATTTCCTTTGAGTAACAGAGAAACACGTCAAATCCTCTTGTCTGATCTCTCTTTGAAAAGAAGAACACGCACATCACACATTTACACTGGTTTACTAAAAAGGGGGGCGGGCTTACAGTTAAAAAAAAAAGAAAGAAAGAAAACGGAGAGGATGGTTCGAGTGTAACAATACTGATTCAAAACTGAAATGGAAGACAGTTTCTCCCTAGAATACTTTAGGGTTGTTCAGAGTCCTTTTCCATAAAAGGAATATACTTGAAACACATCCCAGTTAGGTGAGATGAGATTGCTAAAATACATACAGAACTAAAAAAAAAAAAAAAGAAAAAAAAATCAAAAAACCCAGTCCATTTAATCTTTTAAACTCCTAAAGTTTCACGTTGGTTGGCAGCCTTTCCCCTAACGCCTACTGCATCACTGCAAGGAATTTGCTTTCTTCCGCGAGGGAGGTCAGCAGCGAGCTCATGTCCCCGATGGCCATGTTGGTGGTGCTCACCGACAGCGCGGGCAGTGGCAGGGACGCGCGTGGCGTGGTGAGGCGGGAGGAGCTGTGGGAAAGGTTCTGAATGATGCTGGGGCTCAGGGCTCCTGACATCAGGCTGGCGTGGTCCCCGTCGTCTATGATCGCGTCAAAATCAATCTGCACCCCTTCCAGGTCGTGGCTGTCGAGGCTGTCAACTGTGCTCGTCACCTGGTTAGCACCTGGGGAGAGTAATTCAGAGTGTTCGGCGCCGGGCCCCTGGAGCAGGCAGTTGGCTTCCGAAACGGAGAACGAACCCATTTTCATGTCCTGCTGACTGAAGCCAACGGTTTGGTCATAGAACTGACCAGAGTAACTCTGCGCGTTAGAACAGAGCGGATGGGGCTGCCCTTGCGTCTCCAGCTTGACGCCGTTCACCCTGCAGGTCTGACTGGTGTCACTGAGCTGTCCCTGCTGCAGAGCGAGGCCGCCCCTCAGCACGGCCTGGCGCCTGCCGCCCCCATAGCCGGCACAGGGCTGGTAGCCCCTGGCAGCTGCCAAGCTGGACGGCTGACCGCCGAGGCAGGCAGGCCCCAGCAGGCCGCCCTCCGGCCCTTGATAGACGTTGGCGTGTGAGGTAGCGCTAACCTGCCCCAGCATCTGCTGACCGGCGCGGCCTGCCCCTTGGTGGTGCATGCCGTCGTTGAGTAGCTGAGGGGCCAGGTAGCCCTGGCCCACCAGGTCTTGGGGCGCCATGCCATTCACGGCGCTGCCCGCTGACTCGCTGGGTACCACCGACAGGCCAAAATCTGGCTGGCCCCCGTTGCCCTGCGCCACGGTGCTTTTCAGCTTTGCCGCTTGAACCCCAGCACCGCAGGCCCCGTCGAGCAAGCCGGGGGCCCCGGGCTGCCTGCTGAGGCAGTTCCCATACGGCTGGGCCTTGTAGGGCTGTTCATGGAAGGCGTTTCCATTGGTGCCTGGCCCGCTGCTGTGGCTCGCCAAGTGCTCCGGGCCGCCGTACGAGCCGCCGTGCTCTGCGAGGGTCGGGTACCCCCCAGCTGGGCCGGCCCCATTCCTCAAGGGGTTCTGTGGGTGGACGCCCACGTTGCCGTATAAGCCGAAGGCTCGAGCCTGCTGCGCCGCGGACCGCTGGCCGCACTTCAGCTTGGAGGAGCACAGGTCGGCGCTGCCGGAGCTGACCTCATTCCACTGAATGGGCAGGTCGGGTTTGCTGGCTTCGGGGCAAGGCTGCTCCAGCGGCCGGTACGGCTGGCCGGCGTGGGGGTCTGGCAGCCCGCGGGGGTCGAAGTCTCCATGCCCACTCCCCAGGCCGGGCCCGTGGGGCACTTTGCCGTCGTCAGAGACGGCGCTTTGGAAGGGCTGCTCATACCCTGCTTGGTTCTGGGAATTTAAATACTGCACCACATCATCGGGCAAGAAATCCTCATCGTTCAGGCTCACATCGGCGTCCACGGTCAAGGACTCCAGGGTGACGTTCTCGGCGATGCTCGGAGGACAGGGAGACGGCGGGAAGTGGCGGGGCTGGCCGCCCTCGGGCCGAGTGTAGTTCTGCAGCACTAAGTTCCGCTTTTCCAGGGACGGAGGCAACGCCGGGGGGTTGAAGCTGTGCAGGCTGGTGAAACGCTGCACCCGGGGCAGGGAGAGGCTCTCGGACACCGTCCTCACCGGGTCGCTGGCCCTCCTCACGCCGTTGCCCAGCGCGTCGGCGGGCAGCAGCGGCCGGCGGCCGTAACTGTGGGCGCCCCCGTCGCTACACCTCCGTGGGGGGTGCACGGGAGGCAGGGCCCCCGCCGGCTCCCTGGCGTCCCCGAGCAGGGCCATCCTGGTCTTCAGGCTCATCCTCTCCATGTTGGGCAGCGGGGTGGGGGGCGGCCCGCCCGTGGCCGCCGCGTACTTGGCTTTCAGGCGGTACTGCTGCGCCGGCGTGAGGCTGAGCAGGCTGGGCAGGCCGTCCCCCTGGCTGGCCTCGCTGGACCTGCGCGAGGCGTCGGTGGAGATGGGGTCGTAGGAGTCGGCCACGCTCACGTTCTGGGGCCGGCCCTCGGCCTGGGACGCCTCGCTGGATCTCCGGCTGGAGAAGCAGGGGGAGATGCCCGAGGAGCGGCGGCTGCTCAGATAGGCCGAGCTGATGGTGCTGGTGCTGCTGTCCCTCCGGCTCAGCGTGTTCAGCACGGTGATGTCCACACCAGAAAGGTCGCTTCTGTTCGGGAGAAGAGTCATGGGCCCGCCCAAGCTGCAGCTGGTGCCAGGCTGCGTGCCTGCGGAGAAAGGGTGGGAGACGCGTTCATGTCGGGCGGGCTGCAAACAGGGCAGGGTGCAGGACGGGGCGAAACTAGATCTGGTTTCCCTGGGCCCGGCAGTGTCTGCCCCAGCCAGCACCCTCTGCTGTGCGGCCCCAAAGGGCCCAGGCAACAGGGAAGGAGTGGGTGCGGCTGCGTGCGTAGAAACTGCTTGCGAGTCTGCGGGAAAGCGTGCAGACCCCTGGCTGAATCGGAGCAGTAAGCACAGCCTGGATCACTTGAGCTCCTTCTCAGGTGTAGGACACAGTGCTCCGGGGACATTGGCAAGTCCAAGGCCAAAGGCTTTTATTCACTGTCAGCTCAGAAGCAAAAGCTGACGTGGGGCTGCCCATGCGAAAGGCTGCCTGGCTTTCCTTGCCCTGGGAACACGTCAGTCAAGGGGGCTGCTGACCTCCCGGGTGCAGACGGGAGACCAGATGTCTCTGCAGGAGAGATGTGCTCAGCCCGGTGCGACAGTTACAACCTCCCCGTGAGAACGAGTCATGCACCCTGTGAGCACACCGTTAGCTACCTTCTGTGGCGGTAATATCCCCTTACCACCTGCTCTCCAGAAAGGCAACACCGACGTGTATGGGGACAGTATCATTTTAGGACCGGGGGACACACCAGCACACACTGAGCCTGGATCCTCTCACAGCGGCTCAGGTGCACGGACAGAACCGAGAGCCCGGAGCCGACATGAGGGGGGGGCACGGGACTCACCGTTTCCTATGAGAGGAGAGACTGCAGGGGCTTTGGGGGGTAGAATGGGGTTCAGTCGTGGAAGCATTCCATTCACTTGTTTGAGCCTTTCTAGTTTTACGTGCTCCATCCATCTGGTCCCTGCCGGGTTCCTCCTGGCTTGCAAGGCGAGGGCGGTGGTGGCAGTGGAAATGGTCGAGTCCATGATTGGGGTTTCATCAATGGCCCCGAGGTCTCCCACACCACCTCCGTCGGTCAGAGGAAGCTCGAGCCCACTGTTGGAATAGTTGCTGATGGGGGACTGTTGGCTGCTGCATGAAGACTGACCACCAGGGCTTGGCTGAGATGTCTGCTGGGGTTAAGAGCAAAGGAAAGAGATGTTACCGGGAAGGAGAACGGAAAGGGAGCCAAAAACGAGAGCTCATGCAGACCTAGACCCACAGGGTGCTCCGGGAGTGGAGTGAGGAGAACTGTGAGCCGGTGAATGGAGGCGGCCTCTCTCGACCGCAGCGGCTGATGGGATGCCAGGCGGATGTGCAGTAGGGGCAATGGAAGCGGGGCGTGCTGAACGGGGTGGGGGGGTGACTGGCACGACCTCAGCCACGGAATCCTGCCCCAGATGCCAAGTCTGCAAACAGGCTTCCTCAGCTCTAATCCCACTTGCACGACTTGACCTGACTTGATTTTTTGGACAAAACAGTCACTCTAAACCTCGGTTTCCTTATCTACAAAATGGGGACAACTTACTTATCTTCAGGATTGTGGCAGGAATTAAGTGTGAAGCTCAGAGAGCACATGACATATAAAAAGACCTGGGAAATGGTTCCCGATTGGCTCTGAGAACTTTCGCGGTTCATCTTATCCCAGGTGGCTTTCATCCACAGCATCCGTGGAAGAGGGGTGCTCGAGGCACACACTACCTCCTCTCCTGCAAGACCCTCTCTGAGCTGCTCAGGGCTCCTTCCCCAAGCTCTCTATAACCTCTCCCCCTTCTATCTACACTCGCGTGCTCTCTAGCACCCCAACCAGGCTGTGTGTAAAGGTAGCTCTAAGAGGAAAAATTTCAATTGCTTAGCTGCTGCTGTACCCAGAGGCGAAGAAGGGCTGCAAGTTACAGGCGTCCGAGTCTGGGGAATTATCTAACCTTTCCCCTAAAGGGCCTGGCGTTTCTCTAGGAGAATCAGGCAACGTTTTCCTAACCACAACTGTGTGGACTGTTTAAGCCAGTTCTGCAAGTTAGAAACTTGATCCAGTGCACTGGCTTTCCATCAGGGAAAGGACCACCCACCCCGGGGCTCCTGGAGATGGGGAGCAGAGGAAAGCTGGCTGTCCTCAGGTCTGGGGGGGGGCACCATATAAAACGGCCCTCAATGGCCAGTCTGCACAACCTAGAAGCACTCCACCTAAAATTCCACTGGTTGATAAACAGCATAACCCCTTTTGCGTGGATAAGAAAAGTGATGTGCGGAGAAGTTCAGTGACTGCCCAAAGTCACAAAGTCAATGCTACAACCAGCCTAGACTCCCCGCCCAGCACGACTTCCAGTTCTCCACGGAGCCCTCTCCAGCGTTCCTGTAACCACTGGAGCCTGACAGCAGCCCGAAGAGCAAATTCCCTGGGGAGAGAGAACCACACACACTCAGTTATGGACTCCCATGTTGTCCCAAGTGGGGTGCACAGCGCTGTCGGGAAGGGGTTTTAGGCAGAGGTCTTCTCAGTGGAACCCATCACACTCATTCTGCAACCACATACATAGAGCCAAGCAGATGAACACTTTCTAAGTGAGTGCCACGTGATACACTGAGTTTGTCCTGGGCAACCAAGCAGAGCCAAAGAAGATACACAAGTCTGATTGTGAGTTCGGGAAGCCTTGCTCACGTTTTGCTTCCGTAGAATCCTGGGGCGCCAGGCCACCTGCTCCTTCCCAAGGTACTTGGAGCATGCAGGACTTTGGAGGTCTTTGACTCTTGGACTGTCAGCTCAGAGTGTGTGCAGGTGAATCTGTGTGTGTGTGTGTATGCACACACGCATGGCAGACTCATGCTTCCCCAGGGCACGGAAAGAGCCACAAATGCATTTATAACCAGAGAGCTGCTCAGAGGCGCTCAGACCTTTCGATACAGATTAAACTGCAAACAACAAATGTGTCCAGATCGTCCTCAAAGAGTGATGTACCCGTCTGGTCCCAGAATGAATTTACGTGTGTCAATTTGATAATGAAATAGTCTTTGAGAACATCTGCTTGGTCGGCCGGCCGCCATGTGTTATGAGCACCTAGACAAATAGAACAATGAATTTCACCATCTAACTCCACATTTCCACATGCTGAATGTTCAAACCACATTGTTTCTATGTCTGAAACGTAGCTGAGTGATGTTCACTACCAAAGATATCACAAAGCACAAAAACTAAAGAAAAATCAAACGCATACAAGTTAAACGTTAAAACGAACACAAAACAAAAAGAGCAGAGAAGCCAAAATTCCCTCACCTTATTACCCACTGTCCTTAGGAAGTGAGAACAAGACATTTAGGAGCATGACACAGAAGAGATGTGGGATTAATAAGAAAAAAGAAGAAAGAATTTAATTCATAGCACGATGATCAAAGACACGTTTTTAAAGAAAGAATATTAGAAATGTAAATCTCATATGCATTAGTAAATGTCTACGAAGCAAACTACTTATATTTATATGTATGTGGACACATTCAGACAAAAGAGTCTCCTGTAGGAAATTTGATTAATTTATTAGCCTAGGTTTATTAACCTATAAAATATGGAGCCTCGTCTCAATCTCTAGGATCTCTTCTAGCCTATGTTTCTATGATTTCATTACTTTATAAAATAATTCACACCTTGGGGCATCTCAGATATCACTAAGCCAAATAACTATACATCCTTCTTTCTACCGATTTTCTTTTTAAATAATGGGTGTTTGGAGAGGAGCTGACAAGTTTTCTTGAGCTAGGGATACACATTAATGGTACAAGAGACTCTGGGTCCTTAGGATGTCCGAAGAACATAAATCATTGCCTTTTTAAAATTTTTTTTATTTTTTAAAACATTGTCTTTTGATGACATAATCTAGGAGACTACCAATTCATTTTCCTTGTTTCATTAAACACTTGAGGATGAACTGTTGAATGCTCTGGATGTTGTATAGGTGGACTTAATTTTAGGAAACGGATATGTGGTCCCCCCAGAAAAGTATGTACAATACCGCTTACGAACGGATTAATTTTAAAGTATGGTGATGAGTCATAACACATACATCGACTTTTGACTAAGGTGCTTTTTAAAAGCAAAATACAGCTACCCGCTGGGAAGTTATGATAGATCTGGATAGCTTATTTCTATTATTTTTGACTACACTTAATGTCTCTTTCTAAAACTCTTAAACTCAGTAAGTCAACTAAAATGCGAACGATCATTAAATTCCACTCGCTCAACTCCGGAATCGTATGTGCTAATTATTTCCTACCCATACGTACTGCTGCGTGGGGACATCACTCAGGAACTCCTAGGATTTCCATCCAATTGCTGGACTTTTCTAATTTTAAGGAGATACTTTCTGAGACTGAGTAGAGCTATGCCGGCCTGACCACTCCTGAGCATCTGGAAATCCAAGCACACGACTTCTATATGGTACGTGTCTCCATATAGGGAGCGCCGGACAAGACCCCGACACATTGGTGGAGCTTCAAATACAAATGTACCGAAGCTTTTTCAAAAGCTACTCTTGTCATTCTTCTCGTTGCCTTTCTTACAGTTGTAGACGTTTTAGTACGGCACATACTTAATGAAAAAAAAATCACCGAGGGAAGTTTGAAAGAAGCTGCAACAGTAGCATAATCCCATACATCAGTCTGGTGGCTGGTAAGTCCCCAAACCAGAATGAGTTCTCATTTGAAAGCTGCCTCCCTTGCTCTTCTCCTCCTTGGTTCGGGCACCACTGCAGAAATGGTCTCCCGTCTATCAAGCCCATCCCTAGCCGGGCACTGGAGTTGGCTTTTCTAAAAATCAGCTGTGCCATGTCATTAGCCGGCACTGGTACGGTATAAGCCTTTTTCCTCCTCACTCGTTTTTACTCCTGCACAGCGTCCTGGGGCCCCGCGGCTCCTGCTGCAATGCCAGGCCCTGCTCCCTCCCCCTCCTGAGTGCTGAACCTGAGGGCCATCCCCTCCCTTGCTACCCCCATCACATCCTCAAGGGTGCTGGTGGTGTGTCCCCCTCTCGAATGCTCTGACCCAGACTCGTGTGAAATCACACCGAGTTGTCAGTATTTGCTTTTTGGCGGTCTGTCTATCCCACGGGACTATAGACGCCTAAAGAATAGGAACAGTGGCTTATTTATCTCAGGGTCACCAGGGCAAAGCACAAAGCAAAAGACATGTTTACAGGAAGACGGAATGGCTGATTTTCTACATTACAGGTCTACTGAAAATGTAGACAGGCATGCCTTTCTTTCTACCTGCCACGCAGCGCATGGTTCCAGATTGATCTTAAAAACCAGTTAGCAAACCTTGATGCTCTTTTCGGAGTTATTCTATGCTGATTAACCTTAAGTAAGGAATCCGGGTCTCCGAGCTCCTGACCCCTTCACTCGGAGAGCCTAATGCAGTGAGGAGCCGGGAGGTCTAGTCGCTCCTCATGCCCTCGGTGACTTTTTATAAAATGACCTAGGATGGCTTGGGGACAAGCAGAAGGAAACTGAATGACATACCATGGGCTTCTCTGCCTTGACTGCTTTCACTTGGAGGCATTCTTCCCGCTTTGAGGTAGTGTTGCTGAGGTCCTTCTGCTCCCCAAGGGCTCCCTGAGTCTGCCGGCCGGGCGACCGGGACTGTGAATGGCTGCCGGAATCGCGTGGTGGGGGGGGCCGAGGATGTATGTCCCCACGCTGCTTTTTGGTGACATGAGCCTCTGGGCCATGCACTGTCTTCACGTGTTTCCGGAGGGAACTCGGGTCTGTGTAGCGCTTCGTGCAGCCTGGGATTTTACACACATACGGTTTCTGCCAAAAGCCACAAGGATGAAATAAGAGATTGTTATTAAAGCGTTAATACCCCAGCCCAATAGTCTCGGGGATGCACACCGTCCCTTTAATTCTTTCAAAGCACTTCCACCAAGCTGGGAGGTGTTCAGACACCTTTAGGTACTAAGGGTTAATAAAGGCCATTTGAGCACTGTTCAGGGGCCAGCAAATCTAGCTTTAATAGACTATTATTCTAGAAAGTGCTCCAGGAGAGCTAAAATGTGCAAATCGCCCGTATGTTCTTGGGAACATTTATCCTATGAGTAGGAAGAAGGATCTTGGTGCCCTGGCAGCCACTCAATAGGTATTTGAAGATGATTGGGGCACCTGGGGGGCTCAGTCAGTTGGGTGTCTGCCTTCGGCTTGGGTCCTGATCTCGGGGTCCTGGGATCAAGCCCCACGTCGGGCTCCCTGCTCGGCAGGGAGCCTGTTTCTCCCTCTCCCCCTGCCTGCTGCTCTCCCTGCTTGTTCTCTCTCTCACTATCAAATAAATAAATAAAATCTAAAAAAATAAAAAAAAGTGAAGACGGTGACAGTGAAGATGATGGTGATGGTGACAACTACGGAAGAAGGCTTAGACACCCATCACCTCATCAGAAGAACACTCTATGCCTTTGGAGAGTTTGTGTGAAAAAATTTCTTAGGGATGTCCTGGTTCTCAGATCAAAAATCACTACACCCTTTTTGAAAATGTGCTCTCTGCACACAGACGTAGTAAAAAAAAATTGCCTACCGCTTCTTCCGTGTTAGGTATCACTAAAATATGTCCATTTGGCTTGCATTACAACTGTGTGGGATGGTCGGGGCTTGGAATATCCCGAACCTTTCTAATTCTCAAAGCTGTAAAGCCCTGTTCGACCGTCTGTGAATGCTCACTCACAACCTGGGAAGGGCTGATGGGCGGTGTCCTGGGAATGAGGATTCCTGTCTGGCTCTGCTCCTGAGTACTAAGGCCTGTGAATTATTCCATGTCCCATGTGGGCCAGTGATCAAACCTACCAAGGCAGTCATTAAAAACTCTACGGATGCTTACAGCTAAATTATTTACCCAAATCACAGAATCGTTGGCGTTTACTCACGACCAACTTCAAAACGGAGATTCTGTTCCCCTGGCTTGAAATATAATATATTCATGAATCCTTATAAGACTATGTATCTATGTAGACCAAAGACGAGCTATTAGGTAAGTGACAGTCCTAAAAAGCATGATCAGTATAATGTACCCATTATATTAAAAAAAAGATGCTCTGTCTTATAGAATGTATGTGTCTAAAAGATGCTTTTTCACTAAAAGCCCAAGAACAGACCGAGAGCTACGTAAAATGATGAAATGTCCTAATGTAGTGAAGACTCCGAAAATTATCCCAAGAGACTTCACCTCCAAATCTGAGATTCTTTTGGGGAGAATTGATTCCCATTAACCATGAATTACTTCTATTCAGGGGCTGGTGTGATTTGCGGCACATATATAATGAAACGAGCGCATCGACTTCTATGCATTAGGACAGAAGAATGGCTCCAGGATGAGTGCTATTACCTCACAGCGTCCTGACCTCGGCCCTGCGCTGCGCACCGCCCCGCCCCGCCGTGACAGGCTGATCCATCAGCGGGCACACTGGGCTGTATGGTGCCGGTGTCGGGGGGCAGGGGGGCGCGGGGAGAGAGCCCCAAGCCAGGCCAGCATTACACGTCTGAGGAGCTACTCTTCCCGAAACGACGTGCACGAGTATACTCTGGGTTGGCTTGGAAATGAGGACACGGCCAGAGGAGGAAAGTTTTTGCTTGTGATCAACGACTGAAATGAAATATCACTGTAGGTGGGGACGAGTGTTGTCAGTCTCACTGAGTCACCTGTGTCTCTTGTCCTCGATGTTCAACTCTTGCCACGGTCGTTTCCTTTTTGACTCACTCAACTGAAACGTACTTTTGTGGAAGAGTTGTTGTGTTTTTTACTTGACTTCGAGCATTTATCCAACGACTTTTTCAATCAACAGTTAATGGTCCTCACTATAGGCAAGACTCTGAGAACATCAAGTTATATACTGCAGGATTTAATGTCCAGAGTTGCAAAATATGCAGGAAAAATAAGACAGCATGTAATTATCCCCAGTCCCAAGTATGAAGGCCACAGAAGGATGTGGCCGGGGGACAATCATTTTGTAGCTGGGATGACTGTGGGGGGCATCAGTTACTAGGTTTTTATATCTGGGTATAACGCCCAGTTCGTGGGGTCTAAGGGTGAAATAAGACAATATATGAAACGCTCATCACAATGTGTTTGTTGCACTGAGTCATTAATCCGTGAACAGCACTTTATTAGGAGGCAGCTCAGGAGCTGGGTCCTGAACGGAGGCCAAGATTCTGAGGGATAAAAATGAAGGTAAGAGGATGTGAAAAGAAAAGCCACAGTCCAGAGGCAGGACCGCTTCATGCATGTGGGTGTGGCCATCCGGTTCCACGCATGGCCACAGAGGTAATTAGGTCAAGCCTGGAAGGGCAGGCTTGGGGCCGCCAGCAGCCACAAGCCTAGAGAGTCTAAACTTTTCCTCTAGGAAAGAGGAAGCCATTGGAACATTCTGGAGAGGGAGATAGAACCGACTCAGAGCTCAAGGATACTTGTCTAATGTGGTTCTGGGGGGACATGAGCTATGTGGTCTATGTCGGGATCCCTGGCAGAGGCCACTGCTATGGCCCCAAATGGGGGAGGCAGCTAGGGGTGCAGAAGGAAGGTCAGACTGGCCTCCTGAATGGGACTGACGCCCCTCCTGTTTGAGTCCACAGCATTCTGTTCTGCACCCAGAACAGCAAAGTGTGCGCTCGAGATTTGTTTAGGGAAGGATTGAAAGTACAAATAAGAGAGAGGAAATAAATGAAAGAAGATGTCTAGATTTATCCAGGACCGGCTCATGACACAAATCTAGATTCTTAATTTTGGTGGATATGAAACCGTCCATCATCCATATGGGGGGCCAAAGCCCTGCGTGGTCAAGGTGGTTGATTTATTTTAGACACACTGCTCAACCCTGGTGAAAGCTATGATTGGACAGGCTATCTTCTATCTCATAATGGACAGACACTCATACGGTGCTGCACTCCTCCCCTCACAGAAGTGGGTAAGCTCAGCACTAATGCATTTAAGCAAACAGCTGTGCACATAATTTAAATCCGTAAGAAAGATAAAAAGCTGAGAAGTATGTGTGTATGTGTGCGCTGCTGACCCTAACACACCCACTGGCCCCATTTCCCCACAATAACAGGAGGGCCACTTGGCCTAAAAATCTATAGGAATGAATACCTTCTAAATTTCTTGTCACAACTGTACTTAAATATGTGGAGTGCAGTTAAGCATATTAATTTAATTCAAACTTAATCGAATCCTCTAAAACATTTTAAATTGAGATGTAATCCACATACCATAAAAAGAACCCTTGTAAATGGCACAATTCAGTGGCAGTTCGTACATCCACAATCTTGTGCAGCTGTCACCACTTAATCAAATTCCAGAATATTTCCAACATCCCCCAAAGAAATCCTGTACCTCTTAGCAGTCACCCCTGCTCCCTTCCCTCAGCCTCTGGCAGCCACTGATCTCCTTTCCGTCTCCACGGATTTGCCTAGAACCCCTTAACCTTTGCACAAAACAAGAACAGCAGATTGCACTGCAACCACTGTATGTAGTAAAGACATTTTTGACATAAAAAAATGGAGATGCGGCATCTCCCCTAATGTACCCTCCAACAGCTGATTAATAATGAGATTCCTAATGACCTAAGTCTCCTTATTCTGCCATGACCCTTCCAAAAAGAGTCTGTACTGTGAACGTGCCCCTATGAGCTGAAGTGTGTGTGTGTAAGAAAAGTGTAGGTCATCCCATTAAAGACGTGTTTTTTCTGTCCCCTAAGCTGAAGGGACACTTGGCGAGGACCTTAAAGTCAATGGTCCCTGAGCTACTAAGCCAGGTCAAGTGCTCCTTCTCTCACACATGTCAAGCAAACTGATGACCTCCTCAGTGGGGCAGAACTATGCCTCATGTTAAGAAATTCTGGCTCAATACCCCACTTCTATGCAAAATGTGGGGAGCTTTTTTGTGAACCTCTAGATTCATTCAAGAGAAGGCTTCACAGAGGAGCCAGAACGTTGAGCTAGACCTTCCAAGAGAACTCAAAGGCCTGGAGGCAGACCTGCATGAAAACCCAGGCAAAATAATGTGAAATCATTGTCATTCTTCATGCTTCTCTGGAATTCTGGGGGGGTAACTATCGACAGGTCCCAGCAACGCAACAGGAACCGCCCCACCAACCATGAAGATTTATCCAATATGCTATCTTAAATAACTGACTAGAAACCATTCTGGCTTTCTGAGAATAGCTCCCGAGAGCCTTGGGAGTTTAGAATGTCTCTGGAAATCACGTGTGGCCAAGGCTGGTTGCCCTGTAGAAGTCTTTTCGGATAGAATGCATTTGAAGATACCACCTGGAGAAAGCAAGGGAGAGTGGCCGTCTTAGCAGTAGCTGTCTGCTGTCAGCACGTTGCTTCTGATCTGTCCTTGCTGCTGAAGCATCCTCTGCCTGGATTCCTGCTCTTGCCTGCCCAGCCAGCGGGTGGAAGGCCGAAGTTAAATGTTCCTACTATTTCACCAGTAGGTGGCACTTCTGAACAAGGCGAAACTGGCTTGCCAGGGGTCTGAAGTTCCCTCTCTCGGTCAGCATTACTCACCAAACTGGGCCCATTTGGCAGCCGGCCCCACGGAGAAGGCTCCAGGCCTTTACCTGCAGCCTCAGAGCCCACTCCTGCTGGGAAGGGCCAAGAGGAAATGAAATGGAATGGGCCTCGTCTCCACGTGCATTGCCCGGGAGGGCTCTTTGTTTCCACCCTGAGCTCTGGGCCCAAACAGAGTCTTGTGGGGGAGACTCACCTCATTGGAGTGCGTCCGGTTTTGATGCTTGGCGCGATCGGAGGCATTTGAGAAAGCCTTGTTGCAACCTTCGTGCTCACAGACGTACGGTTTCTCTCCAGTGTGAGATCTCAAGTGCGTTTTCAAGTTTTCTAGTCTCGAGTAGGCCTTTGTGCAACCTTCAAACTGAGAACAACAGGTAAATGTGCGTTACTGCACACAATAACGGCTTATGCCCAACCCTCCCTCAAAGTTGATGAAAGACTGACATTTCGAGGGTCAGCAGCTTTTCAAAACCAAGGAACAAAAGTCCACTAAACTCTGCATTTATTGGGATTCAGATGGGGCTCAGTGCAGTTCAAGAGACAGCATTTTCAGGGCTACTAAAAAGTCCTGGAGGCTTTTTTTTTTTTTTTTTAATAGACCACTCAATGTGGACAATGGGTTTCATTATCTGCTCATTGATCTCCTCAAATTCCCACTGATTTTAGATTCAGCACAAAGTTCACTAATATGGCTTTGTGTCCATACAAAGGCATGGAATTTGATCGTGTTTGTAAAGGGCCTTTAAGATGTAAAGCACAGGACTGAGCTGTGCCCAGTGCGCCTGGAGGCACCTCCGTGAAAGGAGGCTTAGTCCCGGCCGCCTTGTGGGTCTACACCCAGCCACAGGGACAGACTAGGAAGGCAAAGAAAAACTCTTTAGAGTCACGTGGGTTCTGTTTTTAAAAGTGAGCTTACGGGTTTCAAGTCAAAGCTGGCACCTCCCTCTGCCTCCAGGTCCTCCAGCGTGATGGGCATTAGTGCTGGGGCAGGCGTGCTGACCACATGCTCCTTCCCAGTGCCCACCAGTGCATCCCGCAGCCGCCCGCCCGCCTGCCACTCTGCTGTCCAACGCGGTAGCTGCATGCCACCAGGGGCATTTATAGTTCCATTTTTTAAAAACAAAATTAAATTTTAAAAATCAGTTCCTTGGTGGCCAGGTCTCCAAAGCACCCAAGGGGCACACGTGGCCCCCAGCTACCTTGTTGGACAATGCAGGTCAGAGCGCTTCTGCTGCCCCCGAAGTGTGGCTGTCAGGGCTCCTTCTCCACTTCTGGCTGCCCCCCCCCCCCCATTCCAGAACCCCTTCCCAGGACTCCTGGCATTCATCACAGACCCCGGCTCCTCCCACAACCCGGCCACGCCCCCTCGGCTGGGTCCATCCCTACAGCGGAGGCGCAGGGGCCCTCGGGGAACCCGGAGCCCCAACCTGCCCAGTGGCCCTGCCCGGGTCCCACACCCACAGCCCGCGCCGCACACTCACAGTGCATTTGTGAGGTTTCTCCCCCGTGTGCCGCCTCATGTGCACCACCAGCATGTACTGGGCTTTGAAGGGCTTCTGCTCTCTTGAGCAATCCAACCACCGGCACACGAATTCCTTCTTCTCGCCGTGAATGTGGTCGTTATTTATATGCTGGGGGCGGGAGAAAGAAAGGGAAAGCGCGTGGGAACGCGGGCCTCATTTCTGAAGGCGACAGAAGGGAGTTCGAGAAGTGCCCCGACCCTCAGCCCTAAGAATCATATGATCACTTTAGACACAGATGATATATTTTTTTTTTCCAGTTTGTACATTTCTTTAGTAAATTTGCTCTTAGGAACCGCGCACGTGTATTTCCTGACCAGCAGGAGTGGCGCTCTTTGGAGGAGCCCTGGTGGCCCAGAAAAGGGACCGCACATGGCCCCTGAAGTGGGGAGTTGTGAGCTGTGGTGAACCCACGCGACCTCGCTGGGCCTTTTTCACCTGCCGAGTGGGGGTCAAGGTCAACAGAGCACAGGGGAACTCCCCAGCTCCCACGTGCTCTGGGCCTCCGTTAGCGCTGCAGCTGAGATCTCGGGAAGGGAACACACACACGTGCACACACGTGTGCACGCACACACATCATTCGTCACAGACAAATGAACCAAATACTGAAGAGAACCAGGAGACCAACGAAATGCTTTGGTCTCTGGATCACAGCCTTCTTCACGTACAAAATACAGGGATGGCTTACCTAGGCTCTAAGTTTCTTTTCAGCTCTCTAGAACTCTCTTCGTTTTTAAAACGAAGATGAATTTCCCCGACTGCCTCCTTAATTCAAAGTTTTAGAACCATTTTTTATATAGTTCCATGGAGTCATACCTCAAAGGTCCGACCACGGGAAGACACAAAAAACCCCACGGAAGAGCCCGAGGAAGAGAAGGTTCTCACCTTGGATCAAATTTAAGTCAATTTAAATATGACGATTATGTCATTTAAATGTCCATTTCATTACCGAGGAAATCAGTGTCCTGGGTGGATCCTGTTGGTTTTATTCTCTGGTTACCCCATATTCTATTTGCCTTGACTTAAGGCTCTTACAAGCCCTTTATCAAAGGTGTGTAGAAACACGCCACAGATGAGTCTGTCCAGTAAGAGAAAGCCCTCTTTGGAATCCATGCACTGCGCGGTCGTAACAGAACGTTTAATTCCTTTCTCGCTTAGGCTTCGGGTCCTGAGTGAGTGGTCTCTGGGAGCCCGTGGGTACCCTTCCACCCTCAGCCGGCCTTGCCTGGTTCCTCCAGGAGGGGGCCTGCTGCAGCAGGAAAAAATGACCTTTGTTCTGCTTTCTGGACTTGAACACTGGGTGAGGGCAGAGGAAGGCAACTGCTGTGGGCTCCCTGCTTTTTGAGCAGCTCCTGCCGATAGCACGAATCCGTTCCATACAAACTGCTCTTGGTTCCCTTTTCCCCAAGCTACTGGAAATAAGCTCCTTGGGTTGATGTACATGAAAGGACAAGGAGAAAGGATGGGAAGAAGGAGGAGGGAGGCAGGCGGAGCTGGAAAACGGAGTTAGAACCGGGGCTGAGCCTACTCTTAGAGGACAGGACCCACATTGTCTAGCTTCACAGTCTCAGCAACTGGCCGGGGACCCTGGCACCTGGCAGGTCCTTAGTAAATATCTGCTGAATTGATTGGACTCATGTGGTAAGCTGGACTTTCACTGGACCAAAGAGATTGAACTTGATGCTTCTGCTTATCTTAACTTAGTTTCCTTTCATCTGGTGTCCATACAACACGATTTTAATGTAACACGTTCTTGTTTAAAATTTTTTTTTAAGATTTTATTTATTTATTTGGCAGAGAGAGACAGAGAGAGAGAGAGAGAGCACAAGCAGGGGGAGCGGCAGGCAGAGGGAGAGGGAAAGCAGGCTTCCCGCTGAGCAGGGAGCCTGATGTGAGCCTCGATCCCAAGACCCTGGGATCATGACCTGAGCTGAAGGCAGAGATGCTTAACTGACTGAGCCACCCAGGCGCCCCTAATATGTTCTATTACAAGATGATACGCTATCAAGTATTCAAAAGGATCTGAATGGTACCCAAACACGGACCCTACCCTGCTGGGTGCCATAAGGGACACTGGATGAGTATACGCTTTCTGTTCTGCACGCATACTTCCTGACAGAATGGAGTGCTTGTTATCCAAGATCCCCGGGTCTCCAAGAGGAGATGGTGGGATTACCTGAGCATGAGCTAGACTATCTAGAGTTTTCTGAGTGGATGCTGCATTGAGCCGAGTCTCAAGTTTTCTAGAAGCGCTTTTTCTCCTCGATTAATACATGCTCACTGTACATGATGTGACTGCAACACTCCACTCGTCTGTCATGCATTTGCTCGCGCATACTGAGGTCCACTCCATGCCAAGCCCCGTGTGGGGAACCAGACGGACATGCTTCCTGCCCTAAGGAAATGACAGTCTACCGGAGCCAAGCAGATAATGCCTTAAATTACTATACAATTACAGTTGTGATCAGTGTTGTGAAAGGAAGTAAGACGGTTTTCTAAAAATAATTACCAGGGGGTCTCAAATCCGTGTGGCACACAGAGGGGCATTTAGGGTAGGACCTGAGCGATGCATGGAGATCCGCCAGCTGTGCAGATAAGAGAGTGAGTGTGTGTGTGGGGAAAGGGTCACCATGGCAGAAAAGCGAGAGCAGTGGGACAGAACCTGGTGCCTTTGAGGAACAGGGTGAGGAACATGTGTGGTAGGTGAGGAGCACGCATGGCCGGAGAGGAGGCGTCCTGCACGGCCATGGCCTGGTGCGGTAAGAAAGCATGAGTTTCCATGGTGGAGGTCACTGAGGTGGCAGTCAGATCACCAGCAGCAAGACTGTAGGACACAACCTTGGATGGAACTCACTTACAGAAAGCAGCACTTGGACGCCTGTCCCCGAGGAGGGGGAGCCACTCTTCACTGGCCTTACTCAGGGAGACTGGAGTGACCAGGGGAGGCGCCAAGGGCGGCCAGCTGAAGTCGGAGACTCTGGTCTGTTCCCCTCCCCAGTGCACTGGAGGAGTGGCCTCTGGAAGGAGAGGGAAGGGGTCTGCTCCTCCAGGTGAGGGGACTGAGGGGAAGCCAACACCCCGCCAGTCCCCTCAGGTGCATGCCTGGCCGGAATAGTGACAGAAGGCTCCAAAGCAAAGGTTGGAATTGGATGGCCGAGAAGTCCGAGAAGCTGCCTATGGAGGTGTGGAGGGACCCACCGCTAAGCAGGACGAGAGAAGGGACAAGGAGCTGACGAGAGAGCGGTAACTAAAAGATCCCATTTCGTATTTACGCCTCACTGACTCTCATCGACTTTGGCCTTTGGGACAATGTCTGAAAATTCCAGTGTCGGGAATGCCATGAAAATCAGCCGGCTGATCTCCACGTGGGGAGGGATGCAGGAGAAACTGTGCTGGGCGGTAGGAGCAACCTGGCTTCCAGAAAGGTTAGCAGCTGGGGGGTTTTCCCCTCGGCCCCCGTACAGGAGACCTGAGTTCCATCTAATAGGCTTTTGTACTTTTCTGAAACTGCTCTTGAGCACAAACTTGAATTGAGACCTCCAGTTATTTTTCTTGAAATGAGACTCTACCACCTCGGCCGGCGGGGACCTGGTCCAAGTGCTGAGCACAGGATGTAATCAATTACTCTAAAGAAATACGAAGACATCCTTCTGCCTACCTGGGTAGTTCAAATGCATTTTGGGCTTAATGCATTTCCTGACTCTAGAATTCAAGCCAAAATTAAAATTCTAAGAAATCATAGATTTTACCTGTCCCTGCGTCCTAAACACTTGCTTTTCCTTCACAAGCTGCTTTGACCTCTGCAGCGAGGCAGACCCTACGCTACAGTGGAAAGAATACAGGGTGGGCATTGGAAGATTCCTGCCGGACCAACTTCGGATGAGCTCTGTACCTCTGGGCAGGTCAGTTCTCCTCCTTGAACCTTAATTTTCTCATCTGTTAAATCCGGCTGATGAACTAGATCAGGTGTTGGCAAACTTGTTCTGGAAAAAGCCAGACAGGAACTATTTTAGGCTTTGCTGGCCAAAAGGTCGTAGGTACTCAAACCCTGCCGCTGTTTTAGGCGAACGGCCACGGACAACGTCTAAATGAAAGGGTGCGGCTGTTTATCTTTGAAGCTGAACACTTCACATGTCAAGAAATCGTCTTAAAAAAATTTTTTTTTCAACCATGTAAAACTGAAAAAACCATTTCTTCACTCCTGGGCTGTGCAAAAGCAAGCGGGGGGTCAGAGCTGGCCTGGGGGCCGTCAGTTTGCTCACCCCTGACTAAGTGATTTCAGTTTCCTTCTTGGGCTAGCGGAGCCCGTGACTTTCTTGGTCAGGCTGGTCAAGCCTGAGGAAGTAAAATGAGAGGGAGGGAGGTTTCAGTGCTAGGGGAAAAGACAAAAACCACAGGAAGGAAAAAAGCCAGGATCCTGGGCTACACAAGAGGAGGGAGGGAGGCCAGACAGACTCCCCCTGCATTGTGCTCCTAGGACCCGGCAGGTTTTGCTCACCCAAATCCCAGGTAGCTAAGAAGGCGACACACAGTGAATTCTTAGCATTCCGCCGACAGAATGCTCTCATGTGAAGCTCGCCTGAAATGCAATGGGCATGTGTTTATTTGTGGTTTCATTGAACATCTGACTTCCTCGCAGTGAAAACGTTAATCAAATATATAAATAATTTAATTGGAGGGAAAATAATGCATGATTAAAGTCCAAACTAATCCAACAGAAAGACATGCAATTTGCCAGCGGCCCAAGCTCCAGAAAGAGATAGATGGTGTAAATTACAGCGCCGTATGCCAACTCCCTCGGCGGGGCTGCTCGGAACTCTCTCGACAGGACAGGGATGCCAGGACCGCGCAGCTCCCCCAGAAAGGCCAAGTCCCCCAGCACAGCTTCGCCACGATTCCCTCTTCCAAGCAGGACTGGAAACATCGGCCTCGGGAAACTGATGGATGATGGAACACATAAAATCTCTCGGGCGCCCACGGCAAACCAGCAAAGTTGCTGTGTCCCCACTGGGATGTGTCTGCAGCCAGGTGAGCCAGGACCCGGCATTCCCATCTCTTCTGCTCCCCGCGGCGCCCAGGGGCACAGGGAGCTGGGAGAAGTCCCTCTGTGGGCCTGGCCATCAAGGCAGCCAGTGGCTTAGCCTTAGTCTCAGAGGCTTCGTGGCTGTGGGAAGAAAGAGCGGGGGGAACACGGGGGAAAGGAAGCTTTTCTGTCGCCACCAGCAAAAGGGAAGCTACAATGGACTTTGCTAAGCTAATCAGCCTCCTTTCTTCTTGCGGTGTCATTTCCCTCCCAGGAAAGAGCAGGCAGTTCTTCCTCAGTCTCAGGGCTAACCCTTCAGATGGAGCGCGCGTCTGTCGCCCGAATGTGGTGGCTCTCCCAATACACCTGCTGTTCAAGCGGTTCGTGACACTGGGAAGCACGCTGCTACTTGCTCTCTGTCTCCCGCACCTCCGGCCAGATTGCTCGCCGATTCCCACTCAGAAAGTGCAAGCTTTCACGATGGGTGAGCACCCTCCATGGAAGCAACTTCCTCAGAAGACAAGCTACAGTAGGGCTCCAGGGGAGCGTGGAAACTTCGCACGTACGTCCCCATGTAAATTCGGCTCCAGGGGAGCGCGCAAACTCGGCCAGGGGAGTGTGGAAGCTTCGCAAGCACCTCCCCATGCAAACTCAGCTCCAAGGGAGCGTGGAAGCTTCGCACGGACGTCCCCGTGCAAACTGGGCTCTAGCAGAGTGTGGAAGCTTCGCACGTACCTCCCTGTGCAAACTTGGCTCCTGGGGAGCATGCAAACTCGGCTCCAGGGGAGCGCGGAAGCTTTGCACGTAAGTCCCCATGCAAACTCGGCCAGGGGAGCACACTGATCAGTAGACAAACGCCTTGCTGCTCAAAGTCAGTTCACTCCTAAAATCAGACAGCTCCTTCCCATGCGGAAGGTAGATTGCTCCCGCTGTTGTAATGAAAATATTACCGTAAAGCACACCTAAAACCAGGGAAGGCAGGACATGTAAAACTTTAGACTCTGCCCTCGCCACGATCTCCACGGGGCTCAGCTGCGCATCGGCGTTGCACACCCGTCTTTCCGTCAGTTTCCATCAGATAACACAACTTTGTCACCAATTTAAAAGGCTTCTATGAAGTACTCTGACAAGGTTTTCACAGCAGGAGGTACAAAGAGCATGGTCTTCAGTAGCGCGGTGCTCAAGGAAAGCACATACGTGTCTGCACACACATACACAGGACTACTGCTTTGACAGAAAAGAAAAGAAAGACTGGGACAGTAGTGTATTTTGTATATGAATGCTCGAGTCACTGGAAACTGCATTACAGGCATGAAGCCGACGGATGCTCGCTGGACCCTCAGTTTTATTTCCAACTCATCCCTTTGCTCCCTTTCTCTGTATCTTAACCCACAAACATGCCACTATTTGATGCCATGATTTTATTTTAAAACTGAAGGAAATAAAACCGAAGCCTTGCCTTCTCAGAAACTGAAATGCTTGATGCTTTCTAAATCTTTTCACGTTGCTAACCAGCTGAGCTCAGAAACCAGGCTCCAGTCAGTGAACATGTTTCCTAGAATTCAATACTTTGTAACTTTTAAGGATGTGCGGAGAGTGCTTGTTAAGAAAGCCTCCTATTTGGGGCTTACAAGATGGGATACAAGCAAGCGAACAATTTTGAATAAGCTCAATTTTCAATTTGCTTCCCGACTTTACATTATCAATTTATTGCAGTTGACCCTTGAACAACACAGGAGTTGGGGTGCGGACTCCCTGCACACCCAGAAATCTGCATGCAAGTTTTAACTCCTTAAAAACTTAACTACTGTTAGCCTGCTGTTGACCAGAAGCCTTACTGATAATATTAACAGTCAATTAACACACATTTTGTATGTTAATGTGTATTACACACTGTATTCTTACAATAGAGTAAGCTGGAAGAAGGAAATGTTATTAAGAAAATCATAAGGAGGGGCGCCTGGGTGGCTCAGTCCTTAAGCATCTGCCTTCGGCTCAGGGCGTGATCCCTGCGTTCTGGGATCGAGCCCCACATCAGGTTCCTCCCCTGGGAGCCTGCTTCTTCCTCTCCCACTCCCCCTACTTGTGTTCCCTCTCTCGCTGTCAAATAAATAAATAAAATCTTTAAAAAAAAAAAAGAAAAAAAAGAAAATCATAAGCAAAACACATTTACGTGGCTGTACTGTATTTGTCAAAAAAAAATCCACATATATGTGGATCCATGCAGTTCAAACCCACGTTGTTCAAGAGTCATCTGTACTATCTCTTAGTAGTCCAGAGATATTTTTGCAAAAGAGAAAGAGGAAAAATAATTTATAAGGGATGAAACCTTCACGTAATTAAAGCCGATTTGAGAGAGAAACTGAAATCGTTTCCATGTGAGAAACTATGCAAGAATCCTTCAAAACCTTCCATCCGAAAGGAAGCATAGGCCTTCTTCTTGTGCGTATTGGATACATGCACCATCTCTGAACAGTTGTACAAGTGTCATGTCACTGATTCTATTAGGGACACACTATGTTTGGATTCCTAACAGCTCCACCAGGCAGAAGCAGAAAAAAAGCAGCAACCACAGACGATGGGGGCTGAGATACGCCTTTTATCTCTATATGTACTTTAATCTTAGATAAGTAAAATAATTTAAATGTTTTGTTGGCACCCACCAACCTTCCTAACAGTATTTACAATGGGACGCCTGCTGTGGGAGGGATCTCCCCAAAGACCCCCAACAGAACTGCTTGAACACGCACCGGCTTATAAAATATCCAGGCACCTTTCAGTGTTCTGATACAACTAACAAATTATACAGAAAGATATCAAGAGGACTCAAGACTCTGGGTACAAAACACCATTCTCTTTATAAAAATAAAATATTTTCTCCTTTCTGGTTTGTGAATATTAAGAATTAGGTGGAGATGAAAAGCCAAAATCTGCTTCCTGGTTAAGAAGGAATAAATAAATGGAGTCCCTCTGACAGGTCATTAAATCTTGTGTCTAGGTACAAACCGGTAAAAAAAAAAAACCTACTTTCTTTTACATGTAAGAAAGACAAAGTTCTCTGAGAAAGTAAATGTCTGAACAGAGGGCTTCACAATGTTGGATTTAGAGAAGGGACATTTGCTCAGCCCCACGCCGTGGGCTGGACACACGTGTCACGATGTGGGTGAGCCCTGACCACAGCAGGCCAAGTGAGAGCAGGCAGCTCGTGTGATTCCATTTATACGAACACCCAGAATAGGCAAGTCTATATAGAAAGGAGGTAGACCAGTGGTTCCCTGTGTCTGAGAAGAGACTGGGAGGTGGGTTTTTTTGGGGGGCAACGAAAAAGTTGTAAATTTGGTTGAGGGGATAGTTGCCCAACTCTCTGTATACACTGAGCTGTAGACTTTAAATGGGTGAATCACATGACGTACGAATTCGGGTTTCTTTTTTTTTTTTTTTCTTTTTTTTTTAAGATTTTATTTATTTGACAGAGAGAGAGACAGCCAGCGAGAGAGGGAACACAAGCAGGGGGAGTGGGAGAGGAAGAAGCAGGCTCATAGCGGAAGAGCCTGATGTGGGGCTCGATCCCAGGACTCCGGGATCACACCCTGAGCCAAAGGCAGACGCTTAAGGACTGAGCCACCCAGGCGCCCCTGAATTCGGGTTTCTGTAGTGCAATGGTTATCGCGTTTGCCATACACATGGTATATGAATTATATGTCCATAAAGATGTTCCCTCTTTTCCTTCCCCCACAAAAAGAGAGAGAACCATGAAAGTGTACATTTGACCCTTGAACAACATGGGTTTGAACTGTGTGGGGTCCCACTTGTATGTAGATTTTTTACAGTACATTATTATAAATGTCTTTTCTCTCCCTTATGACTTTCTTAATAACATTTTTTTCTAGCTTATTTTCTTGTAAGAATACAGTAAATAATACATATGCAACATACGTCCTAATCAAATGTTTACATTATTGGTGAGGATTCTAGTCAATAGTGGGCTGTTAGTAGTTCAGTTTTGGGGGAGTCAAAAGTTATACACCGATTTTCCACTGCACGGAAGGTCAAGGCTCCAAACCCCTGTGCTGTTCAAGGGTCAAGCATATTTGGTGGTGGACTTCGGTGACACAGGGAACACTGGGGGGACACAGGAAAAGTGGGTGAGGAACAGGGAACAGGCAGGTTAGATCTGACTTTCCCCGGCATCCATCCCTCACACAGAGGCCAGCCCTAGCAAATGGTTTCTCATGGAAGCACAAGGCTGCCCCTTAATCACAGCTTCTACTGTAGAAAACACACACACACACACACACACACACACACACGATCCACAGACAGATTGACTTAAGGCAGAACATACTTCTATGACTCAGTATTTCATGGCGGATTTCACTCTGAACTCAGAGTTAACAACCTGACGATATCACGTAAGTGACAATTTCTCCTGATATCCCTTCCTCATCTTTCAAGTTGTAGAGATGATTGGAAAGATGGAGAACACTGAACTTTGTGCAGAGTTGGAAACAAAGCCAAAACACCACACGCTCATATTAGTTCAAGGAGTTAATGCAAAATAGTGCGTGATTTGAAAAAACTGGTATTTTCTAATATAGGCTATAGTTGAAAACTTACTAAGCCCTCATGGAAAATGCAAGTACAGTTAATTCAGAATCTTTATAGTTTTGGTTTTGTTGTTATCCTGAATTATAAAATTACTAAGTGTAAGTGTCTAATTTGTGATATAATTTTTTTAAAGATTTTATTTATTTGAGAGAGAAAGAGCATGTGTGCATGAGTAGGGAGGAGGGGCAGAGGCAGAAGGAGCCCGCTGAGCAGGGAGCCCGACACGGGACTCGATCCCAGGACCCTGGGATCATGACCTGAGTCGAAGGCAGACGCTTAACCGACTGAGCCACCCCGGCGCCCCGAGTCTGTAACAGAATTGACCTAGGCTATATCTCCTCCCCCCTCCAAAAGTGCATGTGGTACTCGTTCCAGATCACGTAGAGACAGGAACAGTATGCTGACTTAATATTAAGATGACCTCAAACCTCAGGAAATTTTAGTTTCCGAGAAGAACTTTTAAAAAGCAAAATCTAACCATTAATATGGATTAATTTACTTACAGAAAGAAAACATCTCATTCTTGAAAGTGGGTTAAGGGCCTCTCATTCCTTGTAAGAAGTATAAGAGTTCTCTTTCTCTGCAGTTTTGTTCTCTGACTTCTGAATTATTTTGCAAAACATCACTGCAACTCTTCTCTTTCAAGAGGTTCTCTTATAGTCTAATAAGGTGTGTTTTGTTTTAAAAAAAACTTCTGAGAGCTCCTTTTCTGGAAGGGCCAGCATTTATACCCTACTGAGATTTTAAAAAGAGAGGTGAAGTGGTTTCATCACATCCTCCAAGCAATCTGACTGTTTATGTCCTTTCATAAATTACTGGGCTCATCTTACTTTTTATCTTATTCTTTTCAATACCAACTTCTGTTTCAGTCAAAATAACAATAAAAACACAAACTCTTCTTAAGTAAATGGACTGGGGGCCTAGTTACCAAAAACAAAGCTACAAAGACTTAAGCAAGTCAGGATTGAGTATCATCCGTTCTGGCAATCCGAAGCATGCTAACTGCACACAGGTAAGATAATCTTAGTTGTGCAATCACAGGATGAAATAGTTTGGAAAATGCAATCTCCAAAACACATTCTCTTTTCCGTCTTTTTGCGATGAGCCAATCCACCACATACAGTGAGTGCCAAGGTTTCTGATTACAGCACCAGCTCCAAAGACACAGTGAAAGCCAGGCTTCTCTGCTCCCCAACTGGCTTACACTGGGAAGAACAGCAAAGCCAAAGGGTCCAGCAGAGGTGGCCACAGATGCAACCTCTCCCCAAACCCAGATGAATGAGTGGCTCAGAGGAACGGATCCTTTCTACGAATCTAGGATATCTGGAAAGCGTCACCGGCTACCGCAATGGCACAGATCCCCAGATTAAAGATTTCAGAAGCCGAACCGTGTCCCAGGGAATTAAAATCTTCCCACCTTGTAGGCTTGGATTCCTTCCATGAAGAGAAAAGGTTAATGGGTAGTTTCTCGGTAGAATAATAATTCCTGCTAGTATTTACAGGGCGGCTATACTCTTCAACCCATTGTCAAAACAATTCTTTCTTTTGTTATAAAACTTTAAAGGGTAGGTTGGCTTGGTACAATAATATAAATATAATTATCACAGGACCCCTTGCGCTTCTCATTTTAAGGTGTTTAATGCTTACACACACACACACACACACACACAATCTATGACTACTCCAAGTAGAACAAGGAAGATTAAATTTTAAAGTCTCCTTGAATGCAAAAGCAGATGCAAACTGTTCCTGTTTGAGATGACGGATATTAAGAGTTCCATTACCTAGAAGTAGACAAAATTTTAGCCTTTAATTATTCCTTAATTTTTATGATCTTGGCAATCCCCATGGAGCCTGAGCATACAGGCCCCGTTCCTTGTAAAGAGCCTAAAAATATAGTGTGGTTATGAGAAAATCCGAAGTTCAAGACTGAAGTAAACAGAGACAAGTGACCGATGCGATCTGACTTGAATGGGTGGGCTCTGTCTTCACCGCCCTCATAAAAGTGCTCGCTGCTCCCTCCTCGTTCCTGAAGGCTGATTTGGAATATCACAGCAATCGGCCTCTAGGCTTGCCTACAGTCTTCGAAGTTTTTAAATCATAATTCTGATGACTAAAATACTTGCTAAAATAATAACAGATAAAATAAAATGTATTTGAATTTCAAATGACAATTTATTTTTAATATTTGGAAAAAAGTCCAAGTCTCTTTCCTGGAATCCTCTGAAGATACAAGGCAGTAGGAGTTACTCTGGGGTCAGCTCAGACCAATCCTTGTCCCTGAGGGTTTCTTCCCATTACACTGCTAGGGGAGATTCCTGCGTGGAAAGCGCTGGGAGTCTTCCTTCAGAGTCAAAAGGAGGTCAGGTGAGTGTGCGTGTACGTGTGCAAAGAAGGGGCTGGGGCCGCTAACGACGCAAACCCGGGCAGATCTCAAGAGCTATTGGAAGAAAGGAAGAAGGCAGGCAAGCAGGCAAAGTTATCCACTTGGAAATCTGCCCACATGTCCCCGCTGAGCTGACTCATTCATTCACTATTAACTCAATGCTTATTTATGATATCACAGTTACTCTGCTAAACTCAGAGGAGGCAAGACTGAGTAAGACATGTCCACTGGATTTCGTCCAAGATTGGCCGTAGGAATGTAGAAAAGAGTACTGCTTAAAAATCAGCTTTCACATCATGGACACCTTTGCAATTAAAAAGCAAGCTACCCCCCCCCCCCCAATGCATGACTCTCTTCCTTCCCTCATAGCCCCATGTCACAGAAAACTAGCAGCCAGCGCCCAGGGCTTTCCCAGGTTTGTCTCCCCAAAACAGGATGGAGAGGAAGCCCCAGGACATCGCCGCTTTGGCAAGCTTTTCAATGTGTGGAACTATCCCGCCGCTTTTCCGCGAGTTCTTAACTTATTCACCCTGGTGTCAAGTCAGTCCCTTTCGAAACACATTCACCCCTTATTGCTGGCGCATATATCAGAATGGAATACGCTATACAATACGGGCACACACTAATTATTCCGTACGTAGCTTACAGGTTTCTTTATCAAGTTAGTAGCAAGGCATAGAGTTTATAGAAAAAAACATTGGCTCAGACATCAGCATATAGGAATTCATTTTTTTTTGTATTTTGGGGGCAAAAGGGATGTAAGTAAGGCACAGGCACTGTGTCTGAGAAGCTGATCTTTACTATTTTATTTTATTTTTTTTAAGATTTTTCATTTATTCATTAGAGAGAGAGAGTGTGTGAGAGAGAGCTTAAGCAGGGGGAGGAGCAGAGGGAGAGGGAGAAGCAGGCTCCCCGCTGAGCAGGGAGCCTGACGTGGGACTTGATCCCAGGACCCTGGGATCACGACCTGAGCTGAAGGCAGATGCTTAACCCACTGATGCACCCAGGTGCCCTGAAGATGCTATTTTAAATCGGGTGAATGGGAAACAAGTAGTTTAAAGAAAGTGGGATAGGTGACAGAGTGAAGTCAGGGAGGGCTCCGTGTGCAGGTAAGTGAGTTGAATGGAGGATAAAGGGAGGGCACCTGACACAAAGGAAAGTGCATCCCAGAGGAGGAGCTACAGAGGTCCAGGGTCAAGGAAGAGCATGACATGTTGGCAAATGCCACCCAGCGTGGGGGGAGGGTGTGTGGGCGCACGTGGGAGCAGGGAGGACACACGGCCGTGGTACCCGGGACGGAGCGACACCACGACGGGTGCCGAATGCTCGAAGGCACGTACACTACACCCTAGGCAACCAAGACGACGATGGAGAGAAAGGGCTAGACGGAGAGACAATTTGGGATCATCCGTGGGTGGTGAATCAGGGAGAGGAGTAATAGGTGATACCGAAGTTCCTGGCTTGAAAGACGCTGAGGGAATTTGTGAGATCAGGTGTCTGTTTGGGACATGGCACTTTGGAAGTGCCCCCAGGACATCTCCGCAAGGAGATCCAGCAGAGAAGACAGGTCTGAAGATGTAGGGATTTAAGGCAGGCTCTGCCCCTGACAGCCTCCCAGCTGTAGTAAGTTTTGGGGGATCAGCCAGGGGAGAGAGCAACGTGGTGGAGGCGAGCTTCAGGAGGGCAAGTGGCTCATCTGTCACTCCCACGCCAGAGGGGGCTAAAGCACAAAGACGGACTCCAGGAGTATTCCATCATTATAAGATCTCTGCCGGTTTAAACCCTCTGTGATTCCCCCGAGCTGTCTGCAAAATTCCGTCCTGTGTCACAGTCTTCCGTCGAGGAGACCTGCAGGGCTAGAAACAAAGCTGGCTCCGCGCATCTTGCGGTCGGGTCACCAGCACCTGAGTGCCCAGCAAGACGGGATGGAAGCGGGGGGCACCCAGAGACCACGGAGACCAGGTGTGGCAGGGTGCGGGCGGGGACACCCGCGACCTGATCTGTGCAGAGCAGTGCCGTGAAGGCCAAGGCCCACTCCGGAGGCTGAACAAGCTGGAGACGCCCGACTTTCATCTGCGATGGGGTCACTACGCCAAGACTATTGGACCTCCTTCAAGTCCTCCTTCCAGTGTCGCCTCCTTAATGAGACTGATCACCCCATTTATAGTACAACCTCGTCACCCCTGAACTCTCCACCCCCCCCACCCTGCTGCTCCGTTTTCCCCATGGCACTCATCACCTCAAACACACCATACTTTACGTACAGACTGTTTCTGATTTATTGCCTGCCTCCCCATGAGAATGTGAATTCTACACAGGCAGAAAGTTTTATGGGTTTTGTTCACTGATGTATTCCAAGTGCCTGGAACGGTGCCCAGCATATAGTAAATGCTCAATAAATATTTGTTGGAGGCATGTGTTATTGGAAATACCAAATCGAGAATTGATGTGGGCCCAGGTCTCAGCGTTACCCCCAGTCTGCCGCCTTTGGTCTGTGCTTTGAGCACAGAAGCAATTTCCTAGGATTCTTCTGCTCTCAGCAACCTGATAAACCTTAGCCTCTCATATGCCTTCAGGGTCCACCCCACAGAGCCCCCTTTTATACTGCGACTGCAGACTGAGCTTTTGAGCTCGTACTGACATAATTCAGAGTTATCTTAGTTGGTTTCTATACACCATTAATGCAAAGGAATTCTAAAGTTTATTTTTGCCCACCATCACCACGTTGAGACAGGTCTGGGGTAAGGGCTCCGGCATCTACGTGTTAATCCTCCCTGCGAATGTTACGTCCCACTGGCTGTGGAAAGCACATAATCTAGGGTTTACTATAGGTTTCTCTTGAAATAATTCAGTAACGCTTCAGATGGGGAGAAAAACGGCCAAGTTACCCTCGTGACCAGGCTGTACACTGGAATTCTGCCCTTGGCTATTGTTTTTGTCGATGGTTTATACAGAGATTTCTTCCTAATGCAGCGCTGGTAAGTAAGAGAAGACTGAAGAGCAGATTTCATCTTTAATCTCCTTGTTTGTGCAAATCTCATTAATGTCATAGAAATCTTGCCCCGTACCATGACGAAAGTTCTGGAAAGGACAGCAATGAGGAAGTAAGGTTGCTCATACATTGTTTCAACTGGAGAAATAAATAAGGAAGACAGAGGTTTAAACTTACAACTTAAAAAAAAGTGTGTGTGTGTGTGTCTGTGTGTGTGTGTGAAATGATCTGTGGTCCTTCCAAAAGAGAAGTGGGGAGCCAGCCCACCTTGTGCTGAGCACCATCCTTCCTATGGGGAAATCACTCCTGGGGGAGGTGACTTTCCTTGAATTTGAGCCAAACCTGCATTTTGGGTTTTTTTCTCATTTTGCCTTTCACCTCCCTAGTAAAGTACAAATTTCACTTTTCAAGAAGGGTTAATTTATTCCTAAAAATATGCTTTTAGTTTGGGGGCTTGATTCTATAAAACATATTTTCATAAGCACGTTTTCCTGGGAAAACGTGGCCAGTATATATTGTGTAATCATGCAACGTTTAAAAAGTTTCATTTGAGCCTTCAAGCGTATGCCTTCAGCATACAGGTGGCTTTCATAATTGCCTCCACATTGCATAGGAACAGAATATTAATATAGCGTGATTATAATAGCGCAGGAATGGGTTAAAAGGTTATGAATTTTAACACTGTGTAGGGGAAAAATAGTGAATGCACGTGCCAGAAAAACCCCGAGACTGAAGCTAATTGAAACTCAGTGTTTGGTCCACATTTTGTCACCTGGGTATTTAAAGCAAAAATGTACTGTTTGTCATCTTATGTTAATTACCTGCAAAATGACTTACATGCATTTCCTTTTTCAGGTAACTTAACTACAACAATGAGTATCAGCAGAATGTTTTAAGAGAGAGTCAAGTAGCACGCTGGGGTTCCAGGCCATCCTCTTCGAGGCCCTTCCCACGAACTGATATAAATCCACTGTTCAAGGCCATGAGAAGGTGAGGGCCAGCCTTATGCTCATTCCTGCTTTATCTTCTCCTGCCCTCTGTTTTTAGGGGTGAGGCAGGCGGGCTGTGTGCCCTGCTCCCTCGCTCATGCCCACTCCTGCGCCAGGCCTGCCCCACCAATGTCTTTCCATGTGGTTAATTCTCTCTTATCCTTTATCTCCTTCAGGAGAATGTTCCTGATGCTCAGAGAGGTTCAGAAACTTCCCTACTAGTGCACCATCCATAGCTGGAGCATGATTTTTATGTAACCTAAATGCATGAGACTGTACACAGAAGGAAGGAAGGAAGGAAGGAAGGAAGGAAGGAAGGAAGAGAGGAAGGAAGGAAGAGAGGGAGGGAGGAAGGAAGGGAGGAAAGAAACATACGCATTCCTCACATATGCAGGTGCACCCGGACGTGTGCGTGCACACACACACACACACACACACACACACACACACTGTACTGCTGAGATTCTGTATGAATTCCAAGATCCTAGACTCCGGGGTACTATCAAAACCAATAACCAACATTACGAGGGTTCAGTAAGTTATCCTTGGTTGGAAAGGGCCTTGACCTCTGGCAACTGGTGGTCTGGAAGGAGAGATAAAATCAAAGAGAAATTGCCCTTTACTTCAAAATGGCAAATTTGCTGGTTTGGGATACCAGGGATTGTGGTTGAACTCCCAGGAGGGATGTGTTAACAATTCATACATCTGATGGGGAGAAAACGGCTATTTTTAGGGAACTCATTTTTGGTAGTTAAATGCTTTTAAATTCTACGTAACCTACATTTACACAAACTGCAATAATTCCTCTTTATTCCTGTCTTGAACCATTATTATTAAAATGAGCTGGGTAATTTTCCTGACTTAATTTATCATTAAAGAATTATTGGTTAGAACAGTGATTTTTTTCCTAACCCCACCGCCCCAGACCATGTGAGACAGAAGGCATCCCTTCTCAGAGCCGTGGCCAATCCACTTTCCCAGTGGCTTTCACTGAGCTCCAGCAGTTCAAACGTACCCAACCTGTACCTTTAAAATGCTCAACACAGAGAATTCCCTGTGGGTTAGTCAACTGCTGGCTCATATACAAAGAAAATACTGTATTTTGCTCTGAAGAGCTTTCTGCATCGATTTAAACACAGTGAGACAGACACAATATCCCAGAGAGAGGAAAACCTACCTTATTACATTCCTGACCCAAGAGAAAGGATTTGCCCTTAGGACATAAAAGGAATCCGTGGGGGTATGGAGGAGAGTTATCTAATCCCAAACATAAGAACAGCGCATAATGCAGCATGACAGTGCTTTTAATCGTGGACATAATTGTAATATGTATATATAATATGATACAAGGAAAGTCAATGCATCTTGCTTTTGAGGCTGAGAGGCTTTCTTCGGTGTTCTACTTTAGGTCTTCAGGATTTTATGCATGCTTGGGGGAATTTCCAGGGGGAGGTAATGTGATATTACAAGGATTCTTTCTCAGTAAGATCACATCTTGTTCTGATTTCAGCCGATGCGTCTGTATGTAGCAAGTGTGGTAAAGTGAAACTTTGAGCTCTGTGAATGCAGTGTTTTACAAGTCTTCCTTGATTTCCTATGCAAGGCCACGGGGCCATGAAACCATGGGCAGAAGGACTGGGATTTTTATTTCTTCATATTGGAAAGCTGCTGGCAGAGACGCTCCCTTCATCTCAGCTGAGAGCGGTGTGGGCGTTAGCCATTTCCCTTTTATGGCTATATAAAAAGTTTTTTTTTTTTTTTCTATCAGAGGTTTGGGTTTTTCTTCCCTCTGATGTTTCCCTACACAATATAATCTAAGTCTAAGATGCCATCTCTCAGGGAAGAATGGCATCCTTGCCTTACCGGTTGGAAGGCTGGTAAAGAAACCTGACGTTCTGAGAAGTTCAGCTTTTATTTTTTCCCCCTTCACATTATTTATGGAAAGAATTTTACAACATCCTTAAAAGTTGCTACGTGGTGGCTGGGCTTGGCCAGCTCTGTATCGGACGTTCTTACTTACACTGGGCTTGCCCGTGACTCGGGGGCTGTCAGTGTTCACATTTTATTAAAGTGGATGCTGTTGACTATTCCCGGCAGAGCCAACGATCATTCCAGATGACAGACCATCAGAGCCACTGCTGCTCTGGGCATGCGTATGAGTCGACCAGCCGAGAGAGGAAACATACAACGAGACAGAAATTTACACGAAAAGACGGAAGGAAGGAAAGAGCTGGATGGAAAGTCTGCCCCAACTCTCCTGACCCCTGAAATTCCCCTAAGGATCCCTTCTGCTCTGCATTCTTGATGGGTTTATCTTGCAGGAGCATGGCTGTTAGTTAGCCTTCCTAGCCTGCTTCCAGAGAAGAGGGACGACGCCTCCTTCAGCTGGGTGCCCACAAGCCTTCCCCGTGACCTTCGCACAGCAGGTGCTCAGGAAATGGTGCTGGGCTGAACGACAGGAACCCATAACGTGAGACAATCATGTCAGTTTTCTCGTGTTTCACTGTGGGTGGCGTGAGGCTGTTCCCCCATCTAGATGCTCTAAAGAGATGGTCTTGGACAGATAATCGTTCTTGCTGTCCTTTGCAGGGAAGCTTATGCTCCAGGGCTGAGGATGTCTTCTGTATGCCTGCTGCCTTCTTGTTTTTTTTTTTGGTGAGAGGCAAGGATCAGGAATTCTTTTTCCTTCAGATGCTGTCATTAAACTGGCCCCACCAGGTCGTCCTAGGGTAATGCTTGGAAAGAGGAGGTGAATGAAGGAAGTGGTCATTGGGGAGTTAGAGGAGCCAAGAGCTGACTTCATTTATTTTATAAGTAAACGGAGACAACTGAAGTCATCAATATATGGAAGCTCTTCTACGGTATTCACACCACAGCCTCGAATTCCAAGCATGTGACAGAGAACACTGTATTTTCCTTACACATATTAAATAAAAAAAAAAAAAATAGCTCTTGCTCCGCTTCTTATCTGAAGTGTCCAGAAAGCCTCTAAAAACTGTTCCAAGGATGTCCCAGGCTTGCTGCAACCAAGTGCTTCTTGCTCTGGCAAGACGTGGGTTATGTCAAACAAATTGGTAATGAAGCATTAATGGGCCCACTTCGCAGCCATCAGTTACAGAATTTTTGTCCACTTTAATGCCTCCAAAATATATTCTAGTTCTAACTTTTCACACCTTTCTTTGGCCTATGAAGTCCAAAAAGCACTCCTTTTAGCAAAAAAGAATCATGAATCACAGCATTTCAATAGAATATTTAATTTAACTGGCAGAGGTTGGGAACAGTGTTAACATGATATTGGCTCCATTTAAGTTAAAGTGACGGAGCCAACTTAATGCTCAAGTTATGGATGTTTCCCCTTGTACGTGACTCACCAAATTATCTGTCAAACTTTAGACACCCCAAGTCAAATCATTTTTTTGTTACATAAAGCTTGCGGTAAACATGAACTCACATCTTTGATTATTTTGTTTCTTTCCGTCTAAAAGTAGTTTTTCAACCAAATCTATTTCAACACCCATTTACGTTTCCGTATTTCCTCCCATAAGGCTTTTCATCTTCCATGGATAGGATGAGCACATGGAATTCACTCTTGTTCAAGACGATCCGAAGTTCGCTACATTGAGCATGGAGTTCTCTGAAAAAGTTGGAAGTTGGCTTCGGATGTAAATCACATTATTCAGCTGAGTGGAGCTCCTTGCTGAAAGAGGGTAGTGCGTCATTTTCCTCACTTTCCACTGGGCACAACTGCGTGGGAGACATTACTATTAATAGAAGTCTAACTTCAGATGGCAAAAACTACGAAGAAACAAATGGAAGCATCTGGAGGAACAAGGGAGCTGCAAGGAAACGACAGAGAACACCTGCTTCCACTGTTTCATTCAGAACAACAACAGCGCTGAGAACGCAGGCCAGGACTGACCTGTTACTAACGACCACGGCGCAGTCTTGGATCAAGTCATGTGGCCTCTTGGGAACATCTGAACCAGGAGGCAGGCTTGCTTGAAAAGGCAGACAAAGATGTTGATTGATTTTCCTGTGTTCTGTTGGCTCTGGGTACCGGGACTGCCCTGGCCACAGAATTAGGCAAATACCCGCTCCCATAGAAACCACAAGTCCTTCCAAGTCACCCAGTGGTTCTTTCCACCCTCATCAACTTCTTTTATGTTCGTCAAACACTGTATCTTCAAGCACCTTCGCCCATGGTCCTCAAACTCTGCAGGGAAGGACTGTCTCACCCCCATCTGTTGCTGAAGGAGGTGTGAGCCTAGGTCCCGTTACACTAGCGCACTCACCCCAAGAGTTTGACAACCCCCAAACTGGTCCACAGGCTATGGGAGAGGATGCCAAACTGGTGGCAATATGAAAATGCCACAGAAGTGTCTAAGTGAACACTGTCTTTTCTGTCCCAGGGCACGTTACGGAGTCAGAGAAGTGGGGGCGGTCAGCAGCACACGGTGCGTTATGGGTTGTGCCCGACTGCTGAACCATGCTGGACCCGAGAGCCACGTGCGGGGGCCACACCATGACATGCTGCCCCCAGGACAGACGAACGAACCTGGACGGGTGGAAGGAACGTCCGCCCCCCTCCCAGCCCTGCAGAGGTGAGTGCCTGCTGAGCATGGAATCGTTTCGTGCTGAGCCAAGCGCACGCCTCTGTCTATACGGATAGACGCAGAGAACATGCAGGAGAATGAGAATTTATATTTGTGTTTGCTTATGTCCTCATAAAGGAATTCCAGAAAGATAGAGAAATTAAGAACAGTTGTTACTTGTAGAGGGAGCTGAGGATTGGGAGACAAAGAAGAGGGGGGGAGCTTTTACAACTTGGGTTTTTTTTTTTTTAACATGAATGTATTCCAGTTGAAAAAAATCTGGAAATAATGTAAAATAAACCAGAAAAAACAAACTAATAACCAAAACTATGAGATCCATGGGTTTAGATGGGAGATCCGCCACCACCGCAGGGCGCTAACAGCACACCTCACGTACAGACAGTTGCCAGAAACATCTGCCGTCACATGAGGTCCACGAACAGGCTCCGCTGAGGGAAAGGGCGAAGGTTGTTAAAGTCTCAGAGTAAGAACAGAGTCTCTAAATAATGAATTACAGAACAATCAGGAAAAAAGAAAACCCCTAGAATATCTACTCGCTGTTCCAAAAACAGGATAAAAGAAGCCACGCTGCCTCCCAGAAAAAAAAAAAAAAAAAAACCATCAAGTGTAGACACAAGCAGGTGGAAAGCTGAGGGGACCAGGGGGCTGCTTAAACACGCTCCAGCAGAGTGTGATCTGCGGCGGGGGAAGCCGGGAGCCCAGAGGAAACCAGAGAAACCAAACCAAACCAAATCAAATCAAGGTGCATCGTGTGAACACATACACGTCCCAGAAGAAAAACGGTAGCATATGAAAGTGGAGAAGAAATCGAATCGTAGCAAACCAAGTGTTCTTAGCACAAGCCACACCTGAACTTAATGAAAAAGACCTAGCTACATTCGGCATCAAGAAATTTAAAAAAAAAAAGATAAAATACACAAATATCCTTCCAAAGAAGAAAGCACAAGATAACACAGTTTTGCGACGTACTCATCAGAAATAGAATTCCCAGACTTTGCGGCGGTGCCCACATGCTCTCTTATCGTAGGGCTACAAGATGTCTCAGCACACAGAAGCTTGGGTGAGTCTTGGGACAAGAAAGGATGTATTTGTTGATTCTAGCTTTTCACTGGGCACCTGTCAGTATCCCACAGAACCAGTTTCTGCAGAACATGGGTTAAGAGAAAATAAAATTTTCTCCCCCAAATATTTGACTCATTTAAATGGTTACTAATGCAGAAAGGCAGATTTTTTTTTTTAAGTTTTTGCTATTGACAAAAAGATGCAAAAATAAATAAATAAAATCCTGAGACAGGAAAAAAGCCACTGCATGAGATAGGACAAAGCACCGTAATCAGCTGAACACAGAGCAAAGTATGAGATTGGTGAAAAGGCTGTATAAAAGTAAAAATATGCAACACTCAGTTGACTTACATGGCAAAATTAATAACTGTTTAATAATAATGGAGTCTATAAGCCCTAATTAAATGGATAAAGGTATAAGAGAAGAAAGAGGAGGAAAATCATCTTTAAGATGATAAATTACTTGTCCTGCATATAATGTGCATGTGGTTTACTTTTAGTATCAATTTTTTGGTAATTAGAAATCACGCATTTACTTACGTATTTAGTAAACATATTGGCAAATGTCCTAATATTTAAGACATTATATTTACTTTCAAATTGGCCATGGTAACAATAAGGAAGATATGGCAACACACACACACACACACACACACACACACACACACACACAGAATGGAAAAAGCACACAAAAACTCACACTCAAAATAAATATCTTCAAATGACCCACTATAGGCAAAATCCCTCAGAGGATTAGAAATGGAGCCATAAACCTTATGAGGGGGTCACTGGAAACAACATTGTAGAGAATTGTTGAACAATAAATGCATAGGCTATTAGTGATGGTAATCTTGACATTAAACAAATTAGACTTTAGGATAAAAAGATTTAAACGGAGAAAAGAGAGTTGTTTTCTCTTGATAAAAGTATAATCCTTAAAGGAAAGCAACCCTTTTCTTGACCAAATAACAGAGCATCAAAATACATAAATCAAAACCTGTTAAAATTATGAGGAATATAGCTAGAAACATAACCACATGAGACGTAACACAACAGTGTACCAGTTTATCATAGAATAAATAGACAAAGAAATAAATAGAGACAGATCTGGAATGACATCATTAGAACGGCTGAATGAATGAATATGGCCTCAGACTTGCTCTACTTTCACTTGCCCACAGAACGTTTAAGGAAATGAATGTACAGCACGCCACGAAAATAACCTCATTAAAAGCAGAGACTGCACACCAAAATCTCTATTACATACAAAACTATGAAATAACACAAGCTTAAATGTACTAATAAGCACACAAAATCCCATGCCCAGGGGCATACGTCACAGCGTCCTCGTTAGCGCACTTAGGAAGAGGCCAGTCTGACTCCACCACTTACTGGCAACGTGACCAGGGACAAAGGACTGAAACTCTCTGTGGTTTGGGTGCTTCATCTATAAAGTGAGGATAATACTATCCGTCTCATTATGTCACTGAGTGGGTTAAAGGAGTTAAAACATGCTGTTAGAACAGTGCCTGGCTCATAATACCTGGCCGCAAACCAAATGCAAATATTAGGATCGGGGGCCGGGTTATTACCAGAATGTGAGCTCCATGAGGACCAGGAGTCTTGAGTTTTGCTCATAAATCATCTCCAGAACCATGCCTGACTTATAGCAGCAGGTCAAACATATTTGTTGATGAAATATCAAATATTTGATTCTGAAATATCAAGAGACTGTCAAAACTTAGGAGACAGAGTCAAAGTAAATTGAAGTGAATGCTGACGTCTTTAAGTGCATTTGTTATTAAAAAAAATAAAATAAACATTTCATTCCAGAAGTCATATGAGAAGAAAGCAAAACTCAGTCCAAGAACAGCATGATAAAGAAAAAACTTTAGGGGCCCCTGGGTGGCTCAGTTGGTTAAGGGTCTGCCTTCGGCTCAGGTAGTGATCCCAGGGTCGTGGGATTGAGTCCCACATCAGGCTCCCTACTCAGTGGGGAGTCTGCTTCTTCCTCTCCCTCTGTCCCTCTGTCCCTCCCCCCTACTCCTCTCTCTCTCTCTCTCTCTCTCAAATAAATAAATGAAATCTTGAAAAAAAATTGAAAAACAAAAAGATACAAATTAAAATGCAACACAGTAGAATTAATTACTAATTTCAGAAATACATTTTTGGGGAAAAAATAAAAAGAGAAACCATGGGCGTGCCCATGCAGCTGGGGGAAAATATATGAATTGCAAAAAAAAATCAAATAAAATAATGGTGATAGAACTAAGCATACTGAGGGCACTTATCAAAGAGTTGCAGTCACCACAGCCTGATAAAACTACACTGAAAATCTCCAAGAAATGGGTGACTTTCTAGAAAAAATAGAAACAACTCAAATTAACTGGGAAAGTGGAAAATCCAAATATGCCCCAAACCATCAGAAGAACTTTTAAAAGTTATTGAAGTATTTTATTCTCTCAAGACTCTAGATCCAAAAAGTTTTATGGGACTATTATTTCAAATATTGAAGGGCCAGATTATTATGCTATGGAAGTACTGTGGAGGCAGACATGATAGAAATAACTTTGAACATTTTCAAAAACAGTCTGGCATAACTCTGATACCAAAGCGGCACAGAAAAGAAACGAAGATATAAATCGCAGTCGTAAAAATATGGAAGTTATACAACAGAACAAACCGCTCCAGTAACATATGTAATAACTTGACCGGCACATTCTAGGGTGACATGCACATGTATCATACCACGTGGCAAGCTCTTTGCGTAGCAAGAAGTTAATCAAGTAACTAACATAACAATCTTTGGAGATAACATTCTTAGACATTTCGAATAGAAAGATGAGCACTTCATTCACATGTCCAAATATTACCCATCTTACATGAATTATGCAGACTGAACACATTTTCATTAAAACCAGGTCCAAAAGAAAAAATGTTCAAAATCATTAGCCATCAGGGAAATTCAAATCAAAACCACACTAAGATACCACCTTACGCCAGTCAGAATGGCAAAAATTGACAAGGCAAGAACGAATAATTGCTGGAGAGGATGTGGAGAAAGGGGATCCTTCCTACATTGTTGGTGGGAATGCAGGTTGGTACAGCCACTCTGGAAAACAGTGTGGAGGTCCCTTAAAAAGTTAAAAATTGAGCTACCCTATGACATAACCATTGCACTACTGGGTATTTACCCCAAAGGTACAGACGTAGTGAAGAGAAGGGCCATATGCACCCCAATGTTCATAGCAGCATTGTCCACAATAGCTAAATCGTGGAAGGAGCCGAGATGCCCTTCAACAGATGACTGGATTAAGAAGTTGTGGTCCATATATACAATGGAATATTACTCAGCTATCAGAAAGAACGAGTTCTCAACATTTGCTACAACATGGACGGCACTGGAGGAGATAATGCTAAGTGAAATAAGTCAAGCAGAGAAAGACAATTATCATATGGTTTCTCTCATCTATGGAACATAAGAACTAGGATGATCGGTAGGGGAAGAAAGGGATAAAGAAAGGGGGGGTAATCAGAAGGGGTAATGAAGCATGAGAGACTATGGACTCTGAGAAACAAACTGAGGGCCTCAGAGGGGAGGGGGATGGGGGAATGGGATAGGCTGGTGATGGGTAGTAAGGAGGGCACGTATTGCATGGTGCACTGGGTGTTATACGCAACTAATGAATCATCGAACTTTACACCAGAAACCAGGGATGTACTGCATGGTGACTAACATAATATAATAAAAAAACATTAAAAAAAAAAAAAAAAAGAAGGGTTACAGCTACCAGCAGAATTATCTAACACTATTTCAAGAAATCTATCCAAGGCAATGAGACAGAAACAAATTATCTATTAGAAAGAAGACAAAATTATTATTACTGGCAGATGACAGGGGTGTGTTCGATAAGGGCCATCAAGAGCATTCAGGAGATCAACTGCACACAAAATAAAAATGAGCAAACACAAAACCCCAGCACCTGTCCTATTAAAAGCAATAGCTAATTGGGAAAAAAAAATGTGGAGACAAATTTTCATACCCAAGAATAGGCAAGAAGAGAAATGCAAGGTGGTCATTAGAAAAGAAATATTAAGTTAGAAAGCTCAACTATGGGGGGACCTGGCTGGCTCAGTCAGTAAAGCGTGTGACTCTTGATCTCGGGATTGTGAGTTCAAGCCCCAGCTGGGTGTAGAGATTACTTAAAAATAAAATCTTTAAAAAAAAAAGAAAGCTCGCTCAGATATAAAACATACACCCTGTTATTACGTGGGAAAACTGAATTTTTAGAGAATCCAGATTCTTTTCAATTTAAGGTTTTAACAAAATCCCCAGAGAAATTCCAGTGGTATATTCTTTTAAAATGAGTCAAAATCATCCTGAGGTTCATCTGTTTAACCTTAATTCCTTCATTTTAGAGATTATATTTGAAAAAGAAAAATCCAAAATAGGAACAAAGAACTTTACACAAAGATGTTTATTATTTCTGACAGTGGAAAAAAAATGTTGGGGCAACCCCTAAATGTCAATGACAATGAGCTGATTGCCGTGTATGCATATGGCGAAAATATGACCCAAAATGTAAATTCGTACGGCGGTGCATTGGGTATGTTCTCTGTTGTAAAAAATACTGTAAGAAGACAGAAACTATAAACATTTTAATGAAAGTTGCCTTTGGTTTCATTTTAAAGGCATTATGGATTATTCTGGGTTTTTTTAGTTATCTGAATGTCAATGTTTCCGTGTCGCTTTGGGATTCCTCCTTACTTTTCCCCATTTACAGCTGAGGCAGGTGTAGTCCCCTCACTTTAGAACTTTGAAGTCTATTTAAGGTTGGATGGAGAGATGGATGGGTGGGTAGAAAAGTCTTGACCTGCTTAAAAAGTATTCTTTACCCTGAATTCACACACACACACACACACACACACACACGCACACAAACACACACACTTTTCTAGCCACTGGATTAAGGAGAAAACCTGTCCTCATTCATTTAACGGTAGGTACAGAATACCAACCATGCGTCGGGCCAGTCTTGGCCCTGGGAGTGTGGCAAAGAATAAAAGTCTCCAAGTTCATGGTGCTCACAGATTTGTGGTGGAAGGCAGACAATATGATGTTTAAGGGAAAAAAAAAACCAAACAGTGTTTTCGACTGTGAGATGTGTAAAAAATTAAAAAGCAGGATCAGGGGGTTGATGGCAAATGTGCATATGGCATTGTCCACGGGCAGGTCAAGGGAGACCTCTCAGATACGATGCGAACTCGGGCAGAGGCCTGGAGGAAGGTCTGTGGATTCTATGAGGACACAGATCCAAGCAGTGGGAATGGCAAGTGCAAAGGTCCTGTGGAGGGCATGTCCTTGGTGTATGAATAATAGTAAAAGAGGCCCATGGGGCTGGAAAAGATATGGAAGAGAAACAGTATTTGGGCTGTGAAAATTAACAGGAAGAGCCATTATACACTACATTAATTGCATACGTTTAATTACCCCCCAAAACCCTTTTAAATTTTATACTGCATTGCAATTAAAAATTTTGGAAAGAAACTTCCAGCATGTTGGAACCAACAGAGTCTTTGCGTTTAAATGCATGTAGAGAGGCCAGCAGCTTTACAGCATTTTATGGGCACAGACAAAGCACTTACTCCCAAGAGCCAAATTACAGGTTTGAAAAACCTCATGAAGTGTGGGGGAATGGAGAGTTCCAGTGAGGCTCAGGAGCTTTGAAAACAAAATAAAATGCTGGAGACCTAAGTCCTCGTCATCCTCTGTGATTAGTCACTGTATTAACAAGCCCTTCGAGGGGGGACCGTCAGGGGCCCCCACTGCCCTGTTCGTTTCTGTGACAAACACACAGGGATCCATGGAGCCTAAGGGTCAACAAGTAGCCCCAGGAGAGGCACTTCCAAATTCCCCCGGAGCCAGGGCTGGAGGCAGCACTGACCGGCAGACACAGGCCTGGAAAAAGCCCACATTCCACCAGGTGCCTCCTTGTGTCCATTTTTCAGACAACGTCCCCCTTGGCTCTGCGGCAACCTATGGAACCACTGCCCAGGGTGGGGAGGGAGGGCGGGGGCTCAAAGCGAAGGACATTTATTTTACTAGATCCCTGCTTGCTGCTCAATTTCTCTTTCCTACTTTCACTCATTTCTAGTCTCCAGAGTCCAAAGTCAGCTGGCGGACTCCAGCTGGTGAAAGGAGCTGAGGAAGGGAAGGGGGGAGGGGGGAATTAGGGAGGCAGCGGGTGGGGGAGGGGACGGAGAACTCAAATCACCACCTTCTCAAAGGCCCAAGTTCAGCATGGCCTCTACAGTCGAAATGAGGCCACGGCTCTGAGAACCACACTGAAGGCCCGTTTCTATCACCGGGAGCCTCGCTGTTTGACCGCTATGTCTCATTTGAACGTGTCACCCCTCAAAAGATAGCAAATAGGTAAGATTTTGGAAGCGATGCAACGAATGGGAGCCGTAAGCCCCCAGCCCCGCGTGGGGCTCTCCAGCCCCTGATGTGCCCTGCTCCGGAGAGCCCTCGAGGTGGAGTTCTGAGCTTTCTGCACACACAGGAATTACCTGGGAGCGTGTCAGAAATGCAGGCTCCCAGGCTCCGCCGGGCTCCAGGGCGAGGCTCCGGATGAACGGTGACTGATGCGGCCCTGGGCCACTGAGATGACAGCGGCTCTAAGAAGCAGCGAGCAAATGACCCAGGCTCCCCAGGGAAGACTCAGGAAAGGCAGTAAGAATTCCAACTCTCCAGAGCTTTCCCAGGCAAAGAAGGAAATACGCAAGGCGTCCAGTGAGATGAGAACACGGAAGAGACCCTATAACGTGGCAGGAACCCCAGAAAGGACCTGCGGGACTGGTGTGAGCCAAGTCCCTGAGCAGTTGTGGCGTGAGACCTGGCTGCGAAGGGCCCTGCCTGGGCCCGGGGCTTCTGGGAGTCCTTCACAAAGCGCTGGTCCCTGACAAGATAGAGCACTTGGGTCTGATGGTAAACCAGCTAAGCACACTGCTCATTCAGTGGACAGAATTTACTTCCAAGGCGAGACTTCCTTGATGGAGAAGAAGGTGCTTTGACCTCCATTCAGCACAGCCTTCTCATCTCACTGCAGACCAGGGCTGTCCGCGAGCGAGCCAGCCAACTCGGGGTAATACTGTCTCGGGGGCTCTCGTCCTGGCCTCTTCCAGCCACATACCTCCCCCAAGGGGTGAGGAGTCACAGCGACCCGGCACCCAACTCCCTTCTGGACCACGCTCTGGATGCCAGGATTCTGGAATTCCCTGGCCAAACAGAATCCAGGCCTGCTTTGGGGGCATGGACATACACTTCATGGGGCTCTTCCTTCTGAAGACGAATCAAGCCATCACCTAAAGTACGTGTGTCCTTGGGCCGAGGACTCGCTGCCAGGGGCTGGGAAGGGGGCCTGGACATGCAGGTGCCTCCTGAGGATGGGAGCGGGAGGGTAAGGGAGCAGGCAGGACACAGGCATCCTGGGCCACCGCCCCGGCCCAGGACTCGGAGAAGCCTGAGAATTCTCTATGAACTCTCGCCTTCTCAACTGTTATGAAGGTACATTAGACAAGATCAAGTATAAAATGTGCAACGGTTCGTTAGCTTGACTTACAGCTTCTAAATATTTAAGTAAACAAAAGTGAACCTCTGTACTTTTGCAGATATTAGAGGGCAGGCCTACAATGACCCCACAGCGACTAAAACTCCAGGTCTTGGCAGCTGGGCTCAGTCGGGTTTATTCCCACACTGGGAATGTGCTATTCCAAAGGAAACATCTCTCCCTTCAAGGGGACCAGACGGACGGCCCCAGGCTCTGCAGAGGAGAGACATTAGTGACACGTACCAGACTCCTACAGGAGGCGGCCAGGAAAACCACGGTTATGTGCATTTAAAAAAATTTTTTTTAGTCCTTAAGGTAAAGGACAGTTTTTATTTAGTTCTTTTTACTCATTTGTTAACTCCTCGACATTTTTCGGGAATTTCGGATGATGACAGCGCGCTCCAGGTAGGAGCAGGGACGCTGTCTCGTCCCTTCTCAGGGACAGAGCGTTGCTGGTTCCACACGTGGCAGGTGAGGCTCCCCCAGAGGTTTTGGGCTCAGCCGGGGCTTATGGCGTGACGGTCACTCAAAATGAAGCAGTCATTCTCATGTGGGATTCGCAAAAGAAAGGGGGAAATGAAGGGCAGGTGACCTTCCAGGAACTGACCAACATCACTGAAGAGGGCTTAGCTCAGCCCAGAACACTGGCTGATGCAGTGAAATGAATTCTCAAGATAGTGAAGCTAAGGAAGGAACTTAAAAAAAAAAAAAGAAAAAAACAGGAGAAAAGAAAGGGGAAAAGGAGAAGTCCACAGGAGCCACCTGCCGCTACAGAACAGGGAGAACCAGGAAGGGTGGCAAGGTTCAAAGTGTATTCTGTAATCTCTCTACTACGTGTGAAATAATTGTGAAGTCGAGGCCGGAACTACTCACAGGACTGCAGTCTGGAAAACACTGATGCAAACACCGAATCACCGGGCTCTTCTATGTCCTTCTGATTGCAAAAGACGTATGCCACATACCCACGGCCCGAGCCCAAGAGAGAGCTGAAGTATTTTTTTGAGGAAAACCTTCCTTTTCTAGTATTCAAAAGTGTTTGAGTATTTACCTGTCAATCAGGTTAGCACTAACACCTTTATCTGGAAGTATCTCAGAAAAAAATATAAGTGATTTATAGATGTGTGATTGCGGCAAACCAGACTGATTTCTACAGAAATTTCCAAGGGAAATCTTCATATATGGTAACCACAACAAAATAACATGAAGAAAGCCCCCAGAAACCCAAGAAGGTTCTGGGTTACAGACAGCTCTGGCATACAAGGAAGCCTTCTGGTCTCTCAACACACAAATTCTTATCCGAAGTTTGTCATCCGAGAAACTCAGGGGTCCACTTTTCAAACGGTGCCTCAGTCGAGTTCATTTTACTCATTAGTAATATGTTTTATAAGAAAAAAAAAAAAGTTAAGGAAGTTAAAGCTTGGACTGGAGAGGAAATACTCTTCGGAACAGGCAGAAAACGGAGATGATTTTATTATTAAGCCCAAATGCCAACCTGCCCTCCTCTGAACACAGCACATAAATGGTTTCAAGAAACATCTGTAGGAAGAGGATTTCTCCCAGCTTTGAGCAGGACTCAAGTTCATTGAGAACCCGCTGGAAACGCTGAGTTACCTACAACACCCCACATCCAGGGCTGTCTGGCCAAAATCCCTGACCATCCGGTTCAGCGACTGCCTCTCTCCTGGCAAATCTGTTTTCCTCATATTGAACCTAGATCTGTTTGCCTACGGTTTCCAGGCTGTGGCCCTCCATCTGATACAAGAACAAGTCAGATCCGCCTTCCACAAGACAGCCGACACACCCTCAGATGTGTGAAGGCGTTATCATGCCCCCAGCTCTCTCTGCCCACCAGAAAACCCCAGATCTCTCTCCTGTGGTTCTATCAACCACCCTTTGAAGGCACGTTTGGATCTTGTTCTGCTTGATCCAGTGACAATAAATCCGTGTATCCTGAGAAACAGAACACTGGGCTGAGTGGTGTTTTCCAGAAACAGTCTGAGCATGATTGTAATATAGGGTACTTCTAGGTCTATAGCTGAGAATCCCATTAGCGAGTTTTAGCGGCAAATCTCAATGCCTAGTCAAAGTGAATTTATAGTTAATTAAAGGCTTATGTTATTATCATAATTTTTAATCTCCTTGGAGCTATTTCAGTATTTTGATTTTTCAAGATCTTTGAGGACCCTGATTCAGTCGTTAACTGGATTTGAAAATTCCCTTGTAAACATCTTTGATGATAATTGCACTCAGGGACTTCGTCCTGGAAACAAACACACACCAAATTGTTAAGTAAAACAAGGCCGGGGGCCAAGCCCAGCAGCCTGCTTCTAGAAACGGCTCCCTTGGCCGATGTCCAGCCATCCCTTATCACCCGTCCAGCGACTCCATCTCCTAACTGCTGTTGAACACATCACTTTCTGTCTTGGCCTAAGTTGTTTTGCTAAAGTCCCAACTCACTGCATTTTCCTGACCAACCAGTCTAACAATATTGTCAAAGAAAGCATAAGCCCGCTCTAGAGGGACGCTATTCTCGGTGAGCCCAAGAGTGCCAGCGATAATTTCATCTTGTAATAGGAGCACAAACTTTCAACAATGAAAGCACAGTTTCTTCTGGAACCGACTCTCCATGCGCCTCCTGTAATTTTCAGAGTTCATTTTCTTGCCCCTTGGAAGGTGCAGAATGAGACTCACTGCCTTCACCTCCCAGAGCCTCATCCATTTTTTATGATCGCTCACAACTGCGTGATACTGGTCGGCAGTCACACGCGTCAGGAGCCTCAGCCCTCTGGGTCCAGAGAAGCCCGTGCGCCTAAGAGATTCTGCCACTCAGCCAGCTTCTGCTCTGTTTTGCAGGCCATGGTCTTATTTCCCATTTCAGTAGGAAAGACACTCTTCTTTGTTTGCTTGCTGTCCCTGTTCTGCAAGGGGGCCCCGAGGACAGGCCTCGGCCACGTCCCTGCTACACCCTCAGGTCCTCGTCCCAAGTGCCTGTTCACTCAAACACACAACAGATCAGAGCAAAGCAGGGGGGCAGTTGTTCTGCTTGTACTGCCATGTGTCACCTGGAAGCCACTGGCTCCAAGGGAACGTGCATCCCCAGATCCCGCCGCAGCCCGTCTGAGGCCAGCGGGATGCATGTGGGTCCCAGAAGGTTGTCACAGCTCTTTCCGGTTTCCATGTATGCACTTTCTTCCCAGCTTCTGTATGTAGGATTCAAAAACCTAACCTGTATTTTTCATGTTTGTGCTTGCTTTAGAACCTAAGTTGTGATTGCTCGGTCAGCATGGCTTTCTTAAGAGACCCCCAACTCTCTTGCAGTAGCTTCCACTCCTGAGAGCCTCACGTTCTTTAGCCCGATCCACCCATCGGGAAGCTCGGACGTACGGTCCGTGTTGTCACTTTGTAGCTGACACTGCGTCCCGTGCAAGGTGCCAAGGACCCGCGAGCAGCCACTACCCCAGAGAAGTCCCGTCTTGGCCTCTCGGCAGCTTGCCAGGGAGCTGGTAAGCAACAGTGGGGGTGGCGGGAGAGCAGAGAGCTCCGAGCTTCAGGTTCCAAAGTGTTGCCTCGTCCCAGAGCGTAATACAATCAATAAGACTCATCCTCTCTAAGACGTAAGACACATGCATGTTCTGGGTGAGTTCATGAGTTTGATCTTGAGTCAATGTTCAGCCCTAAATGGGTGTCTGACTTTCACCTCTGTTTTGATAAAGGGGTCTTAAGTTTGTGAAGAAGAGTTTTATATTTACTTTCAAAGGTAGTCAACTTGCAGTAAATGTACAGTGGTGGGGAAGGAGAGCAAATCTTAGGCAGCTTCCCTTTGCAAGAGTGAAATGGAAAAAGAGAGGGACAGAGGCAGAGACTGTGTGACTTGGGGGAAGGGGTGAGGTGTGTGGAGTGGGTTGCAAGATGTATACATTTAATAGCTAAGGGAGTCTAAAGACCAATCTTCATTATATGCACCAAACGGCCATTTAAAACAAGATGATGGGTGTGTAAGTGAACAAATTTAGTGGTCTTAAATAATTTTGTTACCCTTCCTAGACCTCACTGTACCTGGTTAAAAAAAAAAAAAGGGCAGGTAGTGAGTTAAGTCATTTTTAAGACTCTCCAATTAGAATTGATCCCAATAGTAACACCCAGCAAGAGACCCCCAAAGTCGCTACTGTGAGAGGTTTATGTTCATTCCACTGAACAAAACATCAGCTGCAACCCCATTCATCCAAATCACCATTTGGAAATAAAATTTGGTCAATCTATTGGTTTGTTTTATTGTCTAAGCCCCCCTGACCTAGTGCTTTGAATATTCAGTCCCTGCATTCGTCCAAAACAATCCTACTCTATTTGGGGGAAAAGTAATGGTGGATGTACGGGGCTCTTTGCTGAGCGATGCCTGTTGAGCCCAGGGATGGCAGTGCCACAGGGCACTCTACAGAGAAGCAGCCCAGAGCATGTCTGGTCCGTAGCTCAAGGACGCGAAGCAAGGTCCCGGCAAGGTGGTGAGGTTCCAGCAGAGGCAGAACGGTAAGTTCTTCAGAGAGGCTAATGAGGTCAGAGGTGAGACCACCCAAGGAGGCAGACCTGTACAACACAACTTAAAACCTGCTGTAGGTTTGGTCGTTTCTCAAGTGAGTTTAACACAGAATGACCATATGAGTTAGCAAGCCCACTCCTAGAAATACACCCCGCAGAAGTGAAGAGAGTGCTGAAACAAAAACTTATCCATGAATGTCCATAACAACACAACAGCTAGCAGGTAGAAACAATGAAAGGACAAACACAACGTGCCAGAGTCATAAAGGGAACACTATTCAGCCATGAAAAGGAACAAAGCGCTAACACGGGCTATGACATGGATGAATCTTGAAAATGCTGTGCTAAGTGGAAACAGCCAGACACAAAACGTCAAATACTTTTTACTCCACTTCTATGAAATGTTCAGAATAGGCAAGTAGTCCATAGAGACAGAAAGCAACTGAGTGGTTTTTAGGGGCTGTGGAGGAGGAAGGAAGAAAAGTGACTGCTTTTAGTGGGTATAGTTTCCTTTCGGCATGATGAAAATGTCCAGGAATACATAGTGGTGATGGTTGCACAAAACGGAATGTGCTAAATGGCAATTAATTTAATGACCATTAAAATGGTCAACATGATCATGCCTGGTCTTGCCACTTCTATTCGTATAGTACTGGAAGTCCGAGCCAAAGCAATTAGGCAAGAAAAAGGAATGAAAGGCATCCACTGGAAAGAAGTAAAATTGTCTCTGTTTGCGGATTACGTGATCTCATGTATAGAAAACCCTAAAGACAGCGCACCAAAAAACGGTAAGAATGAATAAATGAATTCTGTAAAGTTCAGAATACAAAATCGATGTATACAAATCAGTTGTGTTTCTATGCACTAACGATGAGCTATCTGAAAGAGAAATCAAGAAAGCAATCCCACTTACAACAGCAGCAAAAATAATGAAATATCTAGGAATAAATGTAACCTAGGAGTCTAAAGACATGTACACCGAGAACTATAGAATATTGATGAAATAAATTAAAGAAGGTATGCATAAATGGAGAGACAGTCTGCGTTCTTGTGTCAGAAGAATCAGTATTGTTAAAACTGCCCTAGTATCCAAAGTGATCTGCAAACTCAATGTACTCCCTATCAAAATTCGGGTGGCCTTTTCCATAGAAATAGAAAAAATTAACTCAACATGGATTAAAGACCTGAAACCATAAAACTCCTCCAAGTAAACATACTTGGCTCCTAGACATTGGTCTTGGCAATGATTTTTTTGGATTTGACACCAAAAGCACAGGCAACAAAAGCAAAATTAAATACACGAAACTACATCAAACTACATCAAACTAAAGAAAAATAATCAATAAGATAAAAAGGCAGTCTACAGAATGGGAGAAAATATTTGCAAACCACATATCTGATAAGGGGTTAATATCCAAAATAAATAAGGAACTCATATAACTCAACTGGAAAAAAGACAACTAATGCAATTTAAAAAAGGCCAAAGGCTCTGAATAGACATTTTCCCCATGACGACATACAGATGGTCAGCGGGTACATGAAAAGTGCTCCACATCACTAATAATTGGGGAATGCAAATCAAAACCGCAATGGGACACCATCTCACACCTGTTAGGATATCTTATAAAAAAGACCAGAGATAACACGTGTTGGCAAGAATACGGAGAAAAGGGAACCCTTGTACACTGTTGGTGGGAATGTAAATTGGAACTATGGAAAACAGTACAGCAGTTCCTCACAACATTAGAGATAGAACTCCCATCTGATCCAGCAATCTCACCTCTGTGTATATACATCTGAAGGGACTAAAATCAGTATCTTGAGGACGTATGTGCATTCCCGTGTTCATTACAATATTATTCATAATAGCCGAGACATAGAAGCAACCTACGGGTCTGTCAACAGATGAGTGGATAAAGAAAATGTGGTGTGTATAACTGACTCTTGAACAACACAGGGGTTAGGGGTGCTGATACCCAGCACACTTGAAGTTCCATATATAACCTCTGAACCCTCAAAACTTAACTACCAATTACCAATAACACAAACAGCTCATTAACACATATTTTGTATACAATACATATTATATACTGATTCTTACAAGAAAGTAAACTAGAGAAAAGAAAATGTTAAGAAAATCATAAGGAAGAGAAAATACATTTATAGTATTTATTGAAAAAAAATCCAAGTTTCTGTGGTCCTGGGAAGTTCAAACCCGTGTTGTTCAAGGGCCAACTGTACGTGTGTGTATATATAAAATGGAATATTATTCAGCCATAAAAAAGAGACATCTTGCCATTTGTGACAACAAGGATGGAGCATGGAGGCATCACTCTAAGTGAAATAAGATGCAAATATGGTATGTGACATCCAAAAATAGGCAAAAGAAAAGTCAAAGTCATGGAAACAGAGACTAGAATGGTGGTTGCCAGGGGCTGGGGGTGGGGACACGGGGAGACGCTAGTCAAAGGGTACAGATTTCCATTTATAAGATGAGTAAGTTTTGACGGTCTCTCTATAGCACGGTGACCACAGTTAAGAATACCGTATTGCATACTTGAAATGTGCCAAGAGGACAGAGCTTAAGAGTTCTCGCCACATACCTGAAAAAAGATAACTGTGAGGTGATGGGTGTGATAATTAACTTGGTGTTAATCATCTCCCAGCGTATACGTATATCAAATCATCCCTTCGTATGCTTGAAAACTACACAATTTCATTCATCAATTATACCTCAATACAGCTGGAAAAAAGAAATTGGTCAAATGGTAAATTTCATGTTAAGTGTATTGCACCACATTTTTTTCTTTTTTTTTTTAAGTCAAAAAACCAGCCGATCGACGTAACCCGGGGCTGCAGCCCAGTGAGGGAACCTGGGCTGTCCGAACCAGGCCCACCGCCCTCTCATCCTCCCTCTGGTCAGGCTGTGCTGCTCCTGCCTGAGCTCTCCTGCCTTCCGACAGAACGGAGAAACCTGCAGAGCGCAAGTGTCAGCGTAATATAAATTACGGCGAGGGAAAAAACAGAAACAACGTGATGCATGGCCAAGGATCTAAAAGAGGAATGTCCACCATTGTTTGCGATTATGGATCACATCACAATCTAATAGCAATTTTTATTTAATCAATAATTTCCATGCTGAACAGACAGCCCTGTTACAGAGAATCGACAGGCAGGTACTGATAGCGCCAAGCCTCGTTATTAATCTTTCCTCCGCCGGCTTATCAGCCAAACTAGCGTAAAAGGCACCACCAAGATGGATTTCAGAAGCCACCTTTCTCCTCTTGCCCCTTTTCTCTTCCTCTCTCCCATACCATATCGCATAATGTAGACTCCACATTTATTTGAGGACCCTGGGGCTTGAGTGGCATAAAAAGGCAGTTCGCATTAAGCAATTTCACAAATCAGTGGGACCTCGACCATCGCTCAGGGTTGGCCATTATAGGCTAATAAATCATACTTTCTCTTTGAGTTGTCAATCGCCAAAAAGCTTTGTACAAACGTTGGCATCTGTAATTCCGTAAAGGCTTTTCATCTTGAAATAAGATGCTCTAGACTGATAACAGGAATAATCCCCTCTTGATCAAGAAAAAAAAAATCTGCATTTTAGCAATTAAAGCTCCTGCCAGAAGCCAAATGAATCAGTACTGAGACTCCAGTGAAGTTTATCTCCACCGAACATAAGGAGAGTACAGCCGGGGTTGTGTTGTATTTGCGGCAGGACTGCTTTCTCTTGGCCCGGGAACTGCGCCATCTCTCCCCAGGTGGGACAGGAGAGGAAAGCGTGAGAACTTTCGCCACCTCGTGGAAAAGCCACTGCGGGAGACGTGCGCCTCCTCAACCAGGGCTCTCCCGCCTGTCCTGGAGAGAGCACTCGGCCGAAGCACACAGGCTAACACCCCAAGAAACAGGAGGTGTATGAAGGTGTTGTGGAGGGAACAGGTGAGACAGGACTGGGCCTCCCCAGCGCAGTTGGGGGAAGCTGACGGATGACGGCAGTTTTGTTCTCCTGATCGGGAAGACATTTTCAGAACCTCAGATTATGCATTTGTAACTGGAAGAGAAGGCACACCCAAAACCAAAAGAATGAAAAAGACAAATGTTAATCATCACAGGAGAGCCGTCACTAAGTGGGCCCTAAAAATGTGAGTAACATGGTAACATCTTCTGTAAGTCATCAGAGATCATTCTCCAACGACCCTGCCCAGCCTGCTTTACAGAGACAGGCAGAGTCTTGGGGCCCTTAGATAATGGGCCCGGGGCCATGCACACAAAATACAGGGGTTCTATGGGCAAAGCCACACTCCAGGTGCTCAGCTGGCAGCCCGGAAGCTTCTAACTGCTCTCCGAAGGGCATCTATGACATCCACATGGGCCACACACACTCACTGTGAAACATCCCCAAACCTTCCTCCCAAGTTTTAAGAAATAACTGAACATAATTTCTACTGCGCCCCCTTCAGGACATCGCTAGTACAGCCTCTGGGGCTCTGCAAAGCTCAGCCCCATCTTTCTCTGGCTCACACTGGCTCACGCCTTCCTCGCATCAGGAACATCTGATTCTCCTCACTCCACCTAGACCAGAAGTCAGACTCCCAGCGCAGCAGGCGGGTCCCAGGAAGCCGTCAGTCTGGGCTTTAACCTCGCTTCCTATGGCCCTCTGCTTCCACATCGGGGAACGACCTACCATTCTTCAACCCCAAAAGCATGCAATGAATCATTCTGTAATTGTATTTCTAATCCCACAGAGCGTCAAAAACCCCAGCCTTTTATTATATTAGCTCCTATCAGAGATAAAATTCTCCAACACTTTCTGCTTCCGTTAACTTCTTCCTGCTGTTTTTTTCCACACGGAAACCCCAACACCCATCTGCAATGGTCTTTCTCTATTTAAATCCACCTGTTTTTTTCAAGACCATGTCCAAACCCACCAGACTTTTCTCTCGTGACCTCTTCTGCAACTTCACCTTACCTGTTTGCCTGTACCTCTCTGGTCCTCCCAATGTCTTTGCCCATATATTCGCCTTATTCGCAGACATAAAAGATGTATGTGTCCGGTCTTGTTCCCTCCTCTGGCCCTGACCCCGACCCGGACCCGACTCTGGAAGTCTGACCCACGTGAGGCTTTTTCCTTCTAACACTATGCCTGCAATTTGTGTATTGGCCACCAGGTGGTGCCGACGCATCGTCCACGTAAAATCACCAGCCCGCACAGGTGAGTGTGTGCCGCCAAGTCAATGTCATACTTACACACTTTTTAAAAAATTTTGATGAAAAGCCTCCTTAATCTCTCCATTCTTTAATTGGATCGATAAGTACTACTTCTCTTAATTCTTCCTTATTTTTGAATATATACGAGATTCCTTATATATGGATGTATGCATGAATATATGATCTCATGCTATCCCTACCAAAAAAATAAAAGTAAAAAATAAAAAACCCTGTGAGGAAAGTAGGGTGGGTATTAGTATCTCCACTTTACAGATGAGAAACTGAGGACTGAAGCTATAGACTGACTTACTCCAATTCAGAAACTGTTCTCGGCAGATGTAGAAATCAAAGATAAATCCCCCCACCCATCACTCGCTGATTAATGTTAGTTTTACTGGTAATTGGCTGGGGTGGGGAAGGGGTGGCTTACATTTAAGGCCTTGGCCTCTTTTTTAGGGATACACCACTTACAGCTCTTTTGCCAACATTAATTGTTCTAGAAATGAAAAAAAAATCATCTATGGCAGTATTCAGCTAATCCCAAAAAAAGCCTAAATGTCCCTGAATCTTCAAAAAAGTCCTTGTGTTAGAAAATTGCTTTCTGTTTCTGGAGTTCTGTTTTCTGTCAAAGCAGGAACCTGATCTCCATGCTTGCCATGATCTCAGAAGCTGAAGTCTAAGTGACTTCCCTTGGTCTGCAAAAAACAAAAACAAAAACAAAACAAAACAAAAAACCCCCAAAAAACCCACCCCCAAAAACAAACAAACAAAAAAACCCCAAAAAACCCAGTGATGGAATTCTTCACCAAGACAAAGGACTTGGCTGGTTATAGTCCTTGCTGAGAAATACTGAGTGCCTAATGTAACAAATGTGACTTTAAAATTAAGCTCTGCCAATCTGTATACACACACACACACACAAGGGCACATACACACGTGCACACATGCAGAACACAGGTGCACACACACCAATACACCCGTACATGCATACACACAGAAGCACGTCACATAAATATATATTAAATAGCCTTTTGTTAGAGGCTAACAAATTCAGCTTTTCCTTGGAATTTAAAGATTCTACAGCACTAAGGAGAAAATGTATCTTAAATTCCAAATACATTTTTGTTGTTACTGTTTTCCACACTGCCAGAGGAAAGATTTGGGACAGAACAGGGACAACGTGGGGAGAAATGTTTGGTTGTTACCATGGGGGCAGATCCCTCCTGGAATCTAGCAGGCAGAAGTCAGCAGGGCTGCTGGCCCTCCTACGACAACGCAAAGGTTGGCCCTCACAACCAAGGATTCGCTGCCTCAGTGTGTCCAGGGCGGGAAGCCTTGGTTTCGGGTGCCCACCAAGGAGAACTTTCAGAAGGACATCGGGACAAAAGAACACAGAACAGCATGGGCTCTGAATCTCGACCCTGCATAAGCGAGAATAAGGAGGGATCCAGACTGTAAGGAACAGAGTTGGAGACCCCGCTAGTCCTTCTCTCTCGGGGGTTCACGAACCAAGGGTCTGGTCAGCATCTTAAGGCAATTATGAATTTCATGGTGACACACCAACCCCAAAACGGCTTGAAGAGCAACCTAAGCCACGTTCCTAGAGGCAAAGTTCATGAACGCAGCAGCTGGTCAATGTCTGTACACTTTCACTTTCAGAAAAAGAATCACTGACATTTTCTTGAGTATAATTTTTCACTCAACTGCCCCAGCTGTTTTATGAAGGAAATACTATCACCATCCTTATTTCAGAGGGAAGGATGGGAGGAGTCCAGGGTAGAGAGCAGCAGGCTTTGAGCCCAGGTCTGCCAGCTTTGACATGTACCTCGTACTGTCGCAGGAGAACAGCGGCGAGCCCGAGGATTCTCTCGGATCTGGTGCTGTTTGTTCTTACAAAGTCACGATCACCATCATCGTCATCATCCTCGCGCCTCAAAAGTCGACCCCCATGGTTTGCTCTGACCTTAACTATTCCCACGTATTTCCCAGAGGCCTTTTCTAATATTCTTATGGACGTCTCCCCTCGTCTAAGCCCCCACTATCTCAACTCTACAGTTCTGGCTTCAGTATGTCCTGCCTCATGTGCTATTCACTCCGTGCTTTTCTGTTTCTGTGTCTCCCCCTTTCCCTGAGAATGACCGGTCCCGGATGGTCAGGTCTAAGCTGTGCTGGCAGTGAACCCACCACGAAGCTGGGGCAGTGGGCAGCACGCAGAGGGCTCCCAGCCGTCTTCGGTGAGGAGCTGAGCGAATGCCTGATCTGCTAACGTCAGCTCACCCTTCTCCCGATAGACAAGAAGACACACCGCTGGCAAGGTGTGCTACAGGCAAGTGCCTTTCCACGAGGTACGCAGCCCAGCCCGAAGTAACCGTCATTCCTTCTTGTATAAAGTGGGCCCGTTGAGAACATTCCAGGGAATCTTACCTAAAGCAGCATTCAGAACCAATTCAGAGGAAAATCCTCTCCAAATGGCAGAAAGAGTTACTTGGCTAAAAATTCTGAAGAAGTATTCTGCGGGGGGGTGCAATGAAACATTTCTGGGGTACCCTACAGCAGAACAAATTTAAGAAAGTAACTAACACATTATTCTGTACCAGTGACAGCTCACTCAAAATATTGATATCTTATTCTTCGTTCAAGGGGTAAGAACCCTTAGTAAAGGGGAAATTTTAATAATTCCATAATCGCTCAAGTAATTAATATACCATCTCCTAGAAATATTAAATATAATTATTCTGGAGGGCACTTAATCTACAGGGCGGAAAAGACCCGGAAAAAGATGGTATGGGACTGCCTTCTCCAAAACCCCACCTGGGGGCAGCCATCCATAACCGACCCAGCATCCCCACCCCTCCCCACCTCCCCTACTGCAAGGTGGGGGTGCTCAGCACAGCACCTGGTGGCTGCCTGCCAATACGTGGGCACGTGAGAGGAAACCAGAGGACTATTATTTCAAATCTTTCACTTGCTTTTACTAAAACTGAGGTCCGAGGAGGTGAAATGGCTTGGCCAAGTCCTATCTATCAGACCTACACTGCGAAGAACGGGGTCCCCACCTCAGTCAAGAGCGGGTTCAGCAGCAATGAATATAAAATAAGCCTTAGACCGACAAGCAGAAGGCACAGACCCAATAGAACCCCTCCCCTCCCCTCCCTGACTCAACCCTGCAAAAACAAATACATAAAACAAAGAGAGAAGAGGCACTCTTTTCAACTCTCTGTCTGTTTCTCATTAGGCTTCCTGTATTCGATCTCCCTTTGGCCTTGGATGTTGGGAAGGGCATTTATTTTCACGGCTGTTTCACAGTATGATAAGTGAGAAAAGAACGTTCTGGAAGGTCAAATGCTTCCAGGGAGGTCATCCCAAGGGTCAGGGCAGAGAAGGAAGGCGCTGCCACTCAGAATCCCACTGGCCCCGGGAGCCCACATGGCCCTCCGCACCCCCCACTCAGGCTCTCTCCTGAGTGTCTCTACGGAAAGTATTTCTGCAGGTGCAATTCAGTCCCTAACTTTAAAAAGAATGTGACCCTTGAGGCGCAATTGTCAAAGGACGGCTTTGAAGTTTGTGGTTCTTAGCCTGCATTTTACATGCAGTATTTCCAAATAATTAGAGTAACTAAATTAACTAGCAACTCCATGTAGGAAAAAGAAGATCAAAATCTCCACTCATTCGTTCTACGTTTTATGTGCACACAAAACTAATTTCTGCCTCGTATCTGAGACCCCTATCGCATCTTACACTCAATTTTCTCTTAGGTAAGGATATACAATGCAACTTTAGCAAAAGGATCAAAATTAGATGGAAAACATTTAAAATGCAAATTTGGGATCATGGTATTAATATGAAAATAATGTCTTTAACACATCCTAACTTCCCTGCGTTTCTACAGATGCACCAATCCTTCACAGATTAGATGTGCCTTCTTTACATCTAAATCTCTAGGATATTAAAAAGAAAGCCCTTCGTTTCCATGCTATGTCCAGAATCTGTTTTCAAACAGCAGCAAAGGTGATTAGGACTGTGTTCTTCTGATAAAGGAAACCACAGCCTGCTTTAGAGAACAAAATTCGCAGCATATGAAGGCATTTAAAATCCAAGTAGGTGGTAATCACTCTACAAAAAGGTGAATTTCTGACACCAGGCTTAAAAGATACAAACGGAGCACAGGGACTTACTTGAATGCCACCCGGTTGTAGCTGGGACTAATATGAACACAGCTCACGTTCTCTGCCCTTCGACCTCACTGGCAGGAGACGACACCCCCACCTGCCTAAGGCCCTCTCCGCACTCATTCTGCTGGGGAGGGCGTGGGGAATGAAACTGTTAGAAAAATCATTGGATGATTTTCAGACCTTAGGAAAGAACGTTCAATGTATTACTTCTAAAGCAGAAAGAGAACTGAGTCATCACTGAACTAGAGGGCCAAGGACTGCAGTGATACCGACAACAGGTGGACATTAGAGACGGTGATGATACTACTTTGATTCCTTCGGGTCCCAGTAGTGACGGCTGCAAGCGTCACCAGCCACCGAGCAGTGGGGACCCACACTGAGGTGCACATTCTTCCCATTTATTCCTTCTCCTCTTTCGAAGAAGCCTCTCAAAAACATTGATGAGGTGCATCGTGTCATTCAGAAACAACACACGAGGTTTCGGAGAACCTAGGACTGACTAACTTGGGCTCATGCTGTGTATTATTTCAGACGCCTCGACCCTCCTAGAGCCGAAGAGGGACTGAGTTCGAGGACAGAAGGAATGCAAGCGGCAAATGGGTCTCAGGAAGGTTTGGAAGCCTCTCTCATCCATGAAAGAGGCCAGGCCAGAAGACAGAAGTTGAGTTTTTTTGCATGCCAAAAAGAGCCACAACAAAACCAGAAACATGTCGAGAACCGATATTCTGCCACTTTCAGAAATGAGTTTAAATTTAAGATTTGTATATTTTGTAATACGCCATGCACAACAGCGAAAAGAGCTAATTAATTTGGAATCGAAGGGAAAATGTGGACTTTTCAACTTATTTTGACGCGTTAGAACACGTGCTTTCAGATGCCAAGGGAAGAAAAAGGGTTTGCGTCTTGACAAATCAATAATAAATTCAGTCTTAATCAAAGGTTCTTTGAATTCATTTTTACACCGGATCTCCTTCTTACTCTCTTGTTCCGTTCTATTTTAACTGACACCAAGAAAGGGACCAAGTATAACAAAAACCTGGTTAACAAAAATATACATCTGTCTTCTTAGCTTCTGGGCATAGAAGTAAATTTATGACAAATTTAATACTAGCTCAAGAGTAACGAAGCCCAATTATAATTATCTTGCTGGGAAGAGAAATTAATTAAACGTCCCCGTGATAAAGACCCCACAGGAAACCTAGAATAAACACACGCCTGGCGGAGGACAGGCGCTTGAAATAAAGGAGAGAAGGGAAAGGCAATGTTTAGCCCGTCTGTTGGGACAGTAATGGGACGAGGTCATCTTTGCAAGAGAACACGGAGCGCATTACGCTGGAAAGGAGACTACCTGGCATGCAGAGCCCGCCGAGTCCCTAATTCTCCTCTTCAACTTTGTGATTTGCTAATGTGAAACACATGTCTCCCTTTTGCACCAAGTTCAAATGACTCTGGAATTCCAGCCGTGCAGCTCAGCGACTGAGCCAGAACAAGGGGAGAACTTGTCAGGATTTAAGAGCTTTCAGCAAAGCCCTTCAATTGCAGCCAGCACCCTATTCCACGGAAGGATATCAATTATAGATAGTGACTTGCTTTAGCAGGCAGTCGGGACTGTCAGACACTAGATAGACAGCCATGAAGAATCATGAATCTTTCTATTAACTGTAAGAGGGGGAAAAAGAATGGGTCATGGCTATAAATAAGGCAGAGCGTCAGGATGGTTTAACACCTTGCCTCTTGGTCGCATGTAGCATGAAAATTCAACTAATTCACAAAATGTCTCTCCAAGGAGAGCCACGGGCACGGAAACAGTTAAGACTTCCCTCCGTCCTCAAAAAAGTGGGGTTTGCAACTGGTATTTTTTCCACCTGCCACCAAAATAATTAGGTGGACGTGGAGCTGTGCCTTCAACCGACAAAAAATAAAGTGCCCGTGCTATCCCGGGCCACTGCTGATGCCACCAGATAGGCCCACGACAAGGAAGGCACTTGCATGACATGCAGAGTAAAATCGACTTCAACGCACAAATTTGGAACCTCCACACGTCAGGGAACGACTTCAAAGGTGGAAAATAAGTGACAGGAACTAGTGTTTTTATTTAGGTTGTGGCCAAGGTTTAGCTTTCCTCCACTTAATGTACATAATTTATCTCAGACTGAAATTCGTATCATGAAAGTAATATATTGGATTTTCTCCTAATCCTGACATGAATTCCTTCTAGCTGGTTTGGAATCCAAAATCTCCACTGTACGTAGATTCGTTCAGAGTTTTTACGATGAGACGCGCAACGCGGTGGTCAGTTAAGTTGATCGTTTAAGCAGATTTACCTCAAAAGTACTTGGATCTCTCCCCTAAAACATCATCACTCCCTAAAACCTTTCGCCACTGAGATCAAATACACCTACAAGAGTCACTGTCTCTTAAAAGGTTAAAGAGCTACCTCGAACCTGGTCTCTAACGAGGAACACGGTTCCTTTGAAAGGCAGACTCCGAGGAGCTCCCGCTCTGTCCCGCATCTGGCCACAGCTGGACCATAATCACAGCCCTGCTTGGAAACTACAAGGACTTGTCCTCAGAAAAGGCACCAGGAGACGGTGTCGCCTTGCAGGATGACATGTCCAAAAGCAAGCAGCTCTGGCAACATCTCGCTCACGATGCCAGTTTTCAGGCACACGATTCCCCTCCGTCGGTGGTTCACTCGCTCCCTCACGAAGGGTGTCCCTGGCAGACTTCACTGCTCGGGAATATCTGCCTGCACTAAAAGAAAAACTCCGACCTTTTTCTTCCCCCCTTTGGTAGTACCCTGTCTGTGGTTTCCATTAAAAGTCAGCAAGAAGAAAGGGCCATTAAGGAAGGCTCGGCTTAAAAGTAACACTTGCATCAAATTAAAGAGAAAGAATCGAATTAAGTTCATGGAAAAATCTGGAAATACACCTTAATTAAAAACATTTGACTTTCTAGGTTTCTTGCTGTGCTGAGAAATCTGTAATTCTTCTCACTCAATTACTAGGAGACATGATTAAAAAAGAAATTGGGGGGGGGAACGCTGCTGATGTCACGTTAACTCCTCAAAACATTCTGCCCCTAATGGTTCGCAAATCCTGGCAAAGCATCTATTTAACACTCTCCCGTGATGGCAACATGTGGAATACAGCACAGAGGAGGAGCCGAGTTGCAGACGACAGACGCCCTGGAGAAGCTCTGCGGCCGGTGAAAAATAGGGGATGTGTCAGGAATTGTATAATTTTAGCGTTTAAATGGAGAAGGGTTATCAAGAAATATGGATCATCGAAAATGAAAAGTTACTCTAAAAGAAGAGAGAATGGGCTGAGTGTGTGCGGTGTGTGTGTACGGGGTGGGCGGGCAGGGACTCACGAGGAAGGCTGCCCTGTCAGATCTTCTGTCACAGTAAACGCGGATGAACTGGCCACACGTAGCAGACCGTCCCTAATGCCCCGATGGGACCCTGTGGTTGAGCACAGGGGTGTGTGAGCCTACGGGTTTCTAGTCTTGATGATCGAGAGAGAGACCCTTCCACCTCAGTTGCTCCCGGTCCCCTCTGCTAGGGAGATTCCTCCGGCATGAGAGAAAGTGCCAAGTCAAATGGAGCATTGGCAAAGGAAACATGCCTCATCAGGTCCATGCACGTGGGTGTGGGGCGTGCACTGCGTTATTGGAAATAAACCCCACGGGGGCCACACTTCTGGACCTGGCATAGTAAGATGAGGTGTGGATCTCAGTCTGGCCATGCCGCAGGTTTCAAAAAATACACGCCACTGAACACATATTAAAATACACATCACTTTTTCCATGGAACTACTCGCCCTGCGAGGGTTGGCCTTCAGTCAAGAAACCGTGCTAATGGCTTCCCCAAGCATCTACCTGTCTCACACAGAGTACTAACTGCTGCCTAAAATAGTGGGTGGGTCGTTGGACCTTGACGGTTTGGAAGAAGAAGGCAGAACAGAAGAAAAGCAATCTCCCACCTCTACGATTTTTTTCTACTGTTGCTGGGTCTAGCAGAGGAGACTCAAACTTGGTTAAAAGGTTAATAATAATTCATGTCCAGCTTACTATTACTCAATAACCATCAAAGACGCGAACTCAACATGGTGTTTTCTGGCTTACAGGATCAGAGTCATTACGCTCTCTATTGAAGACTTTATTGAATTTTACACTAAGCTTTAGCTGACTGAACAGGTCAAGCACCATGGCTCAGAGTTTTCTTTATTCTCAGAAAGTCATAAAGCCCTCTCCAGTTTGCAACGCTGCTAGCTAAGAAACTTGACTCAGCGCGGGGTCAGGGAAGCTGACCCCACAGAAAAGGTCACATAGCTGCAAAGCCCACTCCCCGCAGCCCCCCCACTTACGTGCACCAGCTGCTCCTGGGTGTCGAACTCCCGCGTGCAGCCTTCCCAGTGGCAATTGGTCTCATAGATGACTTCAGGCTCCTGCTTGCTTTCGTCTTTGTCCCCTTCCTCCTTCACCAGGGTTGTTCCTTCCGGCTGTTCCTGGGGTGGGGGAGGGGGGCGAAGAGAGGGAGAAAAGATCAGACACAATGGAAGGACAGATGAGAGAAAGGGAAAAAAAAAAAAACAACCCGGATTGCATGGGTCTTTATTCTGCGGCAACTTTTCAGGGAAAATAAAATAGAGCCAGGTCTATCAGTTGGATTTGGTGAACATTTGTGTGCCTGTTTTCCAATTTACCAAATATATCTTTAGAGGTTGTTAATGTGGGATTGAAAACAACTGTCCCAACCGTAATGACGATAAGAAGTTGAGGCCAAACTTTGCCCCTGAATATGAGAGAAAAAAAGAAATTAAAGTGTCATCCCATAAGAGAAACAATTAAAGTAGGTCATGCAGTCTTTACCCAAAAGACTAGGCCTTTCTCTTTCAGTTAGATTCTTTTTAGTGTATTAATTTGTTGATGCTTATATTTTGGGATCAGGGCGATGGTTTACTGGACATTCTAATTCCGCTTTCCCTGCCATGCGAGGCTGTGACAGGCACTTTCTGGGGTGTAGACCGATCATGTCTTCTGGTTCAACTTCTGCTCTCTGAGGACACGAGTTGCAGCCCCAAAACCACAGCGTCTGAAGCTTGGCGGCAGAGTCTTTCCTACTCTCCGAGGCAATTTCACAGCAATGGAAATGCAAACATTCCCAGAATTCTGGGAGATGACTGGGTGCACTGATTGGGGATCTCATCTGGGGCAGGATGACAGACACTGCGTACAAGCATTTACGTGTGACCAGCAAGGTTGTTGGCCAGCAAAACTCAAGAAGAAGGATGGATTTCAGAACCTACGACCCCCATTCATTCTATCCTCAAAGTGCTCACTCGAAAGGAAACTGGGGCAGAGGTAGTCTGAACTTGGGGCTGGAGCAGCCCGGATGTAGAAAGATCCAGATTCTGTGGACATCCAGACTCCGGTCCAACCCCTATTTCTAGGAATTAATATTCACTAACCTTCTTCCTGTGTCAGGCACAGGGACCCTAGGAGATGGTATCATAGGCATAATAAACACATTTTAGAACTGAAGCTCAGAGGGGCTAAATGCCTAAAAGCAGAGACTAGACTGGACTTTCCAAACTTGTCCTTTCAAGACTCTGGATCAAGGACCAGAATCTAGTTGGCCTAAGTTAGGTTAGTTGTGCCTTGATCCATCCCTCCGTTCTCCAAGCCCTTCTAGCGAGCGGGGAAAGGCAAAATAGGAACAAATACCAACATGATCAGTGTAAGGAATGTCATCAACTGCGTCCAGCTTGGGCTTGGGGTCAGGAGTTCCTATTTTGGGGCCTGAGAGCAGGGCTCAGGACTGAAGCTTGGTCCTCTCAGTGATTAGTAGCAAATTAACCCAGCCGCTTACACCATGAGCTACGGTCTATCCTTCCTGCAGCGTCTCTGAGTTAGAGAGTCGGATCCCATCACTGGCCTCCTGTCAAATGTGTGGGTATGGCCAAGGCCAAGGCCAAGGCCAAGGCCAAAAACACAGTGGACATGGAAATGCTGTGTGAGACCGCAGCCTGGAGGGAGCCACAGGCCGGCGGCAGACAGCCCCGGTGCCTCACCTGCTGGCCCCGAGGCCCCGGGCTGGGGAGGTCTTCGTCGGGCTTGATCTTGGACCTCTTGTTGTGCACCAGGTCACCCGTGCTACTCACCGCAGACTCACTCGTTGGCTTGTTCTGCTGGTCACATTTGCGGGGACAGAGACAAAAATTAGGTTTCGATACAGGAGCAGGACCAGAGCTAAAAAGTGCAACTGTAGACGAGCCCGCCGATGTGGCATTAGAACAAGGACTCTGGTAACGCTCCAATCCCACAACAGCAGAGCTCAGAAAATGGGTCTGAAGCCAGAAAACACACCCATTGGGCAGCTCCATGTGTCGCACTCAGGAGTAGAAACTCCCTGAGGCTTTTAGAGGCGCCTAGATGGCTCAGTCGGTTGGGCGGCTGCCTTTGACTCAGGTCATGATCTCAGGGTCCTGGGATCGAGTCCTGCATCGGGCCCCCTGCTCAGCGGGCAGCCTGCTTCTCCCTCTGCCACTCCCCCTGCTTGTGCTCTCTCTTTCTCTCTCACTGTGTCAAATAAATAAATAAAGTCTTAAAAATAAATAAATAAACTCCCTGTGGCTTTTAAAAGCTAGAAGACTAGAGCAGGGGGCCTGGGCTTTCATGAGCTCCAAGAGCTGATTTAGAAGTACAGAGTTGTCCGGTGGTAGGAAACCAAAACAAACCGTTGGCAACGCTCTTTAATGAGAGGATTCAGACTCTTCTCTGCGTGGGATTAGTGAGGAGGTAAGAGCAGAGGGCGCGGCGTGGTTTGAATCTTCCCGTGAAGTTATCACAGGATTCGAGGTGCCCGTGGAGAGTCACCAAATGAGAGCTACCCTGTCAGGCAGCGGACTGCCCTGAGCAAGATTATAGACAGCCCCGGGCTAGAGGGAACCGTCATCAAGAAGCCCGCTTTCTCAAGGAGAAATAAACGAGTCTGGGGGAGGAAGCCCCTGCTGAATGAGGAGCACACACATGCCATGTTCATCAAACCCTAAGACTACATCCCTGGGTTAGGAAGACAGCAGCATGGAAGCCACGAGAATGCCAAGGTACTGGGCCCGTTCAGAGCTCCCGGGGTAGGCACGGCCCTCCTCTAAGATTACAAAGATGCATCGGCTAGCTCATCGAGCTGTCCCTCTCACCTGTGAGGACTCCGAAGGGCCCGAGCTGACCTGGACGGGATTCAGAACCGTAGGGATGCCAGGAATAGGCCTCTGTGTTGGAAACGTTGGAGCAGGGTGGATGAGTGGTGGGCTGTGTCCGAAGGCCGAGCCTAGGCTCTGCTGTCGGCTTAAGATTTGTTGATGCATATGGAGAGACACGGGTGCAGAAGGGTAGGGGAAGCTCAAGGCAGGGCTGCGGGTGGGGAAGAAAGAGTAGAAGGCTCTCATTTGCACGGAAGGCGGAGATTACCGCGAGCGCACCACGTTTGCGTCATTACACCTGCTGCTACCACCCCAAACGACATCCGGTCTGCCTGTTTAAATCAGAAGGTAAAAACGGTTACTGACGAACATCTTGGCCACTTCCAAGAGAAACACGGCTACTGAGGCAAGACACACGTGTGCGTGTGCCCAGACACACAGACCTGAAGTAAGGCTCAGCACGACGGAAACAAAAGGCGTTGGCTCAATAACGGCTATTTATTGCAATAACAAACTTTATATAAAAAAGAGAATGGGCGACTACATGCTTTATAGTACTTTTATTGGCTCTCAGCGCCGTATGTGCCCGTGCATGGAGCAATTCCTTTAATCTCAGCTCACGCTGCGTGCTTTCATATGTCTCCAGATCTTATTACAAGAGGAAGGAAAATCAATTGGTTAAATGTGTTTTGAACACCATGCTTGTCATATCACTCATTTGTTTGTAAAGATGGAAAGCTTGCTTCATCCAGAACGCCACCCCAAGAATGTCCATCAGTGCCGTCTGGTTACAGAAGCTGATGGATGAACCTCTCCTGGCTGAAATCGGTGACCAATGGGCTTTGGTGGAGGAATATTCCAATGGGAGAGCACAGCTCCCTCTCCCAGCTAAATAGCATTAAATGTCTATGAAAGCCCATTATACATGCTAACGCCTGTCACCGCTTTATTATGCCGCAGTACCGTCCAGCCTACAGCCAGTAGCGAGGAAGCCACGCTAGCAGCTAAAGATTGCTCGACGCCGGGCAGACGGTGCCAAACCGGTCTTTGTGCCGGCACAGTTTAGGAATCAAAGCCTCTTAAAAGAATGAAGTGTTCTCGAGGAATTTGCCAATGGCTTAAAAATGCATGAAAAACTATAATTGCATTCATGAACATTTCCTTCTTAAAAATAATCAGTGAAAAAAATATATATATATTTCCTCCATCCTGCTGTGTAATACCCAGAAAGAATCAGGGTTTCTTGTAATGTCAAAGGTAGAATTCATGCAAATTTCCAATCTGGTGGGTTAATTACTATTGCTGGTAAGCGCATTAACTGAGAATATAATAATTACAATAACAAAATTCAAACCATTTCAACAACTTTAAGTAATCATTCCGAAGATATACTCTGTTCATTAATGTGACTCCACATTTTGCCTATTTGACTACAATCCATGAAAGGCGGCTTCAATGGGATTACATTACTATTATTCCTACAGAGAACCTTGCATTACAATAGCTTGCCCATTTAAGACTGAATATCATTAAGCGTACCCTCGGAGAATTTCACCCAGCTTGGAGGAACTCTCCTTTCATTCTGCATTGTGGTTCTGTAATAAAGGCAAGTAGAAACATGGTGAAAACAGTCATTGTTCATGGCAAGTTAGGGAGAAATCAGTAATAATATTCCGTTTCTGCACTCCTATAGTTTCTGCCCGTGTTTCCGAAAGCAACGGTGAATGATTACAGCGAGACTCTGCTAAGGGAGCTGTGTGGATGATTGATAGGGCATTAATCAAAAGATGCATATCTGCCCCAGAATTTGTTCACAAGCTTTCTTCTAATAGCTGATTTCATGTTCACTGAGCTCTATGCCAGTTTGTCCAATTTATTTTTCAGTGTACAAGCCATTCATCAAAAAACACAATGATTTAACACCCCCACCCCTTTCTTTTTGGTGAATGGGTATTACTAAGTGTAACTACCTTATTCTACTCATTAAAAAAAGCAAAAACCCAAAGACCCTACTACACATATATTTACAATGTGACACAGAGTTTGCAAGAGTCTCCAGACACCTTTCGGGAGTTTCCTGAGCCCACGCGATCAGGCAGGCGTGGGAGGGGGCACTTCTAATTCTGGAGGGCACAACATTCGGGGGCTCAAAAAGTCAGGACCTGATTAAGAATCGAGGCCTTTAGGGAAAACATTTCAGAAGGCAGAACACGCCCTCAGGTGTGTATATAAGCAATTGACAGATGTTCACAGCCCGGCGGGATGGGTCCATCTTTACTTTTCCAAAGAGGTCCGAGAGAAGGAAAGCAAGGCCCAGCTTCCTGCTGCGGGCCCCGTCCTCAGGTACGCTCGGTCTGACCTCAGCGGGCACCGGGGAAGGCAGGGACAGCTTTCGACACATTTGGGGAACGTCCTATCCCCTTTCGGGGCTGCTTTCTTGCTGGTAAAAGCAGGTGCCAGGAATAAACAGTCTCTAAAATCCATGTCAACGCTTGGCTTCCAAGGGATACGATGCGAAGAGGCAGCTCGGAGGAGTCTGTTCAACCTCACTGCCACGGAGCCGGCCACGGAAACGCCTCTCCTCCCGGGCGAAGGGCAGGCGGTGCCGGGCACCTGGGTGGCAGGCCTGGTGCCCACCTGCCGAGCCCGTGCTGCCCCTGGCTCCTCGAGGTGCTGCGGGAAGCGGGCTGCTTCTGCAGATCACAGAGCCTCCTTAGAACTCGATGACAGACGCGGTTCTTGGCTCCGTCACAGCATCGGCAAGGATGGGAGCCAAGGCTCCTGTTGCTCTCCGGAGAGCGTGGCGATGGAGACAAGAGTTTGTAAGGAAGAAGCAGAGGGTGGGCGATGTCCCGGCTCCGCGTGGGGATGTCAGCAGCAACAGAAAGAACGCGTGGAAAGAATGCTGGGGAATTCCCACGGGTGGGGAGTCAGGGTCAGCCACCACTCCTGCTCTCTGACTCCAAGTGGCCCTGAGACGCTCTGCCTGGGGGGAGAGCAGGAGAGTCCCCAGCCCACTGGTACTGCTGTGTCCTTCCTGAGCTCAGCACGGTTACATCCTTTCTATCAGCCAGGTCTTAGCTCAATGTCCCCTCCTCTGCCAGCGAGGCCTTCTGAGACCACGCCCCATCAGAATGAGCCCCTCTGCACGACGGGTCCGATCACTTTCTACTGTTGGACACTTCTGTCTCCTGGCCACACCTGCGCTCTCTGAAGTCACACCCTGTCTCCCTGTAGGCCATGAGGTCCCAATGAGCTGGCCCTCTAGCACCTGGAACACAGCCCAGCACACAGCAGGTGCTCAATACTGAGTCCGTGAGCGAATGAATCTCTTCTTCAGAGTATTAGTGCCCACTTACTGCTGCGACAAAGTACCACAAACTTGTGGCTGAAAACAACACACGCTTTCGATCTCTGGCTCATGAACCAGTATTGGGTGCTTCTAGAGTCTTCTCGCAGCTTCTGGAGGCTCCCCGTAACTCTGCCTGGGGCTCCGTATCACTCCAACCTTCCTCTGTGACTCTAACTCTGGTCCCCCACCTCCCCCTTCTAAGGATGATTTTAATTACATCGCGGCCACCCAAATAATCCCAAATAATCCCAAATAATCTCCTCATCTCAAACTCCTTACCATAATCCCAGCGACAAAATTCCTTTTGCCATGTAAGGTAACCGGCTCATGTGTTCCTGGGATGAAGACGTTGGACCTCTCTGGGGCCTATCACACTCAAAACAGTCCATTCAAAGAAAAACATCTTTTCTGCTGAAAACTACAATTTGACAACGTGTCTATAAAACAGTCTAAGCAAAGCTAGTGTCTAGAGTCGTGCCTTTCCACAGAACTTGAATGGCTGAGGACAGTCTTTGTCGCTTACAGAGGTCAGAATTAAAAAGAAAAAATAAGTCCTAACCTTTAGAAACCCTGGGAAAAAAGCTTCCTAAGTAGTTTTTGTATTCGTTTCATAATTTCCTAGAAATTATTGATATTGTTGAAAATTTTTATAAATCTCAGGACATGGTCTAATTTAAAACTTGTCAACCTGAGCTTGACTCCTTCAAAGCGTTTTTACATTTCTGCCCACCCTATTCTTTCCGGTGGATCCCATGAAGAAAGATTAATTTAACAATCTGATTTCTGGATTCTCTTCACTCAATAGTTAACATACTAAATATAATTTTTAAAAAGCCAATTTTATAGCCTTCACTTGTTTTCCAAGTGACTACAGAAAAGATGGGGTAACTTAAAACATACAAACATTTATAAACCTGTGACTTATAATTATTTATCTATATTGAGTCGATGAGACCAGGAGAAAATGTGTCAGATGGCCCCCATCTTCCCAAGCAATGCGCTAACGAGGTCATAGGTCTCCTGAGACAACAAGCCAAAAGTAAGTCATATGAAGGAGAGGAACACGAAGTGCTCAAGTCACAGAAGTCCGAGGACCATGGGCTCAACAGTCCCAAGATCCCACAGAGCTGTCACCACGGGATGGGCGTCCCAGCCCAGACACGGTTTGCAACAGTATTTGGAGGACCTTCTAGAAACTAGTGATCCCTGCAAAACACTTTGAGAAACACTCTTCTAGGACAACAGTTATTAAGCCAGAATAAATTAATTTCAATATCAATTTGCCCTTTACTTTTCTCAAGAGCAGAAAAGGAGAAAGGTGTGGATTCTAGGTCTTTGACAATAACGTGACAGTGTCCTCATCCACCCACTATAATTTCCATCCATTAGAGCAGATTTACAGTTACAGAATTTTTTTGCTTTATAAAATACCTTAAAGGAGCATTCCTCTGTGTTTGGTGACTCAGGGACAGAACTCTGAGCACATCGACATAAACTACTCATGGTCAGTTCTCTCTTTCTGTTCAGCTCTGAGTTAACAGTGATAAAGAAACTGTTGTCTGAGCAGGAACCAGTTCTCCTATTTTCCTTTAAAATGAAAACTCCCAAAGTCTGAATCTTTGAAAACGTTTTGATGTATTTATCCTCTATCAAAAATCAGAGGTAAAGTTTTGTCAGTACTCTTTTGTAAAGTATAGCCAAGTTTTGCAAATCGGGCCCTGTTTCTCAATGCGCAGTAAATAACATAGTCACGCCTCATTCATCTCGAAGTCTCCTGTCTGGGAATCTCAGCAACTACCCCCGATCTCGCTAAAATTTGGAGTGTACGTAGAAAGAAAATGTTAAGCGAAATAAAGGTCATAAAATGCACACACGAAATCGTACATCAATTCAGTAAGTTTTAACCAAGGACTTTATATGTCCCATTTATAGTCCCCCCCAAAAATATTTTTTTGCAATTAAATAGTTATTTATTATATAATCAATACACGGAACTCTGAAATTCATAATCGTTTTTCACTTTCACAACATTGTTTTCTCATACCGAGGAAGTAATGGGAGCCAACATTTGTACAGAAACCTTGTGATCAATCCGAGCATTTTACATTTAATTTCTAGAGCGACATGTAACTGGGGACACTTAAAGTTCATACTGCAGGAAATCACTCACTAAACATTCATTCAACCCTACCATACATAAAGGTATTTCAGTCCTTAATATCCAGGTCAGATGGATGAAACCCACTAAAATGGCTATCAGATAAGCCTCCTATGTGTTTTAAAAACAATTCAGGCATTCTACACATCGGTGGGGTTGGGGGGTGCTGGATAATGCAATATTGGAACAGGATAGAAAGTGGCATAATTTGGCCTGTTGCAGTCGTTTACTATGGAAGGGCAAACAGAGCCGATTACAATAGTGAAGAGATCTGTGATTCGATAAAAATAAAGGAAACAAATTGAGGCACTTTCAGAGGGATGGCAAGAGGCGATGACCCAGCCACTGCGCACTTAAAGGTAAACGTTTCCACTTGATTATTTAAGAACTCCCAACCAAAATGGCAGCTCTCCCTTAAGTCACCTAGCTATGGCTACACCCACCGCTCACAGCGCCCCGGCTCCTCTGTGTAAACGCACACCCTACACGGGGAGGCTGTGGGGAAGCAAGCGGTGCCCCACACATCTCCCCTAAACCTATTTCAGCAGAGAGGTTCACGGGTTTCCAGGTCCATTTCTAGAACCCTCGCCACCTCTTGCCAGCGTGAAGAGTAACGGACACGTGGCGCCTCTGTGTTCTCAGGAAATGTCTTGTTTTAAATACAAGATCAAGGCTAACTATCTACAAACACGTGTTTTTCAATTGCTTGGTTGCTGTATTTTGCTCAGATGTGAATTTTGGAAACATCGTTATAAGAAATGCATACATTCCTTTGACGACTCTAGGCCGGGGCACTGGGATTAAGAACGTTCATACTGCGATTTCTGTGTGAAGACCCCCACAGGGAGAGTTGCTTTCCAGTATCCCATGTCTCCTAGCTCTTTGGCTCATGAAACCATGAGGTAAAGTCAGGCAACTGTCAGCGCTTGGTAACAAGAGGGCCCCACAGTGCGAGACACTGGCTTCAAGAAGAGAGGAGGAAGTGGGGGGGGAGGGGAAGAGGAGGCATTCTCATCAAAACCGACCTTGTGGCTACTTCGCGGCTATGGTTGTCCACTCTCTGGCTACAGCTGTGGAATTTACTGCACAACGGCTGACATTCCAAGTAAGAACAATTCTTTCCAGTTTTGCTGAGAATAGGCCAACCCCGATGATTACTTGTCTATGCAGGCCCAGGACACACAGGCCTGCATGTGCTTCTATTTGAAAGGAGAAAAATAAAGCTCCCACTTCCGTCCCTAGAAGCTCCCAGGGCACGTTTCCTGGAAAACCCAGCAGCCTAGAAGTAATGAGCACCCGAGTAAGCCCCGCACACTCACCGAACAGGGAAGTGTCACCCCAACATTTACATCGAGGCGTACGCACTCTGTGAAAACTGCTTTGGACAAAAATCCATTGGGCTTTGAGTGACGAAAGTGTTCTAAAAGGCTTTAAAAGCCACTTCCCGGTAAACAAACAGACAGACCTCTGTGGACATGAATAGCAGTGACACCCTCTCCAGTGAGGTTTGGCTGGAAGTACCCAAATCCTGTAACCGCTCGGCCATGCAGAGATGGTGAGAACAAGCAGTCATCACGGGCGCCTGGGCTCGGGCCGTGAAGCGTCTGCCTTCAGCTCAGCTCATGATCCCAGAGTCCCAGGACAGAGCCCCACATCAGGCTCCCTGCTCAGTGGGGAGTCTGCTTCTCCCTCTGCCTGCTGTTCCCCCTGCTTGTGTTCTCTCTCTCTCTCTAATAAATAAAAATCTTTAAAAAAGGAAAAAAAAGCATAATCAGTTTTTCAAAAACATCATCAGGAATTATTATTCCCCTGTTACGAAGAGCACTTCCTACCAATCCTTTTGGCCAGGCCTCCCATTGGAGAGTCCTAAGAGAGCAGGCAGGCCTGGGGACAGAAAGAGGAAGTTCAAAGTCAGCCGCACGGGCACCAGGCTTGGCTGAAAACAGCGGAGTGCTGTTGATCCAGCCCACTGGCCTCCTTGAGCCTCAGCTCCCTCCACGCGAAACCAGTGCAGCCTCCCTGGGAGCTTCGAAGGCTTCCTGCTGCTCCTGGGGGCCGTGCCGAGGGCTGTGCCTAACCGGGACCCTGCCTGCCTCTCCTGTTTACTGCCGTCTGGCCCCTGGGTTCCTGACAACTTGACACTCCCTCAACACCCAAGCTCTTTCCATCCCATGGCCTCATCTGGTCCATTCATTCATTCATTCATTCGTACCTGATTGGAGGTTTTTCCCCTGCAGGAGTTCAGTGGGGGTAGGGGTCCTGCCTCTCGTTCATCCTGGTAGCCCCATACCCAGCACAGTGACTCGCACAGAGTTGAATATGCAGCTAAATATGGGGGGGGAATGAACGAGTAACTGATTAAATGAAGTGCCTTCTAAAACCAATGACCACATATGGGAGGCAATAAAAACTATCTTTCTGAGTATTAATCACTTTCGCTGCTGGGGAGAAGAAGTTTGTCACCTCTTTCAGAAGACGTAATCAGAGTTTCAGGACACTGGTCATCTGGCACCGTCAGTATTCACCTTCACTCTGTTCTTTGCTGTGTCCCACCCAGCCTATAACAAGCATCAGTGAGCCCAGAGCCAAGTGGCTGTGGAGGCCGAGCTGGTTCCTCTCCTGCCTCGGCAAGTGGCAACAGACACCTGCTTCCTCCAGGGGCCTGGGACCTGAGACGGTAGCTGCTGCAGGACACGGAACACAGCCCACTGTCCCGACCCCAGCCACAGCCCACGGTGCTGGCCAGACAGCCTGTCCCACTGGTGGCGTTGCGGTGCGTGGCACCGGACTCCCACTTTCATCGAGATGCCTATCCTGGCCACACCAGACCCAAGACCACGGAGGACACAAGCCCATCTTCGTTTTAGCCATAAATTCAAAGCGAGAACGCTGTGACGGGAGGGTTGGAAATGAGTGGGTTACTCATTTCTTCATTCCGTTTACCTTTGGCTGGAGACTACAGGAAGAGAAGGGTCATCTGAAGCCCCTCTCTTCTCACAGTGGTGTAATTTCTCGGGGAGGGTATTAGCAGAGGCAAGGGTGTTTCTACCATACTGCCATTATATTTATAACACCTGCCTTAACCACAGAGAGTGGAGGTTAAAGGTTGTACGTGATAAATGTGAATCATCTAGGCTTAGATGGGAGTCTCCAGAGGGATGGACAAGTTAAAACTTGGTGATGGGTAGTAAGGAGGGCACGTATCGCATGGTGCACTGGGTGTTATTCGCAAGTAATGAATCATCGAACTTTACATCAAAAACCGGGGATGTACTGTATGGTGACCAACATAATATAATAAAAAATATTATTATAATTTAAAAAAAAAAACTTCTTGAGACAGCCAAATATTTCACAACGACCTTTCCAAGTGCATGGGGTTTTTGGAATGGTCATTTTAGTTATGATATTTAACGTTATGATATTTAAAGTTATGATATTTAAAGAATAGGATTTGTGAGGTACACTTGGACAACAGGGTTGAAAAGTGAGACATCATTGAGCACACCAAAGGGCTTCTGTGAATAAATATTTGCTTTCTATGGAATTTTTATAGCAGTCTGAATTATTAACTAAATATATAAACACAAGAGCCATATCCAAAGATAGACATTTGCTTTTCTATCCCCTTATTTTGTATCCATCCCTCTATCTCTCCATCGCTCCCAACCTATAGACATTTAATATACTATTCATAAAGACTGTAACATTCTGAAAATCAGAATTATTCCTCTGCCAGGTAGAAAGTTCCTTTAATGAAGGGGCTGATGAAAATTCTAATTACTCATTAAAGGGCTCCATTAGGGGCACCCAGGTGCCTCAGTTGGTTAAGGGTCTGACTTGATTTCGGCTCAGGTCACGATCTCAGGGTCGTGAGATCGAGCCCCGTGTTGGGCTCTGCTCTGGGTACGGAGCCTGCTCGAGAGTCTCTCACTCCTCTCCCTCTGCCCCTAGCCCCATCCCCCCAAAACAAGAGCTCCTTCATTTCTCCACTCAAGAAATTTCCATTGAGTGGCGTCAAGGTGACAAGGCACAGGTGTGGTGGGGGGTGGTGTGCAAGTAGGAACAAGACACATAGCCCTCTGGCGGTTGTGCTCCAGCAGAGGGGAAACAAACAGCAGACTACCAGACGAGCCCGTAAATACAGGAATTTCAAAGAGTGGCAAATGTGATTATCAGCCACGTAGGGGATTGGAATATCGGCACACGACCTTCTCCTACCTCCTCGGGCAAAGACCCACTATGTGGACGAGTAAAACAAGAGCAACAGTACACTCTTCCAAATCTCTGTGACACAAAAACAAGCAGCATGCCTCTCGCCCCAACCACATTACCTGGCCCACAGCAGAGCCTGCACCCACACTCAGTCCACGCTGCTCTGTATCTTTCCCTCTCGACACAGTTAGCTACCCTTTTTAGCTTTACTCACGCTTCCTCCCTTTCCCTGCCACCCACCGATCCTACCACTTTTACTGATTATTCCTCACGTCAGTTTTCAGTTCACAAAATCAAACTAAGAACAGGGCAAGCAAAGCCCTAACGAACACTGCTCCAGCTATAAGATGGGCCAATGGTGCTGATGATAGCTATTCTAATTATCGTGTCATATGGCAAGCCGAGGTCACCCTGGGTTATCTGCACTACCTTATGTGCATTAAAAGCTACCTCTGCTCCTAACATACACTGGGCGGATACTGAAGAGTGAGAGGTCAGGCTGCCAGAGAGAAGACAGAATGGAAAGGATCCAAAGAAAGAGCAGGAATGCATGTGGCCGGCGGCCCCCTGACTATAGAAGGTTCTCCTGGGACCTGACTGGTCTTGAATGCAAACCTCTTCTTCCAGCTCTAATGAGAATGGCAAGGTCTGTGGGAGCTCCTTGGAGGCAGGGGAAAGGATCAATCCCTGTCAGGATCCGGTACTAGGTTACCTGGGCAGAGGGGAGCAGGCCAAGAAAGCAGGGAAGATGGGGGGAAGAATAAAGACAGACAACATTGGGACCGTCTGCACCATATTCTAACCTGAGGCTCTGAGGTGCTGGCAAAAGTCAAGCTAGCTGGGCAGAGAGCCAGAGGGGGAAAAATTAAGGAGAAGCAAGAGAAATAAATGCTCACCAGTGATGCTGTGTGAATGTAATTTTCGTGACTAGCCTGGTGTGCCATATTTCTACTACTTTGATGCTATGATTTCTAGTCAAGCCACATAACAGTTACATAAGTTCAGCAAACTGAGATACGGTCATCGGCAGTCTGCATGACACTGGGAATATCTGCCAGGAGTGCGGGAACAGCCAGGCTACAGTTCTGAGATGGGCACACTTTCTCCGAGCCAGCCTGGGACCATCATGGGGGTCGCACGGCCGGGCCGTGCTGGTTCGTCTCCTGGATGGACCATCCGGGATCAGTTCTCCCGAGACTTAGCCCCTGGGTGGGGACTTCATCCCGGCACTTCTCATCCACACTGGCTTTAATAAGTTGTGTCCTCTCCGACACAGGGCTGCCTTGTCTCTAGCTCACAAGCGTGAAGACTGAACTTCAGAGAGCCAACGGGCAAGGACAGTTTGCAGAGCCGGCGGGAAAGCTGGAATCTGACTACAGATGTGCCCAACTCCAAAGCCTCCCTTGGTGATGAGAGTGGCCAATCCTGACGACACCCCGGGACCCCCCATGTCCTGATGACTATCATATCAGCACTTAGGTGCTTTGCTCCATGTTTCCACCCTTGAAGGACCACGTTAGAAGAACAAAGAAAAGCAGAAGAAAATGACGTCACATCAACATAGGGCTTATAATATTTAAACACTAATGGGGGTGCCGACGAGTATTGTTGATAATTGAACAAGCAAAGAATTAAAACTGTAATTGAGAACATTATAGAAAAAATGGTGGTATTCATCATTTCTAGTAAATAGGCTGTGTTACAATGGCTAACATCATTTTCCCAGGCCGTTGGGGTCTCCCTAATGTGTATATCCATCATGGAACACCCATCAACTGAGAACTAAAGCTACTGTCCATTTACAGAAACACACTAATAACAAAATCCTCACATATTCAAAGCAAGGCTGGTGAAAACAGCCTTTGATATGTCCTTTTAAAGCAAGGAATCACCCACGGTTTGCAAAACTCCAGTTCAAAAAGATGGCTAGGAACCGAATTCTTAAATTATGGGAGGAAACACTTAGGGGAAGGGATAACTAAAGTGGATAACCAGAATGTTCTAATGAACTAGAACATGATCTAATTCGATGCCTAAAACAACCATTTGGTAACTAGCATGGTTCAAAACAGTAAGTGATTAGCTGATAAAAGCAGTGTAAATACACCTAAAATTCATCACTTGGCTTACTTGCATTCCCTACTTATTGACATCAGCTCACGTCTGATCCTTAGCGGAGAGAACTATTTTACAGTAAGCACGTTCACAGAACCCTGTGTTTGTACCTTCACGTACAAGTGCAGGCATCAAGTTCACCAAAGGAAGTGTCAAAATGTTCTCCTACGGCAAGGGACGATGACAAAACAGAGGGCTTTCAAATTACGCTAAAAATGCTTAATAGGAAAACAAGGAAATCTTCGTTTGCCCCGTTTCCTCTGACAGATATGCTTTCCGATGTCATCCCAGTTCTCTTTCCTTAGATTAAAAATCCTGCTGACACCTTTTCTTTCTTCCTCGAATGTACCCCTTTCCCCCGTCATTAACAACGGTGAATGACACCACCCCGCTCTTCTGCTTTCTGCTCCTGTCCCTCCTCCCATGTGCTGCACGACCAGGTGTGAAGTGGGTTTTCTCTCCAGGGAACTATAATCGGTAAGAGGGGCTTGGATGAAGGATTTGCCATCCTCACTGCCGCTACAAAGGGGACTCCATCGTAACGGAATAGCTACATATCTGCATATGGGCTACTAACTCAAGTCTGCCAAAAAAAAATCCACTTTGGCCCAGTCCTTGGCTCTGGAATTCGCTGCAGTGGCATGTGACGGGCATCTCGGGTCAGGGCCGGGGTCATGCTCCTGTAGTCATCCTCAGAGGGAGTCAGTCCCCTAAGTGCGGGCCAGTCAGGCACTGCCCCTTTATCAAAGAAACACATCACGGATTCAGGAAAATCCATACCTGATTGCGCTCGCGGACAAGTGACCGTAGGACCCACTTGCCGAAGAGCTGCTGCGGGAATTATTGAGAATCGTGACCAAGGAGTTGGGAGACGTCCTTATCATCGTCTGAAGGTCAAAGCTGTGATCGGACAGCGGTGATATGGACAGTGTACGTTTTCGGCTCGGCCTGGCTGACAGCCTGGGGCTGGGGAATCTGGTGCCTGTCAGAGAAACAAAACAGAACCTGGTTACCTGCGGTTGTAACCTGGGACTCACCGCCACGTGCTTGGCTGGAAGATGAGAAGGTTAAGAAGCCAGCAGCTTGCGGTGACAAGTACCTCTCTGCCCACTTGTGATCTACTGGCTACAATTGAGGAAATTAGGGAGAAATATTTATCTTCCAGGGCTTACCTCGGGGGAGCTCTGTTTATTAATGTGCAGGCAAAATGATAAATTGCTAAACAAAAGGGAAAGACTTTCATGTGTTATCCCTCTCATTTCTAGTGATTTATGAATCTGACGGCTGCTTAGATACTCCCATCATTAATTCACCACAAGCGACAAAGACAGTGGTCCCCACAGTTACACAACACAGCCCTCCCCATCCCAACACACACCATTTTAAGGCAATGAGCCGAAGGAGAAAATGAATGAAAGCATCCTAAGATTAAAAATTCAGCTTAGTTATGCCCTCATTTCCCCATGATTTCTGTAGTTATCTGATCCATGTACACGTAAAGCTTTACTGAAACAACTGATAAATGCATTATCCGAAATTAATGGTTCTCAATCGGGGGCAATTATGCCTCCAGGGGACATGTCACAACGTCTGGAGGTGCTTTGGTTATCCCAGTTCACGGGGTGCTACTCCCATCTAGTGCGTAGAGGCCGGGCGTGCGGCTGAACACCCAGCAACACCCAGGACAGCCCCCCACGAGGAAGAATTCTCTCCCCCAGGAGCGCTGAGACTGAGGAACTCTGCCTCAGTTCCCTACAATCTAAACGCATAAGTCCCAATAAACATTGAAAATCTCAGGATGTGGTCTGTTTGGAGGTATTCCAAGGTGTGTGTGGGGGGAAGACCATGTAAGAATTATAATGAGATTTGATGAATCTGTTTTAATTCTCTGGACCTTGCTTCTCCAGTCAGAACTACTAGGGAATAAAGCATTTATTATTAGAAATCTCAGACTTTATTAAGATTCCTCCCATGCAGTTCTAATCTGGAGGTTAGTAACTCACACTTAAGTGCATGCCGATTTAGGACAAGGCTTTTTACCTAAAGAGTTAAAAATGAAATGCCTATTTGCCTTCAGTTTGGTAGACATTAGAGAAGTGAATTTCAGGGACTAGCTATGAATGTGGCCCAGAGGCCCACTCTCCTGTCCCTTCTAAGGTCACATGTACGTTATGCAGTCATCAAACTGAAGTTGAAAGAAAGAATGAGAACATAACCCCACTCCGAAAGAGACAAATGAAACATGATGCGTTCTGAGTAACAATGGAGGGTTTCTATTTTACAGTATGGGTATGCTTGCATAGGGGGACGCTACAGTTTTGTGGTACGCAGAATGCTGAAGTAGAAGGTAAGCCTTCTTTATCGAAAAAAGCCTAGGTTCTTGGTCTCTGGAAACTTCCATGGGAATATTGTCTTCATCACAGACCTTGACACAAGCTAACAACCCAACATGCTTCGAGATCATTTAATGAAATGAAATCGATGAGTATGGAAGAGTCTATAGGTAATATCATAGAATAAATAGATATACTTTATAGTTAAAAAATAAATCACAAACTGGAGCTTAGGAAGTTAAATTAGTACCATCCATGTATAAAACTGGAAAACCAATTTGAAAGATGAATATGGTGCCTACTCAAATATTTCTTTCGGACACATTCAAAATTGAGTTTCTTCATTTAGAATAATTTCATTATCAGCCTAATTTAGGCCAGGCTAGTACCAATATAGCTATCCCAGCTAGATACACATCTTTTAGTGTTTAAATCAGCATCTTACTTTTATTATGGCATCTGCCTTACACAGAATTGTTTCACATTTACTAGGAGAGTCTAATTTCATCACAGGTTTTCTTTCTTTTCTTTTTTTAAATTTTATTTATTTATTTGACAGAGAGAGAGAGGGAGTGAGAGAGCGCACAAGCAGGAGGAGCAGCAGAGGGAGAGGGAGAAGCAGACTCCCCACCGAGCAGGGAGCCCGATGTGGGACTTGATTCCAGGACCCCGGGATCATGACCTGAGCCAAAGGCAGATGCTTAAGTGCTTAACCGACTGAGCCGCTCAGGCGCCCCTAGTTTTTCAGTGAAGAAATACATTCTACTTCCAAAGGGCTCCAAGGACTCCAGACTTATTGTCTACTTCCATATAATCCTCTGCAATAACCCTTCTCCACGGGTCTCAGGGATCACTGGCAGAGTTAAGAGTAACAGGACATTGAAGACAGAGATGATCCCTGGAACTCCTCTAATTTTTTAAATCACAGACTAGATACAGTGGCCATCTGACGCTAGGACGCAACAAGTGTCCTGGCTGGTCCAGCTTCTCTCTGTTTTTCCCTCCAGGATGGGCTCTTACATAAGCCAGTTTCCACAAATAACAAATACTGTGGTTTTCGGGAGCCCTCAGTTCTAGAATGTTCCCCATAGGGATTACTTACTCTCTCCTGTCTTTTAAGGTCATTAATCCCAAAAGAGAGAATTAGAGCCATAAAGCAGACTTGCTTCTTCTAACATGCAACATATAAGCACTCTGTCCCGCAGATGATGGAAACCCAGGGATGCCCATTGTTGGCACATTTAGAAGACAAATCTTCATCTAAAACCCGTTTCTTATGGTTTCTGCCAACTGAGGACTCCTGAACAGTGTGTCGGAGAGACCAGCTAGATTCCAGTTGGGGCTCGGCCACTGCAGGTGCACATCTAAGGTAGTGATTTACCATTGTTTTTGCTTTTCCGTTGGAAAAATCTATGATTTAAATTCTGGGTATGCTCTTTATGTTATATTTAACTAAATGCTATTTCCATTTTTTTTTTGGAAGGAAGCTAGTATTTTAAGCACTTTCCCACCCTTTAATATACTCTTCCTTAACGCCCTAATAACCAAGCAAACAGAGAAAGTCAGCATTTTGGAACAGTGATTTGGGATCCCCTCAACAGGGGAACAGCTGAAACACAAGGTGAACGTTTTCAAGACAGCTGAAGGAGAAGCATCCCAGTACGTCACTGATCATACACGGTTTCCTTCTGAAACACAAGCCTGAACATTCTTATTGTTCCAACATAGAGACCTCCGATCTGGCTTTCTGTTAATTGTTTTGTTTCTCTGTTCTAATAAAAAATTCTGACAAAGAAAAAGGAGGTTTCTTTTTATGTGATGAATCATAGGACATCTAAATTCCTACTTAATGACAATCAATTTACCCTATACTCGGGCAAATTAAAATTCCTTTAATTAGTTTTTACAAAGTAAAAGGGTAGCTTCATCCTTTATTTAGATAAAAACCGCCACTGCCTGACTAAACACATTCTCATCAAATATAGAAGGTAATACAGGCTGACCTTCCAAGGATGCTCCCCTATTTTAATTCTTTATTTGCAGATTTTTAAATAACTAATTTGCATAATAACACTGAACTTTTTTTCCCCACAATCCCTAATTGAAATGTGGTTATGATGAATCTGAAATGTAAGCTCTTAATTCTACAAAGCCAAACAACAAAACCCCTGCAGAAGACAGAACACGTTTCTTTTGCTTTGTGGTAATGAACTCCCCAAAGGAGACCATCACAAGCTGGGATCCCGCGTAACTCAGCTGCGCTCGTTCATGGCCCTAAGAAGTTCGTAAACCAATCACCCTCTCTCCACTCCAAACCTGAAGTCTGCATGAGAGAGCTGACGAGTCCAAACAGACTGGAGATGAAAAAGCACGGCCACCAGGAAAAAAATAAACAACCAGACCCCAGCATAGACCCTACTCAAAGCAATAGGGTTGTCACAGTCAAAGGGTAGTGGCTTTCACTGATGGACACCTCAGACGACGCTCTGGATTCACTTCCTGGCACCTGGCAAACGGAACTGAAAGAATCTAAATAAATAAGAACGCTTGGATGTTCTGAACCGTGATATCCGTAGGCTCATTTGTCTATGTGTCTAGATAAGTGACCCAAAGGAATCATCATAAGCCTTGAGGGGTCCAAAAATAAGTGATATAAAAAGCATCAAAGGATGCCATTATCTTCTACTCTTATGCACTAAAAATAGCTCTTTCTGAATGGGAAACACTTTTTATTTTTCCTAGATAAAAGGTCTTAGTTAAATATAATTTTTAATGTAAAGAAAATGGACGAGGCAAAATAAATCCATGGAAAAAATGTAAAAACTAGGTTCTTTAGAAAATTAATTCTTAGAGGGTCCTAGATGGCTCAGTCAGTTAAATGTCCAACTATTGGTCTCGGCTCAGGTGTTGATCTCAGGGTTGTGGGATGGAGCCCCGAGTTGGGCTCTGTGCTCAGCAGGGAGTCTGCTTGAGATTCTCTCTCTCTCCCTCTCCCTATGCCCCTCCCCTCACTCGCATGTGCGCTCTCTCTCTCTCAGATAAATCTTTGAAAAAAATAAAAAATAATTTTTAAAGCATAAAATCTAGAAAACCAAGGAGTGACTGGGTGAAGTAGGTCCATGTCATCAAACACCTTCCTTTAGTTTGTTCTCAGGACAATCAGGGCAGGAGAGTTCTTTGCGTGTCTGCCAAATTACGATCGCCTGCATCTTCCAGTTTCTTGGTATCCCAGAGCTCTCCACGAGGAGTCCCCGGACGGCCAGATGTGCAGAAGCTTCTTAGAAAACCAAGGAAAGTCGAGCACCAAATATTCTTCCTCCTTCTCTGGTTTCAAAAGTTAGACAGTCACCCTAATCTTCGCACCTTTCTCTACAACTCATGAGCTAGGACTACAGAGAAGAGCCCCCTCACTTACTGTCCATGGCGTGAAGATACTCCATGTGGATGGCCCCGGCGCCGGCAGTGGCGGCCGAGGGAATGATGTCCGCGTAGGGGCTGCGCTGGCCAGCTAGCAGAGCCATCTGGTGGTAGTACTCCGCGGGGCTGACCCCGGCGTGGGGGGCTAGAAGAGCAGACAAGCAAAGCATGGTGACTAGTCAGAAAAGGTCAACCAGAAACTTTTCTTGAGGCATCCCAAAGTCCGTGGGCCATGCAGCCCACATCAGTAATTCCTTTTATGGCTCATTCTAGCAAAACTTCTTTAACTCAAACTGTGCTTTCCCCTGAAGTTTATTTGAAAATACAGCTGAAGAAAAAGAAAAGAAAAAATAGCATGTATGATGAAATGTTTGAGGCTAGTTTAAAGAAAGAGCCAAGAATTCCAAAGGATTAAAATGTATATATGTTCTCCTTCCCATGTGTGCCCCCCCCCAATCAAATCACTTCTTAGATGAAATCGCTGTATGTTCACATTTCTTACAGTGGTAGACAACTGAGACCACTGTGATGTCTTTCCGGACACACTTAAAATACCTCCGTAAGCTCCTGGCCGGAGTGCCCGAGTCAGCTCTCATTACCTGGAGGGCCCAGGGCTTACGAGTAGAAAACACAACGCAGCTGTAATAACACACGACTGGGTGATAAGCTGCAATTTTGTGTTCCATAATTTTAAAGCTCTCCCCCCCCCCTTTTTTTCACTACAAAATCAAAAAGGAAATATACCTATCAATCTGGAGCAATTTACTGGCAAGAGTCAGCTCTGTAAGAGTGGGGATAATAATCTGTTTCCACTGCCAATTTATGTGCAAAAGCAGCGAGCTACTGTAGCAGGTCTGAGGGTGAGCTCCAGATTCTCCAAGATCTCGATGCGAATCCCAGCTCCTCCTCTTACCACCCCAAAGGGCTGTCGGTGGCAATGAATGCGACAGTGTTCAGCCCATAGTGTTCCATCAATAAAAGTTAGCTTTACAATTATTATGGAGAAACACGGGCGTTCTAGCACTAGGTCTGTGTATGTATATCTGTGTCCACCCTTTTTATACACGATAAAAATATCTAGATACAGATATACAGAAACCTCTTAGCCTACATGCGAGAGACATCTATGACTTGACTCTATTTGATTGATTATTAATTAGACTTCTTGAAAGGCAGGAAGAGGAAGGCAGAAGAAACCAATCAAAGAATGTTTTATTCATACTTATCATCAAATACTACGGAAAACAGATGACGAGAGGCTTTAACTCGAGGTTCCGCTTTCCACTGGCCCAAGGAAATTTCTGCAAGCCAGGCACAGCTCCAAGTCTGTCGTGAGCTGGCCTCCCTTAGCCCTCTCTCCCCCTGTTCTCCTGTGTCGTCATTTCCGCAAACGCCCAAGTACTCCATGGAGACAACGCTCCGTTTTTCCCCATCGTAACACCAAAGCCAAAACAGGAGAACTAACTTGGGTCTGACTCTCTTACTAAGTTTCCATTTCTGTAACGCGAGTCGCGTCCAAATGGCACAACGTATCCCTGAGGTACCTCGTAACTGTATCCGCTGCACTGAATCAGAAAGAAAGAGATGAGAGGACAGCTACTGAGGCAGCGCACCTGCTTCTGGAAGTAAAACTGAGTAGGGATTTACTGAGAAATCCCACATGGCTTCCCACCTCTGCCCACCAGGCCCAGGCAGCCCCAGGAAGGGTCCGCAAGGAGAAGGTGGATGGCGTGGGGTCACACTGCTCAGTGAGATGGACTGCACGGGGGTGGTTGTGACACAAGCCCCAGCGACGAGTGGGCTGCTGTAGAGAGCTAATAATCTGCTCTTTCTAATTAATATGGCTTATGCAATTCTGGCCCTTAATTCAGATTCCAGCAACTGCGGGCAAGTGAGTTTGCGTATGTGTGCATGAGATGGGAAATGCTCTTCCTGCATCAAAGGAGTGTTTTATAACTTGACAGTTATGGGATACACAGCTCTAATGAGTCTTGTGAAAAGTAATTAATTGGGAAGCTAATAGAACCAACAGGAATTTGACCCTGGAGAGCTTAAAATGAGCATCAAGTATAATAAAATTAAAGTCAAAGTTTGTTTCTTTTCCCGTCGCATCCCTCTTCCAGTTTTCACGGGCATGGTCAAGGCTGCAGGGCACGTGCAACAGACCTAGACCACCCCGTTCGGTAAGACTGGCTACTCAGAGCATGGACCACGGACCAAAGCCCTGACATCACCTGCGAGCTTTCCCGCGTGCAGAATCTCCGCATCCCCCCAGACCCGCCCCACACAGAATCACGTTTTATCGTCATTCCCGGGTGGTGCACGCGCACAGTGGGATCTGAGAAGCGTTGGCCTAAGACACATCTGTATAAACACGCCTCTCAGACGTGCAGAACAGAAAAGCCTTCACTGGAAGGTGAGCAAAACGGTTGGTTACGCAGGCATGCTGTGTGAACGGCAGCTGGGCCCGACCAACAGGATGTGGGCTCCAGACTCAACAGTGGATAGGAGCAAGGTGTCTGGAGTCGGCGAGTTCGGGCTTGGAGTTCCATCCCTGCCGCCCAGTAGCCAGTGGGCCACGTTGCAAGCTCCTTGGCCCCACCGCTCACTGCTCTGCTCGGCCAGTAATAGATGGTAACCCCCCCATGGAGGTGTCCTAACGTTGACACGAAGCATGCTCTTAAAGCACTTAGCACAGCATCCGGCACGTGGGAAACGTTCAGTCAAGACCAGAGCTGCTCCAACCACGTTCCAGGTGGGGGGGTGGGCACGAGGAGGGAAGCGAACGGGCCGGTCGGGAACTGACTCACCGTCTGTGGGGCTGAGCCCCCGGGCTGCCGAGATCACGGAGAGGGACGGGCTGTGAAGAGACCGGATGTAGTCCATGTAGGGGTTGATGTAGGGGTGCGGAGGGCTGAAGGGGGGCTCGGAGGCTGCAGCGGGGTTCCGGTGCGGGGAGATCCTGATGAAGGGCAGGTCTGAATATGTTGGGCTACTAGATAAGGCAGAAGGCCTGGGTGAAAAAGAAGAGCAGACACAAGAGGTCCGGGTGAGACAAATGGTCTCCACAGGCAGGGGCTGTCTGTGAAGGAAAATGAGAAGGATTTTAAGTGAACTCGAGGTGCCTTGGGTAAAAGACATGAGGCATATATGTGTCCAGGACAATGACCTTAAAATCATGGTGACAAAGGCAGGCAGAATGGTAGTACACAATTATCTGGGCAACGAAAACGAACCTCTGAGAAATTTCATGGCACTCTGAATACAGAAAAATAAAGGTTGGCCTTTGGCTTTCCTGATGACAAGAAATTCTAAACCATGGGCATCTGAGTTTTAAGTAGTTCTGCGACTATATATTCCATTTGACCCGTATATTAGTTTCACCCCTGAAAACTTACCTTTTACCCTCACGGTGTGGCACTAAAAAAGAAAGAATTGCAAATGCATGTGGTCCTGCCCACAGCAGAGTTGCCCGTAAAGGAAGGATGCTAACTGCCAAAGTCTGCAAGAATTGTGCCATCAGACACTCTATGTTCGTGCTTGAACCTTTACTGCAAGGGTCTTGCAATGGGGGGTGAAACCAGTTTCACGGACCTGGGCCTCACCATTTGGAAGACAGCTCCTCCTGTCTGTGAGCCAGCCCTGACCGCGCCCTTCCCCTTCCACTCATCTTTCAAGCGGCACCTGATCAGCTACGTCCAGGAATTAAGCCCTCTTGGGGCTACGAAGTTGGAAGAGAAGGGGGGTTTGATCGAGCTTGTGCCTTGGTTTTAACGAGCTGATGACGTTAAATTTTAAAACACACCTAGCCCACCATACCTTGACTCACTCCTGGGGATTCCTTCCCTGGGGACCGCTGCTTCCAGAACGGCCAGTGTGTGTAGCCACCCCACCGCCCCCCTCAACCGCCTTGTTTCTTCTCTAATAGAAAATGTGTTGTGTGGATAATCCAGTGAACTGCCTCGGCTTCCTCTTTCACAGAGGGGATGGCCACAGTGACGGAGAGGCCGTGATAGAGACAGATCTACCGAGCAGGGCGAATTCCTCTTACGCCGCTGGCTTTGGGTGCAAAAGGAAAGGGAGGGGAGACGCATTTTCTCATCACGCCTCCTCGGTGCTGGCCCCCATCACCCTGTCAGAACATAATCTCGGGAGCAGCCAGCCCTATAAGTGCACAGCGCGGATCAGATCCTGCATTTCCCCTCAGTAGAAAATAAGAGGTGGAACTATTGGGGTGGGGGGTTGCTCCCGTGTGCTTTCTTCCTCTTTTTCACTTTGAACTAAAATAAATAAATAAATAAATAAATAAATAAACAAACAAACAAACAAATAAATAAATAAGGCTTTTTATTTGGTATTCAGATGCCACTTTTGGGGAAGTAAAATAAAAATCCAGAGTTTTCTAAATTTACATGTGGGCAGAATGAGCCCTGGGCACCTGAAAACAGATATTTCTTCTCAAAACAACTTGAGGCTTTCCACACCCGCTCAGAAATTAGTAAAATGACTTATACTGAAATAGAAATCGGCACAGCCTATTAGCCTATCCTATTTTAGCTCTTTATGGCAAAACACGTTAGCGCTGTGCTGTTGGTTCAGTCCTAAGTTCCATTTAGACATGTTGCTGATCTAAACCACGGGATGCCCTAGGTCCTTAATTCACGTTCGACTGGAAAGGAAGCTCAGTCTTTCCAGTCCGATTCCAAAGTAATCACTACAAACACAAACTTATTTGTAGATTTATGATGAGAGATGAGCATGGCAGAGAGGTGGAAAAGTAGACATTCCCAGAAATCTATGAGACGCCAGCTCCCAGACGAGCTCGTCGTATGATCCGCAACAGTACGGACTCAACATCAGGGAGGGCGGTGGCACATCTTACCGGGTTTTTTTTTCCTTTTAGATAAAAATCGTAACCTGTAATTTTTCTGAAATCCCAGAATCGACAAGGGCAGTAATAATATTCCTAGAGGCTGAGAGTCCATCTTGAAGAATCATGCACAGGGAGAAAAAAAAAAATCAGCATCCAGAACAACATGAAAATTAACAGAGGTAGGGCTGGCGGTCACCAATCCCAAAGAAACAAGGACGCCAGGAGACAGGCGAGCTTTTCCTCGTCTCACAGGTCCCAGGATGTCTGACACGTGCACCGGCCTCAGTTCGCTTGGCCCATTCCCAGAAGAGGACTGAAGGTAACTGTTCCAGGAGCAGCCACGAGTGAGCAATTGACCTGGTCACAGCGTCCCCACAGGACGCCAGCCCCATCCGCCCTTTGCACTCCGGGAAGAAGTGACAGCAGAGAAGAGGGCTGGCTCCTTGTGGAGGTGAAGTCAGGAACCTTCACTCACTCTGGTGAACATCGCATTCATGCGTGCCCCTTCCAGAGAGATGATGCTGAGGGGACAGGGGTCCCCGATTTTCAGAAAATGGGGCAGGACATGCCTTCAGACAGGAATGCAAATAAGAAAGCTCTAGGTTGGGGCGCCTGGGTGGCACAGCGGTTAAGCGTCTGCCTTCGGCTCAGGGCGTGATCCCGGCGTTATGGGATCGAGCCCCACATCAGGCTCCTCCGCTAGGAGCCTGCTTCTTCCTCTCCCACTCCCCCTGCTTGTGTTCCCTCTCTCGCTGGCTGTCTCTATCTCTGTCGAATAAATAAATAAAATCTTAAAAAAAAAAAAAAAGAAAGTCTAGGTTAATTAATTGCCCTAAAATAACAAACCATCTATTACTCAAAGGCGAGCCATCCCCAGGATACAAACAGGAAAATGCCTAATAAGTGAGGGGGCAGTCAGGAATTCTGGAGACCGGTGAGTCAGACCCCAGAGCAGTGGTACCAGGGAAGCGTCTGGGCACTGAGGGGAATGGATGTGGACCGCAGCTAGCTGTGTGACGTCATCTGCAATGCCCAGCCTCTCCTACTCGGTAACGGTACAATCGGGAGGATTCCTACCTCCTGGGGGGCTTGGCAAGTTAATCTAAATCAAACCCCATGTACTGAGCCTGGCGTCAAATAAATGCTCAATGCGTGCCCACATACACACATATTATACTAACATGTTCTATCCTAACATATACACATATGTAACACAGACATCCGTGCACATAAATAAACACACATGCATATTAGGGATGGCAAATACAGCGTACTATGTGATTCTCAAACACTGAAATACTGGAACCCTCTTTTCAAAGCAAACTCTATGGTGGAAGCATTCTTGTCTGTGTTGCTCCCCAACCTGACAGAGCCCTGGAAACACCTCCTTGGATTTCCAGGTAAAATCATAAAACCACACGAGGTGGTTAAAACTCAGGGGGCACCTGGGTGGCTCAGTCGTTAAGCGTCTGCCTTCGGCTCAGGTCATGATCCCAGGGTCCTGGGATCGAGTCCCGCATCGGAACCCCTGCTCAGCGGGAAGCCTGCTTCTCCCTCTTCCACTGCCCCTGCTGATGTTCCCTCTCTCGCTGTCTCTCTCTGTCCAATAAATAAATAAAATCTTTAAAAACAAACAAACAAACAAAAAACATGAACTCAGGAAGCAAATGCAGAAGCTTTGAAAAAAAACTGGATCCGAACGTAGTCTGTCACTGACTCTGTCACTCAAGATAAGTTGTGTTATACATAAAATGGAACACAGTGGCTCCCTCCCAGGGCTGCCCCCACTGAGGCGCACGGGGCACCCAGTAACCATGGTGCTGGATGTTCTCGGTGGTTGTCAGAACGTCCAACAAGACTGGTTTGTGTGCATGACCCTACACTCGCAAAGAAACCTCCAAATGCCAAGACTTTTGGAAACTTGTTTCCAATTTCCTTGCTGTTCCAAATTCTTGGCATCTAGGTCAGCTATCAGTTATGTTGTTTTAAACAGTAAGGCAAATCTGAGAGGGCAGGTCAAGTTCTTTAAATATAACAGGTACATGTGTTCACTGTTGTACTAAAGTCCCGCTGAAGACGGTGACCGGAGGGATGGGTTATGTCGAAGGAAGACGAGGTGGGAGGGGTGGAAAAGGCACCCACAAAATTTTCCATATAAATAACATAGGTCATTTCACAAACCGTCATAAACTCGACCTGGTAAATATATTTGCCAAGCTCGCTAAAAATCTTCGCTGACGATTACAGTACCACCAGGAAAAGAAATGAGAGGCGTCTCTCTCTTGGTTTGTATTTTTAGTAGATACACAGAGATGGAACTGAAGATTACAGTTGGCCTTCTGTGCCTTTCTCTGCCTTTGTAGCTTTCTGCTCTCTCCCGGTTCTGGGGTCATACGTGGCCTGGTCACTGAACGTGGCACAAACCACAGAGAGAAAAACCAACCCAGGAAACAAACAGACATCCTGGGAAGAACACTGACACGTCGTACTGCACCACGAACAGGGATTCCGTGCGATGTAAGTTGTAACCGAAGAGTGTAGAAATGTGCCTGTGACCCTCCAAACTAAATCACACAAGCTACTGTCCGGGAAGCAGATGCCTAAGCTGCAGAGCGTTGTCAGGACGCAGCGGAGGACAGCAGCTGATGTCCTGCGCGCCAGGCCCGGCATCCCCACTCAGGGATGACGCCCCTGTACCATGCCCACCCATCTGCTCTTCCAACGCCCGGAGACCCAGGGGATGGCTGTCCTGTGGTCTCTGTGTCGCACAACAGCGAAATAAAGTTCAGTTCCAGACAAGAAAGAAGGTGGGGATCACTTCGGCACTCTCCCAAAAGACAATAAAGCCATATAAAGTTGTGTTTGTGGAGATAATTTGACTTCAGATTAATTTTTTTACAAGGTCATGAAAATAGATTACAACGAAAAGAGTAGAGGATTCTTATTAGAGCATTTTTTAACAGGATACCACGGTAAACTTACAAAACAAAAACACATACTGCAGAGAATAACTGGACTTCTTAGTTAGAATGAAATATCATTATATAATCTCATTTGTTACTGCCTTTTCATCTATCTTATTGGGTTACTAAAATGCCAAGATTAAAATCACAGTATTTAATCAACTGCATTACCCATTATGAGAGCATTAAACCAGGTTTATATGCTGGATTATTACAATTGCTTTCACATGGCTCGGGACACTGGAAAGGTACACCTGCCCCTTGCATCTTTGCACGCGGGCTCCAACTACCTGAGGACTGAAATGTTGGGGTTTTTTACATAACACGTTTATTTTCTAATTTTGTTCTTTGTCTAACAAGTCGATACTCTTCATATTCAAGAAGTGGCCTACCAGAGAACAAAGGGGAGTTATCCCTTATAATGTATTTTTAACCAACCAATTAATTATTCAATAAGCACAATTTTAATAAATCAAAATGTATAATAAAAATTAGCTTTCCATCCAGTGACGGAAACAAATAACAAAAACGGCCACGGCTAATACGCCGGACACGGTCAGAAATCTGCACCATCCTGGACTTCATCTTTTCCTCTCTTCAAGGACAGCTTCCAGATAACCTCTGCCCGAGACGCATCCTGTGACCCTGAAACGTACAGACGGTCGTGCCGGCTACTTTCCATTTGCCAGTCTTTACCCCAACCACTGCACGTCCGGGAAGGCTGGTCCGTACGGCCTGACTCTGCGAGCTTGCCCTCCTTCTGGCGACTAGGGATGAGACGCACAGGTGGGAGCTGGTGGTGGAGGGAAGAGCCAAGGCACTGACTCCGCTCACCTCCTCTCGCTGGCTGGAGCTCTGCTTGGTGGCACTCCAATCCCCACGGCCACAGCTGCGCAAGCGTGACCCCTTCCGAGGATCTAGCCTTCGCTGAGTCACTTTTCCCTCCACTCGCACCTTCAGATTAGGGCTGGTCACCGCTTCTAACTTCCGCTAGTCCCGGAGGCTCTACTATCACTTTGGGGGCCTTTCACCTGGTCCACCCCAGTGTGAACACCTGCTCCATTGAACTGCCACAGCCCTAGCTGAGAAGATGGTTCCGTTTCCCTCCCAACGCCATCATCGCTACAGCTAAAGAATATTTCCCGGGAAGGTGTAACTGACTCCAGTCTTTTACAAACTTACCATTTGATGGTAATTAACTTACCATACAAACTGGACTGGATTTCAGTTTTTAACAGCTACATGCATAACTACACTGATGAATACCTCAATGATATGTTCATTTCATATACATTTTTTTTTAAAGATTTTATTTATTTATTTGACAGAGATAGAGACAGCCAGCGAGAGAGGGAACACAAGCAGGGGGAGTGGGAGAGGAAGAAGCAGGCTCCTAGCGGAGGAGCCTGATGTGGGGCTCGATCCCATAACGCCGGGATCACGCCCTGAGCCGAAGGCAGACGCTTTAACCGCTGTGCCACCCAGGTGCCCCCATTTCATATACATTTTTATGGAAAATCCACGTACTAAGAATCCTTTATGATCTCAGGACTTGGAAGAATTTCAGGAAACATAATATATGATCTTTTAGTCCCTGCTTTCAAAGAGTTTATAGCCAAATAGGATGAAAGGCACACACACGAGTGTCTAAGAGTAAGTGTTATCTGACGTGTCAGAGAGCACCAACAGGTTTCCAGGATGCATGTTGGTTACAAAAAATAGGGAACGTGAATTGCACTATAAAATGTAGACGGGATTTGAACAGAAGTGGCCACTGAAGAGGAAGCTTACAATATTGTTTACTGTGCACATTCATGCAGGGTGCTGAGTATTATCTTCCGTATAAAATTTCAGAGCTATGGTTAATTTCTCTAACAAAACACAAGAGAGAGAGAGAGAGAAAAATAGGGGTCTTAATGGTGAAACATCATTTCAAAGCATTTTTAAGAATGACTTTCTTATTTTTATTTTCTATTTATGTCTGATTACAAGAGGAGTTTACATCCATAAATGGTAAACTTGAGATTATGTTGAAGAACACTAAAAAACAGTTATTCCTAGTGTCCAAGCTCTTTGGATCTAACCAATGTCAATATTTCAACATATTTAGTACCGGATTTTTGGGGGCATTATGCACTTCTAATACAATCAAATAAAAGTGTATTTTTAATTACACTTTCTCCCTCAATATTAAAAGGTTTCTCTAGTATCTTTTAACAGACTGTCCCTAAACATCGCCGATAAATGCAGTGCAGATGAAAGCCACCATGAGTGATCATTAAACATCCACAGAGTGGCTAAAATTAAAAAGAGGGGACAGTGCCAAGTGTCGATGAGGATTCAGAGTGACGGGAACTCTCCAACAATGGGCATATGTATGAGCTGGCACAACGTCTCTGGACAACAGCTGGGCATAACGAACTCAAGTAAATGCGCACATTCCTTTCCGCGGTGTAGAGACAACAGTGGTGTGTGTACTAGCCCCATAATCTCTTAGACTGTTCAGAGCAGCGTTACTCATTCACGTTAAAACTGGAAACCACCAAGTATCTATCAACAGTACGGTGGGCGGGGGTACCGGGCTAGCTCCGACGGGAGAGCCTGCAACTCTTGATGTCGGGGCTGTGAGTTCGAGCCCCACGTTGGGTGTAGACATTCCTTAAAAAAAATAAAATCTTCACACACACAAACAGTAGAATGGGTAAATAACTCACAGCACAAGATAGTGAAAAGCTATGAAAATGAACAAATGCAATGCGGGAAAAAAACTATACTGTAGACTGGAAGAAGCCTGGCACAAAAAGGTTCTAACATACTGTGTGATCCCCGCTTAGGTAAAGGTCACTAACAGACAGACCTAAAGAGTAGCCTTAGGATAGTCAGGGTAAACATTACCTCTGGGTATGTGGGTAAGTGCAGAAGGAGGGCTTCTGGGGTGCTGGTGTCCTATTTCTAGACTTGGTTAGTGGTTAGAGGCTTTCACTCTGTGATAACTCGTTATACTTCACTGAGCTATATGTGTACATTTTGTGTCGTTTTCTCTTTGTGCCCTATTTATTACCATTTTTTAAAAAAGGATACACCCATTCACATGTGTCAAATGTATCAATATTTTCCACGGTGGTTTCAACCATTTTCATTCAATTCAGATTATTGAATACATATACATGTGTATTTTCCAAGATCTGCAAATTATTGATGCTTAAAGGATACCATAAATAATAACATATTTACTGCTGTTAAGCAGATAGTGTAGTTGACGCATTAGTGTAAATTCAAAGTAAACTACAGTATATGGGTTTCTGTATGTTAATTCTGGGGGAGGAAAGGCCCTGCTCAGCCAATCGAAGGGAGAGGCCAAGTGAATATCTCCAGTCCCTGTCAGTCATCTCCTTCGGCAACCGAAACAATGTTCTATATCAATACATTTGTATCACGTGAATAATGCAATTGTTTGTGGCTAAACTTGATTTTATTCCCTCCTGAGAAGACTGCAAAAAATAATTTGACAAAATTCACCTGCATTCCATACTAGAAATACAGGTCTATATTAACAGATTGAGATTTCAAGGTCAGGAAAATAGTCAAAGAATTTAAAAGAAAGGCCATTCAAAAGGCACAACCGAGGGAATACAGTGGATGGTATTATAACTGCGTTCTATCGGGCCGCAGGGTAGCTACACTTCCGGCAAGCACCACGTAACGTAGACTTGTCCAATCGCTCTGTTGTTTGTGCACCTGAAACTAATGTAACATTGTGGGTCAACTACGCTCAAATAAAAAAGTAAAATAAGATAAAAAAGAAAGTCCAGGGGCGCCTGGGTGGCACAGCGGTTAAGCGTCTGCCTTTGGCTCAGGGTGTGATCCCAGCGTTATGGGATCGAGCCCCACATCAGGCTCCTCCGCTATGAGCCTGCTTCTTCCTCTCCCACTCCCCCTGCTTGTGTTCCCTCTCTCGCTGGCTGTCTCTATCTCTGTCAAATAAATAAATAAAAAAAATCTTTAAAAAAAGAAGAAAAAAGAAAGAAAGTCCATTCAAGTAACTACGACATGCAATGCACTGTTATTATAAGGGTTCGTAACAAAAATACTACTGGCTCAAATAAACGCTTGGAGCTAGAAGGCCACATCCCATAGCATGCGTGTCTGTAACACCTTACAAACAAGGGCAGAAGAGACAGAGTTAGGAGGGAAGGCAGGATCGCTGATCCGAGTGGCAGCTGACAAACTGGTTTCTAAATAACCAGTCATCAGTTTCAAATATTTCAGTTCTATGGAATGCAGAGTGTATTTAAATTATTATTTTTGGCAGCCTCTTTTGTTGTCCCAATAGATTCCAAATATTCCATACAAAGGTACATCTTTTTCCAATGTGTAATAAATATGAAAAACCATCTTCTTTAGCTTCTTGCCCCGATTACTACACAGTTTGTGAGAAAAACAAAACCATTTTAAAAAATTAACATTATGTAGTTTTAGTATTAATACAATATATAATTATATATTTTAATATGTAACTTACATGTTATATATTAATAGATTATATATAATAGAACTAATGTAAATATAAGGACTAATTGTTAGAAGAACTAATATGTTCTATCTTCCTTCACAAAGTCCACAGAAATACCGCTTCGATAAGAAAACCACTCTGCCTCCCTTAGGACACGAGTTCAGATGTCCAGCTGCGATTCTTTTCCTAACAGGACGCCTGGCAGATGGAGGGACTTAGAGCTCTTCTCAGCAGTCAGCTTCTGGGGCATTTCACGGGGCCCTGTTTTCTAGAGAGCTTCCCAACTGGTTTGTGTTAACACAGTGAATGAACACTGTCCTTCTCACCCCTCCTTCCCTCACACAACAAGTTGTCCCTTTCAACAGTCACTTTTGCCTGTGGATTCTTTCTATTTCTAGGGGGGAGGGGGAGGGGGGAGGCCATGGGGGAGGCCAGCCAGGCCCAGTGAGGGGTCCCGGGGCATTCCTGTCTCAGTGCTCCCCTCCATCCCCTAGTTCTCCCTGCACGCTCGCGCGCGCACACACACACACACACACACACACACACACACAAGGTTGTAAGCCCTAAGACAGATTTGGTGCTGGGTGAACCAGATCTTTCAAAGTCTTCTTTGCTCCAAGCTCTTTAGGCCTGGATGGAAACGAAGAAGTGCCAGTGGTGTTAACTGTCACCAAGAAAGTATGCACAGAGCACTGAGCCTGCTGCCTGTCCCGTGGGAAGTTCTCAGTAAACATCGGCCCCTACGACCAACACCTTCCTCACTGCTGCTGTCACTACTAGAGCTCTGGGTTGGGTAAGGCCAAGGTCACCCAGCTTTCGTGGCCTCCTTGTGTACTGACTTCTTAGGACCCTACAGGGAGGGGGCTGTTCTGCAGCCAGGGCGAGTCAACTATTCGACACCCCGGGTATCGTTTAGAAGCACCCCACCTCGCCTCTTTCAACACAGCAAAGAAACTACTGACTTTACTCGACCACAGTAAAATGTACAGGATTTCTTCTTTCTAAAAGTAAACTCAAGGGGCATGGTGATTCTTGGTTTTAGTTCAAAAAGTCATTGCTATGAGAAAAGAAAAAAAAATGGGGGGGGTGTGGCAAAAATTTCCAAGTCTGATTTCTCTGACACTCCTGCCAATTTGCCATTCATTCTAACAGACCTGATTTTTTGGAATCTAATGAATTACCAGTTCTATCCAAAAACAGCATTTAAAGTGGCAAAATAGTGTTCTTTTCCAAAAAGAAAACACACAGCAAAACAGAAAGATACTGGAACATAATAAACAGTGTGGGTGACTCGGCACAGGCCTAAGTTCCATGAACTAACAGCATCTAGAAAAACCCTGGGCTGTGTGGCATTTGCTCGTCCAGCTGTTAGGTTTTCTAAGAACGTCGAGTCCTATCAACATGACATCCTTCGGGAGGAACTTTTGGGTTTGAACCATGATACCCACCAGATGTAAAGAAAAAGGACCATGAAGTACATACAAGAAATTCAATTAGAACTGCTGGATTTAACCAGCTCAACAAACAAGTCTATGCTTACATCATTTACCTGGAAATTTCAACAACGGAAGGTAAAGAGATATTTTAAAAATCTCGAGACCCCCAAGCCAGGATCTGTTATTTAAGTGAGCGGTCACGGAGCAGGGGGCTTTAGATACTGCGTGAGAATAACTACAAAGAGGAAGTTAGGTTCTAACAGTTTAATCCTTGCATCACGGTGAGTCCTCTTGCAAGTGGTATGGGGGGAGATTTACACCAAAGACAAGGGTGCATCTGGAGTTGTGAGCCAAGAAGAGGATGAGGCTTCTGTTTTAGTTTCTGTTTTGATGGGCTGCTTCAAGAACCAGCTAGAATATCCCTTCCCAGCGGCCGTCTGGCACGCCGAACTTAGCTGGGTCTTTCACTAGCAGTGTGGACATGTCCCATATTCCGTCACCATCACAATCCTCATGATAATTAACTATTATTATTAACGACCGACTAGAATGTTTTCAGGGTTGTCCCTTAGGATCCTTGGCTCATACTTTTTGTCATTCTTGAAATTATCCTTATTTTAAGGGATAATAGGGACGTCCATCAAGGAGCTCTTATTAATGATCTTAAAGGTTATCCTCCAGAATAAAATCCCCAAGATTTGTGAGGGCCCTCTGGCCTGGTAAAGGTAAAATGGGCCCTCTTTATTTGGCAGACTATTTAGATTTAACTGGCAGCGGACACTGTAGGACTCTACTGCGTGCTAAGACTTTGTATCCCAGTACACTTCTCAATATTCCAGAATTTTAACCCCTGGGAAGGTATCAAACTTCTCAAAAATAAATTAAATATGGCAAAGGAATATATCTAACGTACAGGGGAACAATTTGTCTATATTACTCTATAGAAAGTAAGCATTAACTTCCATGTAAGGAGATAAGAACCTCCCTGGGGCTCTGGCTCTCCTGGCTTCAGAGCATGTTGCCCCAGGCATCCGGGGAACACCGAGGAAACATGGACAAGGCCCACAAGGTCTCCCCCTGCCTCCCCTTCTTCCCAACGGATGCCACAGTGAGGCCAGATTGAAGGGAACAGAAGCGTCTAAATGATGTGCTGGAATTACTTGATATTATTACCCTTAGAGAACGGGTGCCTAGGACCACAGGCTTACAGCTAACAGCTCCTTGGGCTTTACTTTGCTCACTGGTAAAATGTGAGCCTTCGGCATTCCACTCACCAGGTTTAAGGTCTCTTTGGTCCTACCAACCAAATTTTTCTACGATTCAAATCGTTTGTCCCTGTCTACCACCGCTTTGCTCTGACGTCTAATGTTATAACGTCTGTTACTTGAATAAAGTTTGGCTGAAAATTTAGGGACTCTTTACTTGAGTGTCTCACAAATGAGATCTCATTTTCTTTCCTTTCTCCCTGTCTGGAATGGCATTTTCCATCACCACGGCGACTAACGTCCCCCCTGGGCCGCTCTGGACTTCAACTTTGATATTACTCCCAGGAGAAATGAAAGGGTCTGGTTTTATGCTGATTGGATTTGGATGGTGATGGATTGGAAAAAAGTGGGACCGCGTAGCCACGCCAAAGGCTCAGAACTGAGCCACGGCTTAAACACCAAAGGAGCTTTTTTACTGGTGAGTTCACAGCTATTAGCTATTTTTATATTAACAACACTTTTCCCATCCAGGTTTGTGCATTTTATCTTTATTCTTTCAAATCCTGAAATTGCTTGGATAAGAGGGAGGGTTTATATATTATACACACACAGACACACACACACAGACGCACAGACGCACACACGTTTCTAAGAGCAGCCTGAACTTTTAGGGGAAATTGAAGAGGCTTTGTGTCAAGTACAGCTAAATCCAGCCTTTCCATATCAAACCTCTGCTAGAAAATTACTCTGCAGATGATAAGGCAGGAAGATATAATAAAAAGTGACTCTACTCAATTTACACTGCAATATTGGTATGACTGAATATTTTTCATTCAGGTGCCTGATAAAATCGCTAAACTGTATTGCAGATAAATAAAGGAGGCTTCTGTCAAGAATAAACACCATTAATCATGAAGTCTCACCCTCAGAGAGCCTGCGCTACGCTTCTGCACAAATACACCAACAGAACCAGCCCGCTGCACATGCTTCCCTCCTTTATACTGTTCCAGGCTGAAGCTGTCCTCCCTTGCATTTTGTAGGATTTAGGGAGCAATAGCGTTTCCCAAACATTGTCTACATTTTAACGTTACAGTCCTGCAGCTGGGTCCATTATTATAACACTTAGGAAAAATTGGCGGTGCTCTCGGGGGGGAAAAAACTAACTTGATGATGAAACAGTTTTTTCCTGCTGACTACATACCTACAGCCAGAATACATATGTGCTACATGGGGGATATACTGTATTTCATCAAAGCAAAGCGGCTATTGGTCTAAAGACGCAACATTATTGTAGGTCCCACTAAGAATGACAATACGTATCACTTTCTTTTTTTTCTTTTTCTTTTCTTAAGACTTTATTTATTTATTTCACAGAGATAGAGACAGCCAGCGAGAGAGGGAACACAAGCGGGGAGAGTGGGAGAGGAAGAAGCAGGCTCATAGCGGAGGAGCCCGATGTGGGGCTCGATCCCATAACGCTGGGATCACGCCCTGAGCCGAAGGCAGACGCTTAACTGCTGTGCCACCCAGGCGCCCCAAATGACGATACGTATCACTTTCTATGTCTGCGTTAAACTTACCGTAAGAGGTCTCTGAGACATATTCACACATACATGTTATCAGGCATCACTCCAGCACTTACACAAGAAAGGAAAATATAACGCAAAATAAGTTCGTTCAGAGATCCCCGAAACCTCCTCACGACTACCTCTTCACCAACGGCGACTGTGAAACACTGCAGATTGTAAGATACTTTCCAATTTCCGAGGCAGGAAAAGGATGTGCAATGTAGAGTAAACTTAAATAGGGTAATAGAACCGATACGTATTGGGTAATTCTGCCATTTGTCAAACACCTGTGCCATGACTGGTTTAAGTGTTCTTATAACGAGAACATGGAGTTCTTGATATAAAATGGGATTGGATAATGAAATTGGGCTTGTGTAGGACAAATACCTAAATACCTAAGCTGCGTTCAAACCCAGTCTTTTTTTTTTTTTTTTTTGTTAAGATTTTATTTATTTATTTGACACAGAGAGAGGCAGCAAGAGAGAGAACACCAGCAGGGGGAGTGGGAGAGGGAGAAGCAGGCTTCCTGCCGAGCAGGGAGCCCGATGCGGGGCTCGATCCCAGAATGCTGGGATCATGACCTAAGCCGAAGGCAGACACTTAACAACTGAGCCACCCAGGCGCCCCCAAACCCAGTCTTAGCACAAAGGAAAACTACCTCAAACCAAACATAAACATGTGGATATATGCTTAAGTACATTTATATTTTGACATTATTGAGGCACTTACTCGAACCAATGGTATGGCTTTCCAGTGACCTCTTCATTCCAAAGGCAACCTGTCTGAATTTATATTCAAATGGCTCTCTGTGCTCCTGGCACAGGGAGGTGCAAAGCATTACTTGGCCAGTAGGAGAAAGAGGGAGGGAGCCATGCTCTGGGAGTGGGCCAGACTCTCTCAGCAGATCTTCCCATAAGGAAAGAGAGGCAGGAGACAAAAATGACATGAGGACATATACATATTAGGGCCACAATGTTTTCATATTCTAGTCCTATTCTAAGTGCCCACAAGCAAGGGGAAAACAATGAACCAACTTAAACTTGCCCATAACTATGGGATGTTAAGAAGGAATCTGACAGATCATTTATTCCAACAATTTTATTTCACAGATGAAAACAAAGAGGCCCAGAGAGGTCAGGGAAGGTGTTCAAGGATCCAGTTCATTTGTGGCAGAGCAGAGAATGGAGCTTAACTGAGCTCTACATATACTTTGAAAATAACTTATAAACTGGTTTTAAGAAGAGGGTCATCAGAAGCCATATGCCAATGGAGTTCCATTTGAATATTCGGAAATTTCACTTTGAAACCCAAGAAAACAGCATTATCACGGGCTAATGTAACCAACGTTGTACTGGGGTGCGCTCAGAGGTGATTACTGAGTGAAACTGTAATCCGGTCCTACTCATGAGAGACGTCTAATCGTGTCACACAGGAAGTATCATGCCAGCTGTCTCAGCTCATCAGGGGCTCTGTTTTCAGAGCCCACTCCAAAGAGAAAGTGCCTCTTCCAGCCAAAAGAGGTTTAACTCCCACCCTCCTGACAAATCCTCCCTGTCTGAGCAAGAACCTCGATCCCACAGACTGAATGCATTTCTTTGCCAAAGAGAAGGCTGCTGAGGGCCCCTCACAGAAAGATCGTGGCCCACAGTGTTCCACCCATTCCAGGGCTCACAAAGGTCAGACACCAAGAGGCCAGTTCAAACCAGGCCCAGCAAACAGAAGAGCAGATCCGAAGGAATCAGAACCCCACCCTGGCCACACTGTCCGGGGCCTTCCCCAGCTTGTGAAGGAGGAGCTCCTAGGAGCTCGTGCATACAGAGGTATTAATACCGCGTACAATTCTCATCACCCATTGTTCATGTTCAACCACTTCTAACAAATTCTTGGGTCTTTTTTTGGGAAGTTCCAAGTCAAAACTACTTCCAGACACACGATCAAGAAATCCAGGCTCCCACTTAGGGACAGCATACCCCACCTGCTTGTTAGAGTCAAGAAGTTCATGCGTAAAAAAATGGATTCGTACAGAACCCACGTACACCCAATGGGTGAACAGATCCCTGATAGAATTTTATTTTTTTTAAGATTTATTTGTTGGAGAGAGAGCACGAGCCGGGGGCTGGGGGGGAAAGGGTGGAGGGAGAAGGAGAAGCAGACTCCCCGCTGAGCAGGGAGCCCAACGCCAACACGGGGCTCGATCCCAGGAACCTGGGATCTGACCTGAGCAGAAGGCAGACGCTTCACCACGTGAGCCAATCAGGCGCCCCTTGAATTTTGTTTTAAGAGAACTGGATTTTATTCAGTGCTTTCACAGTGTTTTACCAGTACCTATAATGACGGTATAACTCATTAAACAAACGTTTAATCTGTATTAACAGAGTTTTAAGAAAACGTAATTTGTAAGTCTGCTAATTGTTCGTCTCTGCCTCAGTCATAAACTGCACCTCAGAAAATGACATATATTTGCCCAGGAAAATATAATGGCCAGGATTAAGATATCTGAATAATTTTTACTATTGTTGTTCATTCTTTCTACACAGATGGAATGCATTTTATGCAAATGATCATGAAATTCCTCCAAAATGTAAATTTAGCTTAAATGGCGCTAAGGGGCTCTCAGGCGCTCCCGGCGCAGGACGATTTCTGTCACTGAACAGGGACATGAACACCATGCCCTGAACTGCCCGACCTACCTCCTTCCACAGCCTCACTCACACTGAAAGGAAGCCAAACGACCAGGAGTGTCCTTCCGTGATTTTAAGCCTAGTGATGGTTCAACAGCAGCTATGTTGATACCCTGGAGGGTGAAGCGTCCCCTTCCCACTAATGAGGCGACCAGTGTCTTTAGGTCTCTATGTGAGGGGCACTTAGTAAGCACCCTGCTTGGCAGAGACCCACGGCAGGTGGAACCGACGGACTAATCACACAGGCTGCAACCAAATGGGCTGGAAGAATCTGGAGACTTGTGGCTCCGAGGAATGTAATTCATGCAGAAAAGCGTTGTCAGAGCAAGGCCAGGGAACCTCGTGGGAAGAAAGCAAAATAAACAGTTCAACAAAGAAAACAAAGAAGGGCCAATAGCCTTTTCTAAAGCTTGAGTACATTGAGCCTTCAGTGGGGACCTCGGACAAAGGCCTCATCAAAGAATGCCCTTGCAAAGCACACAGGCCAAGAAGGATGTTTCTTTCCGATACACTTGGAGGGGGAAGGCGTAGACTCCACTTCTCATTCCTTGCGGTGCAGCTTCCACAGACCTTCCCCCCTCCCAACAAACGGAGAAACAGCACACCACAATAACCAAACTAACCGAAGAGTCCTATATCTGCCTGGGTCAAAAGATGGGGAAGGCGGGGAGGTTAGCCCACATTCCATATGGTGCAACGGATCTTCTGATCGTTCTCCGGATCACGGGAAGGCCTTCGCCAGTGCTCGAGCTGCCCAGCTCGGACCCACAAGGCCTGCGAGCCACATTCTAGAGGGTGAGGACAGACTGGCGACACGCTCAAGGACTCCAGGTAGAAAATCCTCTTGCACGGACAGCATAGGACATTGGCAGCCAGCTAACTCTCGGACAGGAGAGAAGCCCTCCACCGGCTTCGAGCTGCCTTTTACAGGAAGCTGGACCCCTGCTTTCAGCCCCCACCCCCACCACTCCTGATTTCCACTGAAAGGCTGAGGTGGATTGTCCGTCTCTCAATACCCATAACGACGGGTGTCGCTGTGTCCCGAAATCCGGAGGCCGAGGTGACCAGATTTTGATCATTAAAACAAGATTAAAATACTTTAGACTGACCTTCTCTTCCCCTCTTGACTACTTCCATTAAGACAGAAGATCATGTGGACTAATCCCAAGGACAAACTGAAACTTCCACACAGAGAAGGGGCAGAAGTGAGCTCTGTGTGTTTGCGTAATACAGAGTATATATGATACGTAGAGTGAAATAACGAAGATACATAGAACACTTACTTTAAAAAATAAATCCAATAAACATATTCGGTAACATAAATAATATATTCCAATGTAGAGTTGACTTGAACAATCCAGGTTTGGGATGTGCAGACTGACTTACACCCAGACTGTTTTGGTAAAACAGTACAGCACTGTGAACGTTATTTTCTCTTGTGATTTTCTTAGTAACATTTTCTTTTCTCTAGTTTACTTTACTGTAAGAATACAGTATGGAACACAGACAACATAAAAAATACCGGTTAACTGTTTATGTTATTGTTAAGGCTTCTGGTCAACAGCAGGCCAGTTAGAGATTAGGTTTTTGGGGAGTCAACAGTTATACACAGATTTTCGACTGCTATGGTTGGGGGGGGTCGGTGTCCCTCACCCCCACATTGTTCAAGGGCCAATTGTAATTCTAACATTAACCTGTTCTATCCCAGGCAAATATGACATGAGAAATCTTTTAAAATCAGAGCCCCTTTTAGAGCTCCAATAGCCTTTGTTACTGATAGACAATTTTGAATTTGTGTCTGAAAACTTTCACTGGTTTGCATGGTTTGTGTTGAAAACAATGTAGGCTAGGAATATGGGAATTTTGTTCTATGGGAGAGCCAGAGACTCCATTGAATAGAGGTGAGAAGCATTTTAGTGAGCCTGGAATGCTTTCTTTGGACTGGGTCTTAAAAATGTAAATCATATTCAAGCAACATGGTTGGGTGATTTGTTTTGCAAATGAGGCAGATCATTTCACTGCCAGCACCTCCCCCGGCTAGCCCCCCTATAATAGAGATGCTGTTCATTTCTGATGAACTTGGCAATATTTGGATACTATTTGAATGTAGTGAGAAGAGGACTGGTGGTTCTCTGGTTAGGGCCTAGCTCATTCCCAGGCGGCAGGAGACACACATTAGACTTGTCAGGCCCTGGGGATCACTTCATGTGCACGGTTAACGTAATTCCTTCAGGCAGAGCTCTGACTACGTGGGGGTGACGGGGCCTGGGGAGGATGGGGCTCCTTAGGAACAGATCACAGGTAAGACTAGTGAGCAGAGCTGCAGGGTTCTCGAGGCGAACCTGTAAAAGAATTCCTCCAATTGCAACTCTACACACACACAGGTCACTCTGATACCGGTTTAGATCGTCAGATTGAGGCTCGACTTCCTATATTCCCTCTGAACAGTCCCAACCAAGCACTTTTTAAGGAATCTGTAATCTCTCCAAAGCTACCTAAGAAAGTTTTAAATATCCATGACTTATAAACATGGAAGAGGCTACATAACCTAGAATATTCAGTGATTGGATTTCAGAGAATCTATGGGTTTAGATTACAGACCTTTGTTTTTTTCTTTCCTGGCCATGCACTCTAATGCCCTAAAGGCAGTTTCTGCCACCTCTTACCCTTGTCTCTACATTCTTTTCTTCCTGTGTGTGTGTGGAGAGAGAGAGACAGAAAGGAGGGGAGAGGCAGAGGTGCGGGGGAGAGGCAGAGGTGCGGGGGAGAGAGCTAGCATTACACTTGACGTTTTTCTCCACACCAGACTTACAGAAACCAATGCACGGTCACCAGTTCATCTAGGTTAGCGCAGGAGGGAAGCATGGCACCATAGCCCATGGGACAAGTGCAAGGCAATGATGCCCATTACTATTCTGACATGTCTTTTACAAAGATCACACCGAAGCTAAAAATGGTGGAGATTTTGCTTTCAGAGTTCTTTTCAATACAGTTACCTAATGAACGCGCTGCCCGGACATCCCTACTTTAGAACTCAGAGGATGAGTTTCCAAACTGACCTTGTCCCTATTCCTTTTAGCGTGCTTAGTTCCCATCACCGAAGATGCCAAAATCTAGCTAATTTGTTACTTAGGATTCAGAAAGTTAGCAAGCGGGTTTCTGGAAACAAGCCTGTGACCATTTTATTTTTTGATGTATGAATTTCGCTGGGGGCAGGGAGGGGGGTACAACAGTAACAAAGAGGAATGAGTGACAGGCAGTCCTGTATCACGGGTCTCTGCTCCCCTGGGGAAAGGTCTGGAATGAACTCAGCGTGCTGTGCTGCTACAGGAAATGGCATGTCTTTGTTTAGTCGGAAAAACCAGGTTCTGTTACCTAAGCGAAGGAGAGAGGACCGCAGAGAAAGAGCTGCGGGCCCCTTCCGTTGGGGCGGTCATCGTCCCACAGGACTCACCCGCAAGGGTCTTCCCTTTGGGACAAATGCTGTAAAAGTTCAAGTTTCTCCAACGCATATGTTGAAAAATAAATAAAACCATGGCAGTAAATTTCTGTTTTCTTTGAAGCCAGGCTTAACATGAGTGGAAGCATTGTACTCAGAGAAAAAAGTCTGCTACAGTCCAGTACCCCCCAGGCCCCTGCAACAGGTTTGACAGCAGGCTCGATAGAGCCGGAGGCTTCCGGTCCAGTGACCGTGAATACCTCCAGTCAATATCTGCTCCCGGACCTGACTGCTGAGCACAGCACAAAGAACACGGGACTTTCATCCAAGAAGCTGCCGCTCAGACTCTGGGAATATGCACTGTAATTAGGGCCTGCTTTCTCTGCGGCCGATGACCGAATTCAATATTTCAGTCATTAGAAGTCCTGCAAAAACAGAAAGAAGTGTGATGCCCTTTGAGTGTACTTTGTGTCGTGCTCATTTCTTAATGCAAAGGAAAGTAATGTAATGTGTACCGGCTGGTCCGAATTTAGGCTGCCGGCTCATGAAAATGTCTGAAGTGGAGGAACTGAAACTCACGCACGTTTTCATACTTAACACAAGGATTTGTGGCTGCAGGTAGTCTAAAGTAGTTCTTGAAAATTAGGCAGGCTTTACATTCTGGCAGTTAAGCATGAGAAACGATAACCAAACAAGAAGAGTGATTTTCCTTTTTGAACTGGATGGGATATGCAATGAAAAATGTTGGAATCAGCAGTAGGAAAGTCGAAAAGTTGAAAATACGGTGCATGGCATTCGCTTATTAAGAAAGACAGAAAAATAAAGCAGGAAAAGAGGACAAAGAGTAGGGCTGGAAAGGTGTTATTTTAGGTCGGGGTTTGTGAAGTTTATCTTTTAGGCTTTGCGGGCCATATTCTGTCGTCTCTGGCACCCAACTCAACCAGGCCCTTCCCTGCTAAAGCCGCCAGAGTCAACAGTAAACAAGGGGTGGTCACTGTGTTCCAATAAAACTTTATTCACAAAAACAGGCCATGGGCTGTATTAGGCTCATAGGCGTAGTTTGCCAAACTCCATTAGACAGTCTTCACAGACCTATCCAATAAGGAGACATCGGTGCAGGGAAATGTATGAAGTGAGGGAGCAAGCCACAGACGGGGCTTCGAAGGAAGAAGGTTCCAGGCGGACATAGGTTGTGACCGAGTCCAACATGGCCTACGTTCTACAGAATACACAGTTATTCTATATAGAATCACTGATCATTATTGACCCATGTTTTGTTCCGCTCTTCTCAAACGCACCCGTTAAGCATGGCCCAACAGGCCACCAAGCTGACACGTCACCATTTACCACCCTGCGCCCTCTGGCTGGATCTGTACACTGTCCAGTTGTTTGGTTTCACAAATTCGACAGCAGCAAACACCGATGTGTATCTGATGTTGCTGGCCATTGATAGGCTTATTAGGTCAAAAGGCTTTTTACGGATCTTCCCGCTGCCCTATTTCCCACCTTAGAAATCTGCGTGAGACACGGACACTGAAAACTTCCCATCGGGTGTTGTCACAATTGCTTGTGCTCGTCCAGTAAGCACAGACGAGCAAAGTGTGCAGCGCTGGTTTTCACGAGCGGAGGATGAAGGTCAAGTGTAAGGTGGGTAACGTCTGGGGCACCACTTACTCCCAAGCTGTGTAACCTCTGGGCGTCAACGCCTCCGTAGCTTTAGAACGAGGCTGGTCGCGTCAACTCCTTCATTGCACTGCTCTAAGTTTAACAGGAGATAATTATGTAAAGCCTCAAAACTGTGCCTGGCCCATAGTTAAATACTCACAAGTGTCACGTAAAGCTATGGTCGCTGTATAGTTTCTCACGTTGCGCTGTCTACTCATGTCTTTCTCCCCCTTAGTTTTGAAATTCTGCTCTTCTTTTTAGGTTTTCCACCGAAGATTGCTGATTTCATTAGCTTTATTTCCACATGAAGGGCCCGGGAACCAGTAATAAATGTCATATAAGGGAACTCTGGACTTTTACAACCAGTAGCTGATTTAAAATCAGGGAACGCATCTGACATCGTGAGAGGTACTTTTTAATACAACCGTATTCACTTATTAAGCTTTTGATTTTGAGTTCTCAGCGTGCTAGACTTGTTGGCATAAAGGTGACACACTCTAACAAGAGTAAAAAAACAAAAACAAAGGATAGATTTTGGCCCTGATCCTGCAGTGGCCTAAGAGAAAAAAAAGCCCATTATCATACCTGAAAATAATACTTATTTAGGAACTACTGTATATAAGGTGTGGATGTGGCCCAGCAGATGCAAAAAAAACCCCACACAGATGGTCTTGGTACTCAAGAAATGCAATTATACATCTTTTCTATTCTTCTCCTTCTCCTTCTTCTTCTTTTTTGGCAGGGGGGGAGCGGGGTGTCACTGTTACCCTATGTTAGCTCTATAGTTATGTGATGGAATCTGTCACTACACTCTACCAGCCCTAATAAGGGTTCTGGTAGAGCACTGAAGGGAAAGGGGGACTTTCCTTTGTTAATTTTAAATTGTTCTCTTCAAATCTTCCACACTGGATATGGCCCCCAGACACAAATGCAAGGTTTTGCTCAATCTCTGTACTTTACTGAAGGGAATGGAAAGAATGAAAACACCATTATGCCTATGGGCCCATCACAAAGTTTTAAGTAGGCAGTTAGACTGCAGGCTGCTTTTGAATAACTCCTGATAGGTCCCGCACCTAGTACAGCACGCAAGGTGCTGGATTCAGTGAGGGTGGGAAGAAATGAGGGAAGGAAATAGAACAGCAGTACTGGCCAGCGACTTACCCTTCCTTTGTCTAAGCTTTTACCATAATGACACGTCTTTTCTTTGACCTTCTCTCCCTGGAAAGAAATGTATTTATGCATGCTCCAAACTTACTACTCATCTTCCTGCTCTCATCCCTAAAAGGCCATCATAATCATGGGGCAAAGCCTTATTTCCAGAGCCCTCTATTTCACAGTGAACACAAGGGATCTGCTGTTGCAGTCCTCTCCCCAGGGCCCAGGCCATGGACCACCTTCAGTAGGAAGAACACCTCTTCTTCCTCAGGTGGAATAATCCAGGGACTCAGGCGGCCCCGGAAAGAGCCACAATGACTCAAGTAAGAGGATAAAGAGCTGCTGAAGAAGACCGAACACGAGTGCCCACTTTCCCCACGAGAGAAAGCGTGAAGCTGGATTTCTGGGATGAATGAATGAAGCAGGTGGTGAAACGTCACAGCCTCTGTGACTGCTGGCTGGGGGCGCAGCCCTGTGCACACCCCCAGCTCCAGACAAGGGCTGCTCTCGGCTCAGCCGGCAAGAAGGTCTGCGGGGCCTGAATGATCGTAATGGATTAGTAACGAAGGATCCTGCTCTGGAAAATGAATTGCAGAGTTCAGTATGAAGCAAATGGACTGTCTGAAATTCAATTCATATCGGGCCGTAAATGAGAAAACTCTGGCTCCAAAAAGTGGTAGATACAGTCATTTCTTCCAAGAGAAAATCCAGAATAAAAGCAGAATTTAAAACTTTATAATTTGGGTTTCTATGAATACTTTATGTCTAGCTTTTAAAAGGGAACATCGTTAAATGAATTTGAACACTCACTTTTTTTTTTTTTAAAGCCCACACTCAAAATGCAAGAGAAAGAGTACTTTCTTCATTAGGGCGAAAGTAGTCACTTGAACATTTAACTGTATTTTGGGGGAAGGGAGTGTAATATGGCAACTGTCTAAATTTCCAAGTGAAATCTGAAAGCAAGCAGTGACTTTTAGCCTCAAGAGCATTGTGCACCTGCACAGAATACAATAACACCTCCTGGAGTTATGCAGGGCTGCAGCCCCGAAGGGAATGATGCAAGACATGGGACACAGAGAGGAGCAAGAAGGAAAAATCAGCTCCACTCTGGATACACACTCAGGTTCTGTCATGAACGCTCCAAAAAATCTCAGTAATCTAATGAACTGCACTCACTGATATTCTTCCAAAACATTGCACCTTTCTGTATGGCTTAATAAAACACGGACTCTGGTCAGAGCCAACGGTTTGAGACTGTGAGAAATGTTCTAATTTATCTTTTGGGCACAAGTTCTGGTGAAGTCAGTGGAGAATAACTTTCAGAAGAAAAGAGGAAATTCCTCACCTCCAGTGTTTCTTCATTTCCAAACGACTTGAATTAAATGAACATAATGCAGGAATCCTACATTCTCTAGGACAATCTTTCTGTGACAACTCAGGGAAAGAAGATACCTACCTTCTACCGTCCCATCTAAAAGCCCATGAATCCAAAGTCATGATTTTGAGTTAAGAAAAGAAATACTAAGACATTCTACTATTATTTCCAGGACACTTGAATCAATGTGAGTTTCTATGCTCTGTCTCCACTGCCTGACCATGCACTGTGGGTAATGCCCCGAGAGAGGCAGGGTAAGCGAAAGGCATTGCCTTTAACTAGCTGGTTTCTTTTAACACAAATGGACGCATTTCCGTACATATTTATAAGGCTCGGTGGTTATTATTAGGCTGTAATTGTAGTTGTTCTAACACCTAATAAGCCATGGTTGAAAAAACAAAGGCAGGTTAATTTGTGATTTCCTCTACTCATTCAGAGGCAAATTAAGTGTCAAACAGCTAATACGGAACATATTTCATTTTATGAGATTTTAATTTAATTCTGCACCATATCGTTGATGCCTTAATATAGGGTGGTTTATCTAAAAAGAGGAGCAATTTATAAACCTCTTTCAATAGAATCTTTAATGATAGGATATGATAGCATAATTATCACAGCGCCTGCCATCCTTCTAAACAGAGATCTGCCGGTACTTCCATCATCACCACAAATCCCGTTTTCAAGAGACTTATAATTTCATTTTTAAAGCTGGCACCAGAAGGACAATTATGTGTACAAAATAATGAGAATATCCCCAAATTTTGTGCTCGTATAATTAAAAATGTTTATTCTAAAAACTCTGTAAGCTCACTTGATCTCCTTTTCTATAAGACAATTACAGAGCAAGCATTTTGGAACCTGAGTTCTAGATCAAACCATTTTACTTTCCCAGGATACTGCTTTAGCCCTCAGCAGAGAGGTGCTGTTAAGATTTCAGCAATGAAGCCATACTTGCCCAGACGACCCTTCCCTCCTAAAATGATCACAGGCATCTACTCCTAGCACCTGAGAAGGCCCAAAAGCAAGGAAGGGGTTCATGAGTGAGTGAGGCCAGTGTTTCTCGGGCCCCACTGCCTCAAATGCTAACCCCCAGCATTTCTTTAGAGCTCTGTGCCCTGAAGAGTGTGCACACGTATAGGACTTCATTGAACTCCTCCTGCGTTTTGGAGAGAAAGGCAGAAAACCACATTTCCAGGGGATGAAACCGATCCGCGCCAGGGCAGGTTACCAGAGTTCCCAGAACAGGTGAGTGTAAATGAAGCAAGTATGGGGGGACTGGAGCTGTCCGGCTCACCCCGTCTCCCAGATGGAAACCTTTCACCAGGTGCTTGGCCGAGTGCTGGGCACTGCCTGCCAAGCGAGCAGGGGCGGTGACCAGCAGACAATACACGGCCAGGAAAGGGGATACGCACCACCGTGAAGGCACACATGGGGCGCTCTGAGCAACAGCCTTGGGGACACCAGCAGAGATGGCCTTGAGGATGAGGAGTTGAAGCAGGAGTTGGCCACGCGGCAAGGGAAGGCCACTGAGGGCGACGTGGAAAGAATGTCGTGTTACAAAGGTGCATGGGAGAGACGGGTCCTAGCCTCCCAGAGCCAAGTGCATAAGCTCGGGGTCCCCACCCAGAACCCTGCTAGGACTAGCAGTCCCCGGCGGCCACAGACCCAGCGCCTCACTACACTCTTCACGCAGCAATGACGCTCCCTCTCAGAAGCCTCCAGGACTCTCCTGTGGGCCTCGGGGTGGCTGACCAGCCTGACATTACGAATTTTGATAACTAGCCATTTAGGCAGCTGGAGAACCATTCAGTCAATTGTGTGAAGGAAAAAGCTGGAAGTCCTAAAACCTGTAACAATCCCAGCTCAGCAGTCATACCTGAAATGCAACCCCCCAACCCCAGGACTTTCCAAAGTTGACCTGCCTCGTCTTGCGGTGTTTTTATCACAGGTGAGCTAATACGGAAGGTACAGTGATCCAGGCCCATCACACAACGTATGGGCTATTATATGAGGCTTGCTATTGCTGTATTCTGCCAACGAACCAAGACTCGGGATTTTTATTCGTTAAATTCATATTTGAATTTAATAACAAGGTAAACTAGAATGGACCCATAGGAACTAGTTCATTCCATCACATAAACTCATTTATCTTGGAAGTTTCTCTATAACAGGATTTTTGAAAGAGTAAAGAATTCTGAGATTCCACAGAAAATCTGATTTAAATTACCACATCACAGAGACCGGAGTCTGGGAGGAATCAGCCATGTGCATCTCCGAGCTGTTCTGGCCCTTGCTGGCTCTGTACCATGGGGGCAGAGCCTCGTCGAGGACCTTCGTGGGCCCATCTGCCCCACAAAGCCTCCACACCACAGGCTGAATTACATGGCATGTTTCAGCCTGAATTTGGAATTTCCTTCCCTTTTTGTAGAGGGGTTTTTCATTGGCCTCATGGTTTTATTTGAGTATATTTTTAGCAGGCTTCAGAACCCTGTAAACACTTACTTGTGTTCCAGTGAAAAGTCAAAGAATAAGTCACAAGTTTCTGTATTCTCTCTCTATAAATACCCACGTCTCCTTTAATGCTCATGGAAGTCTGCAACACAGATTTATGACTTACCTCCAGGCAAATCTGCTCTGAAATTACAATTCAATAATGGGGGATGGATCCAAAAAACTGTTGGTAAAATATTATATGTGTACTTGGGCATGTAGTTACGGCTGTTAATATCAATTAATTCTGTTCACAGAGGAGGACTTGTTTTAAAACAACTTCATTTTTCTTTGGCATATACGTAATTACACAGCCTAACTAATGGCCATGGAGACGCAATCTACCATCTGAATAACCAGCATTATTCTTCAAAGTATTATTCGTGCTTTTCTAACTTTACTGTCTCCGAATGCAGGGTGATTACCAGATCTGACTAAATGTATACATCAAGGCCCTTAGGAAGGAGTGGCCCCTCCCAGACGCTGGCTCTGGTAATTACAGTACCAGACGGTCTTCTGGACATGACGACAAGAGCGTGCCATCTCAGCGTGGAAGTCCATGATTCCTTTTACCCCCAACCTGAGTGCGATAATATTTGTTTCCCCAAAACGTTCTGCTTTCTTTTCTTTTTTTTTAACATTTTTTAAATCTTTTTTTTTTAAAGATTTTATTTATTTATTTGACAGAGAGAGTCAGCCAGCGAGAGAGGGAACACAGCAGGGGGAGTGGGAGAGGAAGAAGCAGGTTCCAGAGGAGGACCCTGACGTGGGGCTCGATCCCAGAATCCCGGGATCACGCCCTGAGCTGAAGGCAGACGCTTAACGACTGAGCCACCCAGGCGCCCCTCTGCTTTCTTTTCTAATGCACGTGACCAGCATCATTGTTTCCCTTCGTCTTTGTGTAAATCATTCAGTCGAGCACGTGTGTGCTTCTGTTTGGGAGACCTTTCCATCAGTCAAGTCCCTGTCGCTGTACACACCGTGGGGGCCCTGAGAATTTACCATAAAAACTTCATGACAGTTCGTTGTGATTGCTGGGACAGGAAGGACTTCGGGGTACCGGGAATGTTAGCATGAAAAACGTCAAACCCAATCTCTCCCAGATACATATTCCGAGGGGTAACTTTCCATTAGACCTTGACTTTTTAATTTAGTATTTACAGCCCACGGAACAGACGTCAGCAAATATACACTGAATACTTGCCAGCCACCTAGTGTGACAGGCATTCTTCAGGAAGCAATGGGGATCTGCTTCAGTGAGCCCAGGAACAGTCGGGCTTGCCATATTTCAGAAGTAAATCTTATACTCCTACCCCATCTTCAAAGCCCAGGAGCCACACTGTTAACCAAACGTCGTGAGACAGGAAAAGCTCGTGGTCTGTTCTGCTTCGTTAATGGGTAAAGGTTTACTACTTACACATGCAGTGGAGGAATTGGAGATGGGTCGTAATGGTAACGCCCCTCGTGATGTCTTGCATCGATTGGTACAGGAGGGTGGAATGCAGGGAAGAGATGAGAAGGGTCTGAAACAGAAAGAAAATCCAGCATGTATAAAAGCAACGCTTGAAACAGAACCCCAACCCACGACACCACCCCACGCTACTTCCTTCACAAGGTAGGCTAAGTGCGCTTTTGAGAATCTGTGGAAGCACTCTTCCAAGTTCATGATGAGGCCACAGGGGACCCCTGAACATGACCAAGCACCTCATACCTGCCCCCGAGGATGTGGGGGCGAGGAACGCAGCGACAACCCACGCGGAAAAGCAAGAAAGGGGAATAAGGCATGTCCCCCCGAAGGGAAGGGCTGAAGGGAACCACAAAACCAAAAGGAACAAATTTTAAGACACATATTTCCTTTTATAATTGTCCTGTCAAGTGAAATTTAGACAAAAACTAATTATTACTATTACTACTATTACTATCACTACTATTATTACTATTTATTACTAAATAAATACTAGTTTCGTTTCTCTCCCATCCATGATGCTTTTTAAAGGAAGGAGTCTTTTCTAAAGAGCCTGCTAGAATCCATGGGTCTATGTACATGTATGTATGCACTTCCATACATAGGGATGGTACACACACACACGTGCACACACACACGCACGATTTTAACATTTAAATGCACGCTCCCCTCCTTCCTGTCTTGGGGCAGACCTCTACAGTCCTGACACAAGGACAAGGACAGCAAATCTACAGGTTAGCCTGGTTCTGAGCTGTGTCTGCAAGAAGTGATACAGCGCCTCAAGATGGGAGGGAGGGGCTGTGCCCAACACGGACGAGGTGTAACCCCACCTGCACCAAGAATGGGCACAAGTTCCCGTCTGAATAGTGCATGTGTGTGTGATATGAATTCAGCTGTTGTTTTCCTTTTCCTCCCTATACATTTCTCTTTCTCTTAAATTTTCTTCAACGAGAATCTTTTAGAATGTCCACATAGCAACCTTTTAAAAAAATTATGAAATCTTACTTCCCTTGTTTGGACTTTGCCCTTGCTGCCTTCCTTTGAGATTCGACCAGTCAGGTTAGGAGAAAAAATAATGAAATAAGAGTGAAAAACTATTGACACGGTGTTGACAGAAGCAAGGCAGTGGCCGAAGCTATGGCTCCACCAGATGTGGAACCTTTCTTGGAAAACCTCTGGGATTGGGAGAAGAATGTTGTGACGCAAAGGCTTATTGACTCTATGCAGGGCTTGTTGTAAGAAAAAGGTGGGAGGGAGTGGCCAACAGGGCGGCGAGGAATCATCGTGGGGCCATGCCACTGTCACTGTGATATCACTAAGAGCAACCACGCTGGAAACTGAACGGGTGGGGGATTTCCGACCACCTCCTCACTTACCACACTGTACATTGTATAAATTCCACACGAAAAAAATCAATTCTATTTTAAGTGAACTGCTTAGGACTTATTATTACAGGATGTTGGAGTTACTCTTTTGTAATAAAAATCTTGATGGCTGGCCGGCTAAGTTTGGAAGTTGATTCGGCACTGCTGTCAAACTCAGTCCGGGCCCCCCACAAGTCAGTCACCCTGCGGAGCCAAAATGTCCAATTTCACGTCACCATTTTTGAAGAAAAGTATTCATCCTTCTTAAAACAACCTACAATTGAGTGGAGTAATCTTTTCACTCGTTTGAAAGTCTGACACACATTCAGTAAGTATTTCCTCATTTTAGATTTTGAACCAGGCCTCAGTGCGTCAGATTTTGAGTCCAGGGTGAGGAGGTTGGCCACCAGATGCGGGGGTGGCTCTTTCAGTGGCCCCGGTCACGTGAACACGCTTGCCTCCCGTGCACTTCGAACTCAGCTCACGTCATCTGCTCTTGGAACTCAGAGAAATAAGGCCACGAACACTGTGTTTCAGTCAAGCATTCATAAAGTCTTGACCCACCTCCTAAGGGTTTCTCCCACACATTTCCCGGGGCCATTTTGAGGGATGTTGTGACAAGTACGTCATCAGAGTTGGAAGATCTTTTCGCTTCTTCCCTTCTTGGCTCTTGGCTGTGGTCTGTGTGATTAAATTCTCTGCACCAGATAAGTGGGTGTCCACTGTATCTGATTTCCTCTATGTGGGTTCAACGATGAATTACGACAAGGCACAAATCTGCGTTTTTCATATACACAGGGCTCAAAAGGCGTGAATTTATCCCACATTCAGTATCTGCCTCATACATCCCAGAAGCAACACTCCTTCTCATTTGAGTTTTGATAATGAAGTTTGCTGATTATCACCGGTAAAGACCAACGTGTTGACCCTATAAAATCAAGAGTGTACCCAAGCAGCATAAAAATCTCCCCCCCGAGAAAACCTGTAGGGATGTCATGGACATTTAAAAGACACTGCCACCTTCTTATTTTAACGAGAGGGTATTTTAACAAGACAAGATTTTAATTCACTCGTATTCTCGCCCTCTCTCCTTTCAGAATGAAAGAGAAAATGGCCAAGCACAGCAAAGCAATTTGAGAGGAAAATGGAAGACACAATTACTGGGACATTCGTCGTCCTTTCTCACTGTCGAGTCTGGTGTCTTGTGAGCTTAAAAGATCATTCTGACCGAGACCACGTGTTTATTTATGTCCTAAGGAAATCCGTGGACTCTGCATTGTGGAATTAGGGTAAATAAAGAACAGAAATTAATGGAATTGATCTGATTTGAGCACACACCTCTGGTCTCAGATTAAGTATTTTACTGCTTCTATTTGCTCCCCTCTTGATCGAGTCTAAAATAAGTTCTCCTGGACTCAGGGAGTCTATGCGAACAACTATTCCTGGTGCGTTAGTGATCAGGGGAGATCACAGCTGGCAAGCTCCCTGCCGGGAAAAATGCAAAGCAACACCCGTCCTCCAATTCAAGACATGCCTCAGCACAGCTTCACGGTCTCAACGAAGAATGAAAAAGAGTACGATCTGTCCCATCTCGTCTGTGGCATCGCACGACATTCACCCTCCCACATTTCTCGAACAGAGAACAAGTTCCCAAATCCTCTGGCGCTGGGTGCCTTCCTTGCATCTTGGCCTGTCGTTTGCATGTGCAAGATGGGCAGCGTATTCCATCGCGGGCCCGAGAAGCCGTCCAAGAAAAGCCACATGACAAGCACAGGCCCTTGTCGCCAGCCGCCACCGTCATCATTCCCGGGCGGGTGATTACGTACCCGGGAGCGCGCGGCCGCGGAGCGCAGACCTCAAGCGCGTGTGCAGTGAGACCCCGCCCCGCAGCCGTCTCCCGCTCCAGCCCCTCACAAAACACCGCATGATGACTTTTGCAAAGTCGAGCAGAACTGCTGAAGCAGAAGGAAGTGCCAGCAGACCTGGCTCCCTCCTATTTATCATACAATTTCCTGACTGATGGTTCCACAAACCAGCTGCTAAGTGCTGTGTACTCTACTGTCAGCAAACTAACGGGCTAAATGGAAGACAGGGAGAATAATGGGCAGAACTGGTGGAATCAATTTTACCGAGGGAATTAAAATTCTACCAGGTGGGGGGGAGGCTGCGGAGCCGTGGTAAGCAGTCAACTGTACATGCTTATGGCTGCAAAGATGATTTATTGCATACTTGCACGAGGCTTGACGATTAGACCACATTCCTCTTGTACTGAACCGAGATTGGAAGAGCGCGTATTATCCGAGGCTTCAGCCGAATAGTCTTTAAACCCCATAAATATGTAATTGGCTTGACACGTGTTTAAACTGAAATGCATAGTAAAAATATTTGTGCTGGGTATAGTTGTCGGCATTCTATTTCATGCTGGATGTCATCATGCTACACATTAAGGGTCTCATTAGGAATGAGAGGCATTGATTTTTAGGTCTTCACAACAGCCGGGGTGGATCATAAAACCTGTAGCCAGAGAAAGACACTTGGAGATTTATCTGGGGTTGCATCTTTCTCCCAAGTATTTAAATAGTTTTAGTATCCTCGGGCTAGAAGATCTCTTAGACGCCGTTCTGGAAAACTGTCTTTTAAGGTATGAAATTTCCATATAGAAATTGCAGATTAAAAAAGAAAGATCAAAGTTGGCTCACTTAGTGCCCTAAAGGAGTATAATTCACAGAGGGTCCTTGAGGGGCCGGAAGGACCCAGAAACTGCTCACACACAGAGCCCACAGGAGCCCCCTGCCCAAGCTCTCCAGGCTTATTTAAATACTAAAGTCGTCTGCGCACTCACTTTGGAACTTATTCAAGACCAGAAGTAGAGATTATTTTTCCTGTCGTTAGGGTCAAACCCTGCCCATCGGAATGTCCAGGCCCCTCGAATTCACTCAATCCCTGTTGTCAGCAGAAATATCATTAAAATCCCACGTGGCCAACAGCCTTTATGCCAAAACCAAGATAATCGCCAGGTGACTATCAAATGAGGGGTCTCAAGCCAGAGAAAGGGAGAAAGAGACCCTCTTCCTACAGTGAGAAGGTGGAGAGTCACCGGGGTCTTGTCTCTGCCTTGTCCGCCTTAGGCATTTCCAGTCGTCACCTCGGAGCCTGAGAGACCTTCACCAGGGCTCAGTGGCCTGAGGGAGACATCACCCAGTGGACTGGCTCAAACACCCAGCAGACTCACCCCAAGGCACACGAGGAATCTTCTTCGTGGTCTCACATGCATGTGGCATAGAACTGGAAACATCTCCAGTGTCATTAACGTTTTTAAGACCCTCTGTAGCGTGGAGCAAGTTTTAAGAAACTGGTTCTAATATACTCTAGAAATCTATAAATGTCTTGCACTTAAAAACAAACAAACAAACAAAAAATCTATTATTTTCTTACTTTATACTATGGCAGGAGCCTTACCTTGGAAAGAATATGCTATGGAAGGGATCTACAAACTACTGCGTGTGGGCCAGTGTTTATAAATAAAGTTTTATTGAAAGACTCGTGTGCTTTTTTGCTTACAAACTGCTTATGTCTCCTTCCACACGACAGTGGCAGAGTTGACTAGTTATGACAGAGAACACATGGCCCACAAAGTTTGACATATTTACTGCCTGGCCTTTTACAGAAGACTGTTTGATGAACACTGTCTTAGAGCACCACAATAAAGAAATTTTCTGAAATTCTTACCTTCCAGAAAAACCGCCCACAGATTTTTTCTTTCCTATTCACGTAGTTTTTGAGTGATAGCACTACCTATGTAAAGTTCTTAGATGCTAATCTGTGTCACTTAAAAATATCTTTTATAGCAGAAGTGTCCATACTAAAAATTATTCTGAAAGGAGATACTTATCCTGTGATTTTAGTAAAACCTATCCTAAACAAATTCTAAGATAAGCATGTTGATGGCTGAAATTGACTATAAATTTAGCAAATAATGGCAATAATCATTAAACACTTGCAAATGTAAGTTTCCTTATAAATTAAATAAAATATACACAAAGTTTCATAGAAAGCTAATTATTCTTTTTTAAAGGTATTATTTATTTATTAGAGAGAGAGAGTGCGAGAGCATGAGTTGGGGAGGGGGCAGAAGGAGAGGGAGAAGCAGACTCCTTGCTGAGCAGGGAGCCTGATGTGGGGCTTGGATCCCAGGACCTGGAGATCATGACCTGAGCCAAAGCAGATGCGTAACCAACAGAGCCCCCTAGGCGCCTTCATAGAAAGCTAATTATCAACAAAACCTGTGCTACTTCTAAAACCCAATCAATTTTATTTCTAGCAACTATACAACATTCCTGAACACTCTTGTGTAAATTTCCACGGGCACTTCCCACTATTCAAACAGCAATCTTTCTATCATTTCTTCCATGCAAGCATGTAGGCATATTAAATTAATATTTTAGACCTAAATGCTACCCAGCACCACACTCTGGTCATACCATAATCCATCCATACCATGGTTCTTAACAAACACAATTACATATTTCCGCAAGAAAATGACAAATAGCTCTCTGCCTTTACCACCTAGAATGTGCCCTGGGTAGTGAACGAAGAATTGATCTCTTCCCTTCTTGGTTCCTTCTAACTTCCTTCATCAGCAAGGTTTTGCACGTTTCTCAGCTAAAAATCTCATCGCCTAGATTCCCAATGGTGGAAACAGACCACATTTACCTACTGGCCAACTAAAGGAACCCTTCCATCCAGTCTCTGGAATGTGTCTTGCCTATGTTCCCATACATGGGATAGTTGTCCTGGCTTTCCTGCCAGGATAGGAGAGAAAAAGTAAACAGAAGAACAGGCAGCACAAAGAAATGAGAGACGGTTCATAGCCATGATACCTAACGCGCAGAATTCTCGGGAGAAAATCACACGACAACACACAAGGAATCACTACATCTAAGAGCGGCAAATCCATTTACTTTGAAATATACTAATGGTGTATTTCCAGTGACAATAAGTAAGCTTGGAAATTAAAAGATGGGAATTGATTACTAATCACAAAGTCTTATATCAATGGCCATTTGCTGGTACAGCACAATTGAAAAGCCAGATTCGTAGCTCCAAAAACATGCAGTAGGATTCTTAATGCCGATAAAATGGAAGCAGAGGCTGAAATGTTGGCAGGAAAACTGTTTGGTATCTCGGATCTAACTACAGAGGCCCTAGAGATACAATGGACTCAAAAGTTGCCGGTTTAGTTAGTAAGCCAACAATTAATCAACAAAGGTAAGGTCTAGAAGTTGTATACTATCCAAAAGAAATCTACTCAAAAAAGAGCTCCCAAACACTTTTTCAGTGTTGCAAAATTAGCAGAAGCAGGTAGTGAAATGTGATAGCAAAGGAATACAATGCTTTATATTTTATTATAGTCGTACACATTTCCTCATGGGATGCTCTTGGCAACCCCAAGAATCATTTCCAAAGCTTTATTATTATTCCCCTGAGCCTTGTTTCTCTTTATTTCCTATTATCATGACCATCTTGAGAGTTAAGAGGGGAAACTTCCACTATCTGCTCAGAAAATTAAATGATCTATCCAAAGCTGCATTGGGTCTTGTGACCCAAGTTGGTGTTTTATATTTTGTTGGCCGGGCACGCTGGAGACAGCAGAATTCCAGGCACCATGAAGCCCCCACCGGGGTCTCAACCCTACTTCTGAAGCAGGAGGCACAAGGAGCCCCAGCACGACTGGGACAGAGATTGATGGCGCTGACGCTCGGAGCATCAGGGAGCGCACCTGTGTCTACGGAGTTCCACGGCACAGAATGAGGCCACTCCTCCAAGCCCACGTGAAAAATATTTCGATGGCAATGGAAAACCAGCAGTGACCTCAGGGGTGTGCTGACTGGCGTCTTTGCAGCCAACGAGAAATAAATGGGGCACATATTCATTTGGCTCAATATCAGACAAGAAACAGGTGAAGAGTAGATTTTTGGGGCACCTGGCGGCTCAGTCAGTTGAACATCCGACTCCTGATTTCAGTTCAGGTCACAATCTCAGGGTCCTGGGATGGAGCCATGCGTTGGGCTCCGTGATCAGTGGCGAGTCTGCTTGGGATTCTCCCTCGTCCTTTGCCCCTCCCCCAATCACGCTGTGTGTGTCTCTCTCTCTCTCAAATAAATAAATCTTTGATTAAAAAGACAGACTTTTTATTCTCCCCTCTTTAAACTCCACTATCCACCGCATTTCCAGTTCCCATCAATCAGTAACCAGAGGTCTTTCAAGGTTTACCTCGTTAACAGTAATTAATACTAATAAGTCACGATTATGAGTACTTTAATATGTGCCAGGTACTGTACTAGTCTTTTAGACTCATGATCTCATTTATGTCTCCCTATGACCCTGGGAGCAGGTATGATGAGTACACCCCTTCTTTCAGACGAGAGAAATGGTGACCGTCGTCATTCAGCAAACGCCAGTCTTTTCACCCCAAAGCCAGCAAGCACTCTGAGGCTCTACCGAGGCTGCTAGGGTTCAGGCTTTCTGCCGTTTCTTATCTACACTGTATTCTCCAGACTTCCGTTCTTGTAACTTAGACTGGCCGTGTCCCTCCCTGCTCCCCCAGGCTTCAGGGGCCCAGGGTCACCTTCCCAATCCAGCACAACCCTGGAAGGCGGTCAAGGCCCCCAGCAACAGGGCTGCATGGAGGAAACTTCCCGTGGACAGCCGTTCAGTGTTTCTGGTGTTGTCCCCTTGGTGGAGAATGAACTCCCCCCTACTCAACCCCTACTCTGTCTTCGAGATTCATGCAAATGCCACCTGTTTAGTCCAAGGGAACGCTTGCTCCTTCTTCCCTTCTCCATCATTCGGGTTGTGTGGGAGCACCATGGTTGACCTGTGCAACTCCATCCACACCTCCACACACTCCTCCATCCCCTTTCCCACTAGACTCTAAGCTCTCAGAGGGCCCTGGTGCCCTTCCTCAAGCGCTTTCCCTTGCACAAGTACGGGGTGACTCAAGACTGAGCTGTAAGCTTGGCTGGGGCAGATGAACAGCCATAAAGAAGACGGGCACTTACTCTGTTCCGTGATCATACCAGGCATCCCTGTCCCGGCACACTGTCACATCAGGACTGTCTACTTCCTGTCCCAGGCCCAGAAGACGCGCATCTATCCTTGTAGGAAGCCACTAGATATTTACTACAGGAATAGTGAAGGGTGCAGGGAAGACTGGGAAGGAAACTGAGGCCACGGGCCACAGGATGGCGGCAGTGGACCAGGCCGGTCCCCACGTGGCCGCTGCAGGACTCCCATCACCCCACAGGCCTCCAGCAATATGTACCCCGCCATCTCTTCGGAATCCTCCCTGTGCAGGATTCCAGGTGCTCCCCACATTCAGAACACGCACAGGGCCAGTCCCGAGAGACGTCTGCACACGCGGGGCTACACCGTAGCTTTGCTGCTCACCCTCCAGCCCTGCGAGGCTGCCTGCCACATGGCCAGTCATTTCACGGGCCAGGCGAAGCCACCATCCACACCCACCCCGCCCCCCCCCCAGCCCGGGAAGACAATGGTGGGCGATCAGCAATAACCTCCCCATGCTGGCCCTTTTCCAAGACACCGAATGCCCTTTCCCGCCAAGAAAATGTTGCTGCTTCAGTGAATTCGGGATACTTGAGCGGGCTAACACCCATATGGAAATAGCTCTTTGACACAAAAGGTTGGAGGTCAAAAGTTTAAAAGCTCAGGACACAAATGACAGGGCCCCTTTGCCCACACTCTCCCTCTTCTTGTCAATAACATCAAAGGCCCTGGCCTGTTCTTAATGCTATTATTGTTACGCCTTTGGAATCCATTGAAATTCCAGCACATTTATTGCACACCGGGAACCCTGAAAGGCTCCACTTTCCTGTCCCTTAAACCCTGACTTCTCACTGTCTAGGAAGCCTCGTGAAGCAGGAACACACGAAGCTTTTAAGAAAAGAGTTTATTTTAAGGGCTCCTTTCACCATGACTGTAAAATAATAAAGCCCACAAAGTGATTGCCTTGCAAGGATGAGCAAGGAAGTCAGAGAGAACGGGGAGAATCCGCTGCTGCTAGGGTACAAAAAAATGTCTTTCACATTTTTTGGCTCATGAGAACGTGAGAACTAAACCATTCTCCATTTTTCTTCTATTACTCTTTCCTCTCCAATCCTGTATTAGTCACGAGGCCTGTATTTTACGCATGCGCCCAAAGACATTGGTCATGTTAGCATCGATCAAATAGCATCACTGGAGGGAAACGTCTTTCTGCTTCAGATCAGGGCTCTAGCGGCCAGCGGCCACAGAACCTGTGCCTTCCCCATTATTAATGATGGAGATGACCAGAGAGTGGACACTCAAGGCCTGAGACCTCCCCTGGTCCATTAATAAAGCTGAGCTTAGCAAAACCTCAGCTTATCATCGCACTGTTAGTATGGGCCCAGAAAGGATAACATTCAAAGGAAAAACAATCAAAACCTATTTAAGTTCATGATAATATTACACCTGAACTCTCTGTCTACCCTTACTGGAATGGTGGCCATCTGCAGTGCCAGCTGGCAGCCCCCCAGGAGCAGGGTCATTGAACTTACCTGCCCCTTCACTGTCCACGCACAGCCCCCACGCTGCAGGTCTGAGAGAAGGGAATGCCCTCTAAGGTCCATCGGGCATCCTGCTGCTGTCCATGCAAATTCCTGGCTGTGGGATAAAAAGCCCCAGAGCTGCCCACATGTGGATTCGGTCCACTCCCCCAGATGCATACTGGGACTTCCTCTCTTGTTGGCTGCCCCTCCCTTTTGCCACCATCTCATCTGACTTCCTCTTGATTCTTAGCCTAATTCCTTTTGGGATGCCAAACAAATTGCAGATTATCTCTGATTTGGCATCTCTTGGGAGTACCTGGTCTCACAGTGGATGTCGAAACTGTACCGCAGGCAAGAGGGACCTCGCCCTGAGCGCCCAGACTTGTGGTGTAACAGCTCACCGTGCCTAGAGAGAACAGAGGTCATTCCTTTCCCTCTTAACCTCCATGTTTCCTACAGTCCAGACAAGCTAAACTGCTCAAAAACAGCCAACAGCAATTCAAATTGCCAGCATTCCCCTTTAGGACTGGGGTAATGATAGGTAAATGGGGGTATCAACAACTTTCTAGTCTATTCAGCTGGGCACTGTCAGGGACACTTCTCTCTGGAGAGGCCAATGGTCTTGAGACCACTTTCACTGAGACGGGCTTTGGGTTTGCTGCCTATAGCTCCCTGAGGCCCGAGCTTGCCTGCCCACTTCCGCTCCTGCTCCCAGGACTGCCTATGGCCCACGGGCCTGCATCCTACCTCCAACCTCTGCAGTGATCCTTGAGTGATACACTGCCTCAGAAGGCCTTCTCACTGGCCCGTTCTCCCCCGGGCCCTCCACCAAGGTGTGGTGGCTGCTCACCATGTCCAAAAAGGCCCAGGCTCTCAATGTGATCTCCATCTGGGTCCTCTCTTCTCTCTCCTCAAAGTGACCCCGGTTTCTAGAACAACTGCAAGGGACCCAGTCTTTACAAACTATACTTAGCAGGTGTCTAAATTCAATGATGTCTGTTTGTTCTTCCCACGGACCCCTGCGGACAGAGAACATGATCTACTTCTGGAGTCCATATCCACACCTTGGTACACCTAAAGCCCTAGGGACTATGGCCTCAATACACAGACATGTATCACCTCGGTAATAGTGGCCACACCCTCCCAAAGTTGTCTGTATCCTGCACTTCCCTCCGTGAGTTTCCACTTGTCAGCAAGTAGAGTCTAGACACATTTCTAGACAGCAAGGCTGCTTCTCACACTTTGCTGTTAAGTGTTAATAAAGACCCAAAGAATGATAATCTGAGAATCACAATGTATTTAAGACAAAGCATGGGTTTCGTAATTGATTCCATGAAATTGACCAAATTGATGATAACCTACTGGTCGTCTGGGAGCCAATACGTATTTGCACAATACCTAATACCCTTTCTGTAGGAAATTTTAGAAAAGCCATCCTTCCCCCTCAGTTTCCCCTTGTTCAAAATCAGAAGGCCACACAAACATTGAGCACACTGAACAATGAATGCAGACAGCAGCCTGTATAGGACAATATCTACTGGGTACATCCTTCCGACAGTAAACGGCTTCTCTTCACCTGTCCACACAGCTGACAATGTTTCCCACTGTAAACCATATTTTATAGATTTACATAGAAACAAATGACAATAATGACTATAATCATGATATAGATTTTTTTTTTTACACCCATAAAATAAGGCCAGTAAGACCCAGCCCTATTTACTACAGAGTTGTTCAAGGGGTCAAGTGACACAGGCGAAGGTGGCTCATAACTTCTAAAGAACTCACATTTAGGGAGTTATTGTTAATTCTAAGTGTTTCTTCATCAATACCAACATCTAAGTTAACATCCATAACAGTCAACACCTTCACGCAGATTATCCTCCACTTCATACCTCATCTGATGGCTCAGCCCGTTTCTCCCTTGTACTCAAGCCTTCACTGCTCATGAGGCACGGGAAGGTTCCCCGTGCCTTTGTTTCTCAGCGAGTCCTGTGGCAATGACCCAGCTCCGTCCCCCGAATTCCAGAGTAGCCATGCGTGGTTGTCAGCTCACCCATCAGCGGAGGGGGGGACAAATTACAGCCACAGAAAGATTCGAATAATAAATAGCTATTGCTCATTGAGCACTTACTATGTGCTAAGGTTTACTTACCCTCAACCCTTTTGACATATTTTTAATATTACATTACATATCTCAGTGAAGTAGATGTTTGCTGTTGGCTAACTGCGTGTCACAAATGAGAAGACAGGGAGGAGAGGAGACAGGAAGTTAAAGGCATCAGGTAGGAATGACAAAGCGTGGCCTCAGGTGCAGATCCCCCAGACTGCAGAGCCCGGGAGCTGCGTGCGTGACCCAGGCCCCCCACTCAGAAGGCCCTCCCTTGCTTCCCCGTCCTGCCACGGCCATCTAGAAATTCGTAATAATTCCTGAGCAAGGGTCCGTCATTTTCTTCTTGCAGTAGGCCTTACAAATAACTTAGCTCCTGCTAGGTACAACAGCAATACCTCCCCTCACAGGTATCCTGCCGCTTCACCCTTTGACCCGGGCTAAAGCAGCTAGAAGGCTTCCTCATCCATCCCCCCAGTTACCACTCAGAGCCCAGCTTCACCCCAGGGCCAGAGGCAGGAACACGGTGGGCCTTCCTGCTGGGAGCTCTATTTCTGCCATGTCCTCTGGTTCCCTCGCCCCAGCACCTGAGACGCTTCTCCCAGACACCGGGGACCGAGCTGGGCGGACAGCAGGTCCCCACCAAGCCTGGCCAGGAGGATGCAGGTCGGCCCCCATCATGACACTCTCTTGCCAGCCTTCTCGATCGCTAACAAAGTCGTCCCACCGTCCGCCAGCCATCCTGAGGCTAATTGGCTGGTTTTAATCAAGACTGAATGAAGCAGAAGTCCCACTACACATAAATAAATCACAATTACTAACTGCGAGCCTTGAACGGCTCTCTCCTCCCCCGTGGCCTCGGCAGAGGAATTCCCAGGCCCGCCAGGGCCGGCACAAAAGCCCCAGCCTGGCCCGGCAATATCCGCTCACTGGGCTCCGTTTATCATTTCAACAGTTCCTTAACGACTCTTCCCGGAGGGGAGCGAGGCCGGACTGTTTTCCTTCCCTTCACAAAGCAGATATGCATGGCTTATTTGAATGTCTCCAACGTTTACTTTAGTCCCGGTTAAATACCTTCCACTGCACAGTCAAACAAACAGTTCACTTCATTAGAAAGGCAAACAATTTAGCAAGAGAATACCAGCACTTGAGGGGAACCAAGCTGGGCCGGGAAACCCTCCGCCCGGGAACCGGGGGGCCTGGCGCTCAAGCCCAGGCAGCAGCGCGTGGAACTCACTTCAAAAGCCCTTTCACAAATACTTCACACATTCACTGGTAATTAACAGATAACCCCAAAGAGATTATCTGCCCGGAGGCTGAGGGCCCTAGAGGATTATCCACGGGGCTGCTCTGGAGAAGGCAGGGCTGGGAGGGCACACCTTTTTGCTCGAAGTTCAAGTCAGTACAATCATCTGGGAACACACCAAAGTGAACAGCTACCCCCAGTTTAAAATCACGAAGCAACAGCCCATCGAAGCAATATTCATTTCTGCAGCAGCGGCATCGCTGTGCCCGGGAGCAACACAGAGGCCGGGGCAACAAGTGTACGCACGACGGCAGAAAGTTCGGGATGGGGACCTGGACGGGAGTGCGATGCCTGCTGGGGCGCCCTGAAGATCCCAGCTCGGGGCCGGCCGGAGTCCACGCTTTCCAGCCAAACAGGTGGGGCACACTGGAAAGCCTGGGGGAGGAATCCCAAGCAGATTCGAGCCCTTTCTTCTGCGGCAGCTGTGAGAGACCCCACAGTGGAGAGGGTTGGTGGCCCCTAGAAACCTGAAGCCCCCTGTGGGACAGCAGGCAAGCCCCGACTGCTCTGGCCCCACGCTGCACAGTCTGGCCTCAGAGGCCCTTGCCTGTCACCAGCTTCCCCCAGGCCACTGTACCGCAGGGCTCTCGTCACACCTGTCCACGCAGAGCCCGAGCACAGGAAGCCATCTGGGGAGCACATTTAAAAAACCAGAAAGACTCCCCTTTCTTTTTTCTTGAAGAACACACATATACCCACCACCGCCACCCCCCATGTATACACACATATCACAAGAGGAAACTGTACCATCAGACAAGAACGGTCTGGGCGGTACAGGCGTCATCCTATGACACTGAATTTGGGGTTTCACCCATGCTGTGGCTGTGCTGGACAGGGTCAGATGAAGCAATTCTAGTACTCATGGCTTTTAAGAAGTTGGTAAACCTCAAATGCCAACTGCAATAAATCATACAAGTCTCTATTAAAACTATAAATCACTCATGAAATTTAATACTGTCATGAAGAGTAATTAAGTGCTAATGTCATAATTCTATAAGAGGAAAAAACACAAACAATAATGCAGAATCGTACGAGTAAGGGAATGCTCGTGTATCAGAGTTTTACGACAAATCTTTGTGCCCCCCAAATAAAGTCTGCCTGTTTTCCTATCCAAAGCCAGTGGTCCTGGATGCAGTAAATAAAAAAAATCACTGAAGGGCCACATTCACAACTAAACTCAGGACTAAGAGCCGAAGACATGATGGCCTTCTTTACTGCAGGAAAACGCCACCAGAATGTTACTTCTGCCCTGTCTTGTTAAGGAAAACAGAAGGAAGGGAGAAGTAAAGCAGAAGAAGGATTTGAAAGGAAGTTTTAGGAGAAAGTCACAGTTTTGTTTTTTTTTTTAAAGATTTTATTTATTTGACAGAGAGACACACAGCGAGAGAGGGAACACAAGCAGGGGGAGAGAGAGAGAAGGAGAAGCAGACTCCCCGCTGAGGAGGGAGCCCGATGGGGGGCTCGATCCCAGGACCCTGAGATCATGACCTGAGCCGAAGGCAGATGATTCACTGACTGAGCCACCCAGGTGCCCCAGAAAGTCACAGTTTTTACAATGCTACCGCTTCATGAATATGACCCTTCACATAACAGCTTCGTTGATAAGCCGTTTTTTCTCACTTCTTTAACGACTCTGAATCTTAACATTTTAGACAGGATCATTAGAATCAGGAATGATTTCCTGGACTGCGTCAGTCATACACCTCGGGACTCAATGACCAGCCGGTAGAAAATGACTCCGTAAAAATCAGCACCACCGTAACCAACACGGCTGGTTTCCAGGCGCCCTGTGGGCCCTGCGGACACAAAGACCTTGACTGGCCATCCTGCCCGAGACCCACAGGGACCCACATGTCACAGAGCCACTGCCAAGGACCCCAGCTCCGAATCCTAGAGAGAAGATGGCACTCAGGTGAGAGCAGTACCTACTGGGAGGAGGAGAGGGAAGTGGGTGGGGGAAACCTCTTCTCCTTGAGAAAGAAAGAGCCTGGTTGGAAAGGTGAGTGGGAGCCTGGGAGGAGAACCTGCAGCCAGGGAGGGCCACAGAGCAGCAGGCTGTGCTTGGAGACCTGTAAGGATCCCGGGGTTCCTTCAGAGCAGGGTCCGCACGCTGTAGTGAGCCCCCAAGCCCCAGGCTGCTTTGTTTAAATGCCAGTTCCTGGGCCCACCCTCAGAGCTGCTGCTTCAGTACAGTGGGGAAACGGGGGGCTGCATTTCTAACAAGTTCCCAGGTGGTGCTAACGCTGCTGGTAGGGGGATCCACTTGGAGGGTCCTGGAAGAAAACGAGGCCATGCCTAGAGCCGGGGAGGGCTGCACCGGAAAGACAGAACGGACCAGACCCACGCGTGGCAGGTCCAGGCTTGGTAACGGAGGCCGTGTTGCAGCAAGATGACATAGGTGAGGAGATGGGAAGGCTCAGAAGTGGCGCAGGGCAGTGGGGATGGGAGTGAGCGGGGGGAGGGAAGATGGGGAAGCAGGATGGCAGGGCAGAGAGACCCATAGGGGCAGTCCATGCCATCAGACTGAGTGAAACTGGCCAGGGGCGGGGGGAGGGGTGTTACAGAAGGACAGGAGGACACCTGCGGGAAGGCCGATCCTGAGGGATGAACAGAGGGGGAGGACAAAGCAGGGCAGTGTGAGGCGGCAACACCGGAGACCCAGGAGGGCCAGCAGTGAGTGGTTCAGGAGGAGCCCAAGGGAGAAAGCAGTTTCCAGCGGAGGCCAGGGTGGCCTGGGGGCAAGGAGGGTGGTGCGTGTGCATGGCAGGGGTCCAGGGGTCATGGGGTGGAGAGCAGAGAGCAGGAGAGATGAAGACCACCCTTCCACACCCCCAGAAATCTGGTCCCTGAGAGAGAAGAGAGGGTAAGAGACAGGACAGCAGCTGAAGTGGATGCAGGGAGGAGTTGTGTGTGGGTGTTTCTGTTGTGTTTATAGCCGGGAGGCGGCGGACCCCATGGGAAGAGGAGTGGATGGCACCAGTCACTAGGCCAGAACAGGAAGCAAGTGAGCCCTATTCATTCCCCAGAAAGAGAGGGAAGGGGCTGGCTTTCAAGTGTTGGGTAAAGGACCTGATCTCTTCCCACCCCTGGCTCGCTAGAGAAATGTCAGACTTGCTGGCATTGCTGAGTCAGTGGCGGCTCTTTTAAAATTGAGGCCACAGTTGTTTTGGGGTTTTTTTTTTAAACAAAAGGTAGGGTGCAGGCCATTGCTTTTAGGAACTTTGGCTCGAAGGATGCCTTCGGAGTGCTGACATTCCTCGCTTCCTTCCCACTGGCAAATGGGATCGCTGAAATCAGCCAAGAGCTTGTGCTCCTAAGTCCCTCTGGATCTCTGACCCACGACTGCACCTCTGTCGCCCTGAGATGCTCTTGGCCTGGAAAGAAAGAAGGAGGAGATTCCAGGAGCCAGATCAGAGCAGTGGAGAGTAGAGAGAACAAGAGAGAGAAATCTACAGTGGAAATCCACCATCAAACCGGATTCCACCCAGAAGGAAAAGCCAAGCACCAACGACAGTGGCCTAAAAGCTGGATGTGTGTCCCGAGACCTCAGGTGCAGGACTGCACCGGGGAGTGGGGCTGAGGCAGGTGGGGGCACCGGGTGCGGGCTGCAGGGGCCAGGCCGGGCGGGTCTGACCAAGCAGTGGCAGCTGCAGCTGCCGGCAGAAGGGACGCTTAATAAAAGCTCTGGTCAATTTCACCCCTTTCACGGTCCTGAGTTCCGTCTCTTTATTTACGGCCCCGGACACGCTGTGGGAGTTCAGAGCAGCCAGGAAAGGCGCGGGAAGGGAGACACAGAGGCAGAAAGAGTTAACAGGCAACAGCTTTCATGGGGTAAAGCGTTTCAGAAACAGAGAATTCACAGGCACTCCCTGCTGCTTTTATTGCTTTCGCTCAACAGCTGGAGAAAATGTTTGATCAAAATATTTGTATTATTGTGTTTAAGTGAAATGACATATGACAACTCATTATCCCAAACTCCGAATTCCCACAGCATCTGTCACAGCCACCCTACTAGAGATAGTCACTCCCCCTGGAAGATGGAGAGGCGTGGGGGAGAAGACATGAGATGGAAAGCAGCAGGCATCAGACCCCAGACATTCCCAGCCCCACTGGCCCAGGCTCCCAGTAGACAGGATGGGCGCTGCTGGTGGGAGAGGCAGGTGGCCCCAGAGCCCAGCCCTCCCTGCGCTCCACAGCCAGGAGCACGGGGACGACACCCGGGGCGTCAGCGTCCGAGGAAACGGCCAGCCAGGACATCCCCTCTTAGACATCTTTTGGCAAGATTATTTGGCAAGCTCTCTTTATTGATCGGAATTTTAACTAAATCTTCTCTCCCAGGCCGCCTGCCTCCAGGCAGATTTGAAAGAAGAGAATTCAACTTTTTAAAAATGATCATGCCATCGTCTCCATCGTGACGTGAGTAACTGCATGATGGCAGAGAATGGGTCTGGGTAAGCCTGACCCCCTTTTCTATGACCATCTCTGAGTAAAGAAGGGGTCTCGGCTCTGCTCCTGCCGTGTCTCTACGGAGCAGACGTCTGCTATGTTCTGCACCAGACACACGAGGGAAGGAAGATCAACTGCTGAGAGCTCGCTGTGTGTCTAGCCCATTTCTGAGAATTCGATTCACCGTATTCAATTCCCGCAACAATCCCAGGAAGCACGTGGTATTATTTTCTCTTCCCAGATAACATGCTCAGAGAGGCTGTGCGACAACAGGCCCAGTCTCGGTCCGCGTGTGGAAGAGGAAGCGCCGAGAGCAAGGAGAGACACCCAGAAATTCGGGGCGCTAAAGCATCTCCGTTTTCCACTACTGCAACCTGGCGCCGTCCAGAGAGATGAGAAGGGTGCTGAATGCCCACCGGAAAGCTGGACTGAGCCCAGGTACACGCGCGCATACCTTCTCCAGCACGCATTTAACCAATCCAAACAGCAGAGTGTTCCCTCGTCTCTCTGCACCCCCGCAATATACTAAAGAGAGGTCCGTCCACACCAGTGGAAAAAGAAGCTCTAAGCGTTAGCCCCATTTCAGCCACTTACCTGTCAAGACCTTTGGAGCCCTCCCTCTTGAGATGCCTGAGTCATTTCTTTACCTATAGAATCAGGGAGGGGATCCCTTTCTCCTTCACGGTGCACCTACCAATGCCTCATGCAATAAACAGCCCTGAGCCAAACGTCCTCTAGGATAACCTTGTACAGATTACCCATTTCTCTGAACATCCAGTTTCTCAGGTGTGACAGCTGCTGCCCCCATCCACAGGTCATTTCAGGAATCCTAACCAAAATGAGATAATGTAGAGAAAAGTGCTCTGGGAACTGAAAGTGCTCTGTCCATTTCCCCCCATCACTTGGAACTATCATAATGCCTTGCTTTGAACAGTGCTTTTACTCAAAAATTAACACACGTCCCTAATTCCCTCGTGGGTCCAATTGCTCAGCGACCCCAAGAGAGACCCCACTGAACACCCAGTGGGGCTCCAGAGAGGGGACAGTTCAGTTCCTACTGTCTTGTCATGTGTTCGAGGCTAGGACACATAAGCCCGGGGGAACCCAGGGGTGACGTCTGTGGGTACTCCCGGAACTCTAATGTGGGACACCTATGAAAATGAGGCACTGTGTCCAGGGGCGAAAGCCCCCAGCCCACCCGGAGAGAATGGTGATGTCAGGAGCACTGTCAGAAGGAGGCCAGGAAAGCTCTGCCCCACGACAGCCAGGCTTCACCAGCTTCCAAATGGCCCACACAGGTTAGGACATGCCACTTTTTAGAGACACCGGTTACTGCGTCAATAGTAACTTTGTGGGGCGTATGGGTGGCTCAGTCTGTTAAGCGCCCAACTCCTGGCTTCGGCTCAGGTCATGATCTCAGGGTCATGAGATCGAGCCCCACATCAGGCTCTGCGCTCAGCGTGGAGTCTGCTTCTCCCTCTTCCCCCACCCCTCCCCCCACTTGTGTTCTCTCTCGCGCTCTCTTTCTCGCTCTCAAAATAAAAAAAAAAATCATTAAAAAAAATTAGTAGCTTCGTGTTTGATCAACTTGGTGCCAAAAATGAGGGATAAGAAATACAAAAGCAAACGAAGATTTCACACTCATTGGCGATGCTAACTTTGAGTGATTACTTCTTCTGAATTCAATGCCACCTCTCGTGTTATATTTATGATAGAAAATCAGTCCACCAACCAATCATGACTCGATCAATCAATACATAAAATAGAGTACAGTGAATAACGCTTTAAGTTAATAGTAATAATATTTTTTACTCGGTTTCTTCTCCTCCATAACTTCACATTTTTTGACAATAAATACATAGTATTTTCAAAGTTAAAACAGCAACAACAAAAAAACACTTTTAAAACAGAACCTGATATTCTAGAAGCTTCTGCGGAAAGCATGCTCCTACCAGGGTACTTTCTCTGCATGAGCATCAGGATTCCCACTCTAGGGGTACTCTGCTTTCCTCTTTTGTAACAGGCATCCACATGCCTGTCACGGAGAACTTCTCCTTCGATTATGTGTTACAGTCTGTCATCCTCACGGGCTATTCCACGGAGCCTAAACATGGGCAGCTTTCTAAAAGCAAGTGGGTAGTGAGCACGCGTAGTCAGTCAAACCTAGCGGACACCCACAGCCTAAAGTGTTTTCTCCCGAAGCTAAGAGCCACGCTCTGGGAGCTGCCCAGTGCAGCCAAAGTGCTCACAGAGCCCCTCGATGGCTGTGAATATCCAGCGGCACGTGCCCAGCCTCCGTGCTTTGGAATAAGAAGGTCATAAGTCACCTGGTGTTGCAGGTGTAACTGTGTCCCCCAGAAAGATATGGGGAAGCTCTAACCCATGGGATGTGTGAGTATGATGTCATGTGAAAACAGGGCATTTATGGAAGTAGTCAGGTTTGAGGAGGTCATTAGGGTGGCCCTAAGTCTGCAGGACTAGTGTCCTCCTCAGAAGAGAAGACGAGGACACAGACAGGATGAGGGCTCTGGAGAGACGGGAGTACCGGAAGCTGGAAAAGGCAAGGTGTCAGAGGGAGCAGGGTCCTTGAGTTCCGGCTCCAAGGCTCCAGAACTGTGAGCACACATGTCCAGGGTTTCAGCCACCCCGTGTGGGCCCTGTCATGGCAGCCCTTGGAAATGTTGCAGTCTTGAAGAGGAGTCTGCCTTCTGTTCTCTTCTCCGACAGAAGCAGTGATGAATGTTTACAAGAAACAATATAAAAATCCTCAGAAAATCTGAGGCGAGAAGAGCATGTGCAGTAGGCCTCAGTCATTGTTTTGGCTGTGAAGCGTCCATTCCTTCTTCCCAAAGAACTCTGATTTCCTTTGAGGAATTACTGCTCTACTGTGTTCAGGCTTTGTAGGAGGGTCAAGCAAAAAAGCCGTGACCCTCACCCTCAGGACACACGGGGCTCCTGGTTCTGTCAGCTGAGGTCTCTTCTGGGAACCTGAGTGTCGGGCGAAGGGATGAGGGGAAGGAGAAGGGGCCGCAGTTCACGGCCCGCAGGAGACTCTCTCTCCTTCAGGCCCGGCCTGCCATTCCCGGTCCCTAGAGCCACCTGCTTCGCTAGATTTTTGGACAGTTTCAAGCTTCTGATGTCGTCCCAGCAATCCTGCTGGTGTAAGAATTGGAATCAGTTTTTGTTGCTTGTAATCACTTGACCCCGGCTGATGAGAGACGAAAACCACACAGCCAGGCTGTGAGCAGCCCCAGCGGGCTTGGGCGAGTCACGTCAGGGACCCCCCAGGAAAGTCAGGATACCACTACTTAACTGGCTAAAGGCAGGCTCTGGGTCAGGTAACGCCAAATTCTCTTCCTACACCTATGATTAGGTTGACTGTAATTCTAAATATTTCTGCTGAGGAGGTGAATTATCGAAGGTCTGGAAATGTGAATGTGAACTCCAAGTACACGCTACCTTGCTCTGGCTTGCCCCAAAATTGAGCAGGGTCTTTTGAAAGCTTAGTCCTAACAACTACCTAAATACATGCACATGGAGCGCTGTCTCGGTGACCAAGCACACCAGCGGAAGGATGCTTAACCGAGGCATATCACAGCATACACTGAATTCAAAACTCAATGGGCTTCAAGCTCCACCCTGCAGATGAGACCCTGCATTAATTATACACTGCTGCATACCCAATCACTTCACATTTTCCAGCTTAAAACAACAAACACCTATTACCTCACCATTTGTATGGTAAAGGAATGTGGGAGCAGCCAAGCTGGCTGGTTCAGCCTCAGACTCCCTCCAGGGCCGTGGTCACCCCGGGGCCTGACTGGGGATGATGAGCTTCCCAGCTCACTTGTGGAGCTGCCAGCAAGTGCAGGTCCTGCTGCTGCCTAGGTCTTTCCACAGGCTGCCTACGTGACCTCACGACAGGCAGGGCAGCTGTGTCCCCCAACGAGTGACCCAAGAATGCCCAGGAGAGCCACCCATGAAGGAGGCCATCGTCCTTCAACAAAAGCGACCTCCCCTCACTCCTGCCTACTCTGTTCGCTAGAAGGGTCATTAAGTCCAGCCCCTGCATAAGGAAGAAGAATGAGCCCCACCTCTCGAAACAGGACAATCAAAACCGTGTGGACATATCCGTACAACTACTCAGTGCCATAAATAGCTGATTTTCTTCTCTAATCTCCAGTTTATCCAGTGAAATGATTCAAAGATCAAATGTATCCTATTAAAAAGGAAGCAGGGCGAAGGGCCAAACATTGTGGCTTTGATCCAATTCCGACAGTCACTCTGTGACCCGAGATAATTGGCGAAACTCTCTGTGACTCGTTTTCTCAGCTGTTACGCTTTGGCCAAGCACCGCGCTAAGGGCTCTACCCACACTGTCTCATCGGATCCATTTCACATTCCAACGAAGTGGATATGTGAATCTTCCTTTTGCAGCTGCGGACACGGAGCCACAAAGAAGTTAGATAACTTGCCCAAGGTGACTCAGGAGCTAGGGTGGGACCCTAAATCTGCCTCTTCAGAGGTAAAGTGACACATGGAAAGATTCAGAAAAAAGCAAGACATAGCCATAAAAGCATGCCACCTGAGAAGGTATTACCCTTAACCGTAAACGACAGCAAAACTGATAAAAGAAGAGAGAATAATCATGATGACAGACGGGTTTGCTCTAGGATGGTGTGTGAGATGAGCAGTGAGCTAACCTGTCAGCATTTACTGTATCCTTTTCTTTCTCATTGTTCACCGCAACTCAGGTGAGGATCCGCTTTGTCATGCGTACAAGAATGCTGGTTACTTCCGCAGGAAGAAGACAAAGGCGTCAGCTAGTAAAACGTTGCTGCCTGACAGGCCACTAGTGAAGATTCTACCAGACTCACCAAAATCTTGAACTTTACTTCTTTGACTGTCAATATTACAACTAAATCAAGGGCCATTAGGAAAGGCAATTATGTACCACATAAAACTTAACCTCGAGACACTCCGTATCCAACATTCTTTAATACCCAGCCAAAATGCCCCCTTCTCTGCAAAGCCTTCCCTGGCATCCCCACTCTCACTCACACACCAGTTCTAGAACACCCCACTTCCCCTTTTCACAATGGGAAAAGAGACAGCAGGAAAAAAAATGTCTGGCTAACCTTTGAATCCATAAACCCAGTAGGGAATCTAGCATATAGGAGTCGTTTCCAAATATTTATTGAATTAGCAAACCACCTCTGAGATTACCATGTGAGATTATCGTGCACACGAGATAATGAAACCATCCTGTAACAAAGGCACATTTCTGAGGTTCAAATTCCCGACTTCCAAATGTTTAAAGATGGACAGATTCAAGGAAACATTTAAAGTTATGGTGGACCCAAAATTCCTATGTTGGAACACTCAGCCCCAAGTGATGGTATTTGGAGGTGGGGCCTTTGGGAGGTAATTAGGTCAGGAAAGTGGAGCCCTCATGAATGGGATTAATGCCCTTCTAATAAAAGGCCAGAGAGCTAGCTAACCCTCTTTCTCTACCATGTGAGCACCCAGCGAGAAGATGACCATCTACGAATGAGGAAGTGGGCCTTTCCAGACACCAAATCTACCGGCACCCTGATCTTGGACTTCCCAAACTCCAGAACAGTGGAAAATAAATTTCTGTTGGTTTTAAGTCACCCACTGTACAGTCACTTGTTGTAGTAGCCCTAAGTGACTCAGACAGCCAGGAACGTTAACATCTGGATTCATCTAAAGAAAACAAGCCATAGACTTCCGTCTTCATTTTACAGGTAAGAGAACTGAGGTTTGGATAGGATAAATAACTCGCCCCAGGTCTTTCAGAGCTATGTGGTGTTTCGTTTTTTTAAGATTTTATTTATTTATTTGACAGAGAGAGGGGGAGAGAACACGAGCAGGGAGAGCGACACAGGCAGAGGGAGAGGGAGAAGCAGGCTCCCCGCTGAGCAGAGAGCCTGATGCAGGGCTTGGTCCCAGGACCCTGAGCTAAAAGCAGGCTCTTAACCGACTGAGCCACCCAGGCGCCCCGCTATGCGTTACCTACGTGTTTTTAACGTGTACTCTGGCATGTGTCTGCCATCCAGGTACCCTGAATTCAGGTGGGCAAACTCAGGAGAACATTCAGACTTTTCCTGTCCGCAGAGTGGTAACCAGGTTCTAAAAGGTTGTTTCCTTTTTCTGCTTAATATTTTACATCTACATACAGAACTGGATTATAACTTTAATCCCCCCTCTCTTTTTCAGGAAGAATCTCGGTTCTGAGAAGCCTCAGTTTCGTTTCAAACAGGTATAAAAATTACATGACGGCGAAACTCTATGGAAAAAAAAATTATTGGCAAAGACAGAGAAAAGGGAGAAGCGCCAAAGAAAGTGTGGGAAAGAAGAGGCAGGGCGGTGGGCAAGGAGAGAGAACAGAAGATTGAGAAGAGTGAATGTACTTGAGTAAATGAGAGATGATCGCAAATCTTTCAGGAAGTGTTTGTCTGAATTAAAACGCAGCATTCCTTTCAGAGGGGAGGGGGTGGGGGAATGGGATAGACCGGTGATGGGTAGTAAGGAGGGCACGTATTGCATGGTGCACTGGGTGTTATACGCAACTAATGAATCATCGAGCCTTACATCGGAAACCGGGGATGTACTGTATGGTGACTAACATAATATAATAAAAAAACATTAAAAAAAAAATAAAATAAAACGCAGCATTCCTGAGTTGCTCTCCGGCAGGCAAACAGCAGGATCTGCAGGCTGGAAGCTTTCCACGGGGGCCCGGGCCTGCCCGGTGCGGGCCTCGGAGCAGCCGGCTCTCGGGTCACATCTGCCGAATGGAAATGAATTTTCCTCAAGCCCAGAGGAAGTTCTGCCTCATCGTATGCGAGCACCTCCCTGGCCACGGTCACAGAAGAGCGGTTTTTGTGAGCGAGGTGTGAGGTGACGCCCCTAAGATCCACCAGCTCGTCCGAGGGGCCCAGACACGCCGGCAGGAAAGCACATTGCTCAGTACATACCTAAGCTTCGAGCCTTCCTTTCAGTCCCTAAAGGTTTCTCTTATCCTCTCTACATTTGGTGTTCAGCCACACAGGCTCAACGGTTTAACAGCCAAATGAGGCAGGGGTGGGAGCAGCTGGGCAAGCCGGCGGGGAGCATGTGTTTCTCCGGCCCCCATCTCACAGCGGTTCCAGTGTGTTCTGCAACCGGGCGGAATCACTGCCCTGTCCGGCAAGCACCCCCTCCGTACAGCCTGCGGGCTCCATACTGCTCTCTGGAAATGCTTGCTACGTGCACCTTCTCTGGAGAGAAAAACCCAGAGGCTGAACACCCTCACTCCTGGGCTGTCTCCCGCCTAAGGCCCCGAGACCGGGCCCCCCTTACCCTCTACCCTGCTCTGGCAAAAATCTCTGCCCCTTGAACTGCCAGCACTGAAGCCACAGCAGCAGAGCACAGGGGTCCCCACAACAGGTGTCAGGGTTAGAGGGTTAGGGGTGGGGGGCTAGGGATCAAGTGAGGGGCAACTGGACCCCCAGTCACTTCAGGATTTACAGCCCCACGAGCAGGGATGGGCCCCGCCCCGGTACGGCGGGGCTTCCCTGGTGGGCTTGGTACCTATGCTGCCGCTGGAAGCTCATTCTTTTAGGTTCCTTTGCCGCAGTGGCCTCCGAATACCGGTTGGAAATCTAGAACTATGTCCGATGAATAGAAGGTAAATGAGGAGAATCAGACTAGAAGTGTCAGGTGTTCACAAAGCTGAAGTTCTTAGTCTTAAAAGAATGTTCTCTGCTCAATAATGTGTTTTTCTGACATTATGGTGTGAAAGCGGGCCTTTTTGTTCTGAACTGATGGCAACAGCAGATGATGTTCTTGTTATTGTTTTACGTTTTCCAGCATCCCAACCTACCCTGGACCTCGTGTCCTTATTTGGACAAACAAGTACTTGGCATCCTGACACTGGGCTCTCCCATGGTATTTTTTTTTTTTTTTTTTTTTAGACCTTAGCGCTCAAAATCTGGGGACCCCTGATATGTGGTCATGAAGGGACAGTGAAGGGTCTTGAAGAGAGAAAGGCGCTGCGAAAGCATCAGGATAGCCAAAGCACCAGGGCGGCGAGTCCTGAGCGAACGCGCACATGAGCACGGCGTGGATGGAATTCAGGAGACGCAGTGTGTTTGGCCTAAGAAATAGGTCACGGTACAGCAGTCACAGGGCTGAGGCAGCCGGCGAGGCCAAGCCGGAGCTCCCCACTTGTTGCAGCCTGAGAGGGCGCTGGGGGCTGGGGGACAGGGACAGAGAGCTGGCCGAGGAGAACAGTGGAGGGAAGGTGGCTCTCTTCCAGGGATTTTGTGAATGGGTGGGTGTGGAGCTCTCATTTCCTGAGCATTCCAGAGGAGGGAGGAGCAGTCATAACTGAGGGTGTTGGCACGCTGAAAGAATCCGTCTCTGGGGACACCCGGCATCTCTGGCCGCCTGTTCAAAGACCCGCGGCCCTGGTATCAGCAACCCGGGGGTGTTTTGTTTCCATTTTGTTTATTGCTGTTGTTATTTTAAACAATTACCACTCTTGCCTAGGGTGCACTGGATTCCTCACTGTTTGTTCTCATCACAGGCACACTGACAAGGTTGCTTAGGCTAAGTCTGAATTCAGAAATCACTGACTGCTTTTTGACCAAATTCACTGCCCCTAAGGGTTGGCGGTCAATGGGAGAGTCAAGGGAACTCAGCGACTTGGGATAACGCAAGGGGCTATGTTCACCCAATGCCAAACGGCCAGAAGAAAAGTGGAAATGCAGCCAGTCCTTCCAGGTGCTTCCGAGAACCTGAATGTTTGGTGAGCTGGCAAAAATATCGGGATGCTTCATGTCACTTCTCACTATTGGTGGCATTGGTTAGTGCTGTGCTTAGTACAGCCCACCGGTAAAATCACAAGTGTGTCGACGCTTAACATTGTCAATCCTGATGAGCCAAGAATGAAATGTTGTACTTCCCTCCAGAGGCGTGACCAGCTGTAGGGACATTATCTGCCCACAGATTAGAAAACCCTCAGGGCAGACCCAGCTCTTCTGGACTCAGCTTGGTGAGCTGATGGTGTCTTCTTACAAATTAGAAAGATGGACTTTCCCTCTGCTTTAGACACATAGGTACAAAGCTCAACTTTCTTAGTTGGATCCTTTGTGCAGTGAGCAGCCTGTACAACTATACTTAGAGGCCCTGCCACCCTCTCCAGTGTCCAAACATAACTAGGAGTGTAACCACTTCAAAGCAAGAGGCTAGGAAATGGCCCAGGATAAGACTTCTTCTCTAACTTGAGCTGCAAAAAGAATCCACAATCCCTGCTCCATAAAAAAGAAAAGAAAAAGAAAGAAACCAAAGAAAGCAAGCAAGCAAGCAAAGAAAGACAAGAAACTTCCCTAAAGGAGCTTTCCTCAGTATAATAAAATCTTGAAATTTCAGAGCTGGAAGGCAATTTAAGAGTTACCTGTTTATCTACCTACCACCATCCTGCCTTGCAAGAATCCCTCCCACCTTGCCTGCCACCCACCCCAGTGTCTGAGTACTCTGTCTGGAGAAGCCACTTGCACTACTCACGACTTGGCAACCACCTCCGTTAAGTGCCATTGCTTTTCCTAGCAGTGGCTCTTTAAGTATTGAAGACAGATAACCATGGTTCCCTATATCTTTTCTTCTCCAATCTACTTAAAAGCACCTTGCTTTAACCCCACCCTCTGCCAACACTACGGGAGCCGATGGTGGACCTATGCTTATCCGCGGTTTGTCCCCGAAACTGCAAAGCAGCTGAGAGTCAGGTGAGAATAACCGTGCTTCCAGGGATGGGCAATTCCACATTTTGGGAAGAATTTCTGGAAGTCTGGCACCTCAGATATGTAAGGAGCACACAAACCCCAGGGGCTGTGATAAGCCCGAACTGATGTTTTGGCTGATACGCAGCAGAGAGTCACAAGAGGAAAGTGGGCTAGAGTCTGTAAGGAGTATCGGCACAATGGGCTGCACTTAGAGCCCCCAAATTAGAAACTAAGATGACAACAGACAAACCAGGGGTTTGAGCTTTCCGAGCTGACAGTGAGAGAATGAACCAAACACACAGCAGAGTGGAAATGGGCTTTCTCCGGAGAGCCCTGTTTCCTGGCGCTGAAGCTAGCACCCCTGGACAAAGAATCAAGAAGTAAGGTGAAGAGCTGCCCACTGATTAGAGGAAACCAAGCATTACTCAACCAAGTCAGGTGAGTGTCTGACTCTTGGTCTCAGCTCAGGTCTTGATCTCAAGGTCTTGAGTTCAAGCCCCACATTGGGCTCCACATTGGGCATGGAGCCTACTTAAAAAACCAACCAACCAACCAACCAGCCAACCAAGCATGACTTTCCTATGACCGGGGTTCAATGTGAGGAACATACATATCTGCCTTATACACCCCCTTTATTAGAACAGCAAGAATCATGTCTGATGCCCGAAGGCAGCCGCAGACATCGCCAAAAAATACAAAGTAGAAAGCAGAAGGATCTCACAAAACAGTATGTAACAAAGAGGACCCAACCTCTGTCTTCTTTTTTCAAATATTTCCAAAGTTCACCTGAAGTTTCTCCAACTACATAAATAAATGTTGTCTTATGATTTGATACAAAAAAATTCCATTAACAACCAACTTGTCTGTTAGCCCTGCATAGGAGGCCTAAATAACGGGGTCCCCCCGCCTCCCCGTCCACCCGTTCACACTTCAACAAATCCTGAATCCCTACTGTGTGCCAGGCACTGTGCTGGGTGCTCACGACCTGGCCTCAGGAGCACAGACATGGCCCTTGATCTTGTGCAGTTAGCAGGATCATGAGAAACATGTTAATTCATTTCAAAAAATTACATAATTAAAAACTTGAATCCAGGGAAGGCGAAGCCCCGGGTGTGAAGCGAAAACCACGGTCAACCCGGTAATTCAGAACAGACTCATGTCAAAGATGGTTACCCTGGGATAGCTACAAAACATTTGAAACTGGTCATCGGTTTTGCGACTACTAGAGTTGCCAGTTATCTTAAGATATTAAAACTATAATGATACAATATCTTTATTTAAAGAGAAGTAAGTCACTTACTAACTTTACGTGACGGAGAAAAGGGAGGGGGCTTGCAATTAAAGGAATCACTCACAGCACAGATAGCTTTCTTTTCTTATAGCGGATGTGTTCCTACAGAGAGAAGTCAGTTTATTTGCTGGTTGTTTGTTTAGAGGACAGCGGGATACCCGGGGCGTTTTCCTCATAGATCAGATCCAGTTCTGGCTGGTAGCAAAGCAAGCCTGGGGTGGAGTGGGAGGAGGAGTCCAGAACAACAGGAGCTTTGGAAACCAGTCAGACCTGGGTTCGAATCTCAGCTCTACCACTCGTTACGCAAATTCTGGAAAGCTATTCATTTTCTCTGCGCCTCAGCTTCCCTCTAGAATTACTATTAGTCCTGGTAGGAAAGGGAGCTGTAAAAATTATTAAGGACTGACCACATAGTTGGCAGAAATAAATAATGGAGGAGTAACAACTTGAATAGTTGTGTCTGCCATTCTCCAAACTACGCTTTGCAGGGAAAGGCCTGGGAGGGGTTACACTGGATTGAGCCACAAACAAGGGCAGGGCGTCCACGCAAAGCTTCAGGATCAGAGGGCATTCCAAGGTGGGTGACGGCAGACCTAGGACAAGCCGAATGGCTTAAGACAGAGTGTTCTCATAGGTGCCCGGTGGCAGGCAGTCGAAGATCAGATCGAGCGGTTTGGACGGTGCTGTCAATGGGAGCCAGGGTCACCAAGCAGGAGGGTACAATGCTCCTGGGGCATTTCGAGAAGATTAATAAGGCAGTGACAGGAAGGACAGACTGGAGATGAGAAAGCCTGAAGGCCTCTGTAATCGGAGCAGAACGGAAGTGATAACTTCACGACATGGGATCATTTCCTATGGGAGGAGGGGAGGCCTCAGGAAGGTAGAAAAATGTCAGGTGCGTGAGACACAACAAGAAGAAATACAGTTCCAGAGCACCTCTAAGGATCCATGAGGTCAAGCACCAGTTCCACTGGGCCTGTTGGCTCTGCTCTTGTCAGCTCACACTCTACTGTCAGGAAAAAGCACAGAAAGCAGGTAGTGAGGGTTTCAGGTTTGAGCACAGGCTACGGTGTGATTGCAATCATTCTGGGCCCACTGGGTAAGCTGGAGGCGCTCCATCAAGATGACCCAACCGGGGCAGGTAATGGTGAGGCCCGTGGAGTGGCCGTCCTAGCACCAAGCTCCAGTGTGTAATGCCCTGGAGATCAAGGAAGTACGAGCCTGAGGGGAACAATGGAACACAAAGCCACCAAGGGTGATGGCAGAGCCTGTGAGGGAGGCAGGCTCTAGCTGATGACACCCACAAACGCTGACTGAGGGAACTACCCTGCTACCTTCTGTGTGACAGAGATATCATCTGGGGCCTAGGAAGACCTCATGAAACTTTTCTGGAAACCAAGCCTTTTTTCTTCCAATGGATTAAACTTCACTGTGTACGTCTGGGGCACCACAGAACTGTGCCCATTATTGTCACAGATAAAGAAGCCAACCAAGGAACCTCAGTTGTTGAGGGACAACGTACATTCAATTCCTTAATGACCTAGTTAGCTTTATTAGGTTATGTGACCGAGTAATTCCAACCACCTAACATTCTTTCAACTAACAGTAATAAATAACAATGATGCCTGACATAATGTTGACTGCCAGAGGGTCTAAGGGCTAGAAACATGTTCACCCTATGAAGAAGGTACTACTGTCACCCCATTTTACAGATGAAGGAAATGAGACCACGTGTCCCCACCTGGCCAAGAGAGACGAGTTACCCAGTAAAAAAAGGAGCCTGAGGAATGACAGGCATGCAGCATGATGTGTAAGAAGTACAGACGTGCTTTCTTCACAGCAAGAATGTGTGCAGGGCGGAGTCGGCCATTACAGCAAAGAGGTCTGAGGAAGAAGCCGGTGTCCCTCTGCCTTCTCTAGGGGACACATCTGTTCTGTGAAGTGAAGGACCCAAGAATCCTACAGTCGTATTTTAGCCAGAGGCTCTTGCCTGGATAGTATTAATTCTGTCAGAAATCTGTCCGTGTAGACGTGTACATGTGTGAATGCTCAGGAGAGGCATAACTTCAGAAAACACCACCACAGGATTTTCAAATATGAGGAAAGAAAGGAGAAAGGGAACAAAAAGTGTGTAGGATAAAAATGCAAGGTCCTTTTCTCAACTGGGCCCCCAATCATTTTCCTTCATTTCAACCAACTTCGAACGATCCTACATTTTCATTTCTCCAAACAGAATGCTGTGTAAATCATCCCTCTTCTCTTCCCGCACGCACCTGAGAGCTCGGATGATGGGGATAGCTCATGAGCTCCCGTCAGGCCTCGAGGGCATATGCTCCCTGTAGCAAGTGTCCCTGGGAGCCAACCTGGCACGCCATGGGCCAGAGGGTGGGGCCAGTTAAGCATTAAGTTCCTTGGGTGAAAAAACAAAATTTCTTCTCTAAGCGAGTTCATTTTATGGTGGCCAAATGCATACATAGAAGCTTTATGTCCTATTTCTTGTCACACCTGAGAGTGGGAAGGAGTTGGCAGAGAGATTTTCAAGCACATTATATAATTCTGGGTTGGTGGCAAGTACTAACCTCTGTCACGCCTACCCACGACTGTGGTAAAGACAGAACCGAACCAGAGATTGTCGTGGGCTGTGTTGGGTTTTCCCTCAAAACTCCTGAGGAAGAAAGCACTGTCATTCAGCAGGCTTCAGCAGACGGCGCAGGCCCAGCGGGGACCACGGCAGATGCTTTCCCAACGTGTAAGAGCCCCTTTGAAATCTTTCTAAAGCCACAAGGAACTTTCTATTAACAAATTTCTGCAAAACCCGCCCTGACAGCAACTATGGGGCCCCAAACACGGAAACAAAATTCAGAGTCAAATGAGGAGGAGCCCAAGTTTCTATGTGACCGAACTCCAGGTATGGGTTCCCCTACTGACGTGCTCCACTCAGTGTCTCAAAGTTTTGGAGGCGGCCCAGGTGGCTCAATTGGTTCAGCATCCGACTCTTGGTCTCAGCTCAGGCTGTGATCTCAGGGTCGTGCGATCCAGCCCCACGTCGGGCTCCATGCACAGCACGGAGTCTGCTGGAGATTCTCTCCTCCCTCTTCCTCTGCCCCTCCCCCTACTCACACACACATGCACGTGCTCTCTAAATAAATAAATAACATCTTTAAAAACATAAAATAAAAGAAAACCTCTAAAATTTTGCTCAACAGCAACACAGGAACTTCCAGGGATTCATGTGGTGTGATCGAACACGGGTGTTGGTATAGATGCCTGGAGGAAACAGAGGGGAAGGGCAAGGTGAACGACCTATAGACGACATCTACAGGGAGACGTTCTGAGCCTTTGAAACCGGATGAATAAATGACGGAGCATCTGCATTAATAACCAGAGGAGCGGGCCCAAGCTGTAGCTCTGCAAAGAAATGAATTAAACTGAAACTTTTCTAACCCCTCTTTAAAGGTATAGGAAACTTTTAAAACTCATTCACGAAACTGACCCATGCGCTTTCATTGTGATGGGAACAATGTATAAAACGCCAGATAGATGTCCTTGCGAGAGGACGGGGAGGCCAACACGGGCCACCTGACTGGGCCAAAGCCTTCTCCAGACCACATCAGGTGTCTCATCAGTTACACAGGTCAGCCTGCCGTGGGGGGTGGGGCATATTAACACAAAATGCTAGTAGATTCCATAAGCACAGATAAAGCCACGTCCCTTCCACCATCCCATAACTTAGTGGGAGTTCAGTCCAAGGTCTCAAAATACGAGTGAGTCATTTGAAGGTCCCTCCACAGACAGATGTCACCTGTGAACGAGAGGTGTCTTTCCTCCTCCAATGCGCAGACGCAGGCTTTCCATCGGGTGAATGCTCAACCCTCCAACCAGAATTCCCCATTTTGGTGGGATTCCCAGCTCTTTAACCCAATACTAATTTTGGGGTGCTGGCATTTAAATATCACTACGTTAAGGCGTATGGTTTGCTCGGCTTTCATACAATATGTTGGTCAGAAGGTCACGAGAAAGCAGAGAGAAGAAAGGCAACAGCCCAGGAAGGACAGGACAGAAGTGGCCGACGCCAGGGCCTTCTGATTCCAGGAACGCGCCCTCAAGCAACGTCTTCACCCTCACCACCCAGGAGCACCTTCACGTGGCCTGAATCCTTTCTTTATAATGCCGTCCGCTCTCTGACAGATGGTTTTATGTGCTGTAGTACCGACTCCCAAATTCCTAATGCTAGGAACACTTTGAGAGCGATAAGGCATTTAAGACCCTAATGGCTGCAACTTGGTTTAAGAAAAACGAAAAACTGAGCACTCTGCGCCTAAGGGGCACCATCAGACTTAATGAAATGGGTGCAAGAGAGGCAACTCTGAAACTCAAGCTTTAAAAAAAAGCCAGGACCCATGACGGAAAGTGGTTTTAACCTCTCTGATGGCTGCTTTTGCCAGTGAATGGAACAAATGATGCACTGGGCCGGAGTTGCCAGGTTACTGAAAGAATTTCTGGTATAGGGTATGATCTCCGGAGGCCATACGTGCTCATTTACGGGAGAGCTTAGATGAAAGCGATGGCTGTGGATCTGGGGTACGCTGAGATGCTGTTTGAAAAGAAGACCAAGTTGGGGCTTTCCTGCCGCCCCAACGTCACGGGGGTTTCCGTGGTCTGGGAGTACCTGGGGCTGTCTCCTGGGCAAGACAACACCGTAGTTCATTAAATGCTCACTCGAACGGCAATGCTCATAGTCTAACGCTGCAAATACACGGGCAAGTGTGTCAGAAGGTCCTGCCCAACACAAAACACAGGAAGAGATGATGCTTTCTTAAAAAGGGGGATGTTTTCTTAAAACAGAACTCAAAATACCAACCTCAAATTTGCAAATACTCTCATTCCCTCTAAAGCGTAAAAACCCTAATGAGATACATCCAGACGTATTTTCACCTTCCAATTTGTTTTTTAAGTTTTTTCACACACAAGTTAGCTCCAGAAGAGCTTCTGCAGCCTGCAGTGTTGAGTCACGGAGCACCACCATGGGCTGGGGGAGGAGGGGAGAGAGGGTAGATTAGCTCATAGGCCCCCTCACAGCGGTTTGGGAAGACAGTACCTCCATCCCAATTTCCAGGTGTTGAACCCGAGGGGCAGAGGAGACCAAGCAGTGGTCTAAGGTCACAGAGCTAGGAGGTGGCAAGGCCATGACGAAACACGGGCTTTCTCATTCCACTGCGTCTCTACTGTGTATTTCAGTGCCTGTGACCCGTACCGGTCCCAGCTGCTTTGTGAGCTCCACAGCTAAGCTACCACCAGTTTAACCTACTCGTCGGATATGGTAAACACAGAATGACAGACTGTCACCACCGTTTAAGAGCCCCTGAAGTAAGTGGGGCGGACGTGATTCCAAACAAGCTTGGCGATCACGGTTTTGAAATAGAAACTACAAAACCAGCGTTTTGAAAGTGTCCCCAAACTCTCAAGGGCCAAGTAACACCAACACCGACGTGTGACCCCTTTCCCAGGGTAGCTGGGGCCTTCAGTCTGCCCTCTCGGATCAAGTGTCCAGGCCGTGTGGCCGGCGGGGCTGGTGTCCACCTCCCTCTGGAACAAGGGGTGGGTTCGGAGAGGGGTGGGAGGGAGCTGCCCTCGCGCCAGCCCGCCCCGTCAAGAAGCAGGTTCGAACCCCGGTCTTCCAAGTTCTGTGGAGGAGTCTTGCTTTCAGGCATTTGTTAGGGAGCGAGGCCTTGTTGATCAATCTGTCCAATGCCTGCATTTCTATGTAAACAACAGGAAACGAAAAAGAACACTTGACAAAAACCATTTTTTAAGAAGGGAAAAGTCCAAACTGAGGTGCTTTTCTCAGACTGGTTCCTGATTCGCGTGAGGAATCTCGAGTTTCCATGGGACTGCTGAGTTGGTAGTTTCTTTTTACAAAAACGGAGCTCAAAACTCTGAACCAGGTGAACCACAGTGACCAGCATCCTTGGTAGTTCGCTGGGCTGAGACGGTGGGGCCATCTCGAAGGGCCAGAATGAGGCCACCACACCTCACGTAACGTATCCCGTCTTCTGAAATTCAGTACGAGGGTTTGGAAGCTTCTTGCCAAGAGCACTGTGGCTCACGAGTGCCTGTTAGTTTTCACCTGAACTTCGTGGGTCTCTTCACTACATGAGATCACAAAGCACTGACGTAGCATGGATGTAGAATTGCCATGATGTCCAATCTCTCACGTTTCCCACCGAAAAATACGAATTTCATAAGGGTGTCGTTTGGCACTAGTATCTCTTACAACGAGCAGAAATCTACTAAATCTCTCCCCAAAAGCCCATTCTGAACAACGTTCCACGGCAACACAGGGGCCTGATTTTGATTTCTGAATAATTTGACTAGGAGCACATAAAGTCACAACAACATTAAGTGCAATAACTTTCTACCCCCTTTTCGGTTCCCAATATGAAATCTACTGAAATAAAAATTGACAGCCCAAAGCTTCCTGGGATGTATTCCAGATGAACTGAGTCATACACACACACTCACACACATACACACACCCTGAACCATTGCTCTGATGGAGTTGTTTCCATCTGCGTTCCTCAACTCTGGGCAGTGGGTCTGAAGCTCGAGGACTGCTTATGAACGCAACTTTAAATTTAATTTGGGGGGGTGCTAATTGTGGAGCGGTGGAAAATGCTGGCGACATTTTGACTTCAGCAGCCCCACTGCCCTGATTAAAAAATATCAGCTTTCCATCTGCAAGACATTTCTAAGGTGGACTCCTTACAAATTGTCAAGGTGCAATTTGTGCACAGTTAGGTCTTTGTTTAATCGAGAAATCTGCCCGAACTCTGATTGGGCTGATTTCCCTAAGGCCGGGAGTGAAGGTTATTTCCTTATGCCTTTTGGGAGCGGCAATCTCTCTAATACGTTTCTGAATTATTCCAGACCGTGCCGAGGCTGAACATGAGAACAAAGCCCTGGTTCCACAGCAGAAAGACTAACCGAACTCCCAGCTGGGAAGGTTTAGGCAGAGATTTATAAGTACAAACACTGAAGAAATTTGCAAGTAATTGCATGTATTTGCTTTCCGTTGTGGGATGCAGTAAACCAGTATTTATTAAAATACATCAGCAAGGTACTGTTTATTACCCCCTCTCCTTGATGCCTCGCAGAGAGGAATAAAGTGTTTGGCTGTTTTCATTTCTTTAAATTAACAGGCCGAAACAGTATTTCAAAGAATATAAGAAAGAAGCTGAAATTGGACAAGTCCTCTCGGTGGCTATTGCCCCTGACAGAACTTTGGAGCTGAAACACAAACAGGGCTCCAGACGGTTGTTCTGATTTCATCTTGTAAATCTTCACTTTCTTTTCAATTCGTAAGTTTCCATGAATCCATCGGTGGGGGATCAAGAGTTACGATTTTCGCCTATGGAATTTCTGTTACTGTTCTTGTCCTGGAGCTTACAAACCTTGAGTGCTCAAAGGCACAGGATCCGAAGAGACAAAGCAACGGGCTCAGAATGTCTTAGATTAATAAGGGTGCGACTTAAACAGCAAAAGAAGAGATACGATGGTCATTGCCTCCATCTTGGATTTTTCCTCCTACCAGTTCCGTTGGGCTTTAATTTGGCAGTGAGGGAAAGTCACCAGACAGGTGACATTCCTTCCCCCTCCCCACTTTGAGCGCAGCTCTTTACCAGCTTCAGAGTCCCTGTTCTAAGTATGGACCTGAATTGTTCCGTGAGAAACTCTAACACAGTGGTTTTCAAACTTTAGATATATCAGCTTCACCTAGAGAACTTGTTAAAATAGATCTTTGGGCCCCAGACCGGGAGCCTGTGATTCAGCAGGTCCGGGGCGGGGCTCCAGAATATGCATTTCTTTTTTTTTTTTTTTTAAAGATTTTATTTATTTATGTGACAGAGAGACAGCCAGCGAGAGAGGGAACACAAGCAGGGGGAGTGGGAGAGGAAGAAGCAGGCTGGCAGCGGAGGAACCTGATGTGGGGCTCGATCCCATAATGCCGGGATCACGCCCTGAGCCGAAGGCAGACGCTTAAGGACTGCGCCACCCAGGCGCCCCCAGAATATGCATTTCTAACAAGCTCCCTCAGGGACACAGAAGCAGCTGGTCCTGGGGCCACACTTTGAGAATTGCCAGTCTAGCAGGTAGATGGGCAGCAAGTTCAGAGCAGTAATGCAGGAGGTACCAAAAAAATAGCAAATAATGACAACCAGACTGCATTTCATCCTCTCTCCTCATATAGAAATGTAAGACCAATGTATGCACTTGTAGCCCACAAATGCCAGTTGCCACCCACTTACACATGTGGTGGAAGACACCGCTTCCACCTCCGATGACCAAGGCTGGTCCTAACTTTCTTTCTGTCTGAAGCCCCCAGAGGATTTTGAGAGCAGTGAGATTTCCAGCCTGCATGTCTGCCCCTTTAAGGGCTACGCTGTACTCAGCTCCTGGCCTCCTCCCTCCGTGCACCTGCCACCAGGTGGGTGTGAGCACCTGGACAGCACCTCTTATGCAGCAGGCACTCCCTGAATAAAAGCTGCTGCCCTTTAAAAATACAGGTCAATAGGGTAAAACCAGAACACAACAGAGGCAGGAGAGTAGCTCTGCTTCCCCTGGAGGCTGAAAACTCAACAGGGCAGTTTGGATTTTCTTAAATTTAGCATTTGAAATTAATAAGTCCCAGATCTTAAAATAAAAAAGTTCCAAGCAGTCACATGACAGGGAGGGCTGGTGAGAAGGGTAACAGAGACAGGCGCCCAGTGCGCCCTGCCCTGACTGTGGCGCGCATGCGCACCGGCAACCGCGTCTTTATGCGGAGCACAGGGCACGTTCTCACCAACGCCGTGACGTGGACACAAATGCATCAGTGACTGTGGAGGAATATCGAAATGAAAAATGCGATTACGTAAAAATAAGCCCGGCAAGAAAATCAGACAGTGTCTTTTTTTTTTTTTAAAGATTTTATTTATTTATTCGACAGAGATAGAGACAGCCAGCGAGAGAGGGAACACAAGCAGGGGAGTGGGAGAGGAAGAAACAGGCTCATAGTGGAGGAGCCTGATGTGGGGATCGATCCCATAACGCCGGGATCACGCCCTGAGCCGAAGGCAGACGCTTAACCGCTGTGCCACCCAGGCGCCCCGTCTTTTTTTTTTTTTTAAGTTAAAATATTTTATAGAGAAGATCCTGGCTTTTACACAGTTTTTCCAGTTGTAAGACCATCAACGTCTAGCGATGTAAAATCAGATTTTCTATGATTTTTATTAGAGAAGAGTGACAAGGTCTGCACGTATGCTCAAACTGGCCAAAAATACACCATACGGCAGTGTTAATTACAGCCATCATGTTCTGCTGAGAGGTTAGCCTCTCTGCGCCTCACTGAGGAGAGGTCGCTTCTTCACCCCAGAAGGTGTCGCATAACCGAGGGCCCATCTCGTCTGTGCGTCCAAGACCTGTTCCAACCTGTTCCATCCCTCAGGACCAGCCTCTGAAGAGCTGAGAAAACCCAGGCTCACTAATCCCCCCTGCACCAAATGACGACTCAGAAAAGACATCACACTGTTTGATTAGCAGATTTTCCTAGAACCAGCAGCAGAGTGAGAGATGATTGAACAGGGAATATTTCTACTACAACAAACAAGAGTGTCTCTTCGACCTTACCGACCAAATGGACAAAAGGATAAATCTGGATATTAAATACTGAACTTGTACTACTCCAAACATCTTGTTTTATTTCATGCCTCTACTGTTTCATAGTGTTTATGATAAATGTTAACAAAATGTTACAGCATTCGTAGCAAGGAAAATTTAGTGGCAAGCCCGTTAATGCGTTTATTTTAAATATGTATGTCTGAAGTCCGTGTTAATCAGCTCTTCGATTACAGCTTTCATTTTAATGGGTTACTGGACACACCAGGCCAACTTTTTTTTTTTTTTCTTTTTAACCAATCACGTCTATATTTTCCCATCTCTGGAGATAATCAAGCTCAATCAACATTTCCATATCCCGAATCTGGTAATCTCGGCAATAAGAACTCACTTTAAAACAAATGCAAAGTCTTCACCAAAATGTTAACAATAGAAAAATAATTGATACATTTGGTGGTTATTCTAGCAAATGACAGTACTTTCGTATCTAGAAGGTCTACGCTTTTGTTGACAACACACATCTAAATACACATGCAGTAAAAGGCCTAAAGGGTTCCCATTTCTATCCCCTAAACAAAAATTCAGGTACACGAAACAACTGCACAAATTATCCTTTACTGCCTGTAGCTAATTCACCGTAGGCGCAACACTTAGGAAATAATAAATAAAAATTCCCCACAGCGTCAAATAATTTGGTAACCAACCTTCTTCACCACATAGGGAAAGTAAGTGATTCCATCATAAGTATTCAAATTTATATTTAAGCAACTACCAAAAAAGATAAAGTATAATTCAAACAGGGATAGAATGTACAGCAATCAGTTGAGCAAATTTACAGGCTCTTTTTGAGACAGAAAATCTAAGTATTCACCAACTGGGAATTTAAAGAATTCAATTGACACCTGACCTTTAACTTAAAGCACTGGCTCTCACACTCTGTTGTACAAAGACTGGTTAAAAGCACGGAATCCCAGACTCGGTTCCCAGGAATTCTAACTCAGGAGGTCTGGGGTGAGGTCCAGGATTCTCCATGGCCACACGAGGACCACCTTTTGATACCTGGGTAAGTTTCAAGCAGTGTGAACATTCCAGAAAACCATCACTTGCAGAAGTTTCAAAGTCAAGCACGTGCTATGCTGACGGGTGGGCCACGTGACTACCTCTTTCTCCTTCACTCAGTCGACTGCTGGAGCTTAGCTGGCTTCTGTCACTTTCAAGACTATGTCAAATTTGGAAAGAGTCTGCCCTGCACGGAATTCACACGTGGATGGCACTTACTTTGGGAACCTGACCAGTTACGGCATTTGTTTCAAGCTAAGTACCCTCCCCTGAAGAACCAGACTGACACCAGAGAAGCTGGGTAAAGGCAGTTAGTTAGCTGCTAACTACCTTTCAGTCACTGAAGCACTGACTTAAGGAGGAGAACCCACCGTGTCCCACTACCAATCTCAGAATCGGCCCCAGCCCCAAGGACAGGAAGCTAACTATGGCCTCACCGGGCCCCAAAAGTCACCTCTCCACTTGCCCCCATTCAAACACAGGCCTCAAAGACCCCCACTTGCCCCCCCCCCCACAAGTGCCACTTAAGGGTCTGTGACATGCTTTGTTCAACCCAAATTTCCAATTGTCAGGACAAAGGGTATTTCTGAGATTCAGGAGATAATTGTTCGTTGTCATTTTATGTGTTAAACCAGTCAAAAATAAAAATCTGCACTTTTCTCTTCCTAACTGATGGGATTATTTGACACAGAGAAGCTCACAAAATTTAAGTTTGGCTTGTTCTTTAGAGGAATTTATTTTTTAAATGAAGTGTTCCAAATCTATGCAATTTATGCAAACACATGTTCTCCTTGGTGCCCTTACAAAATCTGTCTTCAGAACTGTGTGTTTAAGAGCAATGGGTCAAAAGAACTCACCCGGCACATCGTGGAGCCAAGCAACGTCATGATTTCTGTCTAAAATGGGACAGACTAGACGTGGAATAGAGTGGGAAAAGAGATACTAAAACCCCAAAGATCGGAATGGAGGAGTCGCAGAAGCTATTTAGTGCTAATGGTCCTCTGCCTCGGAAGCCATCCCCAGGAAGGGAAGCGAAGGATGCTGAAGGCTTCAGTGTGAGTACCAGCGCGCTGGAGAGGGAAGGGGGAGGAGAGAGAGGCTGCCACAATGCCACATACAGGTGGCACCGTGGTCCCCGGCTGGGCCTCCGGACAAAACCATCCCGTGTAAACCTTAAAGAGGATTAATCCTCCAGGAGCACTGTAATGAGACCTTAAAAGACTGAATAACAGCAGCCTATCGTGGAGGAAGGCAGTCGCCTGCTCCCCAAAGTCTTGCTAGCAGAGTTACATCAAAGCAAACGGGCCCCAGATAGCAGGCTGCTGCAGGAATCCCTTATCTCAGCTCCAGCGGATGCGGCCGCTGTGATTGTCTTGAACTGCCACCTGTCCCAGGCATCTTTGAAGGAACGCTAAGCCTCTGATGGATCTGACCTCCTTGAGCTGAGATCCTTTTATGTCTTTCTTCATTTTCTGCCCTGCTACATTCTTCCCCTGCCATGCACACGACATGAAACAAAGGGAGTTCTCACTCCTGACTCACTGTCCCCAGCCATTTGAAAGCAAAGAAAAACAATGTTAAGGATTATACTCCGCCCGTAATATGGAGCTGTCCTCAGGAGACAAGCCTCTTATTTTTGAGAGCATAACTAGACCGCATTTACGTGGGGGAGATTTTTACAATGGGGCTCGATGGCGCTGGGCGCCAAGACACCAGAGCTGCATGCCTGTGATAACTTAAGAACACACGAATGGCCCTACGGAACTTAATTAATAATCCCATGTTTTAACAGGAGGAACACAAATTCTAAAATATTAAAACACACTTACTGAGTCACTGTACTTTGGGACCTGGAATAGGACAGCCACAAGCAAATGTCCCTCAACTTGATTCAACGCCAAAGGATTAAAAAAAAAAAAAAAAAAGGCTGATAGAAAAGAGAAACATGAATGCACAAAAATATTGAAGGTGAGAAAAGTTTAAAACCCGCACTTGTTGCCTCTGGGGCCCGTCTCAGAGGCTGGAGGTGTCTGACATTTCCTAATCAGACGGGGAGGAAGGGCAGTATCTATGTTTCCATGGAAAGATCTGCCATGGAAGGGGAGGGAACAGAGCCGAGCTCCAAATTCATTCAATACTGATTTCTCAGCAACCGACTTATGCTGTCACACAAGTCTCTCTCCACATATTGCTGCAATGATACTCACTTCCGTGACGGTTTCTCACATCCAGTGAAATTCTAACACTCCTCACTGACTCATTAGGAGGGGTATTATTTTAATACTTTGCCTCATTTCACTAAAGATTCCGGGCAGCCCTGAAGAATTCATGTGAAAACGTAGAAAACGCTGACTGAATAAAAATCCAGTCAGAGAACAGTTGAGGTGGTCACGACGTCGAGAAAGTTAAGTAGAAAAGATGGAGGCCACAGACTCCACAGAATTGGTCTTAGGATTTAAGTCTGACTTTCCTGGTAGCCAAAGGGAAAAGAGAATCCAAATCAGCTCCATGACCTTCCATTTGCAAGAAGTCATGTCAGCTCCCTATCTTAGAGGGTATCGGAGTCTTCTGTCTGTCTCTATGGTATTTGAAAACTTCAGGAAAGAGTACAGGTCACCTGAACTAAACCAGCAATTCTGAAAATTGCCACCACAACCTTCTGTAGGTTTGGGCTCCCTAACCCATTGTTTTCAGAAGAGGGTCAGCCGAAGGGCTGGGAAGCTGAGGCATTCTTGGTTCTGGATTATAGGTCCCCCTCCAGCCCAGAAGACTGAGGACCCCACAGAAAACCACGGTGACAAGGGTTGACCCAGAGCCAGCTTTGCTCCACCCATGCCCCTTACACTCCCCACCCCTGGCTCGGCCACACCAACTCCAGGCCTCTGCCAGCTCCTGCAGCTGGGATTTCCAGCTCTGCAATGTTTCACCAGCTTCCAACCACACAGTCTGGTCCTCTGACTGACAGCCTATCTTCCCGATTCTGACGTGGTTCGATGGCAGGCAGCCCTGCTGGTAAGCAGCCTTTTCAGCTGGGGCCCAGGGGCCCTGCAAGGGGTGGACCACTGCCCTCAGGCTCTGAGCACACTGCCTGACACTCTTCCATCCAAGCTGGAATAGAGATGTTTTTCCCTGGAATAGAGATGTTCTTCAGGGATGCTTGATTAAAAAAAAGGAACCGCTGACATTTACCTCATGTGAGGTGGGCAAGCATGTACTTAGAGCTCATGAATCGGTTCACCTCCTTCTTCTCAGTGAGATCCGACGTGTGAGACTGTTTGCAGACTGTGGTTACCTACTACCCAGCACACGGGATCCCCACAGCTCCCTGCCCCCGGCTCTTCGCCACAGCCGACCTCCCCTCCCCCTTCCCCCCCCCCCCCACAGCAGCAGTCTGTTTACTTGATAAACAGCCCCGACGGAAAATCCTAAAACCCCAACGATATTTGGGACAGGCTGAAAATAACTTTTCCAATTCAAAGACAAGGTTCAGTTTTGTACAATATTACTGATCTAAACTTACGATTTGTCACCAGTGTGGTGGCATTAAAATGGGCCATGCTAAAAAATGAATTAAGAAGAGGACGTATTAGGCCATTACTTTAAAATATATTTAATATGCAAAACAACAAAAAAAAGAAAGAAAACAGACACATATACAGGAACATATGCAGAGATGTTAGGAGAAAAACATTGTATGCAGCAAGCCAACAGTAAAAGGGCACTCGATTCAAGACCTAATCGACGATATACCTATTTTAATTGTTATGAATTAGGCAGAGTTCAACTACTTCAAGTTTCTACTGAACTATCATATTAGTTGCCATTTTATTTTATTTTATTTTATTTTATTTTATTTTATTTTACTTTATTTTATTTTATTTTATTTTTTTTGTCTACTTGGATAAAGAAAATAAACCAGGGGAAACTTTTCTGAAATGAATGACTAGCTCCTCAAGTGAGAAGAAGTAAGACTTTTAAAATATGTTTTGGCTGGGATGGGAGTTGCCTTTGGGAATTTGTACGATTTCATCTTTATATGTTAATTCCATAAAATAGAGCACAATTACCATGCCTAATTTTTAATGTAGGTAGGACTTCTCCCAGTTCTCAGGGTTAAATTCCATTATTTCCAAGCTTCTCAAATAAAACCAGAGAGAGAATAAGATACATTCTAAAAGCTAAAAGTAAAGAAAGCTATAAAGGGGGATACAACAGCATCAAAGGACATAGAGGACAGCCCATGAGTCACACCGTTTTGGTGTGTGAGGACCTTTCTCCAGGCTTGAGACCAAGACAGGAGCATGGTGAGAGCCACTGTGCCCACACGAGACCGACTGTGTGGGGAGCCGATGTGCGGGGAGTTTTAGCGTGTTCTCCCACTGACTCCACCACCACTCCATCACCATTACCGCCCCCATTAGAAAGATGATAAAACCAGAGTTAAATGCTTGTTTGATGTCACCCTGTCAGAAGGTGACAGAGCCAGCTCTGGATCCTAAGTTTAACTTTAGATCTTCTTTCAACAGGTGGAAAATACACACAAAAAATTTATTTTATCATTTCCAATTCAAGATGGCAGGAGGGGCAAATACATGTCTTGCCATTCCCTCTGAAGACGTCTTTAAAATACAAAGATAGAAGTAGATGTTATAGTAATAATAAAAACACATACAAATAAGAGTAAAATTTACAAAGCACTTTGTGTTGGGCACTTCTATGAATGATGTAATCATCATTCAATCCTCAAAACAAGCCTATGAAGCAGGGGCTGTTATAATCCCCATTGTAGAGGCGAGAAGGTAAAGGCTTCCTCAGCAAAAACTAAGTAATGTGGCCATGATCACATTGTTAGGAGTGGCAGAACCAGGATTTAAACCCAGGCAGCCTAGGTATAGAGCCCATCGTCTTAATATAGTCAATGAAATAAGATCAGAACAAAAAATTTCAAGTAATTTCTGTAAGACACAACCTGGCTAAGACTAGAATTATAGCTTAGGCTTGTAAAGAAGCAGCAGACCAGAATATTAAGAGGGCAACAAAAGAAGTAGAAGCTGGTCCATCCAGGAAGTGTTGGCCTGGACAGATCTTTACATGGAACCCCTATACGAAGGCACTAGGGGCACGGATAGCAGGAATTTTCCCAAATAATATCATTATGCCTCTTCTTCAAAAAATTGGGTGAACTGTCCCAGGAAAGTGAAGTTCATGTGGATTTTGGAGACTTCACCTCACCCAAGTCTCTCACTGAAATGCACTCACCATGGGAGCCACACCAGCTCCAGCCTCCAGTCAGTGCGGGAGATTGGCACGGCCCCTGGTAGGTGCCCCAGGACACTGGTTCTCACTGCTCCCCAGAATCAAGCCCACCAACCACATCCTGGCATGGGGAGGGCCATGCTGTATTTCTCTGAAGGAAATCCTTACAATCGATATGCACAGTCAGGGTGTGTACTCGGAGGCAATATAAGACTGAGCAAAGGAAGCCCGGGGCAGCCTCCTTGCCCACAGTTCTAGAATGAGTGGACACCGGGATCGCGAGGCTTATAAGGGAGAGCATGAAGGGCACAGGGAGAGGGACCAGAATCAACAAGAAAAAGTAACCCCAGAGGCAACTTCTGGAGGATTCTGAGATGGTATTACATACAAAAAGTAAGAGCAACATGCTACAAAAAGGGAGCCATAAGAGAATTTTTTAAAAGAGCTCTCAGAAATTGAAAATAGGATCACTAAAATTAAAATATCACCAAAAGCACTGAAAATGGAATTCAAGGAAATTCCTCAGAACACAGAACCAAAAGCAAACAGATGGAGAATATGAAAGAAAAAGACACAAGATGCAGAAAAATAACCCAGGATACGTAACATTCAACTAAGTAGAATCTGGAAAAGATGAACAGAGAGCATGGGGCAGTAAAATGATTAAGGACAGAATGAATAGAAAGTATTCCCCAGAGACAGAAGCGCAGCTTCAGACTGGAGTGGTCTACCAACTGATAAGCAGAATGAATGTAAATTAAATTACATTTAAGGGGCGCCTGGGTGGCTCAGTCGTTGGGCATCTGCCTTTGGCTCAGGTCACGATCCCAGCATTCTGGGATCGAGCCCCGCATCGGGCTCCCTGCTCAGCAGGAAGCCTGCTTCTCCCTCTCCCACTCTCCCTACTTGTGTTCCCTCTCTCGCTGCCTCTCTCTCTGGCAAATAAATAAATAAAATCTTTTTTAAAAAATTACATTTAAAATACCTGCAGCTAGACACAGGCTTTCAGACACTAAGGGCAAAAGGATTTACATCTACAAAGGAATACAAATCAAACTGGCATCAGACTTCTCATCTACAACTTTGGACGTTAACATAAAATGCAGCAATGCCTTCTGACATCTCAGGGGAGATGATTTTTTAAGTTCGAATTCTAGCTAAACTATCAAACAAAAGCAAGGGCAGAATAAATGTATTTTCACCCGTGCCAGAACTCAGAAAGTATGCCTTGTCGTCCATCATTGGGAAGTTACTGGATATATCACATAAAACAAAGTAAAGCAAAAATGACAAAGGCGTAAGACCCAAGAAAGAGTCATTCCAGTGTGGACGACCATGAAGGATGGTGCCCAGATACCCCGTCCAGACTTCCTGGCAGAATGCAGTGCCCAGGAAAGGTGGGTACTCTCCCTTCAGTGCAAGTGATAAAGGTAGGAGGTTGAGGGGGAAATGCAAGGATCTTACAAAGATAAATAATAGAGGAAAAGCTAAAGCAACTACAAAAATGCAATACAGCAGGTGTGCAAGCAGTGAGGAGCAGGTAAGAATAGATAAAGCACTTGTCCTTAATGCGAGACCGATCACTGCTGCGTGAGTTAGGGATTAAAATGCTAGACCCACAAAGAAGAAAGGCTGTAGCTACTCGACTGATTTTCAGCCTTTAAAGTCAACCCATGGGCAGAAACACAGCAGATGTGGTGCTGACTATAAGATCCCATGGAGATTTTTTTTTTAAGTTACTTATTTATTTATTTGACGGGGCGGGGAGGGGGCACACAAGCAGGGGGAGTGGCGGGCAGAGGCAGAGGAAGAAGCAGGCTCCCAGTGGAACAGGAAGTCCGATGCCGGGCTGGATCCCAGGACCTGGAATCATGACCTGAGCCAAAGGCAGACGCCCAACAAACAGAGCCACCCAGGCGCCCTGATCCCGTACAGATATTAACAACACGGACCGTAGAAATGGAAAAGCTAAACTCTAGAAGATGAACTGGGATGGTCACCTAATATCCTCACCCTCTGAAATGGAACATCAAAAATTTCTATGAAAAATTGATGAAAAAAAGCAATAGAGGTTTAAGACACTCTTTCTAAGAATAACCATGAGAGAAATAACAGTAACACCAATAATATAATATCAGTATGGAAAGGAAGAAGGGTACATGTTGGAAACTCAAAGGTTTCCTCTCCTATTGGAGAGTCAATAAATAGTGTTGAGTGAAAATACTGAGAGTTGATATCAGGAAATAAAGGTGTAGGCACATTCTGGAGTTGTGATGGTTGCCTACCAAAAGAACTAAAACAGAAATAGCAAAAACTGTCCTTGGCAGTGGGGTTGAAGTAGAAAAGATGGGGACGACTTGAGCTTTCCACCCAAAGCTCTTGCTCACTTCATCATTTTGTGTATATATATTTTAGAGAAGGAGGGGGGGAGAGAGAGATAATCTTCAGCAGGCACCATACCCAGCTCGGAGTCCGACATGTGGCTCGATCTCACAACCCCGAGATCGTGACCTGAGCCAAAATCAAGAGTCAGACGCTTAACCAACTGAGCCACCCAGGCACCCTAATTTTAATGAAAATACAGTAAAAGTTTAAATTACAAAGAGAACTTCAAGGTTTCCCTCTGGATCTTTCCTACGGAAAAAAACTAATATTGGAGTAATCAAATAATCATCATAGATGAGAAAAGCTTTTACAAATCCATTTTTCCTGTTTGGTTTTTACCAAGCAGTTTCAGAGACACAACCCTGCTCAGACCCGCCTCAGCTTCCCAGTTTGGAATATCATCACTCGGGAGTGGCACCCCAGCAAAACCCGGTCACAAGTCCTAAGTGGACTGGAGGTGCACGGCTGCCCAATGTCATCTCATCTTGGCGTTGGCCGAATATTAGCTCTCATTGTTCTACTCAATGTGACATCACTTGACAGATTTGAGCCAACATCAACAGGTTTTGTAAAGCCTTTAGCCAAGGCTATAAAAGGTCCTCAAAGCTGTTTAAAATAAAACGAGCTCTAAAAGAACACAGGTCTCTTCACTTCCCACCCTACCAACAAGGCACTGCGTTGGCGCTTGGCCCATCACATACCCCACTGCTATCCCTACTGCCAGCGCCTCTCCTCCAGTTTCAGAACACAAAAAGCCCACCTTCACTATTAATTTCGCAAGAAAAAAGTGGTTGGGAACATTGACTTTAAAGAATGGAATCATGTAAAAATACAAACGCAACTCAGAAGCGTCTTACCTATGCCGTCAGACTACCGAGAAAAGAGGACAAAACTCCAGCTCTTCGGGATGCTGCCATTTGCACCTTGGCTCTTTGCACCACTAGGCTGGCATTCACACGAAGCAAGCACTTTGAAATCAATATTTTACCTTGGTCTCCGATACTACCGGCTCAGTAAGGACAACGAGGGATATAACACATAATCATTACTATTGTCCACGTGTCCAAGTTCATTCACTCCTCAAAACTCAATCACATGACGCAGCCAGCAGCTTCTCAGCCAGACTGAACCAGGGTCTCGTTCCTAACTCCACTGAGTCCCCTCCACACACCGTTGTCAGGGAGGAGTTCACATGACAGGAGGACTCAGGCTGCCATCCTATGTACGCACCCTACAGGATCTCGACTCTTCTCAGAATAGGGGCCAATCACAGCTCTGATCTCAAGCTCTGTATAAGAGAGCTTCTAATTGGAATCTTAATACTTGGGACCTAAAGCAGCAGAAAAAAAAATGCATGCGTTAAAGTCAAGTTCACCTGGTGCTCATTATGAGAGAGATGTTTCAGAAAATCTAAAGCCTGGTAACAGGTGACTGGTATCAAAGGAACCAGGCTGTACTGTTCCCCAAAAGTCAGACCTTTTTAGGAATGTCCTCCTGGAGTAGATTTACAAGAAGGCACCATCAGGCAGGTCTGCAAACTCTTCTCGTCTGTGGGGTAGACAGTCCCAAGTGCTGACCACTCGCCTCTGTCATCACCGGGCTATTTCCGTCCCTCAAGGTGGTGACTGCTCCTGGACGGTAAGAACATGTGGCCAGCGCTACGGAATACCATGTTCAAGCAACCGTGCTTAAAAGGGACTCGTGTTTGGGGCGCCTGGGTGGCGCAGTCGTTAAGCATCTGCCTTCGGCTCAGGGCGTGATCCCGGTGCTGTGGGATCGTCCTCCGCTATGAGCCTGCTTCTTCCTCTCCCACTCCCCCTGCTTGTGTTCCCTTTCTCGCTGGCTGTCTCTATCTCTTCAAATAAATAAAAATAAAATCTTAAAAAAAAAAAAAAAGGGACTCGTGTTTAAGAAGACTTGAGTGTGAAGGACCGAAAGCTGTACCTGAATGCTTCATGCCCTAAACTCAGCTCCTTGTTACTGCGAACCACCAGAAGACAAAGAAGAGAGGAAAAGAGCATTTTGGGCAGCCTCAATGACACACAACAGCACTACAAGGAACTTTCACCTGCCCTAAATCAGAGAGGTGCCTGTGAAAACTCAGAAAACCTCCTTAGGCTTTAAGGACAGGAGCTGCGCACCAGACCGGGGACATTAAGGACACTGAGGTCTGATCGGCCGGGTGGGAGGCACAGTGACAGCAGCATTGACAAAACCTCACTGTGTGCCCCTCAGGCCATGACCGTGCCTGCAAACACATGTCAGCAAAGCGCCCCAGGAAGAGCATTAGAGAGAGAGAAACGCACAGGCTTGGCTGAAATAGGAGAAGGGTCACTATCAACGGGTGTGAAATTCGCCCCCCAAAGGTCTAAAATTCAGGGGAGCATTTCAGATCACAGTTCAGAACCCCTCCGAAATTAATGAAAGGCAGACATGAAAGTTAATAACAGCTGGAATGGATCAAGTGGAAAGAAAATGCAACATCGGCATATGTGTTTTGTGAATTTCTTAAGAGTCCATAAATTTGATATTTGGAAGGAGGAAGGGAAATGTTAATTAGGAGAAATTTCATACTGGATTTAAATTTGCCGTGCAGTCAGAATTCCACTGGAAAACCCCCCTGGAATCAGAAATCAGCCCCAGCAGACCCGAGTCGCGCCTTTCATCCTGCCACGTCATACTTGTTGATAGGTTACTTCGTTGTTTGCGTGTGTTTCGTGCGGTCTGTCCCCAAAACGGGAAATGAAGAGCGACCGTCACATCTTTTTGTTTCTACTGTGGGTGGCACTAATGTCGAGGTATCAAAAAATATCTAAGAAGCCGCCCGTCTGCCTTATAGAGAAGGCTGTAAGACTTCGACCGTTGCAGTTCGAAGTATCTCGGGAGATCAGCCGCTCTGAAGTCTCAACGTTGACTTTCCTTATGGTCCTGATACAACTTGGATTTGATCACCAGACCCAGAGAGATCTCAGGTCAGATCCGTGCCCGGAAACGCTTTACGCCGTTAAGGTCTGCTGTCTCACATCGGTCTTTTCAGGAAGCATCAGTCCTATCTGTGGTCCTGAGAGGAGGGGATCCCGTGGGCTCCCTGTGACGGTCTCCATGCACGTTCCTCTGTCCCGGCGCTCCGCAGCCGTCTCTCCTTACTCGAGAGATGCCACGGGCCCCTGGAGCCTGCACTGGCCCTGCTGTTCAGAGTCAGTCTTTCCATCTCTCCTCATAAAGCATTCCTCCAGCCATCCCTTCATCATGCTACCTGCTTCTCCCCAGATCCTTACCCTTTATCTGAGACACCCAAGCCCAGAGACCAAGCACTGCCCATGTTAGTGGGACACCAAGATCGTTCTATGCAACAGGCCTGTGTTCCCTCTCTCTCTCTCTGCAAATAAACATTCCAAGGAGACTTCAAAATAAAGGTGCTCTCTCCCTGCCACATCCTCCCCTGGGTGGGGCAGGGTGATCTGCTGCCCTGTGTCGTCACACAGAGGGACAAGCAAGGGACTGCTGCCCCCAGACCAGGCGTCGGTGGGGCCAGATACTGCATTCCCCGCTGACACGTGACAGCACCAGTTACTTATACAGGCTGCTCTTCAGAATCGAGTTCAAACGGACAGCCTATGTCCCCAAAGCCACTGCAGGGATAGCGGTTAACAAGGATGCGGTGGGGGGAAGACAAAGTTTAACAAGATGAGTAGAACAGCGGTGTGCGGGGGGTGGGGGGGCTTCCCACCCTCCCTCACTCCCAAACCCTCAGCCAAGGAGTCCAGACTCAAACACACACTGTGAGCAAGATCCTTCTAAATCTCAGTTAACTCATGTGCCCAATGGGTTTGGCAAAAACTAAATGAGTCCTGGGGCACCCAGGGGGCTCAGTCGGTGAACAGTCTGCCTCCGGCTCAGGTCATGATCCCGGAGTCCTGGGATCGAGCCCTATGTCGGGCTCCCTGCTTAGCGGGGAATCTGCTTCTCCCTCTGTCTCTCCCTCTGCCGCTCCCTGGGCTTGTGCTCAAATAAATAAATAAATAAATATCTTAAAAACAAAAAACAAACAAAACTAAATGAGTCCTTAGCCCAGCACCTGGCACACAGTAACCACTCCACATAGGGGCCTGCTGTGGTGACTGTCAGAGCTTCCCAACACACCTGTCCCCCAAAACAGACAGGTGCAGAGCAGACTAGGAGGCCTGCCCCTGATTACGTCACAGGTAGCTTCCAATCAGTTTCTCCTCCTTCTCTCCCGGAGCACAGCAACCACAGAGCAGCGTGGGGTGCTCCTGAACTCCCCCCGCTGGGATCCGCTCAGACCTTCCCAAGGGCTCACCAGACCCCTGCCTGTCGCCACTGGCAGCAGTGCCACCCGGTCCTGGCCCCGTCCCCAGGCTCCCCGTGTGGGGCTGAGCATGAACTGCTGCCCCCCTTGACGGCCATTTTGAAAGCATGGATTAAGAATTTGAGCTCTGGAGCCAAGCTACGTGAATTCAAACCTTGGCTCAGGCACTTTGGAACCATGTAAACACAGGCAACTTTCTTAGCCTTATTGGGCCTCAGTTTCCCCATCTGTCAACAGGGAAAATCATGATAACTTCTCATAAGGTTATTGTGGGAGTTTAATGAATTCCAAGCCCTGGCGTAATTTGTGGTGGCAAGAGAGAGTTCAACTTCTGCCTGCTATAATTGCTAAGAGAGGAGAACCATTTCCATCCTGCTAGGTCACCTAATTCTATATCTGTCCCTTGTGACGGGCCCCACAGACCAGCCAGAGTAATGCTCCCCAAGAAAAAACCCAACCACATCACTCCCTCCCGTGGCTTTCCATTGGCCCACAGTTTCCCCCAGCCTGTCCCCCCAAACCTGCCCCACTCCCTCACCAAGCCATCGCACTAGCCTTCTCTCTGCTTCTGGACACGGCCACAGCAAACCCACAAATTCCACTCTGTAAGTGGAATGCTCTCCCCTTAGATCTTCCCAGGGCTGGCTCCTTTTGTCATTTGGGCCTTGGCTGCAAAGACACCTCCGAGCAAGGCCTGGTATGTTACTACGCCCTGAGTCTCTCCCTCAACACCAGCCCTTTTCCTGGGCTCCGAGCACCAGCTGTGCTGGCTTGATGACGTCTCTTCCCAGATGTTGGGTGCACGTCCTCTGGCTGTAGTGTGGGCTCCACTAGGGTGAGAACCTGACTGACTTGGCAAACGCAGACCCCTCAGGACCTAAACAGTGTGTGAGTCACAGCAGGCTCTCAAAAATGCACAGGATTTTTGAAATGAATAGATATCATGCATCATGTACGCAATGGGGTAAGACCGGAAGTGCCTCAAGCAGGGGGTGCTTAGAAAGGCCGGGGACACCAGATGCACTCAGGTGCCTCCAACGGCTCATCTACTGTCTCTCTATATCACCAATTTGTAGCAAGACTACATTCAAAACACCCTTAGTGATAAAAGATAGAGGCTATATAAAAATGCATCCCACAGCCATAGACACATTGAATACAGAAGTAAATTGCACGTTTGATCAAAAGGGTCCACCTATGTGGTCAGATTTGTGGAGCCAAGCTGAGATCTTGGAAGCCAAGGGGGAGATCCGTCAGATCGCAGACGGGCGGGGAGCAGGGTGGCAATGACATTTCATGACGTGCCGTACTTAAGGGGAGAACCAGGGTTAGGGAGGAAATGTGAATTGTGACTGCCTTTGAAAGCAGGCTTATTCCATGAAAGCAAGCCAGAAAAAAGAGGTGGTGTCTATTTCCCAGCCTCCGCCGCCTCCGCCACGCGCACTTATCTGATCCTCTCTAAATTAGGACACAGGCGACTCCTTTTATTCCCCTCAGGAGTCATGAGCACAATCAGGATGCAGATTTGGCCCCCCCCCCCAGTGGACAAGTAAACACCCAGCTTCCTGGAGCGGGCTTCCTCCAACCTGCACAATGTCTGCTGATTAGCCTTGCAGCCCCCACAGAGGGGACGCGTCTTCCCCTCAGGGGTCCCACCACCTTCTCCTAAGATCCTCTCTGTCCAGGCTGGATTGAGGGCTTCTGCCACCACTGGAAGCCATTTCCCCCCAGCAGCATTAGCTATTGGATTTCCCAGCTGAATTTCACTTCCTTTCAGGTCCCTACCCCCAACCTCACCATGGGCCCCTTGCACTTTCTCTAGCTTGGCTGATGTTACATTTGAGTTAAAAAAAAAACCAAACAAAAAAACCCCAAAAAACTCAAGGTTGTTTGTTTTTGTTTTTTTTTTTAATTGTGAACATTACATATATTGAAGTTAAAATGGGTCTTGATACAGGACCCTCTTAATTCATTAGAAATTAAGCCACATTTATTGTGGCTTTGGGATTTGCACTTTGAGATCAAGAAAGATACCATGGGGGCGCCTGGGTGGCTCAGTGGGTTAAACATCTGCTTTTGGATCAGGTCATGGCCCCAGGGTCCTGGGATCAAGTGCCACGTGGAGCTCCCTCCTGAGGGGGGGAGTCTGCTTCTCCCTTTCCCTCTGCCCGTCCCCCCAATCATACTCTCACTCTCTCTCCAATAAATTAATAAAATCTTAAAAAAAAAAAAAAAGAAAGAAAGATACTGTGGTTATCTAGGTTACCCAACACAGAAGGGCTCAGAGTTTGAGAACAAGCATTAACGGAAATTTGTTGTCTTCGAGGGAAGACAGAGGGAGAAGCAGCCCGTGGTTGACGACCGACGAAAGAGCCACGGTTAGAAGTCGGAAGGGCGGCTGCGGGACAGGAATCCCATGCCTGCAAATCTGAAGGAGGACGTGAATTAAACTCTCTGAGACACAGAAACTCTGGGTTAGCAAGGGGAAACACAGTTATCCAAAGATCTGTTGAAATACCCCAAAGCTATGACACACGTCCTGGGGATCACCCCAGGGACTCAGGCAGAGAAGCAGGGGTTCCCCAGGAACCTCGTCTGCTACCACCCTCTTCCCTGAGCTCCACTCTCCAACTACTCTCCTCCCGGGTCCTCGCAAAGGACTTCCTCTACGAAGAATCGTCTCTACCTCTTTGCCATAGGGATCATTAGTTCAGATGTCCCTTCCTCCAGGAAGCCCTCTGGACCCAAGTCTGCGTCAGGCATATTGTAACCCACTCCTAAAGGACCCTGCATTTGCCTTTCTGAAACATCCTTTGTGTTGGCTTCTTACATGGGCTTATCTACTTGTCCCAACACCCCACCAGCCTGAAGGTCCATGGAAGCAACAACTTTGTTCATGCTGTCTAACACGGGTTGGCACTTAGGTGGCTGCCAGTAAGCACATGCTGAAACAACAAACGACTAACAGATGAACAAAAAAATACCAACAGCTGAATGAATCAAAAATCTTCCTCATTTTGTTCTAAGAGGAAGAAACTCACCAGAACTGAGGTTGATGAAAAGCCCGGACCCCCCAAAAAGAAGGGAAAACATTAGGAAGATAAGAACAATTAATTTTAGGAGAGACCCAAAGTCTAAAGAACAAAAATGTAAAAGCTAAAAGATCTGAGGAAGTTGGATACTTTTCAAAGAGGACCGTCAGAATCCAAACGCTATCAGAATATAGGAAGGACAGAGCAATAAAATGCCAGATCCGTTACCCTATATTAAATCAAACTGTAAAAGGCACAAAGAGAGAAAAGTCCGGCCCTTTCACTAAGAATGATGAAGATACAGCACAAATTTATAGGTACAAGATCAAGAAAGCTAATGCAGGCAGAAGATACAACTTTCGGGAGACATCAAAGGTAACATTCTTTAATTATACAAGAAAAAGGAGGAGGGACCAAGGATAATGTTGCTCCATTAGGAAATGGGACAGAAAGTTGTTAGCAGATGGCTGAGAAGTGGGAGGAGTTGCTGTGTTTCTCATGCTTTAGTCTAAGAGGTTGGGGGGGGAGGGACGGAAGGAAAGAATGACAAGCAACTAAAAAAAAAAAAAAAAAAAATTCCGCTGTGTTGGGTGGGTGCCAAATTAGAAAAGGGAAATAAGTACGTAGAATATTTAAACAACCGAGTTCATAATCCCAAACCGGCCTGTAGATGAGGTTCCTGTTAACACGGATTACACGTCTACTTGGACCCTAACAAGTTGGAAAGATGTTACCGAAATCATGAATCGCCTAGAGATCACTGAACGCAAAACAAATCATTAAAATTTGGAAAAGGGGAGACAAATATCATGCTCCCCTTAACCGCAGGAAAAACACCTACCTGTCTGATTTTAGATGGGTGTGAAAACACGCGAGCCAGGCGCATCTCCTGTGCTAATCCCACGGTTCTTAAAAAGAGGGTCCTTATCCAAGTCTGTGAGTAAACTGACAACTTCTCCCAAAGCACCGCCATCCATCTCAGATGAGAACCTGAGCAGTTTTACAGCTGCTGTATGTGCACGAGAGCAAATACTGTTGCTGTTTTTGAAATGTACCATTTAGAAATATATCAATGTGTCATAAACGCCTACTTTCAGAAAGGACTGGGTGACTACGTTCGGACCTGAGGTGGCACCCAGGGGCTAGAAATAAAAGCAGAAGCATCAGTGTCTTGCCAAGGGGCCCCTCCTGACTGGCAGGCTCAGGGCACACTTCACCTGTGGTGTGACGAAGGGCAAGCAATGGAACAGCACGGCCTTCTGCGGCACTGAAGGGCCCCCTGGTCCTGCCCCAGGACTTCTGGCAGGTGCAAGAGCTGGGGACGGCCCTTGGACCGCCATGTGATTCCAAACACCAACGTACGTGGGCCAACACAAAACATAGCTGTGAGGTGCTGAGGTGAGAATAATATGTCTACTTGGTGCCCAGGGAAGGGAAACACCTTTGTGAAATGGACTTGCAAAGGACGTGGTCCCTAGACAGGCCCTGAAGGGTCAGTAGGACGTGAGGACAGGAAGAAAGCACAGAATGACTCCAAGAGGAACAACAGTGGGAGCAGGGTGGCTGAGGCAGCGGCCAGAGGGCCGGGCTCGCCTGCAGGGAGGACTGCCATGGGCCTCCAGGGAAGGGGGGCTGGGCCAGGGCGCGGCCAACAGCCAGCTGATTTTTCCCTAGAACAGTCTCCCCGAGCCTCTTCTGTCCGTCCTTCTCCTGAATGGCCTTCAAGCTTCTCCCTGATCTCCTCCAATCGAGGCATCCCCCAAAATTCAATGAATAAAATTCTCCAAACACGACAGTGCTTTTCTCACCTCTGGTTTCCAGTTTCCCAGACTACCTCCCAAGACTGAATTGTAGAATCACAGTCATATGAGGTCAAGATTCACTGGCAAGAGTCAGCCTGGAACCCTAAGAATCATCCCTCCACTTCTACCGCTTTTGGCGGAGTGAGTTAGTTACCTTGCAACAGCTCCTTTAAGTCTATGGACGTAGCTCACACTTTGCAAGCCCTAAGTGTTACTTCTGGATTACTGCACGAAAACCTGGATCGTTACACCCAATTTCTAATAGAAAGACAAGAATAATCACGGAGCTGTTCTGAAGTCCACAAATCCGGTTCCGCCAAGGTCCGCATCTCCCCGCTCCAGCTGCCCCTATGCTTCAAGACTATGAGGGGAAGAAGCAATGTACTTGGCAAAGCCCCCAAAGTATGACCCAACATCAACCTTTCTGGCTAAGCGGTGCAATTTTCAAAAAACAAAACGATACACACACACACTCCTGGTTGGTTCATCAACTGCTCTCCACAGAGGTAACAGACAGCCTGAACGAGAATGGAACGGTGTGTGCTCAGGGACTGTCACCGCCTGTGCAGTTGCGTCGACCCCAAACTGTTCATTCGTGCCTTGTAGGCATCTGTGTGTCTCACAGTCTCCAGATGACACTCCAACAGTAAGAGAGACGTGAGCAGGTGCCCCTGTGAAAAATTCACATCTTCTCTTCCACTCGCTTAGAAGATGTATTTCTAAGGGCTGTAGAAAGTCACCTAATATAAAGACAGACAGGTAGGGGAAAAAAAAACTTACTTTTTTTTTTTTTTTTTAAGCACACAAGAAGGCAAGTGGGCTCGGCACATCAGCTTTCCACAGAAAATAAATGCAAGCAATTAAAAATTCAGTTTCTTTTCTTTAAGCTAATTCCTCAGGTTTTGCTAATTAGCAACTAATAGTTCTGTCATCCGAGCTGGGAAACGTTAAGGAAGAATACCAGTGGTATGTTTTCAATCAAACCATTTGCATGAAGGAATGAATCATATTTTCCATGAGGGATTACTACTGCTCGGGAGCAGCTGGGGGCAGAAGAAAAGCATCTTCACCACCATAAAACTGTAAAAAAAAAAAAAAAAAAAAAAAAAAAAAAGGACCTGAAAGTTTAGAAAAGGGGACGTCCTTCTACTCCTCGTAACAGAACCAGCAGGGGCCCCGTGGGGCCGGCCTCGTGAATCTGAGCCGCTCCCCTCAAAGACTCCTGCAGGGACAGTCAGAAAACGAGACTCCTCACAGGAAGACGGAAGACAAGGAAACACATGTTTTCCGTAACAGAGAAGAGAATAAAAGTTAAGCACCGGCCGGGGTACGAGGAATGCTTTAACTATTATGTCACCTGCCCGTGCAAGTCCCTAAGAGAATACATGCCCGGCAGCGAGGGCAGGCGGGGGTGACAGGAGGTGGCAGCACCTGGCTACCGACGGAGCAAGGGCAGCTCACAACTGCTGAGAAATCTTCAGGCAGGAGATGGGGGTCCGACTGCTGACTCCAGGACCAGCAGGTCAGGGCTCTGAAGCCCAGCCCTCCCGTGCTCCCCCCAGTCACAAAGCACCAGTGCTCCTGCAGCGGCCCGCCTGTCAGCATCACGCCACGTCTGAGCCATGCGGCTGGAACGTCTACTTTCTTGCCTTGATATACAAGCCCTCCACAGCGACCCTTCAGGGGAGAATACCCTCCAGTGCCCCCCGTGAGCATTTTATTCCAAACATATGTTGTGCATGTTTGAAGTGCCCGCGATCCCTGGGTATTTTTTTTTCTTTTCTTTTTTTTTTTTAAGTCAAACCCGCAAAACCTAAAATACTTTGAATCCAGCGTCAGTGCCATTTGCGAAGACGCAACAGTGCAGACCCAAGGGTAATCAAGTCTTGTGCAATACAAATTGTACAGATGTCCTTCTGAGGGTAAAGAAACGATGTTCCCTTTTCCGGTCTTACAGGAAGCCTGCCCACAGGTTAGAAATACAAAGTCAGCATATATAGAAGCATAAATTAGGCATCTTGGAAAGTCCACATTTTCCAACCGCAGAGAAATGAAGGAATTCCTGGGAGTGTTCCCGTGCCCGGCTACACTGCACTGGAGGAGTCTTTTCTCTCCAGCAACCTGGTGGGGTTGGCACACGAGTCACAGGAAAGGGAAGAGCTTACAAAGATGTTCCTGAACCCTGAGCCCCTGAAGGTCTGTAGCGAACTTGTGTTTTGACAGTTTTGCTGCAGGACTGACAAGTAAAGGAACGTGATCGAACTTTCATGCCTCGTTTTAAAAAGACCGCACTTTCCTCATACACTACAAGTTTGTGGAGGACCTATCAACTTCAGCATTGCACTGGTCATGCGTTAGCTTTACCTGGATAATGACATCCAGATAAGGTTTTATTATAAAGTACCAAAAAATCCTCATTATAGTGGTAGAAGACTAAATAAACCAACTGGGTTCTAGAAACAGTAAAGTTAGGTCCTATCTAACTCCTTCAGGTTTAGTTTACGATATCTTTAAAATAGTTCCTACAAATAATTCTGTAGCTTTCATTTTTCCACATATATTGTTTGTATTTGTTACATAAAACACTTCCTGCCAAGTATTTAAAAGGTTAAAACCCCTCAAAATCATTTGAGAAGTTTAATATTTCTTCACTTACAAAATACAAAAAAATACATAGTCAATTCACTAAGGTTCAGGGAGAAAGGTTATGTTCAGAAGGCCACCATACACAGTGCTGACCACACCAACCCTTTTCCTAAGACTTAGAATCCACTCAATTCCTAATCTGTTTCTAGAACACACAGATCTCAGGAAGGCAGCAAAACACACACGACTGCAGCACTAACAAAACCAACTTGGTCTGGAGAGTGAACTCATCACAGACAGGTGGTGATGGAGAAGGTGGTGGTGGTGGTATTGGTGATGATGGTGTTGGTGTTGGGTGGTGATGGTGGTGGTAATGGCGGTGATGTGGTGGTGTTATGATGGTGATGATGGTGGTGCTGGTGCTAATGGTAGTGATGATGGTAGTGGTGGTGGTGGTGGTGGTAATGATGGTGGTGGTGTTGATGGTCATGGTGGTGGTGGTGGTGGTAGCAGTGGTGACAATGATGACAATGATGGTGCTGATGACAGTGGTGATGGTGGCAATGGTGGTGCTGGTGCTAATGGTAGTGATGATGGTAGTGGTGGTGGTGATGACAGTGATGGTGGTGATGGTAGTGGTATTGGTAATGATGGTGGCGGTGTTGATGGTCATGGTGGCGGTGAATGGGTGATGGTGGTGGTGTTAGTGGTGGTGACGATGATGACAATGGTGGTGCTGATGACAGTGGTGATGGTGCTGGTGCTAATTATAGTGGTGATGGTAGTGATGGTGGTGATGGTGGTAATAATGGCGGTGATGGAGATGGTAGTGATAGTGGTGATGGTGATGATGGTGGCAATGATGATGGAAAGGAAGGACCAGGAAGAAGTGGAGGCATAGGGAAACAGGTGTCATAATAATCTGAAGCACTCACCATGAGCCAGAGATTTTACTAAATACTATCTTTGCACTGTCTCACTTAATTCTCAGGAAAACACTGTGGATCAGGAGTCACATTATAACACCAAATAAATCGTTAGGAAATGATTCTTAGAGTCAGCACACTTGGCCACACCGCACAGCCATTACATGGCAAAGCTGGAGCTTGAGCCCAAATCCCCTAAGTGGTAATCCAATCTGTATGATCCCTAGAACTCCCCATCCATGTTGTATGTGTACGGATCTCATTTATTTATGACCAGTTTAGAAGTATACTGGGACGGTGGCTCAAAATGGCATCTGCCAGCTGGTTACAGGCAACATACGTAGTTTGCCAGCCATCATGCAGTTTTAACAGTGACTTGAACAATACAGTGGGGAAAGCTAAGGAGCATCCAACCTATCGGTCTATGTCCTCTCAATAGAACAGTTCCAAGCCCCACTAAGAGCTCTGCAGTGCCCTGTGCTAGTGAATATTCCACTGGAGGCCCAAGAGGTGGGTCACAAACGCCCACTGCCAAGAGGTGCCAAGGATCCCAGGTGTGCAGAGAGCCTATCCCTCAAACGAAGGGGAGAGGAGTCAACGGGCACACCGTTAGAAGAAACGAACCAAGAACAAGCTGCAAGTTGAATGGCACAGAGAGAAAGTTGACGGTCATCTGCGCTTCCATCAACCAGAAAAGAAGTATTCATCAGCTGTCCTGCCAGTTACATACCTCATAATTAGTGGGCATCTAGAACAGAAAGCAAAATGTAAATATGAGATGGGGAAAGTTTGTGTTCACACATACGGATGGAAACAATGCAGGGAACTTCTGGGTGATAAGCTAGACCTGGTTCTTTTAAAAAAGTAAGTATACCCAGGGAGTATTAATGCTGGGAGGAAGTCTGCAGAGCCCCTCATGTTTTCTGCACGGATGCTATCTAATAGAGACCCGCAAAGAAAAACGCAATGGAGAAAACAAGAACGTGCTCAGAGAAACACCCTGCCAACCCTATTGTACACTCTCGCTCCTCAAAGCAAACGAAATAAACTTTAACGAAGGAAGAAAAAGAAGCAAGCACCCACCTCCTCCTCATTTCTGGATCTGTAAAAACAACGGTAGCAACAGGGCGGAGAAGCGCTTTTTAATCAGAGAAGCCGTAGCCTTTTTTAAAAGCTTAGAAGAATCCATAAAACCTTTTCCTCCATGCTTCTGACCACTTAAAAAAATAATGGACCTTCCATCTCTACCAACAATGTAATCTGGTCGGCGAGAAAGCAGTTGCTGAGACGTAAGGCTGCTCCAGGCTCTTTGATCTGCGCCCTGATGAGGGAACATTCCCCTCTGCTGCAAGCCAGCTAACGAAGGGATGAAATTAGCTTTTATCCTGGGCACTTTCTTGAGGGAAAAAAAAAAAAAAAAAAAAGGCACTAATCAGCTGTCCTCGCTAATCAGTCATCTGGCTAATGACCTTTTGCCTTAAAACACTAAAATTTCTGAATGATGTGGAACACGGGAAACACAAACCAGTCCCCCTCTCTGGAGCTCAACGGATCATCTGGAATTGGAGCCGGGGAGGTTAAATGGCAAGTCTGTATCCTGGCGAGGTGATAAATCTGTAATCAAGAGCTGCAGTTTTGGTACCTCGACATGAACTTCATTACCCCCCAACCAAATTATATTTTCCTAACCAGAAACAGGCCACAAATAAAGTCAACCCGTATACATTTTTCTTTGGAGGAAGCCATCATATATTTGGGTTCTGAGTCCTAGTGAATTCGTTAAACTTTACGAGCGCTGGAAAAGGAGCTTCCCGTGTTTCTGGTCTGCTGGGTAGAGAAGAAAGTCAAACATGTAGAAGAATCTTCCACATGGAAGGAATTTAGCACTGATCTGCTCAAAAGGGGTTTGTTTGTCCTCAACAAGGAAGCAAAAAAAATCATTCAAAATGAGGATAGCGGGTGTTCAGGACTTCTGCCAGGGCAGCCCACTTTAATAACTACCCCCCGTCAACCAATTTTGCTCCTACAGTGTCTACTTGGGTGGAAGAAATCTGGTTCTCGTTCCCAGCAACGGTCCATGTGGCTTAGCCACAGATGGACGGTGTCCTTCCTGAAGGCTGCCCCATGGAGGCTCGGACTTACTTAGATACGTCCAAAAATGGCACTCTCTACAAAGAGGAATGGACAGGACGTAGGAGAAGGAAAACAAAAACTGGACAGTAAGTTAAACATTGATATAAATTCATACCAGCCCAATAATTCAGACAGCACGCATGCGCGCGCGCGCCCAGCCTTCCGTGGCTCCCCGACCGAGGGCGGCGGGGTAGGACCCACTTACGGTAGTGAGGCTCCATGTAACCGTTGCGGGGGTCCATGGCAAACACGGCCCCGCGGTAGGGCACGGAGGGCTCGGCCAGGTGTGGCAGGGACCCATGGATCTCCTTCTTGATCAGCGAGGCCCTCTCCTCGCTGGATGTCGAAGGCTCCTCGCTGATCTTGCCGAGGCCCTGGACACTCTGTGGCTGCATGGTGACTGCGTTTCTTCTCTCTCTGTGATAGGTCTGTCCAGGACTTTCATCCTCTAAAGAAAGAAGGAAAATGGAAGCTCTGTGAGCCACTCGAAGGAGCAATTCAAACCCAGTCATCAATGAGGTCTCCCTCTCCAGCCCTCCTCCCCAAAAAAAGCCTACTCCCCATTCTTGGCAACTTTGAAAGCTGCACCATGAAGGCATATCCTGCAGACAAAACTGCTTATGAATGAGGGTCCAAAATACAAATCGAAGGACGAAGGGGAGCAGGAAATGAGCCTATTAAGTTGAGATGTAGGGGGTCAGCAAATTATCATCGCCGGCTTACAAGTGAATCTGCCAGGGAAGCTTTTCATTAGGGACTTGCCAATGTCCCTGCAGGTCCCAAGTGGAGCTGGAAGTTTTGCCAGCCTGAGACCACGGGTGCCCAGCTTCCCACGTCTGTCTGAGGGAGCGGGGCCGCTCAGGTATCAGGCAGCTCAGACACCCACCGTGCCTCTGGGTGATCTGTGGGTCGAAAGATCTAAAGTGATCCAGAAGTTTTCTTGTTTTTGTTTTATTTTTTAAGTCAGATCTGTAACCCACTGGGTTAGTGGAGCTAGAAATAAGACACAAGACCCACTAGTTATGAGGGGTAAAGGTCAACCTATGGTGCCCTTTGCAAGACACTGCTTTCTGCAGCTCATGGAACAGCTGAGAACCAAGAAGAAAATGGGGTGAGACTAATTCCCAGGGCAAGACGGCTCTGTAGGCGAGGAAGGCGTCAGTGATGTGGACACAGGCACATTCTCTGCTGGGTTCCAGAGGCTGCTTCACACGCTTGAGAAACAGCTTGACAAAATTCCACATACATTCAATATTCCAGCTTCCTAATACTTCTGCTCCCTTTGATCTGTAGGAACTTCCCATCTACCCTCTAGGGCTCTCTGCAAATGTGACTGGATGACCTTTCTAGAATAGCACATCAAAGAACCCATGCATAAAATTGCACCGAACGAGTGATCTGAACCCACAACAAATGGGCCAATTCATCTGTTGGAGTCACACACACATTCTATACTAGGTACCCCCAAACAAGCTCTGCATTTCATCAGCAGACTGTTCTGGAAGGTAAGTGCTGATGGAAACAAAGCTGTGAGGGCACGGCTCAGACATCTCATCTGAGAGTGATGTCCCATTCCCGATCTGAAATATACATATGTATGTAAGTAATAATAGCGTCGTACATTTTACATGGACAGATTGTGAATACATCCTATCCCAACACATAAACTGATCTTCGAAGTATTTCATAAAGCAATTATCTCTGGCTGAGAGCCCCTAAAACACAGGAAAAGTATGCTTCCACAGTTTGATGGCTGTTTGTACCAATTCAGAAGAAAGTAAAGCTACAAACATGGGCGAGCATGAAAATATATACTATAGTCACGGCTACTGTTTTGTGATGACTAATGACCTGAACCACCCAAAGCCAGGAGCAATTTTCATCGTTCTGCCTATGTCTGGGATTGGAAGAAATAAGCAATGTTTCGTTTTGTTTTGTTTTTCAGTCTAGCAAATAACTTGCAAAACAGAATAGCCAAGGAGGTATGCTTTGGTCTTTACAGTGAATTTGCTGACTACTGCAGGGTAACTGTGAAACATTATTTAGCCTTGTTTCGTGCAGGGCTTCACCGCCAAATCTTGTAATTATGGGATAAATTAGGAGTTTAATCTATCAAGTAACTACTAAAAAGGAAAAAAAAATGGGTGTAATCCCCCATTTTCACAGATCGATCTTTACAAAGGCAATTCAAACCAGGCTTCTGCTAATTTAAAAACGAAGTACCAAAAAAAAAAAAAAAAAAAATCCTTACGTTTTTATTTTCCCTTCTGACTAATACTTTCAGGCTCCACTCCACCCTCAGACTTCCTTAGCAGTAAAGTTGCAGGCTATAGAATAAGGGTTTGCAGTTAGGTAAAAGCAGAAGGGTGTCAAAAACATTAAAACTCTTAGTTGGCTTTATAAAAATTCCTATAGCCTACCAGGGGCCAAAGTCATATTTTCCACTAATTTGCGCCTGTATAAAACCTTTATTTCCAGTTTCAACCTGAAGTGAACTTGTGGCACTAAGGTGAAGTTCTGTAGAATGGACCTTCGTCTGGAAAGCCAGGGAGCCCTCACCAAGAGCTGCTGAGACACATAATTAGCATTCTCTGGTTAAGATGAATAACCAGGCTCCACTAATCTGTTCCAGGTTGAAAACAGGATTCCCTTGACTTAATCTTCCTAGAAGAAATTAACTTTTCTTCTCCTAAAGCTGCATCCCTATAATAGAGTGAGTTTCTTAGAAGCCAAGCCTTTACGATGAGCAGTTGAACCCAACTTCACAAATAATGGAATAATTGGCATGGTCTGACCAGAGTCCTCCCACGTCCCCCCAGCCTCCTGGGAGAAGGAAGTAATTGGTGGGGCGGGTGCGGGGGCTGGGGGAGTGGAAATGGGGTGTCTTTTCAGCTAAGTGATTTTTTTCACAAGTGCTAAACTTTTATTATTTTCTTCCTGAGAGCTCAACTAACACGTGTGAACAGGAAAGTTACAATGAGACATAAGTGAAATTTACATGCTGAATACAAGAAAAAATGATAACTAATTGCCTTAGTAAAGTAAACTGCAGGCACGGAATTTTTGAGTGTAGAAACGTCCATCGGACTGACTTTTACAACAGTCGACGCTAACACACTGTTAGCTACCCTCTCTCCTCTCCAAAAAATTCCAGTAGACGAATATTTCATGAAGTTTACCTGGTGTACTAGGTTGCTCCGGATGGGCACTCAGATCAAAACTTGACAGTACAACACTCCGGGATACAAACAGCTCTGAGGCTGGAGAGCACGCTCTCTACAGTGAAAAGGAAACTTTCCAAGCAATATTCCTGCCTGCTCTTATAAATTTAGCAACCACGTCGGTAAGCCAAAAGACGAAAGCTGTCTAATCTCGTTCAGTTGTGCCGAGTTGTTCAATAAAGTTTGAGAGTCAGTGCAGACAGGCCACGCCAGGCCAAATTATTGACAGAAACGTACTGTCCACCACGGCCACAAGCAGAAGTCTGCTGCAAAAATGTAAGCAAACAGCCCACTGCTCCAGGAGCATCTGCCAAGGGACTTTAACGGCCAAACACAAGGGGACTGTTCGTGCTTCTCTATGTTCAACAGCTGCTGACTCGGGGGTCACACGGAAACATGCAATTCACCAAAAAGCTTCAGGAAAAAATTATTTTAAATACTGTCATCATAATCCCCCTCTGTACCTCCTTCCTTGTGGATACCCACGCTCGACTGGAAGTTAACCAACTCCTGTCCCCAGATGGAGAGCTGCCCAAGCAGCACATTTTACAAACTGCCCCAGGTTTTCCAAACTCATCCAAAGGCAACCGACGTCGAGTCTTAGTGCCATGATCTCTGAAAACTGCTGCACACGCTGCTTAGACCTTTCTCGAGAAAGGCTTGAAGAAAGCGTGCTTGCGTGAAGCAGGACTCGAACACACACTCCTGTGCATGTCCTCACAAACTCTTGCACGATTTCTCACTGCAAGCCAGGAAGCCAGTGCTTTGCCCGCCTGGACCTCGGGTGAACGTTTCAGACAATTCTTTCAATATAAAAATAAAACCCTGCACCACATCACCAACTAGAAACACCTCCTGTCACCCTAGCAAAATGAGCTGATCAGGAGCTCACGGTGCGTGCACGTGGCCGCCTTTTTCAAAAGTTAACATCGGTTTTTAAACTGTTCCCTTAAATCCCGTTTTAACACCATTACTCCTCTCTTCCCCCAGACAAGAGAAGACACAGAGTATAAGACAATGGGCGATACTTACAACTCGGACCCCAGGCTCTGGCTAGCTACTTTCTGCAAACTTCTCTTGGTGGGCTTTCTCTAGTGTGCAGACCCTCTAGGAACATTCTCGGTGTCTCCCTGCCTCCCTCTGCCGTCCCCTCTCCCTCTCCCAGGCAGTGCTGCTCCCATTAGATGAATTAAACGTGGTTGGAGCCATGCTAAATTTAACAAGCTCATTAGTATTCTTTCTGAGTGCTTCCGAGTGAGCTCTCTCTATTCAAGCTGCTCTCTCCAGCAGAAGGGTCAGGCGGCTAATCATTAAATCAAACTAATGTCACCCTATCACAATCAGCCCGAGAGAAGGAGGGTTTATTATTTCAGTTTATGCTAAATAAACGGTTTTACAAATGGTCCCCAAGCAAGGTCAACAGCAGCTTCAATTACAAGACAAACTTAACAAGAGTTGCTATAAACCAAGTACTCTGTATTGACTTAAGAACAGGCTCAACTCCACATATTACCACTAGCAGGGTTGTGCAGGAATGCATATTGTAAAATAAAGGAGGGGGGGGGAAGCTTCTTTCTTTGCCAGAATTTGCGACTGCACAGCGACTCCTCATTCACCTGTCTCCAACCAGCTAGCTGCTCAGCTCAATTCACCCCACACAAAGGCTGGAGCCCAGACCTCAATGGACCGAGTGAAACATGTTCAAAACTAGGCTCTCTATTGTGACTGAATTTCTTAACATCTTTTCAAAAAGCGGAGAATGCCTTGAGGCTAAAGGAAGAAACAGGCTAATGGTGAATTGGGAATTCTGAGCAAATTTCAGAGCCCTTTCCTCCTAGCTTTTGAGGTTGAAAGCAAGCTCTTTCCTTTCAAGTTTCAAAGTCCTTTTTCCTCCCGCAGTGTCACAGAAGGATTTGAAAAGAAGGTAATTGTGCTCGCAGTCTCCCTGATCAGAGCTTACGTCCTATTTCTGGTATTTCGGAATACTTCTTGCAATAATAGTGCATATAGCTCAATCCCTTAACCGGCCTGCACTCTGCAATTGCTCATTAAATGAACAATTGTGGGTATAAAATGCCTTTTATGTTCAAGGTCTGGATATAAGATAAGCATTCTAGGACTCTAAATTTGGTTTACTAAGGAAACTCTCCATCATTAAATTACAAAACTGAAGTCAGAATATCAGGCTTTCCCAGAAAAGTGGCACTCAGATTTCGGTGAGCCAAAAGGAGAGGCGGTTGGGGGGTGGGTGGAGGAAGCAACAAAATGTTAAGGGGGGGGGGGAGACAAAAAAGACTGGATACTCAGATTTCTAGCCGAATGGGGCTTCTAACAAGAGAATAATATTTCCATGTTTAAAAAGGTCTGAGTTGGCGAGACCTCGCCATTTCCATACGGAATGATATAATAAAGTCATCTTCAAATGGATTAAAACATAGGTCTGAGGCTGGGTCAATATGCAGATGACCACGCCTGACCCCTCCCTAGCAGATGTGGCCCCCTTCCTTAAGCAAAGAAAGACTCCTTGACGGTCGGAGAATGCGATCATCTCTGCCATCTCCCTGGGTCCCCACCAAAACCCGCGCTGCAGCGGAACAGGGGGCCAGGTCCAGAAACAGGCTGCCTGCTTCTGCCGTGGAAACGGGCAGGGAAGGAAGGGTTGCAAGAAGAGGCCCGACCAGGCCACAAGGCCCTGTCCACAGCAGGGGTGGGAGGTCTATGTGTGGACCGGGTTTTGGGAATGATACCTGGGGTCTGTATGCCCTCCCAGCCTCCACCACCAGCACCACCACCAGAAGAGGACAGCAAGTAACTAGAGGTTCACGTAGAGACATTTCCACAACTCTGATACTCCCCCATCAGGTGTTTGGGACTATAACCCACTCTTGGGAAACACCCACGGGGCCCAAATGACAAATCGATGGTGAGACCTCAGGGGCTCGGTATCATGGAACTCGCGGGCACGGGTGTGAGACCCACGCACGCACGCACGCACGCACGCACGCAAGCACGCCCTGCCCGGGGCCGCACCCCCACCCCCTCGCCCGCGGCGGCTCGGCCAATGGCGTCTGTGCATTGCTGCAGTTTTCCCTGTGTTTCCACGAGCCTGGAGCCCCACCTTCCTGATCTGGGCAAGAAACAGCCCCGCGTTCTGCCTTCCCCCCAGGAAATTGCCTCGCTGGGTCTGGAAAGAGTGTTATTTCGTTTTTCCCCGTGACGCATTTGTTGCATCTTGTCAGTTTCATTTCGTTGGTTATTTACATTTCGATGGTCTTTGAATAAAAACCGGCGGGCCCCAGGCCCTCGCCTCCCTCTTTCAGAATTCTCCCCATGCCTTTGACCAAAGAGAGACCACAAATGGAAAAGAGAAGAGGCTAAGGACATTCAGAAGCATCGTGGAATTCAGCCGTGAAGGAGGAATGAAGTTCCTGTAGGTTTCAGAAGCACAGTCTTGCCTCTTTCCACCTAGACTGCATTTTTGCCTCAGCCAAGGGGCTGCTTGCTCCCTAGAATGTCTGGAGCTCGGCTTCCAGAGGCAGCGAGCAAACAATGCCTTCTCTAAGAGCATTTCCAATGCCCTTGGGGTCAGACATCGCCCTTGTGCAGCTACACATACGTCTCCCGTTGACAATGACTGATGACAGAGGGAGTGGCCCAGATGGATCAGGAGAGAGCGCTGGGCTTTGTCTGCAACCTTTAAACCAACGGCAGGGCCTGCAAGACGAGGCCAGCAGCAGGATTTGAAGCTCTGGAGAAATTCCAGTGGCAATCCTCCCTCCTAGATTATGGGGTAGCTCGGTCTTCCTGCTTTCATCAAGCAGGAGGTCCCAGTGAAAGGAGAGAAAGTAGAAGAAGCTGTCCATCAGGGTCGTGCAAATATCGTCGTTGTTTTAACATTTCTAGAGTTCTTTTCCCAAAGAACAAAACGGGGGTCTAGATTGGCCAGCATCCCACCGGCCCATCACCAGAAACTACTTGCTCCAAAAAGCAGTTGGTGCTCTCCCCACTACTCCGCTTACAGAGCTCCATGCAACTTCAAAAGGGGTGCCTGGAGTAGAAGAAAGTAGGCAGGGAAGGCAAGATGGCAATTCAGATTAACTTAAGAGGCCAACGTGGCAATGGCTGTGAGCCCCGCTGCAGCCCAGAGCTGAGGGCATACGCAGCAAGCGGCCTCCTGCCTTCCTCAAAGATGACACAATGAGGGCTCCTTGCCCATCTGGAAAATCAAGAGCTGATAACACTATCAGCCTGTCTGAGGCCTCACCAGGCATGCCCCGTGGCCTCCAGGGTTTCCACACGTTCTCCTCCACGCCTCTTAACCCTCACCAGTCTGAGGTCTGCACCCCTGCTCACCCTGTGTCCTGGGTGTCGGTGACAGGGACAGCAAAGTGCTCCTGTAACTCGGCAAACACCACCCAACACGCTGGGGCGTTTAAGTCCAAACCCAAACCCAGCGGTGCTAACCAACTTTGAAAGTTCCAGACTGAAAGCACTAGCCAAGTCCTGCCTACACCAGGGAAGAGAAAATAAAACAGATGAAACGGGACCCTGAGGGTCCCTGCAGACCCTCCTGTAAAAGGGAGGAGGAGATCTTCCTTCGTTTCCACAAGCTTGTGAAGACCCTCCCTTGAATTAAGAATTCCGAAACGTCATGAAGCTTCTTCTCTTAGCCTGCTATTAGTTGCCAGTCGCTGCTTACACAGAGTGAGTTAATTAGAGACATCAAAGGCAGTACAATAAATTCTCAGGAGGGCCAAATTTTTTTTCCTTCTGCTTAATAGCTCATTTATGCCTATCTGTGAGTAACAGTCTCACGAACATTTAGGTATTAGAGATTTGTTTGAGAACTTGCTTTTCGTCTTTTAGTAGCAAAGAATAAAGAGTCTCTCTTTCTTACTTTGCACCAACAGACGTGAGCAGTAGAGATTCCATAAGGAGACCCACGGCCAGCAGTTTAACAGAAACAATGAGAAGCCTGTTCACAAGGCCACAGTGTGTAGGTTTCTGTTGCCCGCTGGGTCCTCTGATGGGACCGTCCTATCAGCCCGGAGAGATTCACTCCAGCCCGTCCAGCAAGAGGACTCAGAGCCTACTCTGCCTTTAAAGGCACACAGGAACATTCTAGAGGCACTTTGGAATGGTGGCTTTCAGGTTTGCACCCCTCCTCCCCCCTCAAGATCAAAGTCCCATTCCCTAACCTTTCTACCATGTTTTAAATTGCAAGAATGAACACAAACTTAACTGGCTTCATCTGGTGTGTTTATGTTGCATGGTTTTTGTTTTTAGAAGACTGCATAATGAGAAAGCCTGAGCATATGGCAGTATTATATTTTTAATAAAATTTTAAAGACCGTGCTTACTCCATTGCAGAAATCAGACCCTCCTGGAGAGCACATTTAAATATCAAGGGAATATCATTATTGTACCGAAATGAGCTAGAGGTTCCATCCCCGTGACAAGATTAGGGCAGGGGAGCAGAGCTCACCTCTGCTGACTTCGCTTCCGGGCAAGGCCAGGTGGTGCTGGGTCCAGTTTCTACAACAGAAGCTCCCTCCAGCCACCACCCACATTGACCTCAGCTATGAAGTGTACATTTGAGAACCCCAAATCAAATACCACGTTTCCATTCTTCACAATTTTACCACAGGTAAGGCATGAGATGGCCTCCCCAGCCTGCTTTTTTACTTAGCCCCCAAAGTCTGCAACGACATAAAACATTTTCAAGTCACGGCTCAGACACTGTCTGTGACACAGGAAGGGCCACAAAACCTAATCTCCCCAGAGCACATCTTCATGGTCAAGGCCAAGTCAGACCTTTCTCCTGACGTTGTTCCAGATTTCCAGGCACCTTCAGGAGAACCTAACGTCCCAACGTCGGAATGGTTTTGTTGTTGCTGTTTTTCTAAGAAGTTCCAGTAAAAGCGATTAAGGAAACAAAAGACCAGATTCATCCACCTTCCTAAAATACATGTAATTCTGCTTTCACTCATTCGTCCTACCAATCACTTTTCTCAAAAGCCTGCCAATTTCAACTATACCCATGCATCAATTAATGACAGCTAACATTTACTTAATATGCACCAGGAAGGACTTCACCTCGCTCGCTTTCTCGTCATTGTAACTTGATCACAAAGCCATTGTCATTATGCTCATTTGCCAGATGAGAAAACCGTGTGGCACAGGGAAGCTCGGTTGCTTACCCAGGTCACATAGCTGGTTCTCAGGCAGAACCTGGATCCCAGGGAGTGAGGACACCAAAGTCCACCCTTAAATATTTGGCTACTGGAACTCCCGACTCAGTGATAAAAAATAAACTTAAATTTGAATTTTGACCCAAAATTCAAGTTTGTGTATATTTGCAAACTTCACAACCACCGAACTCTGCTCTAGGGGACAAAAGCAATCAGAGAGAAGACCTAAACCGATGAGCACGGCTGTCTTCCAATAAAACTGTATTCATGGATGGTGAAATCTGAATTTTTATATAATTTTCACGCATCACATTTAAAATCTAACAAATCATTCTTAACTCATGGGCCGTACAAAAATAGGTAGGATACTAGATTCGGCCACAACGGAAGCTAAGTACCACCCTAAAGGACTTTCAACACAAAACTTACACCCAGAAAACAACTGGGAACATTCCAGTAAAACTGTAAAAGCAAAAGTATTGAGTGTTAGGAGGGAGACAGGGAAAAAATCACTTTCTCACGCTATTAAAATATTTCCGTAATTGGCTAGATGTATCACATGATTCCACTTCCGGGATGCATCTTAAGGGGAAAAGTAGCAAAGAAGACAACGATTTATATTCAAGGATGTTCATCACAGTGTTATTTATAAGGAAAACTAGTTAACAAAATAAATGCCCATTATCCTATACGATGGAATCTCATGTCCTTAAATATAGTGCAGTCAAGGATTTTAAAGAACACAGAACTTCACGGGCACCAGGTACCATTGTGAGGCTTCCATGCCCATCCTATGAAGTGAGTGTGATTGTGATCCTTACTGTATACGTACAAAAATGGAGGCACGTTTGTCCACGGAAGCACAGCTAAAAAAATGGCAGAGCCTCAGTGAGAATCCAGAGTCCACTCACTTACCCACTAGACTGCCACACTTCCAGATCTCTGGAGGAAGGGAAGGGAGGAGGAAGAGAAATACATAATCATTTCTATACAAAATTCCTAAAAAAAAAACAAAAAAAACTTAAAGGAAATGTACCAAAATAGCATGAAAGTATTTCTATGGATTATTTTTTTCTATATGTTTCTATATTTCCCAGTCACTTCAGATAGCAGAACTAGCTGGTTTATTTTACTTCTTACATCTATCATTAAGTATGACCTTTACAATAAACGTCTATGGAAGTCCAAATTAAGTTCACATAGATTAAAAATTAGCCACAAATTTATCTCCTGAAGTCTTGTTTTAAACGATTTATTCCACCTCTTAAAATCCAAGTGGCTGGCAGGCTTTTCTTATATCTATTAATAACTCTTATTACTGAAGTATTATTAAATTATTATATACACTGATACTGGGGTGTATAGAGATTTCAATAAACTTGTTCATTTAAAATATGATGATTTTTTAAAAGATTGATTTATTTATGTAGTAATCTCTACACCCAACGTGAGGCTCGAACTCATGACCCTGAGATCAAGAGTCACACGCTCCGTTGCCTGAGCCAGCCAAGCTCCCCTAAAATAATGATTTTTTAAAAAAGATTTTATTTATTTATTTATTTGACAGAGAAAGAGAGAGAGAGAGGGCACAAGCGGAGTGACGGGTGGAGGGAGAGGGAAAAGCAGGCTCCCCGCTATCATGATCTGAGCTGAAGGCAGACGCTTAATTGACTGAGCCACTCAGGTGCCCCATATGATTATTTTTAATTATTTCATATCAATACACAAATGCCTTCCAAACAATACCAAATGCTCTCATCTCCCTCCCTGCCACACTGGGTAACTCAGCTTTCACCAGGCCACCCCGAGAAAGGTGTAGAAGGGACACTGCATTACAAAGGATCGTTACCACCAGTGGCTCTGAAAGCCAGGCTGTGCTTAAAGTGCTCCGTCTACATTAAGCCCATTGAATGCTCACGGGCCCATCAGGTATGCAGTATCCATCACCCTCGTCACTCAGGTAAACATCCCCAGGCTTAGCAAGTTTAAGCAACCCCCTTGGAGTCATACTTCAGGTAAATGGCCAAATCGGCATGACTCTCATCTATTATAAAGGACCAGTAACCCCCGCAAAGTCTCTGAAAGCCCTCAGAACACTGATTTGCCTCCCATCTCTCTGTATGTCTATGGGAAGATTATCATCCTTGTTGAAATTATTCTCCCTCTCCCTATAAAAGTTACCCAGAAAAGACACTTCAGACAGTAGTAATCAAATGACCTATTCCCTTTCCATAGAGTTTCTGGGTTCTGAATAGCTAGCTATTCTGCAAAGGAATACTTAATACTGTCTTCAGCGGGATTGTGTTGCAGGCTTGGATGCAAAAAAGCAGTCTGCGTACTTGGTTTGCGTTCAAGTTAACAACAGCTCCAACGGTTAAAGCCGTACGTAGTTTACGGAAAGGGGCATATGTCCAATAATTAAAGAAGCATATGGTTTATAGAGAAAGGGGGGAAACTTGTGCTTGGAAGCAGCTTTGCTTGGATTATTTACCAACAAATGAAAGGCCCTTCATGCCGCCCAGAGCACAGTCCCCTCCCACAGGCTGGAAAGGAATGCTGAATGAGTCAATAAAATCAGCGTCACACTACGCAGAGACCTTCTCCCCAACGAAAGATGATTATCGGATTATAGCAAATTTAAGAAAGTTTTCTCTCTCGCTCTCTTTTTTTAATCAAGAACAAAACCAGACTACTTCTTAAAATGCACTATTAGGAATTGTAACTGTTCCTGAAAGTGCCAGATATATTTCCATCCATGCAATATTAAAACTAACAAGCGTCTTTTCAATTTCTTTTAATGATGGGGTATGCAATAAAAATACAGCAGTGCTTCATTTAGCCAAAGGAGCTGAAGCAAAAAGAACCAAAATAAATAAATAATAAACTTACATGGGCCACTTACCAAAAATAAAATCATTTAATTCAACCTTTTACGGGAGGTGCATGTAGCATTTTGAAAGCAAAAATTCTCATAACACAAACCTCTCCACTTAAAAATCACTGCCAGGGGCTGGAACCGGGGCAGGAAGTTATTTCTTTTTCAATTTATTTTTTAATGTTTGGGTATTAATGACATCAACTGCCATGTTGTTTAATAAAGCAGCACGGCATAATAAAAAGAGTTAGAAATGCACGTCCCCAGACTTGCCTCCAGCCCTTCATCGGTGACCCAGGGTAACTTAAAATACAGCGCATTGTCAGTTGCCTTACGTAACAGGCAAATAATAAAACCTATCCCTCCGACTTGATAGGGTTTTCTGAGGGTTAAATAGTATATGAAAAAGATCTATATAAATGAGGGCACTTATGAATGCCAGGCACCACCGCTAATCTCTTCATTCTCTGTTTGATAATGACACAAAGCAGGATGGTGGGCTGCAGGTGCCCCGGGCCAGGAGCAGGGAGGCTGAGTTCCCCAACTGCTTCCCCTTAGATTAGATGGTACGTCTCCAGTCAGTCCACTCCACTAAACCAGTGCTGGGGACGATGCAGAAACGTGCTCCAGAACCCCCCAGGGAACAAACCAGTGTCCAATTTCACCGGGAACCAGGCTAAACATCGGCAGCATTTCTGCTGCTTCAGGAAAAGATGCAAGTTCATGACCTGTAATTGCAACTGATCATCTCTTTCACCCATGTCTTTGAAGCATCCTGGGTCAGGCTCATAGTCAATATTTGTAGAGTGCCTACTTGAAACTTGCATTGAAAAGACCTATCTTTTCTCTACTTGGTTTTCTAAGATGATTGAAGACACTTGAATCTTCCTAAGAAAACCACTTTTTATAGACAATGTTTACTAAAAAAGATCAAGCAAATTCCTTGAGGATGCTTGTTGGCAACTCCCACCCACTGCCTGTTTCTGTACACCGTGTGGGCTCAGAGTGTATTTTACAGTTTTAAATGGCTAGAAAATATCAAAAGAAAAAGAGTATTTTATGACACATGAAAAGTATGTGAAATTCAAATTTCAGTGTCCACAAGTACACAGCCAAGCTCATTCGTTTTCCTATCATCTCTGGCTGCTTTTGCATTACAAGAGCAGAACGGAGTAGTGACAGCACCAAATGGTCCATTCAAATACTGAAATTGGGGGTGCCTGGGTGGCTCAGTCGTTAAGCGTCTGCCTTTGGCCCAGGGTGTGATCCCAGGATGCTGGGATCGAGCCTGCATCGGGCTCCCTGCTCCGCTGGGAGCCTGCTTCTCCCTCTCCCACTCCCCCTGCTTGTGTGCCCTCTCTCGCTGGCTGTCTCTCTCTCTCTCTCAAAATAAATAAATAAATAAATAAATAAATAAATAAATCTTAAAAAAAAAACATACAAAACAAAACAAATCCTGAAATTGTTAACAGCTGATCCTTCATGGAAAAAAAATGTGCCATCCCTTGACTGACCTGTGTCAGGCTGTGCTAGAACACCCGTCAGTGAGATGATGCAACACACCCAGGAAACATACAAAATAAGGCAACACCATTTCAAAGAACTTAGTATTGAACTGCTGCTTCCCAACCGTAAGATATCTCTAAGGTATCACCCCATTTTACAGATGAAGGAATTGGGTTTAGAGAAATGACCTTCCCCAAAGTCACAAGTCAGCAAGTTGGGGATGAAATCAGTTCCCCATGATTCTAACCCTGACAATTTCTATGGCGGCAAAAGAAGGATTTGGGATTTTCTCGTATACCGGAAGATAGAACGCATTTCCAGTGTCCACATGCGCTAAGTGCTGAGATAAAGAATGAATTTTAAATATAAAATCTGAGGTGTGTGTGACTAAGGGTTGGCCTTCTTATCCAGCTTAGCATGTGTCTGGAGTTGTATAGGTTTTGCTTTCTAAGTTTAAGAACAATCACAAAACAAACAAGTACACTTGTCTGTCAAAAATGCCACACTCTCAGGGCACCTGGCTGGCTCAGTCGGTTGGTTAAGCAACCAACTCTTGATTTCGGCTCAGGTCATGATCTCAGGGTGGTGAGATCGAGCCCCACATCAGATTCGTGCTGAGCGGGGAGTCTGCTTGAGATTCTCTCTCTCTCTCTCTCTCTCTCTCTCTCTCTCCCTTTGCCCCTCCCCCCCACCCAACACCCTGCCTTTGCACACACATGCACATTTTCTCTTGCTCTATCCAAAAAAAAAAAAAAAAAAGTGCCACACTCTTCTTGGCAGTTAAAGGGCACAGAGGCCATATCCCACTATTCCCTCGTGATCTGTTTTGGAAGGTGGGATTACCGGACTGCGAGTACTTTTGCTAATAGGGATGGAGGAGAAGATGCAAGAATCGAGTCATGAGACTTCCAATTCCCACCAAATTGGGACTCTCCTGACCGAATGCAGAAGCAGATGCAGCCAGGGTTCCCAGACAGTGTTTTGCACCTTGTATGAAGAACCAGGTCCAGGGGGTTTAGGTCTGGCTGAGTCAAAGAACACGACAAACACACACGGACTCAGGCCGGCCGTTCCCCATGCTCCAGTCATACAGACACATCCATGCCAAGGTCCCCGTGTGTCCCAGCACAAAACCTGACCATCTGAGAGGCGTAAAAACCAAAGGCTGCTGCCCTTGTGATTCCCAGGACTATGGTTTTTCTAGACATGGAACTACCTAAGAAAAAAGGTACAGCCATCGTGTTGGCACGGTGGACAAGTGGAAAGTTGGCATTGAGAGACTACTGGAAGGAAAAGCTCCTTCAGGTGTTGGAAGGTGGGCGAACAGACCAGGAGGACCATTTTAGGGGAGGTTTGGGAAGGTCTTAGGTGAGTCTACTCTAATTCAGATTTTCAAGGAGGCTGGTCAACCCCACCTAACCCCTCAGGGATACAGTGAATAACACACTCGTTAACAATTGCTCCAATGCTCCAAAACGCTGTACCTTGGGTTCGAGGGCGTCTGCATAGTTCTGTTTGTTTGTTTTGTACTTTTCTTTCTTCTTTAATTCACATCTTGCTGACACAAGTGGAAATTCATATTTCTTGGCAGAAAAGCTTTAACTTTACTGCCAAGCCATGCAGATAAAAATTCTTCCATCCTCAACTCATTGCCTGGAACCGTTCTACTCCTGTCTTCGGGAAGAACTGGAGAAGACAGCAGTCCAAACACATAATCCAGGCAATTTTATTGTGCCTGATAATTTTGTTAGTTCTACTGGGGCTCTTGAGTCTGTTCTGTAATTTATAGGGGAAAAAAATCCGAGTGAGGTCCAGCTAGCAAATGTAACAGCCTTCCCTATAAAATCAATGCATCTCAGTTCATTCAGCAGAACATTAGCAACCGCTGCAACTTCCTTCCCAACTTAGAGAGAAGTTGCTTGCCTCCCCTTGGCTCTTGCGGGTGCAGCCTCACAAACTGACAGCTGGAAGCTTGTCTTTATTTGTCTTCCTTCTGATGCCTTACTGGCTCTGAACTCCTGGGGAGGAGTGGTCCAGGAAAGGAAGAAGGAAACAGTTTTTCTTTTTTCTTTTTTTTTTTTTAAGATCTAATTAATTTATTTGTTAGAGAGCCAGATACAGAGAGAGAAAGAAAGAGAGAACACAAGCAGGGGGAGTGGCAGGCAGAGGGAGAAGCAGGCTCCCTGCTGAGCAGAGAGCCCGATGCAGGACTCGATCCCAGGACCCCAGGATCATGACCTGAGCTGAAGGCAGATGCTTCACGGACTGAGCCACCCAGGCGCCCCATGGAAACACTTTTTTATGTTTCCACCCCATCTTCATCGACATCGCAAACCTGTCTTTTCCTGTCAAATAACAGTATTCGCCAATTACAGATCTTCCATCCAAACACTGTTCTGTGCAATACTGGTGGCCTCTTTCTGTAGTATTCGGACTGTAGTCTTCCTTGCCAAGGGCCTCATTATTGACTCCGGAAAAAAACAAACCAGCACTTACCTCTACACACCTGCTCTTCCTTTTGGTCTGCTCCTTTCTCCCCCACATTAAAGAGTGATCTTCAAGTCCAGCCCTGATTGCCACACGCCTCCCAGTGCTGGCAAGGAATGCTCATCCCCGCCACCAGCTCGTCTCTTTCTTAGAGTCGCCTCTCTCTGATTTGTCCTTTCTCCAGCTAAGTCTTTGCTGGACCCAACCCGCCTCCATCTGATACACCACCTCTCTTCCGTATACCTCAGAATCAAGGAACAAATCCTAAGATGGCCTGACCACCAGTGTCTTGACCTTGTATTTGGCCAACAGAATGGCTTCCTCTCTGGCACACCAATGTTTAATGCTTTCCCACGGGCTGTTCGAGTAACCTTTGAATACCTTTTTCTGTCATTTAAATTCGAATGGCTCCAAAATGTGAAAATCCAGGCCATTTGTAAATTCATTTACCCTTTTAATGGGTCTAGCAAAAATAATCGCTGAAAAAATCCTGTACACACCCCTGCGCTATAAAGCTTTGAAAGGTGGTGTTTCAATTCGGTTGGACACTCCCGTGTTTCAATCCACTTAAAGAGTGTAAAAAGAGGTTTAGTTTTTTAAGTGATGAAATTCCACATTCTAGAAGCAGTTTTTACTAGTGTAAGAGAAAGCAATAATGCAAGATGAGGAATTAAAACCTACTCCAACGGGTTGTACTCCTTGGTGGGTAAAGCGAATCGGTTGAAAACCTTTTGCTTTAGAGTAACCCCACTATAGAAACCATGGAAACCATCAAAAGTTCTAGTAAAATACTTCCTTATCCAACACGAACTGTCTTGCTACTTGAAGATTTTAGGAGTTAAAATTATGTGAAAAAGCATCAGGGTGTTCATGGGGGCTAGAGGGTTTTCAATTAATTGCTTTTTTAAATATCCCCCTCAAAATATATATCCTGGAGCCCAAACATGGAGCCATTTTTCCACATGAACATTGAAAAAAATGAGAAACCAGAAGTTACAGATCAGCTGAGTTTCACTGATCAGGCACAAAGAGACAAATGTGCCACACAATCTATCATATCATTAAAAACGGTGCATTTTGGGGTCTCCTTCCCCCTCTTGCCACAGCGGTACCTTGTTTCATCTAAAACTAGCTGCTAGTGACAGCTCGTCCTGAACCTGTTTAATGCTCTGCTGTGTCGACCACAGAAAGGAACACCTAAAAATCCCCTTAAAAGTGCACAAGTGAATTCTGTCAAGTCGTTGAACATCCCGACATTCTGACAACCTCAACCAAGGAGGTAGAACTCAGTCTTTCAAAGAAGCTTCAAACCACAGAAAAATGCACAACACTGGGAAATGGGTATCTTGTGAATCCTAAAACCTCATACATTCCATCTTAATTCCAAGAGTGCAAAGCAAACTCTCGTGGAGTCCTGAAGACCGAAGCGTTGTTCAAAGTTCCTGTGACCCACTGCCTAAGAATATTCTGGAAGCACACGCCACTCTTCTGCTCACAAACCTTCCACAAAGCCCAGGGTCTACAAGACCGACCTCGAGCTGCCTGGCCTGAGTAAAGGCTCTGAGTGTGAGGAACAACCCTCAGCCTCAGTCCTCCCAGCCTCTGAGGCTGCACTCGTCCCCACCCAAGGCCCGCCAAGGCAGTTCCAGCACCCTCCGTAACCAGCTGCAAATCTGGACATCTCCGCCACTAGAACCACTAGAACACGAGCTCCCTGGGGGCAGGGGCTGGATCTTGCTGACGAGCGGTACAGAATTCCTCCATGGGTGCATCAGTAACGGAATGAATACGCAGGAGGACTGGCAGGTGCCGTCCGGTAGTAACAGGGAAGTCAGCTGCTGTGTTGTCTCCAAGCAGGGGCAGCAGCAGCACCGACCTGATTGGGATCAAGGCCCAGAGGAAAGGACGCTGGGATGTCCATGGGGGGCCCCAGCAGTGAAGCCTCAAGCCACAAGATTCCAGAAATGGAAGCGTAGCTCTGAACAGGGGAGGGATGGCAAAGAAGGGAGGGAGCATTTTGCCAGGGGTTGGTCCTGCCTCTTTAGGCCCCTTCAACTGTTACCAGATTATCAATTAAGAACAGCTTGGTGCTAACTCATCGATTGAAGGCTAGTGTTGTCCTTTGATGGCAGATAAAACGTTTAAGGACGCCAACGCAATGAGGATGAAAATAAGCAAACAGACACAGGACAAGCTAAGTGGATACACACTGCTCTTCCACAGACCTCCTCTCTCCCAACATCGGCAGGTGGAGATTTTCCATGTGTTTACTACTCACTTCATGGGAGTTACTGTGGAGATTAAAATGTAGCCCGTGCGTATGAGAGAAGGACAAAGTGATTCATAGTTTGCAGAGATACTCATAAAATTGGAAATGCACCAACAAATACTTGGGCCTCCTTGAGACCCTGAATTGTGAGGTGGGACATGTTTGCAGAACGTACTGATGAGTTTTAAAGAGATACACACAATTGATGGATTAAAGAAAACAATTTAAGAAATAAGCCTTTTTCCTACACATACAGAGAAAGGGGGCGGTTGGTGGGGGAGGAAGGTAACTGCCAATTCCCTGCAAGGGTAGGGCATTTTTATGTAGCACATGGGTTTTTTTTTGTTTTTATTTTTTTTAAACTCTCAGTCTTTCATCTTCTCTCTGGTGAGGACTGCATTTGCCACAGGCTGATAAGTGAATGTGGCAGAACTTCAAAACTCATGTCAGCCAAAGAATCTAGAGACAGAGAGAAAAAAATCAGACATAAAGCTGGTAAAAGGCAGCTATAAATTTTTTTAATGCCTTTTATTTAATTCTACCAAAAGATCACACAGCAATGTGATCTGGATTGGTACATCTCTCAAACCCGACTCACGCACGCACATGGCCTAAATCCAATTCCTCACCCCAAAGATGTGGTTTTCATTAAACTAGTAAACCCAGGAAAGTTGCTTGTAAGACCGATGTGTTAATAAACTCTTTCCTCTGAAGACAGTTTGAACCTTCAGTTCACTAGGGTGAGTCAAGAGCTGATAAAAAAGAAAATAACAGGACGTAAAACGTAGGTCTGCACGTAAAGATGGTAGCCCGGCCTGAAGCTAACAGCTATTATCTACAATTTAAATCAGTCCTCTGCACCTTGTTAAGTGAACGGCGTGACTCTCACGCTCACTAAAAGAAGTCCACGGAAAGACCAAGCAAGAGCACTGGTGCTGGCTTCACAAATACGTTCGATCTCTGGAAATCTACAAGAGGCGCACTTTCCCGTATGCACACTTCCTTGGGTAAGAAGTGGTGTCAGTTCTAAAAACTTCAGACCACTCCCCAACACCGTCTTCTTCGGATGCGGTTCTTGGCTTCCATTCCCAAGTGTTACTCTCTTTCTTAAATGTGACACTTATAACTGTGCGTTTCAGGTGGGTTACTACAAATACATTCAAACCTGCACCATATAAAAAAGTATGACTCTAGAACAGAAAAAAACTCCCTAATTGGCGGGGTGGGGGGGGAGATGAATAGGCGATTCACTGAAGAAGAAATTTAAATGCACCAGAAGAGAATAAGACATAGTTTTTAACTTCATTACATAATGAAGGAAGTGGACACTGAAGCAGGACATTGGGTTTTTTGTTTGTTAGTTTGTTTGGCCTTGATTCCAAATTAGGAAGTGTTGGTAAAGGCTGAGTAAAGGACAAAACACCCTTGCCAGCAGGGTAAAAGGAGTACTTTGGGTATTGGGTAAACTCACCAGTTTGGTGACCTGTATGACAAGTTTTAAATGTCTATACCAGATGGCCTACCACTCCCTTTGTCGGGCCGTACCCAAAGGAGTGAGTTAGGTTCCAGGCACAGACTTAGCTTCAAGGACACTTGCTGAAACATTACATGTAACAGAGGGGGAAACTCTTCAATGACCAACAACAAGAGACTTAGAACACCCATGAAACAGAAGAGAGAGGTGGGAGGTGAGGAAGGAAGCATAGACCAAAATGGTAGCGGTTAACCATGAGTGGTTTTTATTCTCTTCCACGTGCTGTATTTTCTAACATTTTTCTAAAATTAAAAAAAACAAGTTTTCAAAGAATATTTAATTTGGGAATACATAGGTCTTTTCAGAGCTCTTTCGAGCTTAAATATTATCTGTGTCTTACACAGAATGCATCGGCTGTTTAAGAGAGCGCTTGGTCTCTGTGAAATCGGAGTTAGCGGTAAATAAGAGCGATGCCAGGACCTTGACCGCAATGGCCACAATCAAGTATTTGCTTGAGCATTTTTTTTTCCCTTTCCTAAATCCCCCTCGGGGGTGGGAAGGAGGTATTGCACACTCTTTGAGCTCATGCCCAGTTTAACCCTGATTCCCCAGACAAAATACAACCTGTGAGGATTCATGTGTCTCTCCTCCCTGCAGCAAACACCCAGCTGACTCAGCACACGGCTATTTATTAATCATTCTACGAGCAGCCACGCAGTTCTAGAAAAACGGCAATGTCTTCCACTGCAAACTCACACTGTTTTCCGGCTCTTCTGACCATCTGTAGCTCTGGGCATTATATCGTCAGGACACTCTGTCCAGCTTCTCACCTCAGCTTTGACTAAGCGTTAGGTTCAAAAGCAGCCTTGATTGCAGAATTTTCAAAGAGCGCTCAGAACTCGGGATGAGATGTGATTTCGTGGCCTTTTCTATCATTTAAGTCATGGGATCCTGGGTTTCACTAACTGGTATGTGTTCACCTTCTGTAAGTGAAAACTTCAGGATTCTAAAAATCCTTTCCTAAGAGGAGAACTGAGGAGATAATGAGTCAAAGTACATAAAGAAGGAATAGACAGGACAGTGCCCGACTCCAATGCAGAGCTGCCGTTACACTGAAGCAACCGAACGTACACATGGGGAGAAAAAAGACTAGAAGGAAATGCGCTAAAATGTTAATTGTCACCCATCTGTGAAGAGTGGAATAAGGGTGAATGTCAAGTTTCTTTTGCTCTGGTTTTCAATATTTTCTACATTGACTAAGTACCGCTTTGTTATCAGAAAACCGTCCTCAAATGCTACGGGACACAGAAAGCGCAGTGAGACAGAAAGAATAGAGGCTGGGCAGCAAGGGCTCTGGGATTCAGGGCTTCTCCCAACACTCCAGTTTATAGTTTCCAAAGCTTCCTTCCAAAGGGATGCCAAAGCTCGGCCCCGGAGTCCCCCGAGCACCCCCTTTCTCACTGCGAAAACATTTGACACTTATTATCCATACGGGGGTTAGATACAGGAAAAATAAAGGAAAGACCCAAGAGCGTATTTTATCTGTTTCTACTACAAATTCTCATCTGTATTTTAATGGTTTTGTTTTGGTTCTTTTTTTTTTTTGAGGGGAGGGAGGTTTTTTTTTTTTTCCCCATAGAAGTCAAACAGAGTGTACCCTCCCACTGACTCTAAGAATAAAATAATGTGAACAACGCCAAGGAGGTTGGGGAAGGAGGCAGGGGAAGCCTGCAGGAGTCACACTGCTGCTCAAGTCCCATCACTTCATTCCAGCTGGATCCCCTGGGTGCCTTCACTGCCCGACCACAGGACTGTGGGACAGGAGACGGAGGACAGCCATGGAGGGTCCCCAGAGTTGGAGGGTTTGGACAACTGCATTTCTCCCGGTCAGCAGAATTCGACAGTAAGATGAAAAAGTGTAAACACTTAATGGGCTACAGGGATGAGAGGGTCTCAAAATCTTCGGCACCACCTCCCTTGGTCACAGCCCGTCCCGAGGCTCTGTAGTTGGGTCGTGCGCACAGCAGTGGAGACCAAAGCACTCAGACATCCCAACTCCCCCAGCCCGCCCTCTAACCTGGGCTCCAACACGCTGCCCGGGAGCAGCGGAAGATTCTTCGGCAGCAGATCTGAGATTTTCCCTTAGTCAAGTTAACACAATTCACCATTTACTGTTAGCGCCTTGTATTTCATACGACACTTGAAGAGCTTTGCATTCCCCTTCTGTCTACGATCGCTCTGCAGCAACCTAGTGAGCTATGAAGATTCCTGCACATTTTACAACTGTGGAAACTGAGGCTTGAAGAGATAGAGTCCCTTATTCAAAATCCCATTGTTAAGGAACAGCAGTCAGAGTGAGACAGATGCCCGGTCAAGACAGCTGACCAAGGAGGGCAGCCCTCCTCCCGGCCGCACCTGGACAGCAGCCTGCCCTTTGGAGGCGGGGACCACTGTCAGCCACTTACTGCTGGTCCTTCTCTATCTTCCTGCCAAGTCAGGCTGTCATGACAAGGGTTATGTTTTCGATTTCCATCCTGCCATAGGTAGATGTACTGGAGATGCTCCGGAAATGCCTGGAGCCTGGCTCATCTGGGGAGATGGAGGCTTCACGAACACCAGGCTGGGCGAGCCGAGCCTTCCTTGACAGGCACACAGGCAAGAACTGTTGGAAAGAATCAACCAAATAGCCTCCCACACTCTGAGTGCTCTCCTCCATCACGTCTTCCCTCCCATCCCATGCAACATTCAGTTCCTTTCTAGTAAGGCCCAAGTCTGGCTCTAACGTCTTCTTTTTTTTTTTTTTAAAGATTTATTTATTTATTTATTTGACAGAGAGAGAGAGACAGCCAGCGAGAGAGGGAACACAGGCAGGGGGAGTGGGAGAGGAAGAAGCAGGCTCCCAGCAGAGGAGCCTGATGTGGGGCTCGATCCCAGGACCCTGGGATCACGCCCTGAGCCAAAGACAGACGCTTAACGATTGAGCCACCCAGGCGCCCCTGGCTCTAACTTCTGAGAAGGGATTTTTTAAACCATATTAATATTACCCTTTGGGTGTCTACACTAAATCTAGTGGCATGACTAGATCTGTGGTCCTGCACAGAGCTGGGTAACAAGTCTGCAGTCCAGTTTCGCTTTTGTGGAAAGCTGCCCCTTTATTCAGATTTAGAAGCAAATACAGAGCATAATACTCTCCAATCATTTTTCTTCTGCATCTTCCCACTCTCCTTCCCTCCCTTCACTAGCACGCCAAAACGGACCCCAGAAGACTGACTATTCTAGAACATTCCAAACCAGACTCCGCTCATGAGCACAAAGGCTTTTCTGAGTCACTGATTCCCCCAAACCAAAAAGAACCTTGGGGAATTCTGTAGGACCTCTATCAACCAGAATACAGCCGACGGCCTCGAGAAGCATCTGTGCTCACTCTGAAGTGGAAGTGACCCGGGGCGGATAAGGGAGAGAAGTAAAAGCTGTCAGAACCTGAGAACTAAAGCAGAACTTGTCCATTTTGGTTCTTACAACTTTCTGTGTTTGCTCGTTAGATCCTGGATACACACTTGACCCCTGCCACGCGGCATTTGTTTCTGAGACATGTTGAGGGATTACAGAAATATTTGGCCAACCATGACAATTCTACAAAGTATCCTAATTTTATATTTCTTCCAAAGGACAAAAAGGGCAATGCAAAGCAGATTCCTGATGGTATTTGACCAAAAAAAAAAAAAAAAAAAAAATTAAATGTAGGACGGTTTCATGTATTCTACAGGATAAAACCTTCACAAATCTGCACAAGACATTTATAGCTAGAATATAATGAAAATATATAAGCATTCTAACTGTTCAAAAATCACAGATGGCAATTTTATCAAATTTAAAATCAGCTAAGGATACCATCACCTGTTAATATCTGGGCAACTAGTTTTTCTTTTCTGACTTATTCTGCCAAAACCAGGTGACCTCCCCCACCCCCACTGAACAACTCTTATCTGTGAGAAATGGGGAACTGACCCCTGAATTCTGATGTCCTGCCTCGCTTACTGGGAGCTCCGGTTCAAAACTGGGTCTAGAGAGCTGGGCACTGCGGGTCAACCCCCTTGTCACTGAACTTGTCTCTCCACCGCCTCGGGGGACGTGGCCTGCTTCTTCCCCAGCGCCTGTGTATTCAGTCCCTCCCCTGGCAACATGCAGAGCCCCGTGTTGTTAACCAGCTGGTCGAGTCGAGCAAATCCTCATAAATCAGGCCCTTGCCAGCCGACCTGGGACTTCATGGTGGCTCTTTGCTGACACGCAGAGAAATAACTGAAGCGCATTTCGGTTCACAAGAAAAGCCTTCACGTGCGCGCAGCCCTCCTCTCTCATCTGTCGGTTCAGTTCGTGTTTGATGAACTGTGTTCATCAGCTGCGCCCCCCGCACCGCCCTCCCCGGGGCCGCACAGAAGGTGACGCTGCAGCCGTGGAGTCTGGAGGCCAGGGTTCAAGGCCCGCGCCTCTGCGTGCTCAGCGCCGGTTCCTCATTGGCAACGCGGGCACGGGCCGCGGGCTCGCCGGGACGGTGAAGCAGGTGCACAAGAGAAGCGTCCTATAGACGTTCGTTCTCGCAAGTGCCGCGCTCGCGCCCCACGCTGCATGCAGGACGTCTGCAGAGGGCGGATGTCTCTGCTGCCTGATGTAGACACGTTCACCCAGCCTGTTCCCTGAGATCTGCACCCGTGTTGAGCCCATGGAGTTCCAAGAGAGGCCTTGAGGCTAGCGGATCAAAAACACACCACATGGGTGATATTTCATCCACCCCCGTGCCTGTAACCCCAGTGATAAGTGTTTTCAGCTGCCATCGAGCAGTGATGCTAGCGTGAATGAAGTGTGCTGGACCAATGCCCCTGGAATGTTCGCCTGCCACACCTCAGCCCAACTGTGTGAGCGGAGGAAACAAACGTTACCGCTTTACGCCTGAGTTTGAAAAACGGAAGGGACAGCAGCTTCTCTTACAGAGCTTTTGTGCACAGGAAACAAGTTTAGTTATACAGACTTCTATGGAAAAGCAAAACCTGTGGGAGTATCTTTGTTTCAGTTTGCCTCCTCAGATGAATAATAACACAGCAACATCAATAGGTACTGAATGTCAGACTATGCAAAACCCTGCACAGCTCTGCTTGCCTTAAATCCTCACCATGATCTTATTACGCTCATTTTGCCAGTGAGAAAACCAAGGATCAGAGAGGGTAAGAAACTTCCCCAAGGTCACACAGCAGAGTCAGAAACAAAGCCTGGGTCTAGGGACTCCCCAGCACACATACTCAACTGTGGCCAATACAGGCCCCTGTTATTTGTGGCAGCTCTGAACTTGTCCACTGTGCCCTGGGTCACACACAGAATGATGGAGGGGGACAGCTACATGGGCAAGCCGGCAAGATCAACCAAATCAGGTATGGTGACCAACAGGTGTCAGATGTCCCAACTAGCCAGTCATGAAATCCCATCTCAATTGGATTTAACATACACTCAAACCCCATTACTTGTACCCTACATCTGCTGGGGCTGACCCAAAGATATCCTCAGACATTCATCAAGATGCCAGAGGGCGCTGGGTTCCAAGCAGAGGTACACAGAACGCCCCTTCCAAAGTTTTGTGTGGTGCTTTGCCCCTGGGTTCTGACAAATCCTGTTTAGGCCCATAGACTACACTGTCTCTCCCTCCCTCCCATCCCTCTCCAGGTGCTTGGCCCAGCTTGGCCCCAAAACCTCCTCATTCAGTCAGAAGAAACAGAACAAGATGTGAATTCATGCAAACGATGCCCAAAGTTAGTTGTACAAATAACAGCCTCCCAGCCCCGGTCTGAACTCAGCGTCTGAACTCAGCGGGGACAGCCTGCCGCCTCATCCTTCAAGTGTCTAAGACAACCTGCTTCTTTAGCCCTAGGCTACTGAGAAAAATAAAAGGTCCAAAAGTTAATTCGGTGAGGATTTCCTCCAAGGCACCACTTCCTGAATCTTCAACTAGTTGTGCTGTTCTCCTCTGGACTTGAACTGAAGGCGGCTTATTGATCGCCGGGTCTGCAGCCCAGCTCCTCGGCTCCACTGCCCGGAGGGGCTGGGAACGCAGGCAGGGACCCGGAGCCCAGGAAGAGCACAGGGGCTCTGCCCTCCCCTGGGCACTTGTAAAACCCTTCCCTGAATTTCAAGGCGATGGCCAAGCTATTCGACAGAAAGGGCACACTAAACTAAAATAAGGGACCCAAGTCATAAGTGAATGATGCACGGGGCCAAGAAGGGGGCACTTGCTTCCATTCCTGTCTAACTCACCACTTACTGAGCCCTGCTGTGTGACACAGGGCACTGTGGTAGCTGCCCAGGGGACCATCTCCGTCCTTCCCTCTGGGACCTGACAGGCAGGCCCCTGTTATATACCCTAATGGGGGTGAGTGGAGGTGGGGGATCAGCAAAGGCCTCGGGGGACCCTCAGACTGAATAACTGGAATAATCCTGAGATGCCAGTCCTGGGAGGAGAGACAAGTGGGGGAACGGTAGCATAGGGGGTCAGCACATTCAAAGGACGAAAACGTTAAGGCTACTATCGTGACTTCAAACAGAGAGGAAGATTTCATCATGAGGGATCTTTTGGAAGCAGGGGCACTGAAAGAGGAAAGACTAACAAAGGGGCAAAACGAGGCCAGGTCCATTACCATCAGCAGTTTGCAGGTGAGGAGACCCAAGTGCAAAAAGGCAAAGAGTACGAGGAGTAAGGGGCGGCGAGGGAATGTGAGCTCCTTCTGACACCGGGACCCAAGCCTCTGACCCATGAGATCCAGTTCCACTTTTCTGTGGCTTTAAAACGTGGAAATTTAAACAATGCAGAAAAGAATATATAATGGGGAGAAGCAGTCTCTTCCACAAATGGTATTGGGAAGAGTGGACAGCAACATGCAGAAGAATGAAGCTGGATCACTTTCTTACACCATACAGAAAAATAAACTCAACACAGATTAAAACCTAATGTGAAACCTGAAACCATAAATATCCTAGAAGAGAGCACAGGCAATAACGTCTCTGACATCCATAGTAGAAACATTTTTCTAGATATGTCCCCGGAGGCAAGGGAAAGAAAAGCTAAAATGAACTATTGGGACTAGATCAACATCAAAAGCTTCTGCACAGTAAAGGAAACCATCAACAAAACTAAAAGGTAACCTAGGAAATGGGAGAAGATATTTGCCAATGACATAGCTGATAAAGGGTTAGTGTCCAAAATATATAAAGAACTTATACAAATCAACACCCAAAAAACAAATAATCCAATTAAAAAATGGGCAGAAGACATGAACAGACATTTCTCCAAAGAAGACATCCAGATGGCCAACAGACACGTGAAAGGATGCTCACCATCACTCAGCATCGGGGAAATGCAAATCAGACCACAAGGAGATACCACGTCACACCTGTCAGAATAGCTAAAATGAACACAGGAAACAACAGGTGTTGGTGAGGATGCAGAGAAAAGGGAACATTCTTACACTGATGGTGGGAATGCAAACTGGTGCAGCCACTCTGGAAAACAGGATGGAGATTCCTCGAAAGGTTAAAAATAGAACTACCCTATGATCCAGTAATTCCACTACTGGGTATTTTTCCAAAGAATGCAAAAACACTAAGTCAAAGGGATACATGCACCCCCTATGCTTATAGCAGCATTATTTAAAACAGCCAAATTATGGAAGTAACCCAAGTGTCCACAAACGGATGAAAGGATAAAGAAGATGTGGTACATATGTGTGTGTGTGTGTGTGTGTGTGTGTATATGTAAACACACACACACACACACACACACACGGAATATTATTTAGCCATAAAAAAGAATGAAATCGTGCCATTTTCAACCATATGGATGGAGCTACAGTGTATTATGCTAAGTGAAATAAGCCAGTCAGAGAAAGACAAATACCATATGATTTCATTCATATGTGGAATTGAAGAAACAGAACAAATGAGCAAAGGGAAAAAAAGAGCGAGGCAATCCAAGAAACAGACTCTTAACTATGGAGAACAAACTGATGGTTACCAGAGGGGAGGTGGGGGGATGGGTGAAACAGGGGATGGGGATTAAGGAGGGCATTTGTCGGATTGGACACCTGAAATAATGTAACACTGAAAGTTATCCTGAAATAAAAGGGAGCAATTTAAAATGTCAAATTGGATGGAATGGTGATCATTAATAAGCAGTTTTTATCAAAGAGACATGGGAACTGAAGACAAACTGCGAAGGGAATCAAATTTAAAACCATAGATGGATCCGCAAAGACAAGTAAGGGGCATTTTTAATCATGCAAAACACGTAAACAGCTAACGTGCTTCTCGGTAGAAATTCTCCACGCCTTGGCCTCCGCCTACCAAGCAGGACAAAGCTGGAGCACCATATCCTGGGAGGACGCCAAATTCATTACATTTTCCCCCAACGTTTTTATCTTTTTATTTTTTATTTTATTTTATTGGATAAAATTTCCTATCCTCACCACTTTTAAGTATACAGTTCAGGGGTTTTATTTTTATTTTTTTATTTAATTTTTTTAAAGATTTTATTTATTTATTCGACAGAGATAGAGACAGCCAGCGAGAGAGGGAACACAAGCAGAGGGAGTGGGAGAGGAAGAAGCAGGCTCATAGTGGAGGAGCCTGATGTGGGGCTCGATCCCAGAACGCTGGGATCACACCCTGAGCCAAAGGCAGACGCTTAACCGCTGTGCCACCCAGGCGCCCCCAGTTCAGGGGTTTTAAATACATTCATACTATTGAATAACCATCACCACCGTCCAGCTACAGAACTGTTCACACCTGTCTCATGCATACCTTCTGACGAGGCTCTGCTCTACGTAATATCACTCACGATTCCATGAACGTTCCTAAAAACCCTGCCTGCCATGTGACAGGCTGGGCTGGATGTCACAGCTCCCAGACAGATACAACCCAGCTCTGCCTTCATGGAGCTCAAAGGCTGCTCGCATAACTGGACGAACACATGATCAGATCTCCCCAGGACAGGCCTGAGCAGAAGGAAGGAGGGAGTGCAGCTGCTGCACGACTGGGAAGTCAAGTGCACGGAGCAGATGCCCGACTTCTGGGCCCAAAGACCATGAAGGCTCAGCTGTGGCCCAGCCAGAGGATGCTGGCCCAAGACAGCATGCAAATGTCACAGTGGACCAGAAGCCACCTATGCAACTTCTCCCCTCTGGAGTAGAAAGTTCCAGAAAAGGGAAAAAATGTGCATCACCCAAAGCCCTGACAGTTTTACAAATTAACTCGATGTTTCACACGTGCAGCTTCTACGGGAAGCCCAGTTTACAGTAGGCAGATAGTTGGTCAGATCAAGGAGACCGAGCTGCAGGCCACCAAGAAGGAGGTGCTTTAATTGCATCATTCATGCAGAAGCCACAGTACTGACCACACTGGAACATGTGCCTTTGAAAAGACAGCCCGCTCTTACCACCGAAGCTAAAACAGAATCAAACAGAAAGACCTTGCCTTTGATCTCCAAGGAACTCATCATCCCCTCTCAAGAGGAAAGGAGAGCTCTTTCTCCAGGAGCGCCCGGAAGGGCTCCACCAGACTGCACCTGGGCTGTATCAGCCAACAAAACAGACACGGATCCCGCTCCCTGAGAGCTCAGCGACATTGAGCAAACAGGCGGCATTTGCCAGAGGGTATCCAGAGCTATAGAAAAACAAAAGGATGAGTGACAGAAGTGCAACTGGGCCATGGAGGCCAGGCGGAAGGTGGGTGGGGGGCAACAGGTGGTCCCCATGGATCGCACTGAAAACCTGACTCTGGAGCACGGACCTAGAGGAGATGGGGAGTTAGCAGAACAGAAATGGAAGAAGAAGGAACAGCTGGACAAGACAAGAGGCTCCAAGACAGCCAGTGTGGCTGGAGCAGAGACAGGGAGGGAGGGGGTGAGGTGGGAGGGGAGGGGCAGAGCGCGCAGTGCCTTGGAGGCCTTTGGGAGGACTTGGGCTCCAAGTGACGGTGACCATTACTGAATTCTGAGTAGGACAGCAACACAATCCCATTGACTTCTGTAAAGGCTCACTCCGGCTCCGTGTTGGAAGACAGTCTTGCCATCAACTGGCAATGGGAAAGCTGGGCATGCACGAGCTGAGGGGGTTGCTGGAAATCACCTCACTGTTCAATCTCATGTTTAAGATGTCTATCAGATATTGCAACAGAAACGTCTCATAGGTAGTTGTATATATGTGTCTAGAGTTTTGGAGAAAGAGGTCTGGGCTGGAAAACCAAATCTGGGAGTTATGAGCAAGTCAAGAAATCAGTGGTATTTGAATTCATAAGCCTGGTTGCTCTCGCTAAAGGAATAAACAGAAAGAGAGAAGAGGACCCAGGATGGAACTCCCAGCCACTCCAAATTAAAAGATTGGAGACAAGAGAAGCCAGCAGAGGGTACGGACAGGCAGTGGACAGAAAGCAGAAAGCAGGCAGAGATGTCAAGGACAGAAAAGACACTGAGGGGGTGACTGGGTGGCTCAGTCCATTGAGCGTCCAACTCTTGATTTCAGCTTAGGTTATGATCTCAGGAGCCGTGGGGTCGAGCCCCGCATCCCCTGAACACGGAGTCTGCTTGAGATTCTCTCTCTCCCTCTGCCCTTCCCCCTGCTCACATTCTTTCTCTCTAAAATAAATAAATAAAAGCTTAAAAAAAAGAAAGAAGGCAAGTACACTGAGGAGGGGGGAGAGAAGAGCTGTGTCCAGCGGCCGCCAACAAGCCAGGTATGATAAGAACTGAACACGGACCACCAGAGTCAGCGACGTGGGGGGTCACTGATGGCCTCGGTGAGCAGTGTCTGTGCAGTGAGGGACGAGGGGAAAAGCCAGAGCGGGTGCAAAAGGGAACGGCTGAGACGGTGAACACAAACACTGCCGAACATGTGCCGCTCAGAGAGAGGGGCCCCTGGTGCGCGTGAACAGGGTCAGGAGTGTTGCTTGTTTCTTTTACGAGGATGGATGTTTATATACGAATAGAAGCGATCCAGCAGAAAATCAAAATAGATGACCTTGAAGGGAGGCGATGATAGTGACAAGTTGGGACCAGGGGACATTTGCAGAATCTGGCTTTCAGGTCATCCGTGCCAACAGCGGGACAGCAGGGAAGGTGAGCACTGATCCTGGGAGGTGAGAAGATGTGGTTGTAGGAGCTGGGGACATTACCCTCTGTTAGCTTCAGTTTGCTCAGGAAAGTAGCAAAGCCAGGCTACCAGCTGGGCGATAGGAGGCAGAAAGGTACTGGAGAGATGGGTAGAAAACAGCAAACCACCTTCCAGGCAGAATGGGAAAGCGGAAGAACTGGGGACATCCACGCCCAGGAAGTTACACTATCTTCAAGGGCCAAAAACATATGATGTGGGATCACCCTTTCTCCCTGACACTCAACAAAAAATAACTATGCTTAGTGGAATAATACGACTTCATTCTAACAGGCTCTTGTTTCTCAGCAGTGGTCATCTTAAGCAGCAAACATTACAGGGATGTTGAAAGATGAGCTTACGATCCATAAAGACCCATTATTTTATATGGATCTGGTATTACCAAGTTCCCCTATTGATGACGCCCGATACTGCCAAGGACCCAGATACATCAATGATGTGAAAAAGGCAGGAAGGAGATCTGTGTCCTCCCATAAACTCAATGGCTTCCTTCTTAATACCCAGTTCTCTTTGGAATTTGGGGATGTTTGGTATTAAGAAGAAATAACTGGAGAGAATCTCAGCTCAGAATTATACAGCCTTAAAAAAATTTTAGAAGCATGGGGAAATCCATGCCTCCACTAAAAGCCTGTTGCAAACCTGGCCTGCCCTGACATTTCTGAACTGGAAAGGTACTCCAATCATTTGCCCATTACCTCGACCAGGGGCCGGCAAACTTCTCCTGTGAAGTATTTTCAGTTTCGCAGACCGTTCTGTTACAATTCTGCGGTAAGGGAGCTAAAACAGCCATAGATGACAACAAACCAATGGGCATGGCTGTGTTCCAATAAAACTTTATTTTCCAAACAGGCAGTGGGCTGCATCTGACCTCAGACTACAGTTTGAAGATGCCTATAATCAAGAAAACAGACATCTTCCAAAAATAATGTCAGAATATCGTAACTTCTCAACACAGTTCATAATGGGCAAGATGATTCAAATTCCAAGTCAATGTAACAAGTCAACTTCCATAGGCTATTTCTAGTTTATGTAGCTCTCGTGAACTGGATAAATATCTTTCACCTGTAATTTCAAACTGCAGCAAAAACGTCCACTGAGCTGACATGCATCACTCTGAAGTTATTACACCCATTTTCCAGATAGGTAATGGCCTAGGTTGGAATCTATTGTTAAAGTACCTTATAAAGGGAAAAGGTGGGGTGTCTGGGTGGCCCAGTGAGTTAAGTGTCTGCCGTCAGCACAGGTCGTGATCTCGGGGTCCCCAAACTGGGCTCCCTCCTCAGCGGGGAGTCTGCTTCTCCCTCTCCCTCTGCTCCTTCCCCCGCTCATGCTCTCTCACTCTCTCTCTCTCAAATAAATAGATAAAATCTTTTAAAAAATGAAACAAAAGAGTGGTTTAAAAAAAAGGGGAGAGGAGCACCTGGGTGGCTCAGTCGTTAAGTGTCTGCCTTTGGCTCAGGGCGTGATCTCAGAGTCCTGGGATCGAGCCCCACATTGGGCTCCTCTTCTGGGAGCCTGCTTCTTTCTCTCCCACTCCCCCTGCCTGTGTTCCCTCTCTTGCTGGCTGTCTCTCTCTGTCTAATAAATAAATAAAATCTTTTAAAAAAAAGAAAAGGGGTGAGGGGGAAGGTCCTCTATATCTATCCTAATACACGAAATCAAGCACTGACGAGCTAGAAAACTCAGCTACACTCCAACAGCTTCCCAAGAACTGGCGTCCTATCTATTGACTGGGCCAGAAAAACAGGAATCTCATCTTCAGATTACAGGACTTCAGAGTTGTCCTTTTAGATGAAGCAGCATTTTCTTTAGGTTTTGGTCCATCTCTAAGTTTTTCTGTGAAAATTCTTTCTCTGCTAGGCTCCTGGGGCACCATAATTTACGGCGTGACTCCAAGATTCGAGGTCAGCCTCAGAGCCCAAGGCTGAGAGCAGTGCTGTCCAACAGTTTTCTATGATGAGGGAACAGTTCCATATCTATCTGTCCAAGATGGCAGCCAATGGCCACATGTGGCTCCTGAGCCTTCAAATATGGTTAGTGACTGACAAACAGAATATTTAATTTTCTTCCATTTTCATTTATTTAAATTTAAATAGCCAAACAAGCCTGGTGGCTACCGTGTTGGACAGCACAGTTTTAGAGGAAAAAAAATGAAAATGACAGCATCACCAAGCATTACTTTTCCGTTCTTCTTTTTCTGACTAAACTCTCCTCCCAACAGTCCCCCAAATCTTGCTTTCTTCAAAAAAATTACTCCCTGTAAAGTTACACTCTTTACCAAAAGAGCCAAACCTTTTCTCCAAACAGTTCTCAGGAAGAGCTCACGTTTCACTTCCTACCAGCCAACATCAACTTTCCGACATTCAGTAGAAGATATGGCCTCACATAGAATGAAAACCATATTCCCTCTATATATGAGGATTAATTTTTTAACAGAGTCTGAAACAAATCCCTATTAAATATTAGTTTTAGCATCCTTTGGGTGTTAAACTCTACCATATTAGTGGTGCCCACCTCTATACCCGCCTTCCACTGCGTTCCGGCAGACGGTACCATGATAGGTGACAACATGCAAAATACTCACATGTACCAGACTGTTCTTTGTAGGGTGAGTGGGGAAGGGACCTGAGGCACCTCAAAATTATGTTATCTTACCCCAGCCAGTTCCATGCCAAGAGTTTAATATAAGCAAACTTCTGGAAAGTGTAGGGTTTCTGGGGACAGCAGGGAGGGAGGGGTTCCTGGCAGGAGTCCATGTCCCTTCCAGGTAAGTCTGGTTAGTTTTCCTTCCTGGTCATGAACAGGCCTCTGCTCTGACAGTCTGGGCTTCTCCCCACATAACTCCAAAACAGACAAGAAAATATAGGATGCACCCTATCATATCGAGATTTATCTTACATATTTGCTCAATCAAAATCCAGGACTCATCTTGGATTCCCCTCCTGTCTCTGACCTCCTACATCCGAGTCCCTCTGCAGGGTCCCCATCACAGCCTGCATGCAGCCACTGCTGTCCATCCCCAGAGCGAAACCACCTGCAAGAGGCTCCTGAACTGCCGAACATAGGAATTCTACCCTCGCCCCCACATATTAACCAGGTGATCTTCCCAGAGCAAAGGGGGTCAGGAGCACAGGAGTATAAATCCAACCTCCCAGATGGCGGGTCCCTGGCTCTGCCACTTACCAGCTCTATGGCAAGTCATTTAACCTGTGGTCAGTGTCCTCATCTGCAAAATGGGGAGACCAACAGCACCTCCTTGTTAGGGCTCTATTCGCAGCAAACACTCACAACAGAACCAGCATGTACTAAGCATCCCTGCCGTGCCCTTTCTAGAAGAGCTCCCTCCTGTTTCCAAACCTCGAATAACTCCCATCCCAAACTCCTGGTCTTGGCCTCCTCTCATTCCACTCCTCCCTGCTCTTACCATTCTGTTTCTGTGCTGGAACACACGACACCTGCATTCCCTATAGGGCCTTGCCATGCCCTCAGCCCAAAGGCTCTTCCCCTCTGCTCCCGTGGTCACGCCTTCTGGCGCCCTCGCTCTCAGTCCCTCACCACCTCAGTCCTTCTGGGACCATCAGAGCGCCCATTCCACCTGCTGCTCTCATGTCTTTGTGTACGACCATCTCCCGGCTAGAACACAGGCCTGCCCGCCTGCGTGGGGACTCTATTTTACTCAATGCTCCAGCTCCAGGACCCAGAACGGTGGCCCACGAACACTGCAGCTGATGGACTGCTTCCGGAATGAATGAATGAACGAATGAATGGAAGAACAAATAAAGTCACGTGATATATATTATGGTGACCAACAAAATGCCCAAACCAGCTCTCCCTTCACCAAACAACCTGTTGCCCCGGCAGCTGCTGGCCAGCGTGCTCCAGCTCAGCCCACGCAGGGACCACCTGACTCCCAGAGCGCGAGGTCACCCTCATTTCTGGAGCAACCCCAACCTGTTGACTCCTGTATGTGGGAATATGAAGGTCTGGACATGTCGGCCCAACTTGGGACAATGCTCACAGTCCTTTCCAGTTGCAGAACTCCCCGTGGGGCCAGCCAAAGCTGGTGCTGGGCCGGCACTGCACCCGGACATCTCCCTGCAGCCACTTCCGCTCCTCCCCCTGTTCACACATCTCAACGGCACTCTCGTAAACGTCCTGCATACCACACTTCATCTCAGAGGCTGCCTCACACAAAATGTAACCTGAGGCACACACGATGCCCTTAAGGAGGACACTGGCCCCCATCTCCCTAGGCACGCACGTATGTGGGCTGGGGGGGTCTGCATAACTGGCATTTTCCACCTGTGCTACTGAGCCCTCTATCCTGCCTGAACTGATGGCTTTTTCCTTCAGTGCCTGGGGCTCAAAGCCCACCTTGCCACAGTGGGGCTGACCTTGGAGACCACATTCCCCTGGGGTCAACAGAATCCACACCTATTCAAATCTACAAGCGAGGGGGATACCCGGGTGGCTCAGACGGTTAAGCACCTGCCTTCGGCTCAGGTCATGATCCCAGGGTCCTGGAATTGAGCCCTGCATGGGGCCCCCTGCTCAGTGGGGAGCCTGCTTCTCCCTCTCCTTCTACTGCTCCCCCTGCTTGTGCTCTCTCGCTCCCTCTGTCAAATAAATAAAATCTTAAAAAAAAAAAATCTGCAAGCGGTATTCTCGTTATAATTCAGCCACTTGTTTTGTTTCCCAGACTTGAGGAAAGTAAATCTAAAAGCCTGCTTCAAACTCCCTGGCTATTTTCTTACTCCCCATCCCTCATGCATGCTCTCCTGCATCCTTTTCCAGCATCCATTCGGAGAGGATTCAAAGCATGTTCAGAAGCCTTTAAAGAGGTAGTCTGAGCCTCACACCCAAAGCCGCGTTTTCCTAATAATTACGGCACGATGCTCGCAGATCTCGCGTGCAGTTCTCAGACGCCGCACACGAGCTTTAGCTTCTGTCCAGCAGCTCTGGAAGTACAAATATCCGAACGCCTCGCCCATGCCGTTTGAGAGCCGCCCCGCGAGCTTCGGCTCCCCTGCACAACCCTATGCAGTACATGCGTGTTCGGCTTGGCCAGCTAGCGGTCCTCTCCGGCCGGCGACGGGGACTGTTCGTGTCAAGGACGAAGAACGGCGATTAAAACACAAAAACTAAAAACACCCAGGCGGCAATACGCAGGACCAGCTTTCTCGGGCTGACCACCTCTACAAACACGACCTCCCAGAGCACAGGGGCTTGGCTTGTCCTGCAGCCAACTTGGCTCCCTCCCCGCACTCTGGCAGGCATTTCAGTAACAGCCAGCAGGTGCCAAGAGTGGTGATGGGGCCGAATGAGAGTAGGACTGAGAATTGAGCCTCGCTGTCACCGTGCCTTACGCAAATGATCACACACGCCCAAGCATATCGTCAGCAATCACAAGTAGGAAAATCTGCCTTAAAGTGGGTTTGGGCACTCCAGAACCCGGCTTCTCACAAACCCACGGCTTTCTGCTACCAAAGCGAAGTATCTGAAACAAACAAGAGTTAATCAGCTCTTCTCACTGACTTTCCCTGACAACGCCCTTCTGATGAAATTAATCATCGTTTTCTCTTCTGTCTCCTCACAGCCCTTTTAAAAACTCTCAGCCAGAATCTTGGTTGCATGGTATTATTCAAGAATTTTTAGATACACTACTCTGCTCAACCAAGGTTTGAATTCCTCAAAATCTGTCCTCCTCATCTTGGCTAGCACCCCTCGTGGCCAGCACAGTGCCTGGCACGAGGCAGGTACTCAAGAAAGACTTGCAGAAAAGACAATGACACTCTTGATTTTACTGGGAAAAAGGCACTTTAAAGGTCCTCTGCCATTCCCACAGCAACATCATGTGCAGAAAGACACACAAGACAGAAAGCTAGAAAACCACACGTCCCCCCACCCACTCAGGGGCACCACCTCTGGCCCATTGGTATGACTGTGCCAGAGGACGGGAACCAAAGTCTTTCGTCATGTTTCACCATTAGAATGCCCACAACATCTGCAATAAATAAATCGAGGTGGCCTATAAGCCTCAACAACACCATCTTTAAAAACCTGAATTTTCAGTTAGTTCAAGAGACCTAACTTCTGCTTCGATACCAGATCAGCTTTCAAAGCCTATCACATCTCATTTTCATGACAGCTGCATTTGGGAATTAAATAAAAGAAGAGCTAAAAAGAGCTCTTAAATGTTTTTGTGCTCTCTAAAATAAGAATGACTAAGTAGTGCTAATGATTATTATTAGAAACAGTATTAGCAATAAAATTATGAGGAAAGCTATCTGCCTCCTATCCAAGTAAACCCACATATATTTCATTTTTTAAAGTGCTAAAGCTTGAGGGCACGTGGGTGGCTCAGTCGGTTAAACGTCTGCCTTCGGCTCAGGTCATGATCCCAGGGTCCTGGGATCGAGGCCCACATCGGGCTCCCTGCTCAGTGGGGAGTCTGCTTCTCCCTCTCCCTCTGCCCCCCCTGCCCCCACTCATGCTCACTCACTCTGTCTCTCTCTCTCTCTCAAATAAATAAATAAAATTTAAAAAAAAAACAACAGAGCAATCATCAACGGAGAGAGAATATGCAATGTAGAGAAATCCTCATACAAGAGGTGGTGTGGAAAGTCAATCTGTATGAGAACAAGGTAGAAAGAGACATGAAACCATGCACGTAAACAATCTGATCAACCGTGAACATTTCTGAGCTCCTGCACTAAGCACTAACCATACTCCTCATAAAGTAAAGGTTGTTTTTTTTCTTCTCATCTCCATTTTTAAAAAGTAATCAAGAAAAGGTGCCATCAGCCAAAAACAAAATAAAATGATCGGTGGAGAAAATAAAATATGGGAGTTTGGATAATCTAACGTATGTCTTCGAGCATGTAAAATATTACTCTGAACACCCACTTTGTACTCCAATGGCTCTGAAGAATAAAGAAAAGGAAATAGGTTCAAAAAATAGCAAGTAAGACCTGACGACAGAGAAGTGAGAATATTCTTAACAGAATCTTATCGAGTCCGGGGGTAAATTAGCAAGAATAACAGGAGTCTGTCTTCCTCCCTGCCAATTAGCAGCAACAGAATGAACCATTTCTTTTCTTGGAGTTTAAGAAGCAATGGCCTAAATCAACCTACTCTTGCAATCTCTCTCAGAGCTATATCCTATTATATCTTGATAGATTTGGGTGTATCCTATAGTGAACACTCATGTCCAAGTGCTAAGTGTGTGCACCCACGTGCAAGTTCATGTCTTGCAAATCTATAGGGACAAGGAAAAATATATTTACATTTGCACATACTATGACCCATAGTCATCGTAGACGGTAATAACACTGGTGGCGCGAATGCTGTTTTACTGCTATAAAACCCAATACACAAATTCGCATGCCAAGTTTGTAGAAGTTGAGATAAAGCAAGCAGGAATAAGTGAAAGTAATGGTAATGTCAAAAGAACTATGACTTGGCAAACTGAAAACCATTAGAATTTATCAGTACCTTCCAAAGCAGGTTGTACGCAGGGTAAGGGGCACAACGAAATGAAACCACCACCGGCAAAATCTACCTAAGATTAAAAGGAAAAAAAAAAAAATACAAGCACAAGCTGACAGAGGAAGATATAAATATGGATAAGAAAGAGTCGTTTGTTTCTCTTAATGAAGCATTCTATACAATTAAATTGTAAAATCTTGAATTAAGAGGTGGATAATGTGAAAGATCAAGTAACAATGAAGAAACTGAAAAGCGATTTGATTTCCAATAAAGGCTTCAAACTTAGACTCTGGTAGTCTTATGTGTGAGTTTAGCCAAACTTCCAAAGAACAGGTGATGATGTCACGTTATGAAAAATTTTCTAGATGAAAACATTTGGCAAAAGTTTCAATTCACGTAAAAAACTAACGCAATTCAAATGTCAAAAACTAATACTATGTGAACAACAAAAAAAATAAAATAAAACAAAGGGCTCCTGGGTGGCTCAGTCGATGAAGCATCTGCCTTCGGCTCAGGTCATGACCCCAGGGTCCTGGGATGGAGCCCCACATCAGGCTCCCTGCTCAGTGAGGAGTCTGCTTCTCCCTCTGCCTCTGTCCCTCCCTCCCCCTTTCTCTCTCTCTGTTTCCCACAAAAATAAATAAATAAAATATTAAAAAAAAAAAAAAGAAAACTACTTACGGGCAAACAGTAAAACTATTAAGACCTTAAATGCAGTATTAGCAAATGACATGACAACAAGCAGCCTAGAATCAAATTGAATCAAATAGGTTTTATACTGGAAAACATGATTAAAAATATTATGAGACATACTGAAAACTACAAAACACTAATGAAAGAAATTAAAGACACAAATGGAAAGATATTCCATGTTCGTGGATTGGAAAAAGTAATAGCGTTAAAATGTCCATACTAACCAAAGCAATATACAGATTCAGTGCAATCCCTAGCAAAATTCCAATGGCATTTTCCACAGAAACAGAACAAACAATCCCAAAATTTGTATGGAACCATATAAAATCCCAAAAAGCCAAAGAATCTTGAAAAAGAAGAACAAAGCTGGGGCATCATGCTCCCTGATTTCAAACCATATTACACAGCTATAGTAATTAAAATAGTATGGTATTGGCATAAAAACAGACACACAGATCAATGGAACAGAATAGAGAGCCGAGAAATAAACCCACACATATGTGGTCAATTAATCCACAATAAAGGAACCAAGAATACACAATGGGGAACAGACAGTCTCTTCAATAAATGGCGTTGGGGAACTGGGCCACTATCTTATACCATACACAAAAATTAACTCAAAATGGATTAAAGACTTGAACATAGGACCTAAAACTATAAACTCCTAGAAGAAAACACAGGCAACAAATAAACTCCTTGACATCAAGTCTTGGTGATTTTTTTTTTTTTTTTTTGGATCTGATGCCAAAAGCAAAAGCAACAAAAGCAAAAATAAACAAGTGGGACTACATCAAACTAAAAAGCTTCTGCACAGCAAAGGAAACTATCAACAAAATAAAAAAGGCAATCTATTGAATGTGAGAAAATACTGCATATCATATATCTGATAAGGGGCTAATATTCAAAATATAGAAAGAATTTCTACAACTCGGCAAAAAAAAAGACAATCTAATTTAAAAATGTGCAGAGGACCTGAACAGACATTTTTCCAAAGAAGACATACAGATGGCCAACAGACACATGAAAAGATGTTCAACATCACTAATGATCAGGGAAACTCAAATCAAAACCACAGGGAGGTATCACTTCACACCTGTTAGAAATGGCTAGTATCAAAAAGACAACAAACAGCAATGTTGGCAGGGATGTGGAGAAAAGGGAACCCTCGTACAGACCGTTGATGGGAATGTAAATTGGTGCAGCCACTACAGAAAACAGCATAGAGTTCATCAAAATATTAAAAATAGAATTACCATAAGATCCAGCAATTCCATTGCAGGGTATTTATCTAGAGAAAACAAAACACTAACTCAAAAAGGTCTCTGCACACCCCATGTTCACTGCAGTATTTTCACAATAGCCAATTTACAAGGAAAAAACTTGTGTTCGTTGATGGGTAAGAGGAAAAGTAAAGTGCAGTGTGCATGTGTGCACGTGTGTATATGTGTATATTTGTGTGTGTGTATTACATGTATACACACATATATGTAACGGAATATTATTTAGCCATAAAAAAAGAATGAAATCTTGCCATTTGTGACAACATGCATGGACCTTGTGGGTATTATGCTAAGTGAAATAAGTCAGACAAAATCAAGTACCATATGGTCTCTCTTACATGTGGATTCTAAAAATAAATAAATACATATATAAACAAAGCTCATAGACTCAGATATAGAGAACAGACCTGGGTTGCCAGAGGTGGGGGAAGAGGGTGTATGGGTGAACTGCTGTGTTTGTTTGTTTGTTTAAGTTTAAATAAACTGAATTTTTAAAATTAAGATTATGAGAAAACATACAAAGATCTTCAATAGGTCAAGGGAGAAAAATCATACATCATAAAACCAAAAGATGATGAAAAAGGTATTTGGTAAAATTCAACATTCAACACTCAATTTAAAAAAAAGTACCAAAACCAAACTAGAAAGATATTTCCTTAGCGTATTAAAAATAATAATAAGAAGAAGAATATTAAAGTAACAGCCAAGATAGTTATCATCACTCTTAATCACTACTATCCAGGAAGTTGAAGGCAGTTCAATGTGATCTAAAACAGAAATCAAGTATACAGCAATTGGAAAAGAAAGAAAAATGTTATTATTGGCACACAGTATTACAGTGTTAAACTAGAAAGCCGAGAAGATGGAACAGAAAAATTATTAAAACAAATAGGACATTTAATATAGCCATAAGACGGAGAATAAATACCCAGAAATCAACGGCTTTTCTATTTACCAGCAATTACCAGCTAATAGAAACATATTTTTTTGAACATGTATTAACTGCCAGAAATGGTAGGAAGCTCTGAACATACCAGCTCATTTAACGTTCACAACAACCCTAGGAAGTAGATACCATTATTATCCATATTTCCAGGTGAGAAAGCCAAGACACAGCGGGATTACGTATCTTGCCAGAAGGAACACTGGTAGCAGAGGACAGAGCTGGTATGAGAAGCAGGCCATCTGAACGCAAAGTCCTCCTGTCCCCTCCCCGTCCACCCCGCCTCCCCATCCCATGCCTCCCAAGCAACAATGCTAAGAATAAACACAGCAAGAAATATAGGCAATGCACATAAAGTAGGTAAAAAATTAAAAACTTCCTGACGATCACAAACAAGACCCTATTTGAACCGAGACATACCATATTTCACAACAGGTAAATTGCACCTTATAAAAATGTCAATTAGCCCCAAAATAATAAATAGATTTAATGTAATTCCAATCACAATCTACTACAGAGATAGTATTACTTTTGTTGATGCTTGATTTCCTTGGATGGAGGGTGGGGGAAGACGGCAGGTTAATAACATGATTCTAAAGTTCCTCTAGAAGAAAAAGAAGTGAATATCCAGCCAAGAAATTTTAATAACTGGAATTAGACTGTCCTTTCAGGTGCTAGTCGCGGTCTCCTCCAGGCTCGGGGCCATGCAGTTCATTGTTCCTACAAGCAACTTCCTAAGAAGAGTTCCATGTACAGCTCTGGTGGCCCCTTAGTTTTCAGAAAGATAAGAAAAATGCGAAAGAATGCGCAAAACCTAATAGCGACAGAGAGGTGAAGATTTAAAACAGTCTTGTGTTAAAGTGATGAAACTATGTTTTGATATCTAATCTTTGGTCTTCAAACTTTATAGTTAGAATCTTGTAATTAAACATAAAAAAAAAAAGCAGAGAAGGGGGAATGACAAATGAAAAAAAAAAAAAGCTAATTTAAAAATTATCTTAGGGGCAGCTGGGTGGCTCAGTCCCTTAAGCGTCTGCCTTCAGATCAGATCATGATCTCAGGGTCTGAGATCAAGCCTGACGCCCTCTCCCTCTGCCCACCCTCCCCCCAAGAGCACGTGCACGTGCTCTCTCTCTCTCTCTCACCTCTCACTCTCTCAAATAAATCAATAAAATCTTTTAAAAAATGATCTTAGAAAAAGTAAACTTTTTTAAAAGCCTGCATACGTTCAGAATGTTTCATGCAGAAAAGCAAGGCTGAGGACTAATCTAACAAGTGTATTGTATAGGAAGGGGTGGATGCCAGATCGTGCCCTTGATGCCACCACATTCTCAGATGAGCACACCCGCCTCGGGCCTGCTCCGCCAGGTGCCCCCACGATCCAAACACCCCCGTAGCGAGCGCCTTTTGCAGTCCTCCTCTACGACAGGGCACGATTCTCTGCTGTTGTGTTCTCTCGCTGTGTGCACGCTGGGCTGCAGGACCCAGCCGCGGACCTGCTGCCCCCTTCCCGCGTCCCAGGCCTGGAGGACCACCATCCGGGAGCATGACCCAGACCCAGAAATACTTGTGGATTCAGACTGCGCGTCCGCTTCATGGCTCTGAGCAAGTTTAAGGTTTCAAAAGACCGGGACATGGCCACATCAAAAAGGTGATGATTTTCTGACTCAGCTCCAGCTTTTTTAAATATTATGTTTCTAAATAAAGTAAATGGATACTCCAAAGGAACAGCTAAAGGAAGGTCACGGAGCAGAGTAAAGACTGGGAGACTTGATAAATCAAATAAACAATGAGGCCAGGGCAGGGAAGCAGAGAGCTTGCTACAGACCCTCTTGCCTTTTTGTTTTTCCATTAAGGGGCTGTTCTCATAAACAATGAACCCATTCACAAGGGGGTTTTTAAAAATCCCTGGAGGAAGCTCTATCTCCTGGACCCAAAGCGTGGCTCACCCTTTTCGCCTGCCCCTGAACACCCGCCTCTGCGATCGCCATCCTGCCTTCATTTGGGTGGAAATACCTTTGATCAGCAGCACCGAGAAAAAAAAAAAAAAAACCTCCCGACTCCAATTACTCGGGAACTCTACGTGGAGCAAAAGGTGAGCGTAAAGGAAAGACCTCTCCGCAGAATGAATCTGCTTTTGGCGGGCCTTTTCTCCTGCGCACGCAAGCAGTCGAGGTTTTTGATTCTGTTTTTGCAATTTTTATGTAGATCTGAACATCCACGTCCAGCAAAGGCCAGGATTCTGAACACCAGAAATGTGCTCGGATGGCTGGACACTCTCACCCCTTTTAATCTGTTATTTACTTTTAAGCACATTGATTACTGATTTATTACTAGTTATTTTGACCTGTCTGGTCGCCATGGATTTCTAGAGCTGAGCCACACAGGCAGTTAGCATACACACCATCCCACCTGATTTTAGTTTCTTTTTAAAAAACTTTTAATTACGAAATACTCCAAAGGTACAGAGAAGCACTAAGAACGATATGGTCGGGTTTTCCACGTTAACTACAGCCCAGATTTAAACCGTGTTGACTTGCTGTCTGAAAAACTTCAGAGAGTTTTAAGGAATTAGGATTTATTCGCTCCCTCCCTCCCTCTCCCAGAAATACAAAAACAGCAAATAACTTGAGTCGGTGTTCATGTCTCCTGTGGATATTTTTTGCTGTTTGGACCATGGCAACAATACTGATCTTTGTTTTAAAAAAAAAAATGCATAAAGGACAGTCCCTTACTCTCTTCAGTGCTATAGAGCAAATCTTTGAGAAGAGCCTTCCGTCTCACACGCACTGTATGTGTTCCAATACTGACCGACCTTACTGTGGGCACTTTCCTGCCTGTACAGTCATGAAAATGAGGAGAACAAACACAGAAAGAATAAAGGGAAACAACTTATAAACAGTCACGATTAGAAAGGATAGGCCCAAACTTGATGGTTTCCACACATTCCCAATCAGCCGCACTCCTTCAGAGAGAGGACCTTGCTTCTTCTAACTGGGGTCCGCACTGTTGTCCCGTGCGGTTCAGGCCTGCCTTGGTCTCTTCTTGCCCTGCTTCTGTGACCTCATGCTTTCCCAGTTACCACCAGCATTTCCAACCCAGGCCTCTCCTCTAAGGTTCCAAACACTTGGACGCCATTAAACTTAGCCCATCAAGTTGAGGCCGTGATAAGTCTGCAGACCTGCTTCACTCTTGTCTCAGTGAAAGGCACTGCCACCATCTGCCCAAGGAGCCCACCCGAGAGTCCTGGATACGAGTACACGACAGGGAAGGCAGTAGGCTCCACAGGTCTTCCTACCTCTCTGCCCCCTTCACCCTATCACAAACACTACAGCTGCCATGACATAACCCAAATACGGTCCTATCGTCCATGCTTGCACACCTCGTACCTGCCCTTCGGACAGAATCCAAATCAGGCCTCCTGGACCTCCACAACCAGGACCCTATTTACTTGCCCCGTCACAGTACACACCACCTTTCCCTCCACTCCCTAGTTCCACTGAGGTTATTTGAGTTGCTTAAATACCCAAGGATCTCTGTCACCCACTGCTCCTTTGTCTGGACCATAATCCCCTCTGTACCCACCTCCTCAACTATTCTTACTTTGCTTTCTTCCAATTTTTTTATTTTATATGTTTTAGCTTGAATAAAATGCTTCTTCCAGAAAGTCTTCCCAGATGCCCAGCTCCAGTCCCAACAGTGTCACTGTTCTGTGTTCTATCACGGCAATCGTCACAAAAGCAAGGTCTGGCACATATGATGTTTATGAAAAATATTTACTTTAGAAATTAATGGATGGATGGATGGGTGGATTAGTAGGCATTCAATAATCTGGTTTGTTGTCTTCCCTCTCCGGGACACATGGGCCAACTGAACAGACACAGTATGTCATGTTCTATGTACCTTGGCTCGGCTAGAATGCTATAATTAAATTTATTTCCATTTTGATCATTTTTTAAACATGATTTTGCTGCCAGCTTGTCCAGGTGGAGTGTCTCAAGTAAGCTAAACAAAGTTAAACACAAAAATTAATAGTCAGAAAAGCAAAAACAGCCCCTTATCCTCACTAATACAGCACAGATACAAATGGGGCAGGTCCCCAAGATGCTTCAGGAAACAATTCTGGCCCCATTCATTTAGCTATGATTGAAGATAATTTCGTGGTCCTAAAAAGGAAGGGAAATACTTTTCAAAGGCGCTTACAACTCAGTGTAGATGGAGGGATCCACCACTTCTCAAGAGCGCATGTCCCCCCCCCCACTCTGCTTTGAGGAAAGACTGACATTATTACCTGTTTTCGTAAGCCTGGGGAGGACTTGTGCTTTTCTGAAAAAAAGTCAAACAGCAAAAACAGCATTGGGTGCTTGTTTCACAGTGAGCACAGAGGCGGCGCCCACCCCAAGCAGCGAGAGCAGCAGCACCGACCCCTTCCCCAGCACCTGCTGACTCAGCATCTTAGCACCTATGTGCCATGGCTCTGAGCCGTGTCTGTGAGCCATGTGTTTTAGCTCTATTTGTCTTGCGTATCTGTTAGCAAGATGTGTCCCTGGGTGTCAGAAAAGCCTGACAGGTTGTTTTTGGGTCTGGGAACACTAAAAAATGTTTCCCTCTTATGACCGCTTCTTTGCTTAACACTGTTTCGGCTTACAGAAGGCTTCCGAGGAATGCTCTGCTTTCGGAGAGTGGGGAAACTTCTCTTAGCGAGAAGTGGTAAAGAAACAGAGCTGTGGGTCAGCTCTCCGGATTAGAACTAACAATTCTCAACGGTGTTCAACTGGAGCTTCAGACAATGTGGAGGGAGGGCACATAGACGAGAGGCTAAATGTATCATCTTCCCACAAACCAGTCTCCATTCTTTTATTCCAAAAGATGTACCTCCCAAGAAAGACCTTGCAAAAATCTATGTTTACACGGGACAGCAACCACCAGAAAAGCATATGACAAGAAACACTGGCCAGTACTCACTTCATTAAAGGTTTGATTTATGTCTATTTTAAAGAGGCCACCACCTTTGTCACTCCCAAGTTAACACCTGAGTTTCCTCTTAGCTCTGACTTATGAACCCAATGACGATAATATTGTTTCTGACATGAAGACTCCAATTTTCCTCTGAAAACTCTGTTGGTAAACTTGATAAGAGAGATTCTAGGTGATTTCATGTCTCGTTCAAGATGCTAGAGAATTTGGACCTTTCTAATCAAGGAGGACTTAAAGGAATAAAAGCAGGGGGAAGGAAAGAGAAAAAAAAGAAGGAAAAGAAAAAAATCTATTTTAATAATGGCTGGCATCAGGACCCCTGGGTGGCTCAGTCGGTTAAGCATCTGCCTTCAGCTCGGGTCATGATCCTGGGGTCGCAGGATCGAGCCCCGCATCCGGCTCCCTGCTCAGTGGGGCGCCTGCTTCTTCCTCTCCCCCTGCTGTTCCCCCTGCTCGTGTTCTCTCTCTCTCATTCCCTCTGTCAAATAAATAAATAAAAAATCTTTACAATAAAATAACGTCTGGCATCATATTTATTCATGGAACAAAATGTGAAAGAAGCCAGAGCACGTTTCCCAAAAGAAGGGAGCTGAACATGGACTCGACAGGTACGCAGATACTCCCTCCCCCTCCTGCTATCCCTCCTGACAGTGTCGTTAGCCCTGCTGCACAAATACGGACGCCGAGGCCTCCCCAGAACCTTGTGGGCCCTGCTACAGAGGGCGGAGGCGCAGCCCCCATCTGAGTCTGTCTGGCTGTGGAACTCTCCTTCACTCAGGACAGTCCTCCGCCACATGCGTCCCCGTGACGTCGTAGCGTAGCTGGCCTCTCCAGGGTCCCTAGAAAGACCCCGGCATCGTCACAGCCTCTCTGCGGCTGTGCAATGTCTACGCAGCCAAACGATAAAGGAGGCAACGAGTGCTCCATTCTGAAGCTTTGTCTGGCGCTCCAACCCCAGGCAGTAGGCTGTATCTCTCAGACACCAAAGGAAGATGAAGGAACGAAGCTTCCTCGGCTAAGGGGAAGCCCCCAAACAAGGGTCCCTTTCTAGAGAATACGGGATCTTACACTGGAAGCCATGTTCTTCCGTCAATCCTCCAATAGAGAAAACTACAGTTAAAACCAGTCCCTCACTAGAGACCAGAGGGGTCCGGTCACTGGACAGCCTTGAAGCCATATGTTCAAACACCCCTCCCCCCAAGTTAGTCTTCATTATACAACTTCAAAGCCAAAACAAACATCGCGCTACTGGAGCAGGGAGCCCCGCTAACTTCCCAAGGAAGGATGTGGGCCAGCCTCTGCCCACCTTGATATTCACTACACCCAGGCCTAATGGCCACCTCAGGCTTCGCCATCCCAGCCCCGGAGGGAAACACCTGCCCTCCTCGTCTGGACTACAACGACTTCCTGACTGGGGGTCACAGAGCCCGTGGGACGGCCGAAGGTGCACTCCATGTTGGCCGCAGGCTCTCACTCCACAGAACCTTCATGAAGCCTATGGTGGTATTTCTAAAGAAGCCAATCCAAGACAGGAAAGACAGACTGAAAGTGGGGGCAGAGTAGAGTGATTTTGGTAAAGACAGGTGTAGCCACCCAAAATAACATGGCACGGTCATCTACTCCGCACATTAATCGAACCCCCCAGAACCTGGAGACAGTCTGAGGACCAGCATCGTGTAAATGAAGGGAACATTCTCCTGCAGGCCTCCAGGTGCGGCTGAAGGTCACGTTTAGACCCACTCATTCATTCCACATGGATTTATTGGCCCTCCACACCGTGCTCGCCCCCGTTCCAAGCACAAGGACAGCGTCAAGATGACAGGAGAGGCTTGTGGTGCTCAGATCCCGGTGCAGAGACAGAAAGTAAACATGCAAACACATACAAAGTAAAATAACCTCATAGAGCGATGAATTCTTTTGAAAAAAAATACAGGGAAGTGTGATAGGAAGTGCTGGACGACAGAGGGGTCAGGGGCTGCCGAGAGAGCCCCCAGGAGCCAATGCTCTGTCCCTGGCGTGCCCAGGGGAGACGTGATCCCCGGGTGTGAGCTGTCCCAGCTCCCCTCCCTGTCAGAAGAGCTGCTCTGAGACCCACGCTGCAGGGCCAACACTGGGGATACTGGACTCAGGGCACGTGGGAGGATTGCAAGACTGCATCACAAGCTAGGGCAAGTTTTATTTGTTCTCCAAAGAGTTTCTACCTCATCTTCTGGTGGTTTGGAAAGACCTGGAATTAGGGCTTTCTAGGCAAATGGCCCTGGACTCTTTAAAGGCATCGAGCCCTCAGTACATCCCTCAAGGGATTGGTTTACTATCTAAATCCTTAACAGTTTATCCCTCTACCGGTCTACTTCGATACCTCTTGAGACACGCCCCCATACACTCATGCACCCCCACAGGGGTGTGCATGCATCACACACATAAACTTTCCTGCAGAGAAACTGTCCGACCGTTGGTGTAAAAGCAATCAGATAAAGCACCCCCGGCGATCCCAAAAAGGCATGGCTTGATTCTCAAACTTCTTTCAGAAAGTTTCTTTTTTCAGCCAAGGAAAAAAGACTGGGGACCATCTCGCTGCCAACCAGAATGACAAAGCATTCTTTCCCCTAAATTTACTACAATGATAGATAACAAATGGCGTCTAAAAAGCAGTTGGTCAATAACCAGAAACAAAACAATACGCTGCAAATATGAAGAAAAGAGTTAGAAACGCGCCATCCAAGGGAGGCATCCAAGGAGCGGCTGTGCTTTGAAAATGCGCAGCTTGATCCAAATGTTAGAAGTGGTTTTCGCTACTCACCACAAAGCTGGGTTACGAACATTTCTAAAATTTCTGAAAATGATTTTCAGGCCGCTAGCCTGCTTGGGAGCAGATGAGAAGTTTCCATCGTGGATACACACACATTCATACGCAAGGTAAACAACGGGCAACAGAAAAGACATCTAGTTCTAGTAAGTCTGCAGGAAGCACGTCGATTATAATTGTAATTCCTGGGCACGCGGGGCTCCCTCCCCGGTTCCGCGTCTCACCACGCGGGCCGCAGGGCCGGCCGGGCAGCCGAGCCCTCCTGCCCCTCTTCCTCCCACGCCCCCATCCGTTTTGCTTCCACGGTACGACAGCTTAGAGTGAGTTTTTGATGTGTGACGGTTGTCATGCAAAGCAGAAGAAAGGTGACTCACAGACGCGCGTGTGTACGTGGGCCCATGTGCACACATGCGTGGGTGTCCCCTCTTTTTATGTGAACCTCGTAAATCAACAGCATGGTGAGCTCTCGGAGGGCAGGAGTCGTGTCGGGTTCAGGTGAAGGGGAAGGCATTTAATAAGGAGGAATATTGAGGCCTATACTTCGGGCCAAAAAAATCCATACTCAAGTGGCAGAAATCGGGCTCAGCAGACGTGAACGGCGACTCGGGGTGCAGGAATCCGCTGAGTCGCACGCAGGAACAGAGGTGGCTCTGCTCTGCCCTGTTCTGTACTTACAGACAGTGAACACTCAAAGCCGAGCCTGAGGGAAAGGAGGGAAGGAGGTCTGGGGGGCCTTCTTCTTCAAATATTCACGAGTATCCGTAGAAGATTTAGCGCTCCCTTGTGTGGATCCAGAAGGCCAGAGAACGAACCATGCCTCCCACACCCACGCCTGGAAGTGCTTCCGAGGGTGGGAAAGGGGCAGGTAGGGTTGGATCTCTGCCCCTCACTAGGAAGGGTATTCGAATACGGAGCCCTGCCTGAAAGTGGGATGGGCCCGCGGGCGCAGGGCTCTGTCCCCCTGCGCAGTGGCTGTGACAGCACCCTTTAGGGCTCTTACCAACGGATCTGAGCATCAGACATGGGACAGACTCCAGGAGCTCCGAGACTTCCCACCTCCAGGAGGGGATGGTTCTAAGGAGATTCCTTCTCCTTGGCAGGTGGGGGAAGTGGGGGGGGTCTGTGCACTAGGGCCCTTAACCGTTAAGAAAATAGCCCTCTGGTAAAAACCAACGAGGGAGGGATGACCAGGTCTTTCAGGGCGGGCAACAGTCACTGTAGTGGCTCTAGGACATGCAGCCAGACACGTCAGAAGCTGCTCTCCAGCTGCCCATCCTCATGTTTTAGGGGATCCTGCCAGGGCTCCTCACCTTGGCATGGGCTTACCCGGGGGAGGGACGTGGACGTGGCGAAGGGGCGCCAGGGGCGGGGAGACATTTCCCAGCCAGAGAGGTGGGTACCACGTGGGGCCACAGCCTAGGCAACCCCATGCAGCATCCATCCACGCCAACGCGCCCCTGCCCAGGCCAGGCCCAGCTTGGTTCAGCATCCTCCCGCTTCCTCAAGGAGGGCCACCCACTGGGAATGGAGGGAACAGAAGGGGATGGGAAAACCCCCTCTACCACCCTCTACATCAGCGGTGTCCCTAGAACCTTTGTTCGCCCAAGATTCTTAGGTCAGCATTCCACTAACCCTACTTTTTCACCTGCAAAAGTGGTTTCTGAAAATTGCTGGCCTATTAAAAATTATTTGCTGCATTGGTTTTTCCAAATAACTTGTCTCTCCTTACAGGAGGGGGGATATACATATAAAAAGTGATGCTTCCAGGCAATAAATTCTGTACATTTACAATAAGGCTGGCAAGAATGGTGTTCTTGGGTCCGAAAGAATGCTTCTCATACTGGACAGGCTAGGCTGGCCATTCAGGTTCCAAGTTTTATTCTTACTGCCTTGTGACTTCCTGGGTACCGTGAGACAATCAGGAGATAGAAGAATCTCCTTCGGTCAAGACGTTCCAGGAAAAAAAAAAAAAGAAAAAGACATTCATATCTGGGTTGGTTCAAGATGAACAGAGATGAAAACACACAGAGCAACCCTGGGAGATTAAAGAGTCCCAGGCCTATGTGCTCTAGGATTTGAGAGACAAGATGATGGGCATTTTAGAATTATCCAACATCAACGAATAAAGAGTAAGAAGGTTGCTAGAAGGTTGGGAGATCAGTTCATGGGGTCGGACTCTTATTGCCACAGCTACGAGACAGGTGAGGCTCCCCATCGTAAGACCCAAAGCTTGGCAATGCTTGGCCATGGGCAGCGACGGAAGACAACCCTTCTACTGTTTTTATGTTATTTTATTTTATTTTATTTTATTTATTTTTTTTATTTTATTGGGGAGGGGGCAGAGGGAGAGAATCCTGAAGCAGATTCCCTGCTGAGCAGGGAGCCTTACGTGGGGCTTGATCTCACGACCCTGAGCTCATGACCTGAGCTGAAACCAAGAGCTGGGTGTTTAACCAACTGAGCCACCCAAGTGCCCCGGAGTGTTTTTAAGTGCCTGTTTAAGGGTTTCCAGATACTGTCATTCGTGTTTCAAAGTAGACCTTTCTCAGTTTGCTGTGCGGAGATGGAATTATGTTTCAGTTTCCAATGGCAAAAAAAGTACACAGATTTCAGAGAGGAAAAACACGCAGGCTGTGTACTGATACAGAAACAGAAAGACACATGCTCAGTGGCATTCATACAGCTTTTGTACGTATACATATTAGATGGGAACGTCGTCGTGGTTGGCAACTAAACTTTACCCAACAGAAGTGCTCATTTCTCACATTCTGCAGCAGCTGCCACTTCTTGTGTTTTTTTCTTTTTTGTTTTTTTTTTTTTTTGAATCAAGACACCAAAATGTACCACCACACTTCTGTGGCTCACCCCCCCGCCGCCCCGCTCGGAGCGTCAGGGAGCAAGAACCAGGCTAGCAGGAGCCTGGGGCAGCCCTGCTTCCGACCAGCTATGGGACTCTGGGAAAACCCAACCTCCAAGCCTCAGTTTCCTTATCTGTAATATGGGTGTCTAACCACAGATGACTCCCTTCGGTTCCGGCGAGCTGTGATTTGCAGGGAACAGGGGGACATCTCAGCAAAAGCAGGGTGAATTTCTTTCGTAAGACCTGACATGAACACTGGGCCACAGCAGCCAGGGGTCATAGGGCACAGGCTGGGAGCTCCTCGAGCCCAGAGGCTCTTTCTTTAGCTGCTGCCCTCCTTTCTCACACACCCAAGCTGTCCGCAAGAAGGTCTTTACTCGGTTTAATAGGATGGTCATGCTCTCTGAATCCAAAAACACTGAACTTCATTTGGTCCAAGAAAACACAGATGCCTTGATGCTCGCCCTCACGCCTCACCTCGGAAGCTATTTTTCAGGAAGCAATTTCTAGGACTTCATATGTGTATCTGTCCCCACGTCAAAATCCTCAAAGCTGTCACTCCGTCATCATTAATATAAGAAAGAAAGAAGAGAACTAGAAACCATGAAATTGCCTACTTGGTCCCGCAGGCTGCCCAGGGCAGGTCTTCACACAGCGCTGAGGAAGCCTGGGCTGCTAGGGGTCTCGTGACACTTCTCGGGGTTTCCACGGGGCCTCAGGCAGAAAGAGCCTGCAGTCTGGACCACTTGGGCTCCCTCCTCCCCAGGCACCCTGTGGGTAGAACTTCCCCACATAGAGAATGGTGAGTTCTCCCAGGAAAATAATTTGCTTTCTCCAGATGGGGCGGCTGGCTGGCAGGGAAAAAAAATCACTATTTTGTGTTCCTGGTCCAGTTCTTGGGCATTTCCTACCCGACTGACCTGCTGCTTCCTTCATCACCTCCACACATGTGGTTACCTCATGGCCCCCAGGGACGCTGATTTCCTTCTCCAGTTGCCAAGACAGTCAGCACGAAGCCAGACCCTTACTCTTCCTCTACCTGGCCTTAGTCAGTGCCCCGTGGCCCTGCCCTCCTGCTCAGCTGCAGGCCTTTAAGGAATACCATCTAGGGATGGAGAGGAAGCGGAGAGGGTGCGTGCATGTGTATGTGTATAAAACTCAGCCCTTGGTATTTCTCCAACATCTTTCTAGACGGAGATAAACCCAAATCCTAACCATTCCTTTTAAGAAATACTAATACATGAACAGAAAACAAATAAGATATTTTAATATGCTTTCCATATAAAAGAATTTAAAAGGTCAAAGTCGATACACATACACACACACAAACACAAAGGAACCAGCATTTTAAAAAAAAAATTTAATATGTAATACTTACAGTAAATAAGATTCCAATAAGATTCCAAAGATAAGGGCATCGACCCATCTTTGGTGAGTGTTATCCCCAAAATCTGACTCACCTGCAATTCATAGGCTCTCTCTTTCTTTCTCTCTCTCTCTCTCTTACACACACACACACACACACACACACACACACTCACACCCCAGAGCAGTGTATTCCACTGCCTGGCCCGCTATCCCTCCTGGTTCTAAAACCATGTAAGACAGCAATTCTACTAAAAGCAACCGTATGTCAGAGGAGTGGTCAGTATTGATTCTATTCATTGTACGTCAATACCCAGTCCGCGTCATTGGTCAGCATCCCTGCAGACGAAGGCATGGCCACGGACCTCTCCCCTACAGCGGGGGCTCTCATAACCGTCCTCTGGACCCTGTGTGTGAACCTCCTTGCAGGTGTGCGTGTGTTCCCAGGTCGAGGAGGTGAGAGAAGAGACAGATCACTAACCTTGGTTAGCCGCTCGCTCTCTCTGCTCTGCCAGCAGCTGCAGCCAGGGGATGGGGGGCTGCTGCCGCCGCCCGAAACCCAGCACGCCTGCCCTCAGCCGGGCTCCTCGCATGTACTCAGCACTCTCTCCATTCCTCACAAAAATCTGCCGTTTCTACACCCACTCCTGCTATTCCCTCTCGTCCTTTACAGGTTCATGGAGGACACAGAGGCAAGTGGGCACCACATCTCTTCATTCCCTCTCTTCCCTCCAGTTTCTGTTTCTAGCTTCACCCGCAGGTGAAGCCACGCAGGCCAGCCCAGCAGCACTGGCCCATGGGGCCCGCAAAGGCCCCCAGCCCCCTGCTCTCTGTTCCCTCACTGCCCTCCACCCTCAATCCGCCTCAAACTGCCCACCCTACGTCTCCGGCTGGGGCGCCCTCCACCTCCTTAAAGCGCGACCCACACTGAACGGAGCCCCTTCCCACCCCCGCCTGCTGGGCCTCGGCTGAGGACCACCTTGCTGCCATCTCGGCTCTCCGTCTCCCTGCCCTGCCCCAGCCTGGGTGCCACCGTTGTCTTGTAGCATCTGTGTTCCTGGCCCTCGAGCCCAATCCCGTCTTACTTGTCAGATGCCCCTCCCGGGGCTCGCCCACCGCGGTGTCTCCCCTTCCCTTTCACTTGTGCCCGATGCCATTACCGCCCAAACACTTCTGAGACAAATCCTGAATCCTTATCCTCAGCCTGCCTTTCTCCTGAGCCTCTTCTGTCCGGTTCAGATACACACTGGAAGTCACAGGGCTTAACACGGAAAGCTCCCTCCCACCGGGCCCCTCCTTCCCTGTCCTGATTTCCTGCACATATCCAATGGTTCTCCAGGCCCCGCTCGCTTCTCTCTCCACTGCCCCTCTGGCCTTCCTCTGACATGACCTCCCTCTGCCCTCCAGTTCCGCAGCAGGTGCAGGGCCCCCGGAGGCGTGGGCGGGCCTCCATGCCTCCGCCCTCCCCACCAGGGCCATCAGCAGAGGAGACGCTGTCACTCCCCTCGTCCCGCTCACGCTAAGGATAAAGCCCAAACTCATCCGCTGGGCATTCACAGGCCTCCACCATGTGGCCTCAGTATGCCTCTCCAGGCACGTCCATACCTATACCCCAGGCCTGTCCACTACGTGGCCTGCACTGACGCGTGTCATTTCCCCAAATCAGCAGGAACGTCCTCACTTCCGAGTCTGCTTAGGCTGCTCCCTCTGCCTAGATGCCTTTCTTTTTTTTTTTTTTTTTAATATTATTCTCCGGCCACGTCCCCATGACTCCTATCAGCCCCGCCTTAACCATAGACAAGATCTAACTCAAGAATCGCCTCTTCTATGAGACTTGCCTCGATACTCTGTAGGCATCAGTTAAATACATCTAGGAAGTATATTGTACTGTGGTCATTTACTCATCCACTTGTAAGTGTCGTGAGACCCGGCCCCATACTTCATTAACCTTCAGAACCAGATATGGTGGTTTGGCACTGAATAAGGCCTCAGGAGTATCTGATCACTGTGGGCAGCATGGCAGTAAAAGAAGAACCTTACATTTATAACTACATGGACTTGGGTGAGAAGGAGTTGGGAGAATAGGATGGTCCAGGGTTTCCTATATTTTCTTTCCCTGCGTTCTATCCCCAACCTCTTCCGGAGCTTTGTTCCATTTGAGCATGCTTAAGAAAAAAGAAAAGGTTCTTATTAGACAGAAATCCCCTGGGCAGGGTCTAGACATGAAAAATTCTATTGTACCCACGATTTCCCCGAGACACTCCTGCGGGAAAAAAAGGAAGTTCGAATTTCTCTGTGGGCTGGCAGGTTTTCTGTGCTTATTGGCATAGTTCTGGTGGACGTGTGTCTTCCCAGACAAAGGCCAACAAAACACTGAATGATCTGAAATTTGGAGAATAAGCAAGAGTCGTGTCTCTCAATTATTTCCAAAAGCTTTAGGCAGCAGGCTGTGGGCATGCTTTCAAGTGTATGAAGTTGAGGCTTAAGAAACTACTGGAATTACACCTTTGGCGGCAACACTTCCTATCTTCAAAGGGATGTGTATTCTGCTACTTGGCATCTTTCAAGATGTCTGTGACTGTCTTCTTTTTATGAGTTCTGCTTCGTACACATGCATCACAGCAACCCATCCCACACAGCCCCGAGACCATATGCTTCACCTACCTTGCTCTGCAATTTGGCCACGACCAGCATCATCTTCAATCCAGCACACCCACTCATTAGGGAGCTAAGGTTACCCCAAGGTTAGGCTAACTTCAGGTCAAAAGTCAGAACCCCGAGATTCCTTTGGCCTTTTCCATTGCTGTCCAAGTTCTCCCAACAACAGCAGCCAACAAATAAACAAACGCATAACAAAGAGCCTCCACCCGCTCCTAATCCTTGACCCTGGCATTGATGGATTTCAGCAGAAAAAGCCACCACGGAACAGATATCACTATCAGGGAATACAGAGGGCGGCTGCTGGAACTGGATAAAAACACAGACCGATGCAGGGAAGCCGGAGCAGCATTTTTCCTGAGAGAATACAGAGGTATTTGCATTAACTCAAGCACTTATCCATGCACCTGCAACTCTCAACTCAAGACGGAGGAGCCAAAGCTAAAATTAAATTGCTTCCAGAACAAGTTACAGTATATAAGGTGAAAGGAAAGCAAACACCTGTTAGGTCTTGCCAACGGTCATTTCCTAAGTATTTTCCTATACGTGACAGATTGTTACAGAATACTTCTGAAGAGGAATGCAGAATGCGGACGTCAAGCGAGTGTGTGTTTGTGTGTGCTTTGATGGAGTCACCTTGTGTGGACACAGCAGAGGAACAGTCAAGACTTGTTTTCTGCGACATCGAAATTCCAATAAAGCCTGGACAAACCAGCGATACGTAGTTCCAAACGGAATATGGAAAAGGTATCTTTTAGTCATGACGTATTTCAGAGAAAAACATAAGCAACATCCAGATACCCGCCACCCAGATCTACACATTCATATTTTGGCCATATGTGCTCCAAACCTTTCCTTTTTAAAGAAATAAGGTGATACAGATACATCTGAACCCTCCCCACCCTGTTCCCTCTCCACCCTCCCCAGAAGTAACCACTCTTGCCGAACTGATTTCATCGATCCGTGATTTTATACTTTTACTATATACGTATGAGCTCATTAAGAACACGATTCCAAAGAGGTGTCCCCAAAGTTCGCCTAGAAGCAAAAACTAAAGAAGAGCCAAGAAGCATTTGAGAGGAACAGTAATAAAAGGTAACGGGCACTCTCAGATAAAATGTATCGCAGGATATAACATCTGAAAGAAGGTAGCACTTGGCTAAAGAAGAGGCAGGTCAATAGAATAAAACAGAAAAAGGCTATAAAATATAGTGAGATGGCATCAGATACAGGTATCATTTCAAATCCGTGATAGGACAACTAGCAAACAATTATTTTCCCCCAAAGAACTAAAATTAAGGGGAAAAAAAAGATTTTGACACTTCGCCACCAAAGAGGATATCCAAACGAACAATAAATGTCTAAAAAGATGCTTAACTCCCTTAGACATCAGGGACAAGGTAAAGCCACACCTGAACGCCACTACATGGCCAACAGAAGGGCTAAAATGAGAAACAGGGGACGTGTGCTGGTGTTGGCAAGCACAAGGGCGGATCCGTACAACCACGTGGGAAAACCGGGAGGCAGAGCGTCCTACTGCTAACCAGACGTACCCTCTCTGGAGCAGTCATTGACTCCCTGGGGTGTACCCAAAAGAAATCAAGTACCCAACGGCCAATGTTCCGAACAGCCAAACCCTGGAAACCGTCCAAATGCCCGTCGGCGGCAGAATGGATAAACAGAACAACTTGCAACAGGAGAGCCACCTGACAGGCTCCTTTCCAGGGGCTGCTAGTTTTTTTCCCTGGATCTGTGTGCTGTCTGGACGACGCGTCCACTTTGGGAAAATTCATCAAGCTGCTCCCACACGCCATGAGCACTTTTCTACCTGTGAATTATACTTCCACTAGAAACTTCTAAACACAAGGGGACGTGTTCACCTATCCTATTCTGCCGCCAAGTGTTTCTGAGAATGAGCCCTCACAAAAACAGCTGGATGGAAAGCAAGTTGCTGCAATTCTTGAAACGCATTTGGTGAGATGCGGTCAAACCACACAGAATTTTTTTAGGGTTTTCACCATATCCTCGTCTACAATTAGAAAAAGAAAAGAACGATGTCAACAGCCAGTGAGAGGAGACTGGTGGAATACATCGCATCAGGAGCAACATCAGGCGGCAGGAGAGTATTACACAACATGGGAAGTGTCCCCGACGTAGGGGTACCTGAACACGCGGCACACGACAGGCACCGTGAACGGAGAGACAAAGACTGAAAATAAGCCCAAGCATTAACAATTCCCGGTTTCTTTGTGCCTTTCTGAATTCCCCAATGAGCAGGTGTTCTTTTAATAAAAATGAACGAACCAAAAGGGTGAGAGGAGAGCAGAAAACCAGCTAGGTAGTCCTAAGGTCTCAGGCCGCAGGGGGCAGGCCTCCGAGACATTGCTCAAGCGGAGGTGGCCTTCACTGCTCACACCCTTTGGTTTCCATCTGCAGGGAAACGCTTTCCAAAAGGCATTATTGGACTAATCTCTGTATAACGAACCACATCGTCTTCCTTACATGGTGTGGCATCATCTCACGTCTGCACATGTCGTCTGGCCTTGGGCTGCGCAACCTTCGCTCCGCTGTACCTGAAGGGTGACAGTCACAGCGCGCCCCAGCATCAGCCTATACATACCGCTCTCAAAAAATAATGACAAATACGGGTTATTTGAGAGGGTCAGTGTTTAGAAGCCTGGTAATCAAAGTTTATTGTGCTCTTGCTTTTTGTTTCTTTTTTCCACTCCGAAGAGTTTCAAGCAAGTCAATTAGTATCAAAGAAATTTGCAAACAATCTCAGGGAAGTCATGCTGAAATATAACGACATCAGACCAGATGCCAGACAGAAAACTAGGCAGAGCGCCCTGAGGACGCTCGGGAGGTTGAAAAGAGGGTCACGGTCTGTGCAGAGTTAGTCCCACGGAAGGTGAAATGCTCCCCCCGCAGTCCCAAACACAGACTGTGACCACATCCTCCTGGGAAGATGAGCGCTGGAAGTCAGGTCAGTAATTAATGAAACCAGGTCTAAATCAGGGACGCACCCATCTCAGATTTCAGAGCATCTACTGCTTTTGTGGCAATTACCTGTAATTATCATCAATTCTGTCAAAATTGGGCAAAAACCTTGGATTTGCACCTGAAACTGTTATCTATAGGCTGCCCTTCAAAATACCCGGATGGTCTCGACTTACCAATGGGACAGCACACTGTGGCCTAAACAAACTCATCGGTAGCTTTTAAACCACGACAGGCACATGCATACATAAATCTGAAAGAATTGTAGATTTCCCTTTCTTTTATTTTTTTCGATTTTATTTATTTTAGAGAGAGAAAGAGAGCATATGCAAGCGGGGGCAGGGAGCAGAGGGAGAGGGACAAGGGGACTCTGCACTGAGCATGGAGCCCAGTGCAGGGCTCGATCCCACAACCCTGAGATCATGATCTCAGCCGAAATCAAGAGTCGGGAGCTCAACCGACCGAGCCACCCAGGCGCCCCTGGATTTCCCTTTCTAAACTTAAATTATGTTTTTAACTCACTCCTTTCAAGCTCTTCTTATTTACCTGACATCTGTCCTGTCATTGTACATTCTTCTAAATTCCTGGGGAACCTAAGGTGATATCATAGAGACCAAGTTTTTGAGGGAGAAAAGCTCTCTACATCGCATACCCAAGTTCCTCATTTAAAGAGATAAAGTTATGTGCACGCAGAACCTTTTGAATTCTTTTTTTAATTTTTTTTTAAGATTTTATTTATTAATTTGACATAGAGAGACAGCCAGCGAGAGAGGGAACACAAGCAGGGGGAGTGGGAGAGGAAGAAGCAGGCTCCCAGCGGAGAAGCCCGAAGTGGGTCTCGATCCCAGAACGCTGGGATCACGCCCTGAGCCGAAGGCAGACGCTTAACGACTGCGCCACCCAGGCGCCCCACCTTTTGAATTCTTAATGTGAGGCCCCTATCAATTAAGCTGGGTCACAACTATGGTTATCACTGCACATTTTATATGAGAAAGATACAGT